>NC_134701.1:293939379-294540212 GCF_043290135.1 Rhipicephalus microplus
CACAAAAGTTATCTGTCTAACCGAACCTTTCGCGTAAAAGTGGGAAACGCTCTCTCTAGATCATTTACCCAAGAGACTGGTGTTCCGCAAGGGGGCTTGCTTAGTTGCACACTCTTTTTTGTAAAAATGAACTCCCTGTAGTCAGTCATTCCAAGCGCGATGTTTTATTCCGTGTATGTTGATGTGCAGATGAGTTTCAAATCATGCAATATGTCTGTCTGCGAACGACAAGTGCAGCTTGGAATGAATAAATTCTCTAAATGGGCGGATGAGAATGGTTTTAAAATAAACACCAAGAAATGTACTTGCGTACTTTTTTCCAACAAACGAGGGGTAATGCCACTACCAAATGTTGCAATCACGTTGCAATCACGGGAGACCAACTCTCTGTGAGCAGCGAGCATAAATTCCTGGGAACCACTTTAGATTCTAAGCTGACGTTTATTCCCCATATTAAATATGCCAAAATGAAATGTTTAAAAGCGATGAACGTCCTAAAACTCCTATCACGTACAACATGGGGTAGTGATCGAAAGTGCCTCTTGAAGTTTTACAAAAGCCTTGTTGGGTCGCGCCTTGATTATGCCTCTATAATTTATCATTCCGCAACGCCAAGTGCAATAAAAATCCTAGACCCCGTTCACCATCTGGGTATCCGACTTGCAACCGGTGCTTTCAGGACAAGTCCTATCCAGAGCCTCTATGTAGAATCGAATCAGTGATCACTTCACCTGCAGCGATCCTATAGCAGTTTCACATATTTTATGAAGGTATGCGCAAACATCAAGCATCCTTCTTATTTAACTATAAACGATATGACCGCTGCCGCCCTCTTCCATAATCGACCCACAGTGAGAAAGCTGTTCTCTTTGCGTGTGAGAAACTTAAGTGAAGAAATAGGTGTTCCACTGCTAGAACTTTGTCCTACGCCCACAGCGAAACTTTTACCGCCGTGGCAGTGGCAGCTTATACATTGTTACACCTCATTTGTCGAGATCACTAAACACGCACCAGAAGCACATATTAAAATGCATTTCCGACAACTCCAGTCCAACTACTCTTGCGTAGAGTTTTATACCGACGCTTCTAAGTCGCATGCAGGGGTGGCTTATGCAGCCGTCGGACCATCCTTCTCGGAATCCGGTGTACTGCACCCGGAAGTATATTTACGGCTGAGGGTTATGCTCTATTGTCGGCTGTGAAGCATATACGGAAATCAAACATACAAAAATCGATTATATTTACAAACTCATTAAGCATCATAAATGCATTAAGATCACTTTTTAGATTCAGAAATCCGGTAATAATTGAGTTGTATTCCGTCCTGTGTACTGCGTATATGTCCAACCAGCATGTTACTACTATTTGCTGGGTACCTGGCCATAGAAGTATCGAGGGCAATGTGTTCGCTGACCAAATGACCACATCAATTATATTGCGCGCTATTAATCCTACCGCTACTGTCCCAGCAACAGACCTAAAACCCTTCCTACGTAAGAAACTGCAAAGCCACTGGCAACTCTTGTGGGACACAGAAATAAATAATAAGCTTCACTTGATTAGGCCCCAGTTAGGTTACTGGCCCTCCGCTACGAGAACATGGCGAACTGATGTCCTATTCTGTCGCCTCAGAATAGGATACACTTATGTTACCCATAGCTTTCTGCTGACTGGCGATGAACCTCCTACTTGTGCTAGATGTGGCGAGAGGCTAACCGTCCTCTACGTCCTCCTGGAGTGTCGGGAAGCTGAAAAAGAAATATTTTTGTTTAGCATACCGCTATCATCTTCCTTTACATCTGAATATGTTTCTCGGCGAAGAGCCGCTTTTTGATTTAAAATCAGTTCTAAGCTTTTCAAAGGATGTAGTATTGAATGTTTTTAGCGCAACAAGTTCATAGCGCATCCTCTGTTCAGGGGGTTCAGAGGATGCCGCTGTGATAGCAGCTTTCAATGAGCCCAGGCCTCCATGCTTTTGTTTTAAGGGCTCTGCTGAGGCACTGGTGCTCCACGCCAAGTTTTTATTTCATATACGTATCACTTTTAAAGCATTTTATGTCTCCATAGCACACATTTGTCATTGCCATAATTTTACTATATTTATATTTTTACGCACCTACAGCGACTGTTTTTAGGCCCATTTACAGCCACGTCACATCTGTTTTATCCACACTGCACATTGCACAGTTAATTATCATCACTTTGGCGCTCTTTGGCCATATCTGGCTCTTGCGTCAATAAACTCCACTAATCAATCAACAACTCTCATACCTTGCTTGCCATTATTGACTGCTAAACGGCTAAGGGGGTTAGTTCTAGGGAAGATTTAATATGCCTGTGACTTACACATTTATTGCATTGAGATGATGTGAACCAGGAAGCATAATTTTTAGCCGACTCAAGAAAACTAATTAGATCATGTCGGTGCGGACTCTCAATGGGCAAAAAAAGTCAAGGTTTGCTTCTAACAAACATCTCATGAACTAGTATCCTAATATCGGGAGGGCAAAGCTGTCGCACTCTTTATGAGAAACCTATGGTCCTTGAGGCATGTGCTACAATATCTGAAGTGTGGCCTCCAGTGGGGCGTCTAATGTATGCTGTTGGAAATAATGCAAATACAGCAGCTGAACAGCTTAAAATTTACAATTGAAGCATGAAATTGTCCTGTAATCTCCACAAATATTTGCATAGGCTGATATGACATGGTTCATGGGGATATCACAGGAGGTCCGCAAGATGTTTGTTTGGTGCCAATGCATGTGTGCAGCCGATTCCAGCTCCCAAGCCGGCTCCACGAACCAAAGTGAACCGTTGGGAAGACACCTCAGCCAGCACTAACGGCCTCAACGGGGACACTCCCGCATTCCTGCATAAAACAATGCCTCAAACTCGCTCAACTATGGCCTCCAGTACAGGACCCTCTGCAGCCCCCAGGAGCGCTCGCCGACAGCCATCACGCAACGAGGGACGTGGCTTCAAAGGCAAGTCCTCTCCATCAGTCTTCAGAAGCTATTAGAGCATTGTGACTAGCAAAATTTCGTGTGTGAAGTGAATTCATGTGATGTGTGAGTGCGAATCGAATCGGATATTTTAACACTAAAAGTGTCTTATGTCGAGGTCCACCACGACTCTGCTGATGTATTTCCGTCACAGATACGGCGTAAAATACGTACTAATAGATTGCAAAAAAAAAAAAAAAGTTTGTCACTGGGTGTTGAACCTACGACCTCTCGCTGTGCAGCACGCGGTGCAAAACCATTAGGCCAGATAACTTATGTTGTCTATCTTGCTAATAGCGAGCTGTCTATATACCAGACATATCGTTGGTGGTCATGTGAGCTCAGCAACTTCTGCACGTTTTCGTCATCAGTAGCGAGATGGCACGAAGTCAGGGGTGCAGCAGCTGCGCCAATTGCGCAAATTTCATACAATTTTTGATTATTGTGCTGTTCTGTGCCAGAACCATGAAATTCGCTGAAATTGAGCCACACTGTGTCAAAATGCCCAGCCAGCCTCAAAATTTTCTCAGGTGCAGCGATTTCGTTGAGAAATGCAGGCCACATCGGCCACCTGCAGTTTGTTCTATCAGTCAAAACACACAGACCCAAACTATAGTGCCTAGAATATACTTATATAAATATAACCAGATAAAGCAACAATGCTGCGCGCTCATCGGTCCGTTGACCACAACGGATACCTGTCGGCAGGGCGATGGAACTTCAAGACAAAAATGAATTGCTGTAGCCACCAGTGCTTCGCGGGAAATGTTAATTTCTTTGCTTGAAAATGCGGCTATGGCTTGTTTGGAACTGAAGCTTAAAGTATATGCCATGTTTTCCTTGCGCAAACTAGCTTGACATGCTGCGAATGTCGGCATTGCCAGCGACCACGACGATTGCCTTAGCAGTGCCACATAAAACTTTTTTTTTGTTTTGTTTTGAAGTTGCGTCGTCCTGGCCACTGTCCTGGCGATAGATATCCGGTACCGTCTCCGGGCCAACGGGCGCGCACCGTTGTTACTTCACCTTGAAGATCGCGCTTTGCAAGGTAGCCGAAGCGGCACCTAACCCCCTGGTTAAAGAATAAAAAAACAGCAGGCCTGCGCGAAAGGCACAGCACAGTCTCAGCCAAAGCTAGAAGAGCGGCCTTTCAGAGCCTTTTCCAACCACTCATTGGGTAACTGATGCAAGCACATTTTCTGGGTGCTCACTGGGGAATTAATAATAATAATTTCTGGGCTGGCATTCGCTATGCTATCCTTCGTCATTCCGAGAAGCGTGGTATCCGCTAAACATTGGCAAGGAATGTTGTGCCAATTGTTCGTGCAGTGGCTACAGATGATGAGGAATTATGCCTGAAGTGGGTAGGTGCCATAGTCAATAGGTGATCAAGAACAAGCTTTTGTAATGGGTTGGAGCGTTGTACGACCCACTTGTTACGCTATTCGCATTGTGTGATGCCTGGTGGTTCCTTTTATGTAACAAAACACTTTATTACTCATATTAACAAGATTCCTTGCCCGACGTCAAGCCCGCCTAAGGCAAGTTTGCGAATAAGTCCCAAGCACCAGCGTGGCTCAGTGGTAGAATACTGGGCTTGTGCGCGACGGCTCCGGGTTCGAGCGCCACTGTGGCCTTTGTTTTTCACTTACCGAGCTTTTTTTTGTTTGTTTCGTGTGATAGTGCTTACGGACAATGGCGGCAGCGGACAATTACGGCACCGTGCGCGACTTGAGTTGTGATCTCATCACAGCTCGAAAAAGGTAAAAATGGAGGGGGGGTGAGGTGTGGCGGTTAGATTTCTTGGCTTTATTTTTAGCCCGTGCAAAGAATGCTGCTTAAGCCACCTTTGCCGCCATACAGTGATGCTCAGCGAAAAAGCATATCGAGATTTGGAAGCGGCTGTTAGCGCTATACACGGGACACAGCACATTTTCCTGGGTTACTCATGCGTTATGTGCACCGCATAATTCTGAGTACCAGTATAGTAACCGACTTCTAAATAAGCTATTGGCAATCATATGGAGCAGTGTATGACATTTCTGCTTCCCTAAAAAAAAAACTAAATTGTGCGCCAGTGTATTTTTTTTTCGCCTCCCCTACTTCTTGGCTTTATGAATCTTCCGAACTTCAAGGGATTGCAAGCTTGGCAGATCCATATTTCAATTCGCTGAGTCTGTCAATTAGTTTTACAGGCTCTGCAAAAGCTAATATAGACCTCATAAGTGTTTGCTCAGTGGGGTGGTTCAAAATAGTACTTTCATAAAGTATCAGTGCTCATGTTCACACTGCACGATTTAGTAGATGTTGAATGATTTACAGATATCCTTTCAAAATGTAAGCCTTCTTATTTATACTGCTCCAAATTTGGTATTTCATAATAAAAAAATGTATGGATTTTTTCTCTGCAACCTGCTCTAAATTCGGATTTTAGTGCTCTAAAAATTGCTCCAAATTGTATTTCAGCTGTTGCACCCCTGCAAAGGGTTCACATTGAGCATGTTCGGAAGATTGTCGCATCGCATGTTGCATTGCATGCACACCTGGTGGCTGCTAGTGCGCGTGTGCTTATCTCATGAATTGGGTCCTTTGTACATCTTGTGCTTTTTCTGAAAGGTTGCTTCGAAGTTACAGTGATTCGGGACAGCACGAAGGTCACTTCACTCTCTGCCGCTGTCGCATTAATGTAAGGAGCACGCTGCTCACAAACGAAGAAGTAAGAATTGTGGAAGCTGTTCACACTCGTCCTGTGTATACTTGTGCATTCATTCCGTGTGTCTTTCTTTGTGTTTGAGCAGCGCACTTTAAGTCGAGCTGTGACAGTTGTAAGTCCGCGCTCATCCTGTGTACCCTTATTTTATACGTGCTTTCTGCTTGAGCTGCTTGATACAAGTTCTTAGCTGCACAAGGTGCAATAAATGCACAATAAATGCACAATAAATGCTATGCACAATAAATGCTCAACTGCCTCTGTGAAGACATGTTCCACTTTCACGTTATATCTGCTGCTGATCCGCAGGTCACCAGATCGAATCTCGGCTGCATTTTCGATGGAGGCCAAAATCTGTAGGCCTGTGTGCTCAGATTTGGGTGCACGGTAAAGAACCCCAGGTAGTCTAAACTTCCAGAGCCCTCCACAACGGCATCTCTCTTAATCATATGGTGGTTTTGGGACGTTAAACCCAGCATATCAATCAATCAATCATCTAATGTTATACCATTTTCTAGATAGAGGGATAAGCCATGTTTCTTTTTTTTTGTATATTTCTCGAATATTTCTAGAATATTTTGGACTGCTTTAAAGCAAAATTGCAGAAGAAAAAGTTGAAAAGATTCCTAAACATATTCTTACTAGATCGCAACATGAAAGTGCATACCTGCCAACTCTCCTGAATCCTGACTTAATCTCTCGATTGTATGAGTGCTGTGTCGATTCTCTTGAGCTGTTGCTACCACTACATAGTTTTCGTCTTCTAATCACACGTGTACATCAGCCTTTCTTGCTGCGACAATTTCGATGCGGTTGACGAACACATGCCTCTAAACTTCTTGGCGAGGGAAATTTTACTATTTCTGCATCTGTCCATCTTGGCTCCTGCATTTCGCACACTAGGCTTACGGCAATTGCCTGGGCACTAACCGGTTGTGTTAGTTGATTGTTTCTCCGAGTTCAGTCGGAAGGTCAATGGCGGTGTCAAAAGCAAAAAAAGTACTTGCAAATGTTTCTAGACTAGGGTTTTCGTGCTGTGTGACTTGGCAGAAAGATGAAAAGAAAAATACGGATTCTGTACTATGTGCACCTTTAATATAAGCGTTTCGCGCAGTGGCAAGGCCTAAATGAAGGTGCACAATGCTTGACAGAAGCATGAGAAGTACGGTCAGTCTGCGGAAGGGCTCGAAAATATTAAGAGTTTCTTTTAAAAGAGCTAAGCAGGCAGTGTGATTTGTGCAGAATGACTGTTCACGGGATTTCTTGTGGAAAACGACTTGCCGCTAAGCGCTCATGATCACGCAGGACCGTTGTTTCGGAAAATGCTCCTGAAGTGTGAGGATGTGAAACGGTACGAGTTCGGACGTACGAGGACAGCTGCCATCGTCTGGGAAGTGGCTAAGATTTCGAATACGTATACACTCTGAAACGGTGGGCTTTCGCCATCGCATTGGATGGAAACGACAGCGGGTCACAAATGTCTCGGTCCCGATTCCCGATGTATATATCCCCCCTGCAGTGGTCTCCCAAATTTGTCATGCTCCTAGGTTGGAAGGTATGAAAATAATTCTTTTTATTAGGTTGATGAAGCGCTGACAAGGTGGTGTTTCATAATTGTCTTCTGAAGAATAAGGCAATAGGAGGCCGAATTGTACTTATGTACATGATTTGGTGCCATCGAAGTAATGCCAACAACACTATACGTGGGATTACCTCAGCATCTTCTTTTTTTACAGCTTTTGTGGAAGCCCAACTGATGAGGAAGAGAGGAGTGGGCTCTATTCAAGTCCATAGTTCCAAATATGCCTTGTAGACGTGAATAACTAAGGTCATCTGAAGTTCTAGGTGGTAAAAATTTTCAGTGTCGGATTTTTTTGTCTTCCTGCTGAAATTTCAGTTGCAAAACAGCATTAATTGAGCCCCCACCTCTGCCAAATTTATCATCTTCATGTTGGAACCAGCATTTTCTCGAGTCAATACATTTGAGACTGTAGCAGAGCCTGGAAGGCAGCTTTGCTGCAATACGAAGATGTGATGGGGCAAAGCATATTAAAATTGAAGGGGTCACTCGAACGTTAATTGTATTTGTCTTTGGGAAGTTCTAATAGTTTGAATATCAAAAATTCTAGTGGGAATAATATCAAATAGCAAAGAGCATTAAAAAAATATGTTAAATTTTGAATATTTGTAGCCCCCTGGGGGCAAAAGAACCGGTTCCCAAAACGCAACCACTACACCACACTTATCTAGGGCATCATGGGGATTATGGTGTTCTATCAAAAGGAAGAAGATAGGGTAGCCATTGCATCAATTTAATTTCTTTACAAAGTGGACGTTTCTTCAAGGCTGCAACATTTTTGAAGTATACAAGTTTGCTTGTCGAAACATCGGCTTCAGCATCACCCCTGTTTGTGGATTTTTTTCTCAGAGATAAATATCTTGGATCCTGAGATGAAAGAAGGACGAGATAGCTTCGCAATTTTTGGAAGCAATCTTAGATAAAAAAAAGGGGGGGGGGGAGGGGTCAGGATTTTGCTAGTGAAGCTTGTATGAACTGAAAGTGTATTATATGGAAAGTGCTTGATAATGTGGTTATGTAAGTCAAAGAATGTACACGTTGAACATACATTTTGAAAAAGTGGATTTATGTGTATCACAGAAAGGAGTGAATGCATGTCCTGTTTATGTTCTTGGTGTCTAAGTTTACTGTAGGTATTTAATTGGTGCTGTCACTGAGATGTGCTACATTGCGCAGTGCGAGTATCCAAGTACCGGCACCTGAATGGTTCTGTGGGCAGCCGGGACACTCAGATCACCAACCTGCCACCCATGTGCAAAACACTGCCTGGCGAGAGTGAAGGCTTCCGCGCCAACATCGAGCGCCTTGCCCTGCCCTTGGCCATCTCGGGTGGCCATCTGGCAATCCTAGAGGTGAGAGTTTACTCAAGCACTGTTTCATCAGTAGGGTTTCGTAATGAGCTGTGCTCATAGGGGAACCTGTCGTGCAATGAACACATGGCTGTCATGAGTAAAGGAGAGGCACAGGGTGCGTGCCGAACGTGGAAGCGCTGCGACGATGCGAGAGAAAAAGTCTCCCGAGAGCACTCGTAGCAGCCACGTAGACGTAGAGAAAGACTCATGGCACCCGACCCGGGCCGAGGGAAAAATCCCAGAGAATGAGCCGACACTGTGTGTTGGCACGCCGAGCTGCGAGGACGTTGAGAACCAGCGTTGCTACCGCGACAGGAGCAGTACGACTGCCCGGTTCTGAGGATGTCGGCGTGAGAGGCCCGGCGTGTGGCTGTCGACCTCGAAGGTTCAGAGTAAGGCTGCCCGGACTTGCCGCACCCTTGCCCAGCAGTTCCTGGTCGACTTGCAGCTCTCCCACTTCACGGCACGATGGCGACAGCCCACACCAGTCTGCAAAACAGCTTTTGCATCAAGAGAGTCCATGGCGAGCCCAAGCCTAGCCTAGTGAGGCCGAAGAAGACAAAGTTTGGGAAGCCGGCGGCGACGACGACAAGCGGCTCGTTTGGCTGCGCCAATCGACGGTGACAGCAAAGAGGTTGAGGAGAGAATCAACGACGTAAATGACAAACCTCAACACAGCATTGAAGAGAAACTGAAGTGAATGGTAAGAGCATTCGATTGTGGTGGCGCTATATTGAATCAGGAACAGGCTAAGAATGGATTTAAACTGGTTTGCAGACTACTTTGCTTGTATTGTTATTGGGGTAATTTTTTGTCCGCGAGTGTTTGTTTCATTCTCGCTTTCAATTTTTGCCTTTTATCTTTTGGGTTATAAAGTGCGTGTTGTTTGTGCAACGCTCGTCTCCCATCTCTCTTACTTCCATCCGACGCAAGCGCTTTCAAGAAGCCCTTGCTATTACACGCTCTTACGTAACAACTAGCTCACCAGCCAAATCTTAGAAATGGCAAGTAACGTAATAAATAATGAAATGTAACATCAATACATGAACAGCATAACACATCATTGTAGTGTGAATGTGGCATTGCCAACGATTAGCTCACCTTGGTAGCCCGCCAGAGCAAGCCATGATATTGTTCCTATGAGCCTCCCACAAGAGACGCATCCGTTCACTGCGGTGCCTGCGTGGTGTCCGTATGTGCCTTCTTGTGTTTGGGTGTCGTTTTGCATTACATCAAAGCTTTTGAGGTGAATTGTGAACAAGCTCACATTGCAACTCTTGTCAACCCCCATTTCTTATGCTGCACTCGTGCCACTGTGCAAGCAAAGCGCCATCTTTCTCTCAGTGGCAAAACTAAGGCGCACAGGTGCTACGAAGTCAAAGTTACTTTGCAGGAGGTACAGCACCTCCACGTACTGCCCTTCTTAAATCAACATTCTAGCGAAAATAATAAAAAAACATTAATGGTGATGGGGGAGGAGGTCTCTATGAAAAGAAAGCAATCTGCGACATAAATTTCTACACATTGTTTATGCATCCTGATCCCACTTTTAGTCGACACTGCTGCACGGGCGACTTGTCTGGGAGCTCGACAATATGACCCAGGCATGGACGAGCTAAGGCAACGTGGGAATCGGTGCAAGAGTGTCACTTATGTCGATGCATCTTCTGGTCGAGGGTTGCCAGCAGAATCCACGGGGGCCTCGGTTTTAGGGCAGCTGCTTACTGTCACAACACTCTCAACAGAATCGCGTAGTAGTACTAAGGGAAGGGAGCCACGGGTGCATCTCCCGCATAGTATGATGGCCAGTATGGCTCTATCAAGTATATCACTGGCAACTAAGACGCCAAGTTCAAGGGAACAAAAGTTGCTTTTTTTTAATTTGTGTAAGGCAAGATGGAATGAGGGAAGCAAAGTGTGACATCTGGTTGTGTCCCACCTGCAACTCACTAACGCCTTAGGCTTAACTAGTCGCTTGACAAGAGCTGGGAACCAACCAGCACCCAGAATTGGCATCAAAGATATCAGCTCTGCGAGGTGGCTGACTCTGCTCACTGTCCCTAATGGTGAAGAACACCCATGTTGCGTCGCAATACCAGGCATACGAAGATGCACGTACCCTGGCCACACGACTGCTTGAGCTGCCACTCCCAGAGCCTGTGATAGAAGAATCTGCTTACAGAAAACTTGGACCATAAAGAGGCTGCCATACCAGACTTGTACATGTTAAAGGAAATAAGTACAGTAGAGTCCACTTATTATGATGCTTTTTATTGCATTCTAATGGATATAATGATGAACAATGGTGCAATCCACTTTTGTATATTTTCTGTTGAAAGTTTCTGTTGAAGAAACCAAAGGAAAAATTTTCCTTTGGTTTTAAAGAACACCAACAGGAGTACATGACCATGAAAGAGCTTGCTGAGTTAAAGGAGGGAGGGATGAAGTCCAGGTGCCCCTATATTATAACTTGCATCTTTGATCAATTAATGTTGAGCTTGTGTGCGAACAGTTGTGCACCATAGCACGTGGTGTAAGTGCGAGCCAACATAAGGCTGAAAATAATGCTGAATTTTAGTAGACATGAGCACAGGTCGGCAAAAAAAAGTAAAGCTCGCTTAGACTCACTCAGAGAATGCATGTTGCACCTAGGGCTCACTTTAACTCATTCACTAAAATTTTCCTTACACGACGTAATCAAACTCAGACTCGCTGAAATGTTTCTCAACTAGACACACTCGAATTGAAACTATTATATTAGTACTCACACTAACTCACTCACACTTATATTTGAGGGCTCAATCAGAATCAGTCCACTTGAGAGTTTCCTGACTTATGATCATATGCACAAGTTACATATTGACATGTAAACATTGCATTGGAGCCTCATGCAGCTCCTTTCATGTTGTTTAAACAATTAGTTGCGGATTTTAAAATTTGATTTGAAAAATTGGTTGGTGCATGCATATTGTGGCAATTGGGCCGACTTTATGTGATGGTGCTATTAACTCATTTGGTGTCGGCAAGTATGCAAAAAAAAAAGTAGTTTGTTTTATAGTTGCTAACCGATCATTTAAATCTGTAGGAAACCCTTTGCTGCCCCATTGTCGCTGCACACAGTTGTGTAGATGTGATGTCAATTGTGCTGATATCAACCAGGTATTTTTGTTGTATGCAACTGTACTTGATTCGAAAAAGTTGTGCTTTTGCTCTTACAAATGCCACCTCACACATGTGCATTTGCTGTGCCAGTCACTAGAGTAAGCAGCCGATTACCTTAATTTGTATCTTGCTCACAGTGGTAGTGCTGTAGTAACCTTGTTTTGTGGTGAATCCAGCTGTCCAAGAGAGGCCGTCTACAATCTGGAGTTGTTCCCAGCCTCATCTGTGGGACCAGCATCATGGACTTTGCCTGGGACCCCTTTGACAACAGGCGCATTGTCATAGGTGAGCTCCTCAGATTTGTTTATTCAACACAAGAGGAGAGGAACTGACGCATAAGGGGGAACTGGAAGCTCGAAGAAATCAAAAATAATAAAAGCACAAAAAAGAGAGACAAAAGGGAGAAGTACCATGTTGCTCCTCCCTCCTGTCTCTCGTTTTTAGTGCTGTTCTTTACTCTGCATGAAAAATAGTAGCACGGGGGTGTTGCTGAAACTGACATTTCTACAGGTGAACTTGTCTTCTTCAAAGCTGCCACTGCTTTCCTTAGCTCGTGTGTGTGTAGTTGCTCTGTAGGCTCTCTTGCGAATGAGTGTACCCAGTAAATTTCGTTGAGATCCATTGACCTCGAAAAGTCGCCGGAGTTTGCCTTTCAGCGTAGCTTCGTCCCGTCCGTTCACGTGTGTCCCGGTAAGACATACGCGAGTTCTTTCGACAGAAATAGATTTCGCTAGTTCTTTTTATGACGCGAAATTTTGAGAGACACAAGTATGTTCGCCCCCATTTGAGACCTGTTACTGTCGTTGGGGAAACCCTACCCTTGGGTGTTCAGCTCCTCCTAGTTGGTATGGGACTGCCCAACCCCAATATTTACTGAGCCCTCCACTTCATGTTTTTTTTTTCCCCCTATGGTTTTCCTTTTGTCTAAAAAGAAAGGGGGGAGAGCGAATTGGCATGACACCTCCCTTCCCGTTGCGGGAATCGCCAAGATTCAGAATTCTTGCACTTTGCAGGTATAGATTGGCGTTGACCTGACGAACTCCCCCTTTTCGAAACAGTAATTTGGCGTGAATAAATATCGTTTCGTTTTCCAAAACTGCATGGGGAGTAGCTTTACTGCGTTAAACAACGTGTGAACGAAGTGAGTGAGTGGTAATGCTCTTCGGTGCTGGCTCCTTTCCTATTGTGCAAACGGTGAAGCTAGTGAAGCTAACGTGAGCTAAAGTGCAGACTAGACATGTTTGTTATAATATCAGTACGCATGTACTATATAAGTGCAATAAAAGTGAGTCAATTTAAAAAATGTTAAGGAAAGAACATTTCGTGCTAACCTGTCCTGGAAAGTTTTTGAATATCTTTGAATTTGGAAACATGTACGAACCCCGGCAGTGCCATGTGAAGTCATGTGGCATGACCATATGAATATGTGATTGCTGTCCAATAGAAGTTATTCACTCAGGATTGTAGTGGTGTCCTTTTTTGTCTGCATCATGATCGTGGGCTGATTTTATTTTCAACTTTGTTAATGCCGTGGTTGATGTCTATAGTCGTTTTGTAGTCATTATTATCAAATTATTGTCTTTTTTCGATAATTTATGTGCCATGCATTTTGATGTTGACTACGCCGGCTGTTAATTTTTTCATTTCATGAGGCTTTTGCCCTACGCACATCTGCGTTTCATATCGTGCATAATTATTTCGAGATAAATGTAGATATGCTAAACTTATACCACATTTGATAATAGGAAGCATAAGTGCTAACCAGACACACAGCTGATGGCGTGCTTCAATTCTGTGCAGCATGCGATGATGGCCGCATTCGCGTGTGGACTGTTCCCGAGGGTGGCTTGCATGAAAGCCTGACAGACCCAGACTTTGAGCTGAAGGGCCACACTGAAAAAGTCCACTTTGTGAAATTCCATCCGAAGGCTGCCGGTGTTCTGGCCTCTGGATCCCATGACCTGACTGTGATCATCTGGGACATGGAGACTCACCAGTGCAAGATTCGCCTTCAAGGACATACTGACCAGGTGCTTTGCATCTCATTTGAAGAGACATGTAATGGGAAACATTTTATTCTTGAATTACAGGTATCAGAATGTTGTGCGAATCTCGAAATGAGAACGCCGCTCCCGGAACAAATGGAGACTCACACGATCGGGCAATCCAAAACATTGTGTACTACTTCTGCAAACGGCGATATCGCCAGCCGGGGAAAAAATTTCTCTATTGACATACTAAACAACTCTATACAATATTTCAATACACTGGATTAACGTAACAAATAGAAGATAACGCAAAGATGTTGTCGTCAATCTTAGACTCGCCATGAGGAATGCACAGCACACGACCTGCGGTTGCTGCTTTTCGTCGAACCCCGTTAGGAGGTCACCATCCACACCAGCCGTGATGTGCCAAAAAGAGCCCCCAATCTTTTATTTGTGGCCACATAACCTCACAACTAGGCATCGATGCTGGCGTTTCCGCCCCAATCATAAGGATGATGGCGTACATGGCCCGATGTCTTGACCGCATTCTAGGTCATCGGCACAGATAATGTGCAAACGACAGTCAACCATAGGTTACATCTCTAGAGACCAGCTTTTAGGCAAATGCCTATTTTCTCCTTGCGTTCCTGGCGCTCCACTTTCATATATGAGCATTAATTGTATATCAAGAAGTGCTTTATAGTGTTCTCATAGTACGTATTAAGGCCTATTTCTGGCATTTGTGCCTAAATGACTATAACTGCCTATAAATGCGTAATTTAAGAATTGGCATATATACAAACACTATATAACCTCAAATTTTGTTTTAAAGGCCAGTTTAAGATTGTCATTATCGAAATAGTGTTAAAAGTATCGTTTCACTGAAATTTGGGTGTCGTCAATGTCGCCGATTGTGAGCGAAGAATGAGCACTGCCGTGAGAAAAAATTTAAGATAGATGCAAATAAAGAACTAATTTTAAAAATTGTGTGCGAACCAAACCATCGACATCTTCATGGCAAGCAGGTTTTACACCAAAGCGCCCTGTACACGAAATCGCTTTTGGAGGGGGGAGCTACTTGAATGTTATATAGTGTGAGGAGCACCATTGACATGTATGCATTGTAATATCTCGTTGCAGAAGTGTAGAATTACTCCAAGCGTTAATACATGAGAATTGTGCAATGAACGTTCAGCCCACAAGGTACAAAGGAAACAGGAATTATTAGTATCCATAATGTGTGCAGCTGTGAAAGTGCATGTGTGGCCTAACAGACGCATTGTAGGTACCTCACTACCTAACATAAGGAAGGATTATGTCGTAGTGGGCACTTTGCAGTTGTATTTGCAGTTCTAATTTCAATATAGAGGCACACAGATGCTCCTTTCCTTGCGGCATTGTTTAGATGTCGACCGAGTAGCGTGCTATAATCTAGCGATTGAGAAGGCGATGTGAACAAAGCTTGATTACGCTTCCGCGTTATGCTTCTGAAGGTGAAGCTCAAGTGTACTCCAAAATTTTCATGTTATTGAGTTCAACCTAGCCTTTCTTGTCTAACCTAATTACTCAAAACAACCGCTAGCAGCAGTGAAGTTTGATGCGCCTGCCACCATATGTCACTGTGCTGACATGGCGTAAGTGATTGGCGAATGCAAAACCATGAAGAAAAAAAAACGGGATGAAAAAAAAGGAAATTGCAATCTTCACACGGCTTTCGTTTTGTTTGTGATCTATACTTTTTAAAATGTTCACCATTAGGGGGAGAAATTGACCCTATGCGATTAGACCCTGCTGACCCGAATCGCTGGTTTTTTAACCGTTTGGTTGTCTGCTCCTCTGCCGGCCCTTCTCATCCATGGATAGATGGATGAACGAAAAAACTGTTAGGCTCCAGTGGGTCGCATTAGTGTACTAGCCCGAAGTGGACTTCTCTGACGTTGGGACTGAAGACCTATTCTTTTGGCCTCACCGTGGGCCCATTGGACTTGCCATATCGAAAAGAAAGGCTTAAGAGTGTGTTGATTCGACAGCAGATGCTTGACTCCCTATGTCACAGAATAAAAGAAAAGACCCGTGTTGCGAAACGTGCAGGAAAAAATTGGCAGAACCCACGTACAGTGGGAATCGATGATATGCGAAGCATTAATGTGAAATGTTGATATGTCACTTTAAGGGGGCACACGGGTTGTGGAGACCGAAAAATCAAGAAAAAACTAGTTTTTTTTTTTTTGCGTTCTGAAATCTACAGCTACTAGTGCACTTATACCGTGAATTTCATGCCTATAATATCATTATTTTAGCTGCTAAGACCCTTCATACGGCACTTTCTAGCTAAATCTGAGCCGAAATCGACATTCAAATCGCATACTTTCCATGACGGGCCCCTGCCCTATCATGTGTTCCAGTGCGGCCCGCTTGGTCTCATTTGAGAGAACAGTCTTTCGCCTTCAAATTCCCGCCAGAATGGGTACAATTCAACCATTGGCAGCCTGTAAGATGAGCGGCAAAAAGAAGTATCAGAGCGCCTTCCTATTCGCGACTTCATGCACGTGACTTGAGCTTGCCTCTCTATTGGTGGAGGCTCCTGGCTTCGTCTGCTCCGGGTATTGAGGTGCACGTCCATGCGCGCCATTTTGCCTCAGTGTCAGCTGAGAAGTTTCATGATGTCAAATTTTTTGAGCGCAAATGAGTTTCATGAGCGCAAATTTCGCACATGGCACAAGTTGGTGCGAAAACGGCGCGAAGGACGCTAGTCCCCGATTTCAGGAAGCGCTCCGTGATACAGCAAAATCACCGAGGCGCTACACTCTCCGTGGCTCATGGCGAAGTCGTCGACGCTACCATGGAAGGCCTAGCCACCGCATCAGTTATCACGGAGCCTGTGCAAAGTCCGTCAGCCACGGAGCCTCCGAGCAGCGGTCGCGTGAGGCCGGCGGTGGAAACTTCTCAGCCACACCGGTTGTTCTGCACAGAACGGCATTGTAGATGGGCGCTCTTCAAAAGTCGGTCCACCGACTGCACTTGGGAGGCAACAGTCTAGCCAACGCCTCCTAAAAAAATTATGCCTGGAACGCGAGCTGTGAACACGGTGCTCTACCCTCCTATTTTACTTTCCTCCTTCGTTACAAAGGCTAGTGTCTCCGACAGCTGCCCCTGCGAACACAAAAATGCTCTCACAGTTACCTCCGAGTTGCCGTGATATCACATGACAGAGCAGTACGGTAGGGTCACGTGACTGAGCGATACGGAGGCGAGTGGTCTCGCGCGGCGGTGGTCGCAACACAAGGCAGGAGGCATGGCCTCTGAGATTGCGTGCTGTCAAGAGGCTCCCAATTGAAAAGAGAGCGATGTTCCAGACATTGTTTTTCTAGGAGACGTTGGTCTAGCCTGGTCTGTATCTGATAATCTAGCAGTAGTTTGGACGGAGACTTTTCAGCCTTAGTCGCTGTTCATCCGTAGCGGCATTAGGAACCGACTGAGACGTGTACTGAAGGTGCCACCACCCTGAGCTTTTCAAAGGCCTTCCTTGATCGTTCCACGAAGCCACTTGACTGCGTGGGGTAAGGGGTCGTCATGTGGTTGATCCCATTCATTTTTACGAACTTCTGAAACTCTGCTGAGACAAACTGTGGCCCTTCATCTGAAACCAGTGTATGTGGCAGTCTGAACCTAGCAAATATGGACCTTAACGCTTCCACGGTGACTTCCCACGTGTACTTTGTCTCGATATGGCCTCCAGGCACTTGGTTTCAGCATCCACGACCACCAGTAGCATGTGTTCTTCGACGGGGCTTGCGTAGTTGATGTGCACTCGAGACCATTTCCAGCCCGTTTCTGGCCATAGCGCCTGCGCAGGAACCTGTGCAAGAGGCATCGCACTGGTTTGAACATACCTTTCACATTCGCGTACCATCCTTTCAATGTCTGCGTCTAGCCCTGAATACCAAAAAATGGTTGGCTTAAGGTTTTTTCCTTCAGCATGGAACAGCAGCCAGCTACCAAGAATTGATAGCTGGCTGCTGTTTCGTTGACCTGCGGCTCGTAGTGGCTTTGCATATGCTTGATGACCTTGCTGTAGGGGAGGTCGTTCACGCTTTTGGGGTGGCATCGGCACTGAAGTACTTTGACAATGCCATTGGACAAAACCACCACCAGCAGCGCTCTTTGATTTGCCTCATCTGTGATTTCTTGTGCTTGAAAGTATGCTTCCAAGTGTACTTTGTAGGCGGACTAGCCTCCTTCTTCCGTGAATGCAGGTGCTTGTCCCGGCGCCATCACTGCCTGTTTAAGCACCCGCACTTCGAAGCCTCCTCTCACCGCGTCGATTCGTGCCTCGTTGCCGCTGTTATGTCGTGAGTGAACGACTCAGTAACCAAGCAAAAACAATACGTTTTATTTTGCGTGCGTCTCTTTTTATGTGCTAGGCGATGACTTCATGGCATGATTGGCGACTTGCTTGCATGGGGTAGCAGTAGGGAGGGAGTTCGGAATTTTGAAGCAAACTGTTTCGGATTTCAAAAACAAGATGAAGATCTTGGCAGTGGCTGTCAAATCAACCGGGGCTGAAAAGAAGAATGCGAGCTAGGGTGTTTACCCGAAGCTCGAGGAAGCGCTCGTCGTGTGGCTCAGTGCCATGATCGCTAAGAAAGTCCCAGTGTCAGGCAATATTTTGAAGCAGAAGGCAGAGGTTTTCGCCTTCTTCAAACTCAACGATGGATGGCTTCACAATTTCAAGAGCTGCAATGACTTGAAGTTCAAGAAGATGTGCGGGGAAAGCAGCGCCGGCGACGATTCCTACAAGCTGCTGCGAGAGGAAACGGTTGCATTTGCTGGTTACCCCTGCCACAGCGGCAAGCACAGCAAGAAGCGGCTCACTGTCCTCGTTGGCAACAACATCTCAGGCAGGAAGAAGCTTTCGTTGCTAGTAATAGGCAAGTTGAAGCATCCAAGATGTTTCAAGGGGCAGTGACTCTGCCTGTTCTCTATAAAGCTAACAAAAAAGCATGGGTAACGCAGCAGTTATTCGAAGCGTACGTGCGCAAGCTGGACGGAAGGTTCGAGCAGCAAAATCGAAGAGTTCTTCTGTTTGGGGATAACGGTGCTACGCATGGCCACATCAAAGACCTAAAAGCTGTACAGATTGAATTTCTGCTGTCGAACATTACAGCAATCCTGCAGTCGATTGAGCAAGGCATGATTCGGAACTTGAAGCATTATTACAAATTATGCGTGCTCAGCCGCATGGTGCTCTGCTTCGACAATGGGAAAAGCTACGCTGTTGACCTCATGTCTGCTGTCGGCATGCTAGCGAAATCCTGGAAAACAGTTACGCAAGAGACTCTGCGGAACTGTTTTCGTGACGTGGGCTTCACACTCTACGCCGAGGCGGCCGTCTCGCCCCAAGTGGACAGTGTATGCCATCTACGGATGTTGCCTTCAACGATCTGCGCACTGCCGGCATGTCGATTCTAGCCGGGGTAACTTTTAAGGGCTTCGTTGATGCTGACAAGGACCTCAAGCTACGTTTGGACTTGACCAATGAGGAAACGATACGTCAAATTACGGATAATTCTGACGACTCCGACACAGAGAAGAGCCATTTCCTACACAGTCAACGACCTTGGAGTTGACGCGAGCACTGATGATGATGTCATCAGTGTACAGCGGTAAGACGTTGACTGAAATTGACGCAGACATGATCACGGGCAAGCGGAGCGTTGTGCAAAAGAAAATAGGCGACTTCTTTGTGCCCAAGTGCTGACCTATGAGGTAGTGCGGACCACGTCAGATTTTTAAAAAATTGTTATAAACTGCTCCTTTCAGAGCCACTTAAATGGTGCATTGGCTGAATTGCAATGAGAATCTTGTACTCCGGCCGTTACCCTCTTCGTCAGCAAAAAATGTCTACAAGAAAGGGCGGGTTTTCACATGCATTCATTCTTCCAGACGTTTTCGTGGTCCCTTGAGGGTCCAGAAAATCGGACGTCGACTGTATTCCAATACACTCAATTAATATAACAACAAACACAAGGTGATGTGAAACCGGCACGCTTGTACGAATAGTGAATTTTAGGTTTGAAGTGAATAGTGATTTTGGTCTCAAGTTGATTTTGGATAATATATATTACATAAACAAATGTGAGCATCATTGTCATGACATGACTAATCTGCACAATATCTTTAACTGTTGAAACTTGTACAAATGCCATTTTTTTGGTTGAAAGTAAGTAAAAAAAAAAACTTTCTATAGTGGGAGGATCTGACTTTCATTAGAATGCTAGTGATAACCTGTAAAATATGTTATGTTTTAAAGTTTACAATTCTTGGAGCATATAAGCCAGTTAACAAGCTTTTAAACTCAAAAAATGATAAATTGATGCGAGGGTAATATGTTGATTTAACCTTGATGTGGGGCTTTGTGGCAGTGCAGATTTCCCATCAATAGGTGTCATGGCCTAGCACTTTTTTAGTGCAGTGAAAATACCTCTACAGGGGCTACATGTGCACTAATCTACATCTAGATAAATGTTTTCATGGCTTAGCACCCTTTCATTGCTGTGAAACTATCTTTACAGAGTAATAGATGCGGACTAATATATACTCATTCATTTATTTCAAAGACCAGAATTTTCAATAATTTAATGTCGAATATTCGAAGCATTCGAATATTCACACAAGCCTAGAAAGAGGCGGCAGCGACGTTCGACTCTCCACAAGGGGACCCACGGGACACGACCCGCAGCTGCAGTATCCCGCAGGACCCTGTCAGCAGAAGACCATCCATGCCAGCCATCACGCACCAAAGGGGGCCCCCAATCTTTTCTGTGGGGCCACTTAGCCTCGCTGCCAGGCATCAATGCTGGCAATGCCGTGGCAACCATGATGATGATGGTGCACGAGCCCTGCACCACCTACCACTTGGAGGTTAAACCTATACAGTTAAACCTGGATATAACGAAATGAATAAATTCTCAGAAAAATTTGCTATAAAGAGGATTTTGTTACATGGAGGTTTGGTACGAAAATTCAGAAAATAAACGCACAAATCAAATAAAAGGAGGACTGAAGGCAGAGCTAACCCAAAACACTTATTCAGCAGTGAAAAACTGGATATAACGAAATGAATAAATTCTCAGAAAAATTTGCTAAAAGAGGATTTTGTTACATGGAGGTTTGGTACAAAAATTCTGAAAATAAACGCACAAATCAAATAAAAGGGGGACTGAAGGCAGAGCTAACCCAAAACACTAATTTAGCAGTGAAAAACTGTGTTATTATTGCAATAGCGATTGCATGAACACTCTCGGCAAGTTTTTGCTGTCGCCCCCATATTGCGTAACAAGTGTAAATTGATAACAAGCCCCCGCGCATCGCTACTTTTTCGAGCAGGTAAGAGCGTGCGGGCGCTGCTGTAGCTCGTATCAAATGGGCCGGCCCATCTCTATCGCCTGGAAGGTGCATAACATGACATCTCCAGCATGTTAGAACTGCCATCGAATGCTCAAACAGAAAAAAAAAACACCCATTTTGAATGAGCATGAAAAAAATGCAGGAAGGGGGGCGGGGCCCTCGAGTAGCAACAATGAACTTTGATTTTAAGGGCGCTCACGATCGCTGGCGCGCCAGCTATCTCGACAAGTATCAGCTGTGCACTTTCAACGCGAAGGGTCTGTGTGAAAAGAGCACTTCTTCCTGGAGTGGCCGTATTTACTTACATTAGCATTTTGTAGGAGTTCTGCGATATCGGATCTAAAAAAGTTGGCTCCCAGCCTTACTTTGTATAACATTATAATTTTTCGCTATCGTGTTCATTGCATTGCATTCCACGCGCTGTCCTGTTGTTGCCAGAACTAATTGGCTAATCGCCAAAGCTTCGAGCCTATGAACTCTTGGCCCGGCACAAGACGGAAGCGCGTGATGAGTCGACCTCCGAAAATCCGTCATCACTGTGGTCTCGCAGAGTTTTCATCGGGACCTAATCTGACATCACCTCGGTGGTGACGACACGGCTGTCCGCATTTTGAAAAAGAAAGAAAAAGCAAACCTGAACATCGTCGGGGGCCAAATCATGGGTGTGCAGTAAAACCATGCACGCGCGCACTGCATTGAAAGCGAAGAGGGAACAACATAGATACTGAGGAAAACAACTCAGTAAAGTGCCTTCCATATCTAGTGCAGGCCCACATATTCGACGGTAGCTAAAAGGGCAGCACTGTCAATGCAAAAAGTAGTTTTTTGTTTGTTTTCGGTTTGGAGAGGGAGGGCACATCCGCACATGTGCCTGTGGTGGCAAGAAAAGCAGCTTGTAAGGCGCAGGCCTGCCTGCTTCACGCTCACCCGGGCGCAATAAGAAGCCCTCACTTGCGCCTAGTGCACCATGCGCGCATTCCGCCGCTTCGCGTTTTGGCGGTAGTAGTAGTACACTCACGGAAGATGCACGCTCGTGCTGAAATGCAAAAATATGGAGTGAAATTTCTAGATGTTCGTGAGAAAAATTCGTTGCATAAATGTTGTCATTTCTGTTACTTTGTTACGTAGGGGTCGCAAATACATGTGATTCTACAGTGTAACAGCAGGGAGTAGCAAAACTTGGTTATATTGCAGAAATATTTATATGGAGGTTCATTATGGGCCGGTTTAACTATATTATCTGCTTAAGTAATGTGGTGCCTGGTTGTGTATCATATTTTTTCTTTCCTGTGTAATGGCTGTGTTGCTACTACATGGTGCTTTTCATATCTTAAACATTTGGCTTCAGCGTGAAATAAAGTGTAGTTGCTAGTGCAACTCTTTCATGTCTTCTAAAACAGAGCTGCCACAACCAAACTTTGCAGATTTTCAGTTTGGCATGGGATCCGAACGGTGTCTTTCTGGCCACCGTGTGCAAAGACCAGAAGCTGCGTGTGTACGACCCTCTGAGGAGTGAGCTACCCGTGCAGGAGGGCCTGGGACCCACGGGCACTCGTGGAGCCCGAGTCACCTGGGTGCTAGGAGGGAGCCACCTGGTAACCACGGGATTTAACAAGTGCGTTGCTATTCTTGACAGCAATGTATTGGTCAAACTGGCTTAAAAAACTTCTCTGCATCTGTGGATGCTCACCTTGTGAACAAAGCCACATATTTGGCAATGCAGTCGAATTCGGCTATAAACAAGTTAGCTACAACGAAATTTCTGCCACAACAATTATTTTTCAATTCCCCGTCGGCTTCCCGTGAAAAAGAATGTGAAAAGTGTCTCATAACAATGGGTACATTTCCGGGATACTTTCGCTTTAAAAAAGTTTTTACGAGTACTACCACATATAGGAAAGAAACTTGCCTAGAATTGCCGCAAAATTCTGCTCCCAACTCGGTCATTTCTTGTTGGTTGGTGGCTTCCTGCACAGTGCAACCACATCGCCACACCCGTGCCTTCATTGGAGACACTTTCTGCCACCACACACACATTCCAGTAAAGTTTGCATCCGTGAAGTAGGTGCTCAGTGACAACTTGCTCATCAACCATGATGCTGCCAGTGGGTTTAATGAATGTGCGGGCGCTGTTAGAATCTCGCCTTGTTTTTGGCTTCGCACTTAAAACTAAACTACCACTCATCGTCACTAGCCCTATGGTTGTGATTGACAACCACGGCATGGTTGCATTCAGTGGCATTGTGAAGGTACACATGTGGCCAGCGTGCGCCTATTCAAAGTGTGACTGGATTCTGCCGCAACCGCTACGAACACAAGTGTGGTAGTGTCAATGTGACCATGGGCAGCGATAAAAGTGTGCTCGTATCTAACGCGTGCAGACTCATACCAATGCTGCTTGCCACATGCTGTGGATAAAACCCCGTTAATGCGATTGCAGATAGCTGTGATGCAGTTTTTAAGGCATGTGCACGGCCAGGGCGCACAGACAATAAATGGAACTACAATTTGCCGCAACAGCTGCACAGGAACCGTGGTTCCTATTGTCGCGTTCGTTGATAGCGAATGTGCTCCGAAGGTAGGCAGCGAGCAGAGCCGAAGATTATAGGCAATAAAGTCTTAAAACTGTACAAAGGGTTTCTGCTTTCCGGTCGTTCCTTTATGGCTATGGTAGTGCAAAGCTGCAGCACTTTGTTTTTAGTTGACCTTTGGCGAAGCTTTTGTGCGCTCGTCAGCGGGGTGCGCTAGGCACGCTCGAACTGATCTGATGATCTCATCTTCTTGTGCATAACACACCCATGCATTTAACTGGCACTTCTGACTTCAAACTGTGGTAGAATGAAGAAAAAGTACCTGCTTAATATTATCGCTGGGCAGTTAAGGCATGCCGTGAAGCTAACTTGCGCACCAAAATTATTTTTACAATCTGCATCCTGAGTTCAGCTACAAATTATTTCATAAGGACAGAAGGTTGGGCGAGTTTGTACGACAACTTTGAAGCACCAAAAAATAAGAACTGGAAAAAAAAAAAGGGTGGACAGGACGAGCCCAACTTGAAACCGAAATTTATTACAAGAAAGACAGGAAAGAGATACACCCCATGGGATGGCATACATGCGGCACAATTGCGCACACTGCTTTGTATATTTTTTTATATTAGTAAATTTTCTGTAAATTATCTGTATACTTTTTGCATGTTATTCACGAGAATATATGTTCACTCAGTGGGTGACCAAGTACGTCAGAGTTGGTGAGAGTTAAAGGGAGATGCGGGTTGAAGAACGCGAGTTTCTTTAAAATTACTGATCTTTTATTTTCGCCTGTTTTAATAAGATTAGTACCTCTACTTTTCTGGAAAAAAATTTCACGTCGAAGCTTAACTGGAAACGCTTTAATATTGCATCTAAAGAGCACAAGGTGCCTGCTAAAAGGCCGAAAGTGTGCAGTCTTCAAGCACGTTGCCGCCGATAATGCGCTGCCGCTTGCCATTGTCGATCGAATGAGGCGAAGAGCCGAGCCTCACTGTTCAACTAACAACAGTTCCCTCACTGATGCGGCGCAAGAAATAATAAAAAGAAGCACGCTTTTGTGCGTTTTTAGAGCACCGCTACTGGCTTATCACTGGTATTGATCGTAGACCATCATTGGCCGCTGCGAGCCTGTATGTGCTGTGAAGCCTACTTGTGGGGTCCACATCTTGACGAGCAGTGCAGCTGAACATTGCTTTTCCCGTGTATTTATGTGCATTATGAATGGGAAAAGCCAACACATCAAAAGTCATTGAAAGCCATCAGCTGGAAAGTTCGAGATGCGGCAATGGATGACGTCAGCGCCAATCTCGCGAGGTCGAAGGAACTTAGAGGGGATGGCATTGCCATTATGTACAACAGTATTTGGCACAAATGTAGTCGCAAAATGGCATCGGCACTGTTGTGTTCCTCGACACTGGACTTTGTTTAGATTTCGCAGTCCTGTCGAACTTCTTCCTTGCTTGCAGGCGGCATAAGGCTCTGCTAGATAGAGGGGAAGAAGTTTGGCAAGCATTTCATGGCCCTGTCTGTGAGTGAAATGTCTGTGAGGAGTCGGCTCGAAAAAGCAGAGAAGGACGAACTCATGGTGCTGGTATATTTTAGCAACAGTGGCCACTACAAGAAGGATTGTTCTTTTTGGTGTGCTAACTTCATTGCATTTAATGATATCTTTCATAAATAAAAATTCAATTTAAACTTTAAAACTTATTTTTCTTAAAACACAAATTTTGCCTTTTTTTTTTCAATGTGCCCCTCCTTTTTCAGGTACTTCTAGTGCTCACATTTGCATGAAATTTCGGCCAAATTTTTTCCAAAGTATGACATACAATTATCTTGTTTAAATTTTAATAGTTTATTATATAATGAAAAATTGTATGTAAACCTTTACTAGGATAGGTCAAATATAGACTTTTTTAGGTCTATTATTTTTTATGCCTATTACACATTTTGTATGTGCTTCCTAATTAGTTATTCGCATTCCACACTTTATTTTAAACATTATGAAACTATGAATGCTAAAAAATTACAGAAGTTTAGGGATGAAAAGAGGGAGGGGGGGGCTAAAGGGTTAAGGTGTTTTCACTTTGTCATGTCACAGAGCTGAAAGTTATGCAACTTGCAAGAAAACTGATTATATATTTGAAAACAGCATACTAAGCTTCATAAACAGCTCAAGTTTCAGTGCTCTAGGGTGAATATTAAAAAAAAGTGTCTTCGAGTAGCATCTTTCTTTAAATTGATGCACCTGCGGGGAACAAAAGATGAGTAATTAGATCTTACCGAATTTCGTGGTCTATAGATGAAGTTTTGCTACAACGAAATTCTGCGACAAATTATTTCGCACGCGCCGTCCATTTTGTTGCGACTGCAGACTGGACTTGTCCTCTTCAAGCCTTTACTGACGCATCGTTGTGCCGTACATCCTTAGCAGTGAAAAGAGAAGACCGCTGGCATAAGCTGAATAGACAGAATGGATGCTAGTGTAAAACATTTTCAACATAACACATGGAACTAAGACATCGCACGTTTCAGTCACTAATAATTAACTTGTGAAGCACAGAGTTTATGAAGTTAGTGGTGCACAACAGTTATACATGGAATAAAAGCATTGCTGGCTTTTTTTTTTAATAAATAATATATATGTATTGTTTTTTTTTATACGAATGTGAGAGAAATCTATAATGAAAAGGTCTAGAAAACAACTCGTGTTTTCATACTCAATAGGTTATTATCGGTTAGTTATGTTGGGATTAGATAAATAGTGAAGCAGGACAAATGTGTAATATGAGATGAAAAGCTTCAAAAAGTAAAACACGCATATTGTAAATATATAGTTGAGAAGGGAGCTATATGTTAAGCTGAACGAAGATATTATACAATGGTGTCGGTCAAGTAGTTGAAGTAACAGGTCAAACAGCTTACAGCTTACTTTTTAGTACCTTCACGGTTCAAATATTAAGTTAATGTTGTGACAGGGTGTTTGTGACGGGGTGTATCAGGCCGTAAACTGCTGCTCGTGATGGGACGAGGGTGGATGCCATGGAGCTCTCTGCGAGCTGGGCACAGCACATACCGAGGGAATACCTATACTGGCGAGTTCTTGGCGGATGATAGCTTGAACCATGTTAGCATTGAGTGGGGGTCGTGTCACTTGCAGCAGTGCGAGCCGGAGCAGGGGTAACGGTAGAGCACTACACAGGACCAGGTTGGCCCAAAAGCCTAGGCCAGGCCCGGGCCTAAGTCAGGCCCGGGTTAGGCTCGGGCCTAAGTCAGGCCCAAATTAGGCTTGGGTCTCATTCGTATTGGTATAATGGCATGCTGTTTTACTTTGTATTGTGAGGTTTAAGGTAGCAATGAGACACATACTATGTCAAACGCTGCAAATGAGAACACTTTGAGTCCATTAGCCTGCACGGTAATTGCACAGTACAAGATGTCTAGCACTTTGCTCCATCAGAATGCTACACGTAATTTTAAGAAACCGTTAATTTCACTTTACACCACTGAGCGAAAGACTCCCTTGAATATCGCGTAAGGAAAGGTTTACCAAGTGGTATTGCTGCAACAGCAACGATACATTGCCTAGAGTAGCGTATTTAATACGCGGGTCTTGGGAAACATTTTAACTATGTAGCTATGCTCTCACGCCCACGGCTCCTGTTTCCAGCTGCGTGACTCCGTAGACTGCAAGACACGACTAGCTGTTTTTTATGCACTTGAAGTTCATGATACGAAGTGACTCTTATCCCAGACGTGCTTATTGATGCCAATGTTGCCGATTTCTTGTGTTAGCAAGGCAGGTTCATGTATGTAGCATTGTGTAATTAGCCAATAATACTTAACTTGAATTCCAATCGTATGTGGCCTCCTTCGTCCTTGCCATATCTTGTCAGTTATTCATAAGTGTACTGATTTGTTAAAGCACAAGCGTGTGGCGCTTGTGCTTCGACAAACTAGCGTAAAAATGCTCCCACAGTGAAAGATAGTAAAAGCTCTCAAGAAGGCAATGATTATGATGATTATTTGCTGCTGTACCCTTTGTAACATGGAGGTGTACTCTCACAGCTGTAGCGACACATCTTATTCCATCAATTTTCAAAGGCTCTAGTGACACCCCATACTGGGGATTTTTTTCGTTCTTTCAAACTTATTTGCCTATCTTCTGCCATTTTTGGATATCAACTAAAAAGTAAAACTCATCAAAAGTGGGGACAGGATCCCCATTTCTTGTAAAATTTCAATGTATTAGCTATTCTCTGCAAAGTTTCTGCAGAGGTCTCACTTGCTTGCCTCACATAGTTTTGCAAGCTGCATGCATAGTTGATGTATTATCGGGACCTGAGGGGACCGCGTGCACTGCATACCATATGTTTGTTAAAAATTCTAAGAATACCTGTCGCTTGGCTCGTCGAAGTGTGTCTAGCGGACATGTGGCTTTAATTTGCGAAGCATTCCTTTGCGTGCTGCAGGCACCATTAGCCTGTCTGCCTCTCTGTCTGTCTGTCTGTCTGTCTCTATCTATCTATTTATCTATCTATCTCTCTTTCTGTCTCTTATGTCTGGGTGCTCGTGGGATTACCCAAATAACGTAATGTAAACCAAAATTAGTAAGGGAGGATAAGATGGTGTGACAGTTATGACTAGCTATTCATGACATACAAAATGAGACAATCCCATCGCGCACCTCGTCAAACCTCTTGTAACGTTGATGAGCCCCCCACCCCCACTCCATTCTGCATTGCATTTACTTGGGTCCCCCCCCAGTGGGAAGATGTGGGAGGCAATTTTTTTTTAAATTTCACTGAGCAATAAACGAAATTTGCAGGAGACTTCCTACATTAACTCAACAGCCGTAGCTCATATGCACTTTGTATAGTCGGAGTATAAATGATGTCTGGCATTTTTCCACTTTATGAAGGTATTATACTTTGTAGTCTTTCTTTGAAATGCAAAAGTAAGATAGCGAGGTTACCACTGCATAGATGAGAGAGCCAGCTATGACTCCCATTTTATTTGACATTGCTCTAAAATTATTTCCCGAAAGTGTTACAGGTGTAATTAACTGCAGATATACACAGGAACAGTTAAAGTTGTGGCCTTGAAAAAAGTTCTCAAAACACTCCTTAGACGTTACCTTGTGTGCTGCAGGTGTCTCTACAATATTCGAAGATTGAACAGTGCTTTGTTTGTGCCGAAGGCATATTTGGCTTTTTTCTGAGGTTCGCAATTACGCAGGCCTCTTTTTTTTTTTTTCGCTCTGTGTCGGTTGTGACCACGCTACTCGAGAGAGCTAAGAACTTATTCTCTAATGACACAGAACAAAAGAAAGAGGAGGCCCGCGTAATTGCGGACCTCAGAAAAAAACTGATACCCAAAAAACTTCATTCGAGCCGCCACCCACCACGCTGAGCAACAGAGGATATGAAAAACCCCAATCAACCTTAATTGGCTTCCCCCCCGAAACACGTACCGGTTCTATACGTTCAGGGAACCAGCGAGATGTTGGCGCAGATCTTCAAGAAGGAAGGGGTTCACATCGCGCACGTGCCTTCGCATACGCTGGGCCACCTCCTCCCATGCCCGAAAGACCGGCCAACAATGGACAGGACCCCCGGTGCCGTTTACAAAATTCCGTGCGCCGAGTGCCCCTCTTCGTATATCGGCGAGACAAAAACCTACCGGAACGACTGAAGCAACACGCCAACAATGTGCGGAAGTTCTACAAAGAGCGCAGCGCAGTCGCCGAGCATGCTGAGACGTTGGATCACCGGATAAATTTCGAAGCGACCGCCAACCTTGAAAGCGAGCCGAACTGGAGGAAAAGGTTATTATTCGAGTCATGGCACATACAGAGGACAGCCCATAAAATCAACCACTCTCTCGGAACCCTTCCCCCAGTGTATACACATAGACTGCGCTCCAAGGCAAAGCGAGAGAGAGAAAGGGGGGTCATTATCCGCCCTGCGAGTGCTTTGAAGACGCCGCTGCTACGTAATCTCCACAGTCATCCCTGAGGAAGGAACCAAGTCTGTTTCGAAAGGTCGGGTTTCTTCAAAACTTTTGGTTGGAGTCTAGATCATCTCCCAACGGCTGTTACGAACGATTTTTGAGCTTGTGTCATCATTTGCTAAAAAAAGCACTTTTTGGATGACTTTGAGAATTTATTGGGAATTGTAGGCCATGTGCTGCACTATAATATTTAGCTCGGTTTTCACGGGAGCCTCAATCGCCCATTGGCAGTGTTTTCTGACCATGCTAAAAAAGTGTTGCAGGTCCCCTTTAAATTTGAAGTGCGGCTTCGCAGCAGAGCAGATTTTGCCTGGACAGGTGTTTTTATGGTTTAGCACTTCTAAATTGCAGTGAAACCACACTTACAGGCAGTTATATGCGGAATAATGTACATTTATTCCTTCGTTGCGAATACTTCAAAATTTTCAATAATTTAAATTCAAATCGAAGTGAATTTGAATATTTCACTACATATTCATTCAACTGTTCAAAGCATTCGAATATTCGCACAAATCTGTTAAGTACACATATTTTGTACAGTAGAATCAAAATAATTCAAGCTCTGATAATTCATATATTCTGTTAATTAAAAAATTCAATTTTTTCGTTGGCCGTCTATTCTTTGAATATATTTAAAAGCCTCTTAATTCGAACTTCATCATTTGGTTAAGTTATACTGTTTGCAGGTTCATACTAAAAAGTATCTGCTGCTTTCCCACTACTATGTAAAAACTTGCGTGAATATATAATCCTAACAGTTTAAAAATGAAAAATAAGCACTTAAGGCCTTCATGGAAGAAGGCTTTGCAAGTAAATGAATGTTTGAAACAAAGCACATTTATGGTAAACCGTCATGCTTCTCAACTGGTATAGAGAGATTTGTGCTGAAGGCAGATACCTATAGCAATGAAGCAGTTGGCAATTCACGATTTCTTTAAAAGGTCTGATCAGTAGTAAATGGCCAATAAACTTCTGTACTTTACACATCTGCTTTCTGCGGCGGAATCGGTGGAATGTAGCATGCTCGTTTCAGTATCACTAGGCTCAACGACATATGGTAGGGGAAGTTCGACGACACCCGTAGCACAGTCATTGAGAGCTGAATAGGACGACAGGAAATCAAGTCCTAAGATCAGTTCATGCGGGCATTGCTCCAATACATAAAACAAAACAGACGTATGGCATCCGGCAACAGTGACCCGAGCAGCACACATCCCACTGACAACTGCAGTCTTAACATTGGCTACGCGGAGTACAGTGATCGGAGCTGGACTGAGAACGTTCCGTAGTCTTGCACGGAGGTTTGAGTTCATAACTGACACATGAGCGCCGGTTTCGACTAGTGCTATGACAGGTGCGCCATTGACATCTACTTCGATTAGGTTGTTGTGTCCAGGTAGTGTAAGCAGAGAAATTTCGGGTCGGGTCGTCACGGCAGGCTCACCTCTAGGAGCTGCGGTCAATAGTTTTCTGAGGAGCAGCGGGAGCCGGAGGGGGAAGGAGAATGAAAGCGCTGAGAGCAAGACAGGCGACTTGATGGCGAAGGAGGGCGCTGCAGTCGGGGAGGCGTCGATGGTGTAGTAGCATCGTCTTCATGGGTAGGCAGTCGGGAACCAACAGGAGAATGCCAATTGTTGGAATAGTTGTACCAGGGTGGCGAGTTTTAGGGACTACGGCAGTGGTGGGAAATGTGGTCGACACGTCCACAGCAGAAGCAAATAGGCCTGTCGTCAGGAGTTCGCCATTACGCCGGGTTCCGGTATCGAGGACATGCGTACGAGTTTCGGAGCAGATCAGGACAGGGTGGACGGTAGTCTGGTCTGTTCACGGGGCAGAGCGTCTAGAGTTCGATGTTAGCGAGCTGCTGGTGTACAACAGTCTGTATTAAAGAAATTGTGTGGGAATCATCGTGGCCACGACTTTGCATGGAGACTGGAGCTGCAGCTTTGATTTCGCAGCGGACGAGGCATACAATGTTCTCGCGTGCAGCAGGAGCAGGTGGTGGATAGATATTCTCGCAAGTAGACGCCACCGCTGTGTACGGAAGGCGTGAAAAATTAGAAGCAATGCGACGACTTTTCGCTTCTTCATAGCGCCGACATTCACTAATAACGTCGTCGACTGTTGATGAGTTGCAGAACACGAGGAGAGTGAAGGCATCATCTGCGATTCTCTTAACGATGTGCCTGACCTTTTTGCATTCCCGCATCTTTTCATCAACTGTGCGACAAAGGGCGAGCACATCCTGAATGTAAGTCACGTATGACTCGGTGAAGGACTGCAGTCGGCACATGAGTTGTTTCTGCGACGATGCCCAATAGTCTTGCCGAAAAGGTCGATGAGTTTACGTTTGCATATGTCCCAATTAGTGATCTCTTCCTCGTGGTTGGAAAACCAAACTTTGTCGTGCCCTCAAGGTAAAATAGAACATTGGCCAACATGAACGTGGAGTTCCAGTTGTACAGTGCGCTCACCCGTTCGTATAGCTGATGCCAATCCTTGACATCTTTGTTGTCTGTGCCGGAAAAGGTGCTTGGGTCACGTGGTTGGGTTAGAACGACGGTGCGGTTAGCGGCGGTTTGTTGCGGCGTGGCAGGCCCAGCTGGCCGAGGCACGGTTGGAGACGTTTCCGATGCATCCTCGTATTCCCCTTGAGCAGACACAGCGGAGGCAGCCAAGGAGCGTCCGCTATGGAGAATCGTCGTGATGGTGAAAGAGAGGGCCCGCACTCTCCACCAAAATTTTACGAAGAGAAAAGGCATCGTCGAGTATATTTACAAGGCGTGTCCAGAGTCCTTCAATTTTTACTGGTCACGAAACTGCTCCGTAACTCAATGGGAGAGCTTCATATGATGCGTTGGGTTGCCGCGCGGTGGCGCCACCATCTCACTGAGGGGATTCGTCGGGCTGGTCGGGCGGCGTTGCGCTGGCTCGAACGACGCTGCGAGTTGTTTGCTTTGTGTGGGAAACGTGCATATCGTGCTGTTGTGATGCGGCGTTAGTGCAGCGACGATGCCGAACACGTGTTGTGTCCCGGGATGTCGTTCCGGATACTAGGGCAGAACAGAAAAAGTTTCCTTGTTCTGTTTACCCAGCGACGGCGTGCTGCGCGAGAAATGGAAGCGCTTAATTCCAAGGCAAGAAACGGGTGACTTTTGCTTCGACTCTAAGTATGTGAGAGTGTGCGAGAAGCATTTCGATGACAGCGACATCGTCCGCGCAGATGAATTTGTGGTGAATGGCGAAAAAGTGTCACTTCCGCGCGACAAGCCCCTTCTGAAGCCTTGTGCCATTCCAAGGAAGTTTGATGGCTCGCATGCAAAAAAAAAAAAAACCTTTCTGGTGTCTTCGTGCTTTCACTTTTATTATTTCCACGAACTATCGCTCAGGATTCGTTTTTTGTTTTGTAACCATGCGTGGCCGCTTCCGGTTTTTTATGTGGTGTTTCAACTGAAGCGCCCGTTTGCTCTTTTTTTTTTGTACGTCGCGTCGGGCAATATTGTTGATATGGAAAGGTTGTCACCTTGTCACTAACTTGATTTCTTGTTTGCTCGAAAATATTCTCGACCCTATTTTCATGGATCGAAAATTAATGACGTCCCGAGAGCAATTCATGCATAGCAAATGCCGCGTGACTCACTTTATCGATGTCTTCTGTGCAGGCCACGCTGCGGACTGCTTCTTTGACGTTTGCGTTTCCTTCTAGTCTTTTGCAGAGCATGAGTTCGCTTTAATAAACTTCATTCAGTAGAACTTTACGTTTGTCTTTGCTGCGTGGCAATATTTTGTTTCGTCCGTGTGCTACACATCAAAGCGCAAACAATAAATTTTTGTACGCTGCACCACGCTCTTTTGTCTCCCTTCATAATATTGAAATTTATTTTTGTAGCATGTGATAAAAGTTTGCGCTTCCTTTTTTGCAAGGATTGAAAAGCGGGTTCGCGGAAAGACACAGAGTGCAGCATACATCATTTCGTGTTTTGATCCTTTCCCTTTATGCAGCGCTTTTAAATGTTACTGTACCACCTCATCGAAAAGAGAATATTACTGGGGTATCTGGGTGCTCAGCGCATTCCAGAGCACTCAACAGATTAATTAAAAGCCTACTCTGAAGGACGCGTACCTGCTTCTTTTCAGTTTTTTTTTTTCGTTGCATTATTGATAGGCCTGCAGCAGTCCGCAGCTACGGAGCTACCGTATGTATTGTGGTTGCAAAGTTTTCTTGAAGGAAACAAACAAAAGATATTTTAAAATCGGTAAACACGGCGCAGCGCTTGCGCCCAAAGACGCGAAAGCAGTTGCCGTTCGTGGCCGAGGTCTGCGGCGATTTATTCGAAAAAATAAAACACCATTGAAGGCAGGTGGTATACACAATAATTGGGCGATTCATCGCTAACAACTACGAAAAGAAAAAAAGAAACCCAGCGTGCAGAGACCAGAAGCAGCGAGCGTTTTCATGCCAAAAGCTGGCAAATATGCCGCACGCGCGGCGGCTGGATCCTCTCAGTGCAACGGTGGCGCCAGTAGTGGCACCCGCGGACCCTATATGAAACTAGCGCCGAAGTTTTGTGACCAGTAAACATTGAAGGACTCTGGCGTGTCTAAACACTTAACGCCAGACATACAAGGCAGAGCCAAGTTCACGCAAATATCAGCGAGCGTTGTCTTTCTCTTTCCGGTCTTCCTTTACATCTCCGACAGTGTTTCTTAGCAATATATCAAAAACTTCCCTAGTAGAGTTAGCAAAGGGAGATAAAGGCACCCCCTTACCTAATTCATGGCTCTGAGCAATAAATGTTGAATTTGTGCATGAAAGTCTCTACTGTGGAATATGTGGGAGTAATCGTGAGTCCAGGTAATGCAGATAGTAATGCTCAAGAGTATATGGAAAGGATATGGTGGGCAACAGAAAGTGGAACAATCTCAAACTCACACTCTCAAATTTTCTTCAACCAGACTTACCAAAATGTTCCTGAGCCTGACTCATTCAGACTCACAGCTCGATGCTAGTCCGAGTGCGTCTACTCATGAGGCGAGTTTGCTGACCTGTATGTTGTATTTCTTTTTTCATTGGTTTCTTTCTATTTTTGTTTCTCTTCTGTGCTCCTTATATCTTTTATCTATTTCTTTCTCTTGTTTTTTTTTCTTGTCTAAGTCTTATTTATTTATTTATTCAAAAAACCTTACAGGCCCACTGAAGGGCATTGAGTAAGGGGGACATCAGTATACAAACGAAATAACAATAAAGGAGAAAAGCAGACGAAAAAAATACATATATAAAAGATTACAAAAATCAAGGTGCAACAGCGTTATACAATACTAGAGTGCAACGAAATCAGGTTTTCACGAAAAATTTCACGGTTACAAATGGATACATGATTCGGAAGACCGTTCCAATATGCAATGGCTCGAGGTAGTGATAATAAGTTACATGCCTGCGTGTGACCATGAATGCGCATAAAGCTATGTGCATTGTGAATGCGCTGGGAAGTGCACGCAGGAGAATAAAGTGGCAAACAGTGAATTTCGTTACTATAAATGTACCTATTAAACAGACATAAAAGAGCAATGTTGCGGCGTACTTCTAGTGACTGAAATGCAAGGTCTTGTTTTATTAGAGTAATACTTGAATGATAGTCGTAGTTTCCGGAGACGAATCTCGCTGCCCTATTCTAGACGGCTTCCAACATACGTACCAAGTAATCTTGATATGGTGACCATGTGGATGATGCATACTCTAGCTGTGGGCGAACATAAGTAATATATGATAATGCGTGTACGTTAGAAGGAGCGTTGCGCAAGTTTTTGCGGAGATATCCGAGAGATTGAGATGCTTTCGATGAGACAGCTGCTATATGCGTAGTCCAGGATAGATCAGATGTAAGGTGAACGCCTAAATATTTGTAAGATGGTGTAGCTGACACAACCGCGTTATTAATCTTATAGTGAAATGCTGAGTTGGTATGCTTTCGAGTGAACAAGATTAACTTGCATTTAGAGGCGTTAAGGGACATCTGCCAAGTTTCGCACCACCGGAAGGTTAGGTCAAAGTCATTTTGGAGAGCGGAATGATCATTAAAACATTTAATGTTGCGGTATATGGCACAATCGTCAGCAAACAACCTAACTGTGGATGAAAGGTTATCGGGCAAATCATTAATGTATATTAGAAAAAGTAACGGACCTATTACACTGCCTTGGGGGACACAGGATGCGACGTTGCAAAGGTTAGATGAAATGTTGTTGATCACCGTAAGTTGCTCACGCGAAGAGAGGAAGCTTCGTAGCCAAGACAGAATAAATGAATCAATACGGAGTGCGGCCAATTTAGAGATTAAACGACAATGAGGGACAGTATCGAATGCCTTGGCGAAATTAAGGCATTCGATTCTCGAGCTTCTTGTCTGACACTATCTTTTGTCTGTATTCTTTTTATTTATCTTCATTTTTGTCATTCACTAGTTTCACCTACTCAACTTTGTCGAGCAGAGTTTGCGGTCAATGCTTGCACTTGCTGTACTCTGTAGTGGGGCTTGCCAAACCATTCCTGTAAGGCCTGCCCCGCCACGGTGGTCTAGTGGCTAAGGTACTCGGCTGCTGACCCCCAGGTCGCGGGATCAAATCCCGGCTGTGGCGGCTGCATGTCCGATGGAGGCAGAAATGTTGTAGGCCTGTGTACTCAGATTTAGGTGCACGTTAAAGAACCCCAGGTGGTCAAAATTTCCGGAGCCCTCCACTACGGCGTCTCTCATAATCATATGGTGGTTTTGGGACGTTAAACCCCCCAAATCAATCAATCAATCATTCCTGTGAGGCCCACCCACTGGGGAATTTTGCACAACGGAGCACAAGTGGCTGGTAGCCTAAACAGCTTGCTGCTAAAAAATTAGGCAGTATTCTCCTCAGTTTGATAGGCAAGGCAAGGTTGTGAATGGCCGGGCTGGCAGCACTCAATGCGCATTTTTTTTTTAACTGCTCCTACCAGGAGTTATGCACAAACACAATGTCCGAGCAGCTTCTTTTTGAAGGCTAAGTGAAGTTTGTTCCCATGCAGTACACCGTTTAATGCACTTTAGAATACTTTTGCAGTTGCTCAGCTTAAATGCCATTTTCAGACAACCTGGCGCATGTGCAGCCACTGCGAGAATGCTCTTTCTCCAGCACAGAGAGGCCTTAGAGAGAGGAAAAGGTTTGTCAGAAGTTTGCTTTGCGAGCCTAGCTAGCTCCGTGCAGCCTCCTCAGCTGGCTTTTGTGTCGTCTTAGGGGAGTCCATTAGCGACAGCATAAAGCGTTGCGATGTTTCTGTCTACCACTTTGGCTGACAACATTAATCTATTTCAAGTGTCATTTCATAGAGTACAATTTTTAGTATTCATTGTATTGTTTATTTGCTAATTTTTAGAAAAACCACTAGAGGTTTTCTGAGAACTCAAAAGTGAGGGCTCTTTATAAAAGCCTCATAATAATTATTCAAGTGCTTGAATGTAAATGCAACTTGCTTATTCGGTGTGCTCCAGGATGTTAAATTAGAAGGTGCTTCGAGATGCCTTGTATATGCATGCACAGCATAAGCGCCACCCACGTACACAAACCCAGTCTCTGTGAACGCTGCAACGCTAGTGACAGAAGGGAAAAAAAAACAGCCACATTTATGCGAAAATCAGCCAGCCTTTACACAAACACAAAAACTTCATGTATGCAACGGTCTGAGAACTGGCTAACCTCCCTGTCCTTCCTCATTTATTCCTCCTCCTCCTTCATGTATGCATAAAACATCCCCTTTGCACCGACACAAGACAAGGCCCTTCAGCGACACCACTGTTCTGATCAGCATGAGTTACCTGAAAACTTGCCAGCAAAAATAACTGCATCAGTGGCACGATCCGAAAAACAAAAAACGCCCGAGACCCTCAAACCTTGAGCAGAGCCTAACCTCTGTATTAAGAAGCATTTCTTCACTTGAACTTTACTTCTCACTGCCTTCAGTGCAGCACAAGTGCATTTTGAGCTCGCACTGTTTTCAGGTGGTGTCAAGACAGCATAAATGTGTTTCAAACACGCTGCCTTGAGACTGTGGCAAGTCAGGTTCAATTCAATAAGCGTTTATGAATATGGTGGTACTACTTGCAGCAAAGCTATAAAACAACAGCAAGTGTATAAAAAAAACAACAGAGGCAAAAAAAGTGCAACAGGTGAACAAGCAGTGAACCAGTAGCACACCAGCACACTGTCGACAAAACACCAGATGTTTGTGTTAGCCGTCTGTACATGTGAACCTATCTTAGATTGCTCAATAGCGAATGACTCTGTGTTGAGCTCACATTCTAAATGGGAAGCATTTCTTGGCGAACTTCAACGACTTTGACTGTGTTTTTTTATCCATCCAACCGTCCGTCCATCAGGGTGTCTACCAACCTGGAAAAGTCGGGGAATTTTGAAAAATCGGGCCTGGTCATGAAGACTGACGGCAGTCTGTGCAATCGTCACAAACATAGACATTACCATTGATCCAAGCTAAAAAAGCCTCTCTTTCAGCTGCAATTACAGTGAGCAGCAAAAGGATGCATGAGAAAAATCAAAAGCAGTGCGTAGCTGTTTCATAATATAGACGTAAAAGAATACACCCACCAAAGAAATATAAAGTCTACTGGTGTTTCCGAACCTGCTATGGGAGTCTTGTTCACAATAATAGCCATGAGAAAGGCACAGGGTATTTAATTACACCTAATTATGTGACATAAGCACCAACACTACATTGTTGGAAGTGTCCTATCACTCCTGTTCAGCGTAAGTGCAGTTGTATATGTGATGGTATTCCAAGTGCAGGCAGATGAAAGCTTTTTTTTTTTCTTGCCAGAGCACACGCGTCTGACCAGTCAGTTTGGTCGCCTATAGAATACACATGTTTAGCGAGGACATATGAAGTCATGCGTTGTTTCCTGACATCATATTCGTATTGTTCAACTCTTCCCGTGAAACCAGTGGTCTCACCAATGTGATAGTTGTCACAATTGTGGAAACCTGAAGCATAAAAATAAAAAAGACCGTGGACAGTTTCAGTCTAGGACTTGTCCTTCATGTTGTCTAAAGCATTCCTTAGCTTCCATGTTGGTACATTCACTATTTTGATGTCTGTTGCTTCCACATATCCCACAGCATACCTGTCTCTCCAACCACTACATTATACTTGTTGGTAAATTTGTGCATGTTTGTCTTGACCATAATTTCGGCTAGCTTGAAGGCCTTCTGGTTCGGATAGAACTGCCATTAGCAGAGGCTTGCCAGGCTATGTGATACCTTTTATTATTGTTATTACTATCATTATTATTATTGGTGGTGCAACAGCAAACGTCCTCAGCTATGCACTTATTTCTGATAGCTTGCACTTCAAAGGTAGAGTTGGGTAACTTCATCTAAATTTTTTGTTTCAGTTTCCTAAGATGATATTGTTAAGTCTGTGATTAGTTTTTAGTGTTATGTCCATAGAAGAGTACACAAACGAAGGTAACCCGCCTGCATCTGTCATAAATCTGTGGAATCGAGGGAGCTATTGCAACCAGACAGATTACTTCTTGCCAGCGCATATTTGAGTGCCATCGCTTTAAACGCTACTCCTAGCTTTCGTTGCAGGCATCCGAGGACACAGCCCAGAGAAATAACAAATCAACACGTATGTGCTCGTCGTGGAAAAAAGAAAGAAAGTATGCATTGCGGCTCCGTTCTTGCAAAGTTGTTAGTCCTTGTCAACGCATGGTGCGCAGAATACACAAGCAGTATATAATTATTTTTTTGCTGAAAAGTATATATTATAGGTGTACAGTTTAGGTGGACATGCAAACCAATACTAAATACAATAATCCACGTCGCATCAAATCCAATTCAATTAGCATCCTAAATAGTAAAGTCAGTTAATATAGGTCTATGTAATATATCTTAATCCACCTCTTAAGTGGCCTGGCCTGTAACCATTATAGTGAACTAGAATATACTCCAGTGACGGAACCAGCTGGGCTCAGGCATCCTCTTTTTACACAGATGCCACGAAATGGTGCCACTTCTACATTTCCTAGCAGCTTTGATTGCCTTGTTGGACTATCATGGGCTTCTTCAAACTTTCAACTGCGATTAATTTTGACTCGTGTGTTTGCATCCTGCCAAACAGCCAACTTGCCGATTCTCTGGCTCGGAGGTGTCATTTTGGCCAAATATACATATTTTTATTTACTGCACGTGCTCAGACATTCGGAGCACGTGTGATACATTTATTAGCTTATTCTATAGGATTGCCTGATTTTTTTTTTTTACCATTCGTGGGTCTGTTTCCAGTGCAGAGAGTTTTCCAAGCAGATGTAACGGTCATGGAGTTTGCTTTAAATCATCATGGGAAACCTGAAAAAGTCGGAGAATTTCGAAAAAGCTTATTGGTAGACACGTTGCTCAGTTTTTTGCCTGACCTTTGTGACATGGTATGGGATCACACATGGTGCTGCAACCATACCTGAATCTGCTCTCAGATGATTAGCCAAGCAGCTAAAGTGATGATGTGACGTTTCTTGCAGAGTCTCTGAACGACAAGTGAGCCTTTACGACAGCCAGTCGCTCTCAGCCCCCCTGACAACAGAGGGCATCGATGTCAGCCCAGCCATACTGATCCCCTTCTATGACGAGGACAGCTCAACACTGTTTCTCACTGGAAAGGTGCACTCTGCCTCTCTCTTTTTCTTTTTCCAAATACGTAATCCTTTCTTGGTGCTGTGGCATGATCAACCAGTGAGCAAAAAAGCGTGTTGTGTGAAAACCAGTTCTCTTATTGAAGCTATGTTCTACCTTACATTTATCATCTGTTTATGTGTTTGGTACAAACCTATTGCTTCTTAAATGGCTACATTTAATCTTCACAGGATTATTTTCACTTGTTTGTTGACATTGAAGGCCACATCCTGCCAACTGTTACAATGCATACAAAACAAACTGTCTCGTCCCTGTTGTAGCGTTTCTGCTGTACACCCTCAAAGATGCCTCACTTTGTTCAGTTATATTATCATTTATGTTTTATTTCGTATTTCTTTACTGCTTCCCCACATTCCTCGAGTTTCTGTCTTGCTAATAAAAAGTTTTAATAACTGCGATATGGCAGTTTTTTCTTGTTCATAGCTTGTATGTACATTTTTGTGTGCAGAGTTAGCAATCGAGAACTTGAGGAAGCGCAAGTTCAATGACAAAAGAGTGCCTCAGTACAATTACCGTATTTGCTAGCATAATTCGAGCCCTTTTTTTATTATTTTGGGTCTACGAGAGGGGGGGGGGTTGCAAAATATGCGGGATTTCTAAAACACATACGAAATAATAAGCGATAGTACTAACACGTGCAGTCTGCACACATTAAGAGAAAGAATCAATTGGAGCACAAACGAACAGCACTTGTTTCTTTAATATAATTAGCACATGCTTTAACAAGTTAGATTTGGTAGCACGCCGTCTAGTTATAATTGCTGATCAAGAGATCCAATTGGGAATCATCGTTGTGGCCGCTGTCACTGCCTTCCCGAATCGCATCATCCTCTGTTTCGTCGAGCTAGTGCACTCTTCTGCTTTCTCCACCACTGATCGCGATGATCATTACACGTTAAAGAACTTCACACTGAAGTGTTCAGTAGCGGCACGGTTCCCAATTTCTTTGGGCAAACCTGGTAACGGCGAGCTTAAATTTGCCGTTTATGTAAGTATTGTAGCCCACTGCAATGGAACAGTAAAAATGCGATGGACGGATGGTAAAACCTAAACGTCCGAAATCGACCAAGCGCGCTTCGCAGCGTGGATGCAAAGAATGAGGGGTACAGTTGGTACGACAGGGCAACAGGCTCTCGCACGCCTTCTATGCAATTGTCTGTGACGGTGAGAGAAATGAGGAGATAGAGAAAGGCAAACTCTAGATTTTCGGCAACAGGTTTGAGGATTTGGGTATGGTACTCTAGGGGCCTTAATTCAGAGGAAATTCTTGGAAGAAGGGACTTTGCACTCACAGCCCAGTTGACTGTGCCCAGTGAGGCGTGCACCCAGCGACGTGTTCAAAGCATTTAAAGATCCAAAGTCTCCTTGTTCACGCGCCGGCAAGCTGGCCCGGCCCGGGCAGGTTGGGGAGCACAAAGTATGTGAGTGATATTTTTTTAGTAATGTTGGCATAAGATTAGAGGTGTTCAAATTATGCGAGGGTGCAAATTATGTGAGTAAATACAGTGATCACGAGTGCTCAAACTACGACGTATAATATTTGAGTGGATATCAAAATGGAATGAAATGAAACTTCTGCATTGCACTCTGATTCATGCAACAAGGTAACTTATTTACCTTACCCTTGAGAAGTGCACAAGCTTTGTTTTTACCAGGCTGTGCTCTGTTAAAGCCTTTTATTCCATTAAAGAACTTTGCTCTATTGCTCTGCTGTGCCGGGTGTTGGGCAGTAACGCGATTAAAGGGCAGGTTTGCAGAGTCGGAACACCATTCTCGGAGGCGGGCGGGTCTAACTGCACTAACAGTATGGAGATCACTGAAATGTGATTTTCCATTCAACAAGCGTTTTCTTGGCATTTAAAAAGCACCACGAGGTTCCGTGAATGCTATTTCAACAATCTACATCGACTATGCTTCAAGCCACTACTTGCACCTTTGTTCATCTTTAAAGCAGCACTAGTCTGATTGGAGACGAACGTGATGTAGAGTTCTTGCAACATTTTTTTTAATACAGTAAAAGCTCGTCCATTTGATGCTTGTTAATCTAAAAAATCAGTTGATTTAAATGTGCTTCTTATTTCCAGCAAGTGGGTGCATTATTTGATGGCATCAATTTTTCTTTGATTCTGTCATATGAGGACGTAACCTGTTAATTTTGATCGTCCTCGGAGTGCTTTGAGCGCGAAGCATTGTAAATGTGCTACACAAAAGAGTAAAAATGGTGTTCACAAACAACGTTAACTGGGCAGCCCTATCTACATCGCTATCTTCATCAGCTAGTCATTTACAATTAACCCTTTTCAATTAGCTCATTTTTCGATCGTTCTTGTAGACGTGGTCAATTTAATTTTTGTATTTATTGAATACTGCCGAGAGAAAACTGGTCCAAGGAGGACAGGTATAAAAGGTAGGGTATAAGAACTAACACATGTGATATCATATGAATGTATCACGAGATATGAAATGGAAACACGTGCTAATGGTACTCATAAAATATTATATGGTAAAATATTACCCTCCCCCCATTACGGCCTGTCGTATTGTTTTTCTTTCTATCTATGTGGGGAACGTCTTCCGTCTTATCTGTGTGCCACAGCGAGGTTCACGAACAATGTGAGTGTAGACATCGCAGCTGATAAGCACGCAGCCAGCGACCTGAGGTCATGAAGCTACCCGCGCCAACCGACGATCGCTTTCTGCGAATACGAAAAATCCCAACCATGTGCACGCGATTTTCGAGCGGCGATGACAGGATTTGCTGTCGCGAAGGGTTATTCGTCGCTATTGCGTTGCAGGTTTCTGAAAAACCAGAAAAAAATAGCTTGTTGTCCTTAAAAAACTGTGACAATTTTCGCAACTTGGTAGCACTCCCGATTCTCGCTTCGCTTGTTATCCGCGCGTAGGGGAACTTCCCATGTAGAAGCGAGGCAGCGGCTGTATTTTGTTGTTAATCTTGTTATTGATGGTTTGTTTTAATGCTTCAGGGGTAGCTCGCTGCGATGCTGGTTACTTGCTACAATGTTAACGGTGTCGTAGCATTGTAACACAGGCTATTGGCACCCCTTGAGATCACAGCAGATATTGCGGTTAAATGATTGTGAGAAAAGATAGCCGCAAAACGCTTTTACAGTGTGCGCGAACGGCCGGGGGACAGCTTGCAGAAGATGGCGCCAACAACCACCGAAAATGAGTAAAGTGCAACAAAGAAGCTGTTTTCAAACAGTGTACGCGTATGTCAATTTTGAAAAGCTAAGCAACCTAACTTTTTTTTGCATTACTGCATTTTTTTGCTCCTCTCGAAAAAGTTTTTTTTTTTAAATTTACCCCACGTAAGAAACGCACCCCCCAACTTTGCTCCTATTTTTTTAGAAATAAAGGGCCTTCATTACGTGAGTAAATACGGTAGTTAATGCCCGATTTATCTGACTTCCTAAGGAACAAGAAATCGTCCAAAAAAGATTCATGCCTCTTTATTCTGCTCAAGTAATCAAATCCCCACAGCCCCATCTGAAATAGCTTCAGTGCCTCCTAAAGTACACTTATCAGGCATTTTGGTGCACGCCCAGGCTGTTGTGAATACATTCAGGACCTGCGAACCTTAATTTACAAATTTACATCGCGTGATGAGCGCCGCCAATACCAGAAAAGCACGAAATAAATTACGGCTTTTTTGCAAGTGGAAACGATGTCGCAGAACATAAAGGGTGTGGCAGAGTAGAGGAATACTTGTATGGACCTCTCCAATACGTGTGCGCACTTAGAAGATGCGCCACTGTACGAAAATCTCCGTTGACATGTAGCATTTGCTGCCACACTAGACTGATTATATTTAGTTGTGTGTAACACATCGTTCTTACCAGGGCGTTTTCGTGGACACGTGTTTGTCACGAAAATGTGTTCTTAATGCACACTCCGTTTCTGATTGAACATGGGTGCGGCGTGTGGGAATTGAGGCTAGCCCGCTGCCTTTGCGCGGGCTTTGCCGCCTTTTCTGCCATTCTCATGTCCCGACATGTCTGCCCTCCTTTGCTGTCTGCCGCGCTGGGAGAGCGGAGTGACGTTTAACCCCCTCACCCGGTAGCGGATGTTGACTGTGGCGCTGCGCGCGGAGTCTCCCAAGAGGTTTTCGCGTGCTGCGTCGGGAGCGGGCAGATAGATACTCTCCGGGACTGCAGACGGTGAGCCACGCAATATTTTCCGTCCGTCGACTCCCGTCGCTCGGGGCTCATCGGACTTCGCTGACGGCGCCTCGCGCCCGAGGCGAACGCTCACCTTTTGTTGCCCCACTGCGTACGCACGGCCGAAGGGTGGTACGGTGTCCTAGTGCGTGGCCTAGCTACGCCGACTTGTCTCCCTCCGAAGCCAACGCGAGTGCCTTTGCCCTCGTTCGAGCAACCGGGCCTTGGTCCCGGTGTCTCCGTGGATCACCTTTACCGCGGAGACGTGCTCGTGGCACCCTGTGTAATACTTTTATGCCCGTGGCGTGGATAAGCCTATTTGCTTTCCCGCCGCGCCTTTGCAATGGGCTGTACTGCGTTTGGTGGTGCCACAGACAATAAAGTGTCGACTTTGAGAGCAGTATCGTGTTCTCGCCACGGCAACGGTTAACGCGTGCCCTGCGGCTTGCCAAGACTGGACCCACGCTAGTGGCCGTAGTCCTTCGGGATACGTGTGCACTACAGTATGTATGTTTGTATGTATGTATGTATGCATGTAAGTATGTATATATATACGTTATCGCCCACAGTTCCACCTTTGCAAACTGCCCACTACTTCGTCCTTGCAAACATCTCGCTACACTTCATCACCGATCCACCACTTACTTCCCCGACCATAAAGCAAATACTGTTGAGAAGTAGCCAACATGAAATGCAAGATGATCGTGTACTTGTATCCAGGTGCACATTAAAGAACCATAGATTGTCCCACTGTGTCCATCTCTTGCTTGTACGTGATTGCCTATAGTTTCACCTTTGCAAACTTCCCACTACTTCGTCCTTACAGACATTCCACTACGCCCTATCACCGGCCCACCACTTCACCGTTATAAAGAAGTGGGAACGGAAGCGACGTATAGCTTATGAATAATAAAATTTCTTAAATATATACAGTGTTTGTCACGTATTTCACGATGTAGTGGGCGATATTTGCGAATGGTTCACAGTTTAGCGATGAAACCCTCCAGCGCTTCGCCCCTCTCATTATGATTCACTCCGTGGATATGCTGCGATTTTTGTCTGCTTCAACCTTTAGCACTTAGCATTGCGGCAAAGCAGACTTTTGTCTGCTTCAACCTTTAGCACTTAGCATTGCGGCAAAGCCGACTTTTGTCTGCTTCAACCTTTAGCACTTAGCATTGCGGCAAAGCCGACTTTCGGATATGCTGTGATGTCGAATGACTCATGTAAGCGCTCGTTTAAGCCTATGAGGTCATAGACAAAGCAGAGGTGGGGACTTTATGCTGTTTTAGAGTGGGAATGTCGGTTGAAAACGCAGAAAAGTGGAAATCAGTTTCAGCGTCATAAATTTCAGACGCTTTTATACATAGACGTTCAGGGCTTGTGATGCTGTCGCGAAATCGTCCGAATTTTCAGGCACATCTGCAAAACTTGGTGTCCGAGAAATCGGCAGTCAACTGGTCTTCAGTCACATTATAATAAGGTGCTATGGTTTTAAATTTTATCATTGGCTTTGTCTACTAAATATGGTCAGGTTATCTGTCAATGATATAATTCTTTTTTCTTTTATACTCTGTTATGCTTGATTAGCATGCAGCACAGCGTGTTTTTATCATTCGTGTGTCATGAACACATTATTAAAAAGATGGCAGGAAGGGGTAGATAAAGGCTTGCGATGAAAAATATCTGTAAACAGAAGTTGTGTCGGGCCGACGTTTTGACAAGCAGACAGAAGTGTTCTGTTATAGCCTTGAGGAAGACAGGTACACTTGTCGAAACATCGACTTGATACAACCCTTGTTTACACAGTATGTGTCTTAAAATTGATTCTAGTAATATCCGCTCCAAAAGCCAGTAGCATCACTGGTTCGAGACCGCCATTGGCAAATGTAGCGCGCCGCTCCGCGCACGCTCATCTAGTGAAGCGTTTAGCGATGCGGCAAAGCAGACAGTATTCGTTCTAACAAAACACAAGCTTCATTGCCTTCGGTGGCACCCCAAATCCAAAATACAGTACAACGTCCACTCCCGGAACGTGAGGAGGAAAGGGCTCCCACATGAAGACGAACACTAAAACAGGCAACCACGAGCATGTCACCGCTGGCAATGGCGAGCTTTGACACGTTGGTCGGGAAAAGGTCCTCGCGGCTATTGATGCCCTCTACCCTGATGACCACTGTGCCTGGTAAGAGAGCTAGGGCAAATCTCGTGCACATAAGCCTCCAGCAAGTGCAGCTCATCGAAGTATGACCAAATGCAAGCACTATGCACCACTCTTTGGCTTATTGCATAAAACCGGAGTTAGCACAAAGGTAATCACGCCCTCTGAAGGCTCCTAGGCAACCGGGCAGGCTTCAGTCTGACGATTCCCAAAGGGGACACAGACGAAGGTAAACACGTGCTTACTGTGCGGTGCCCATGAGGAGTGAGAGCGTCCCCGGTACACACGTGACTCAGTCTCGCCAACACTCGCACCCTGAGAGCACGCACTGCATAGAGCTCCTGAAACTTCACGAAATAGCGAAACGCTTCTCCTCTGCTCTCATTTCTCCTTGGTTTTTTCACCTTTGCACTCTCTTTTTGAATGTGGCATCACCTGCATTGTTCATGCGTAGTGGACGTCCATTTCTCGGAGAGAGCACTTGCTTGCTTGCTTGCCAGGCAGCGCACTGAGAGCATTCAAGCCAGCCATTTAACTCGTCCAAAAATTGCCTAAACGAGTTTGTTGTTGGCCCATGACAGCTCTGTGTAGTGTCGCGCAGGGTATACATACAATATTGTAGCGATGCTGAAGCACACAGACTAGTCGAACAAATGTATTTATTGCAGCCAGGGCCAGTAACAAAGGCTAAAGGAACCTTGTCAGGGACACCTGTAGAACAGGCTGTCACGTTTTTAACAAGTAACTGATTTCACAGTCATGGTGATAAATAGTCTTTTTTTAACAATTTGTGAAGAGCACTCTGGTAGCATCATCGACATGTTGTGCAGGGGGACTCGACCATCTTTGCCTTTGAGGTTGCCCTGGATGCACCCTATTTGTTTCCCCTGTCACACTACAAGTGCCCAGGGGGGCCCCACCAGGCAGTGGCCTTTCTGCCCAAGTTGGCCTGCCGTGTGGCTGAAGTGGAGTTTGCTTGTGCCTTCAGGCTGACCACAACCAGCGTGGAGCCACTGTCATTCAGAGTGCCAAGGCTGCGGGTGAGTTTCATTCTAAGCTCGTTTATAAGGCATTCGGCACCTGTTTCAACATGAAAAACCTCCATTGTGCCAAACTCGAGCCAAACTAATTTACCACCTTTTATGTCCTCTTTGAAAACTGTCCTTGTTTTGTATCTATGAAATATTTCACCATATTTACTCCAATCTAGGCCAACCTCGATTCCAAGCCAACCCCCTCATGTCCGAAGCCCCCCCCCCCCCCCCCCCCGAAAAAAAAAAAAGCTTACCTCGAATGTAGGCCAGGTGAAAAGCAGACAGCATTCACAAAGAGAAAACATGTCCGTGTATAAAACACGGACATGTATAAACACTGACATAGAAAAAGCCCGTGTATAATCTCTGCAGGCGATCCTTTAATGGCTTGTTAATGGAAACATCAAGTGGTTGCAATTGGCCCGTCAATCTACTCGGTATTATTGTGAGGTCGGTGTCCATTTCAGCCAACGCAGCCTTGACGCTGTGGGTAAAGTGCCTGCGGTAAGAGTCCAGCACAAGGAGAGAATGCTTGCACAGAAGCGCACCTGGACGTGGCCGCCATACGATATTCAGCCACTCATCGACCATGGCCCTAGTTATCTAGCCATTCTCATTGACCCGCACAATTACCTTTCGTGGGAAGGCCTCTTCAGCGGGTAGCGTCTTCCTCTTAAAAACAATTTAAGGAGGGTGCTTGTGCCCATCCGCTGTGCAGCACAGCATCACAGTCGCACTGTTTTTCATAGCCGGCAGAGCGCACCTTCACTTCCTTGGCCTCTTTTTTGGAGACTGTGTACCCCACCAGCATATCATAATACACGGGGGTTTGGTCCGCGTTGCCAATTTAGCCTATCAGATACGCTCTCGCTTCTCTCTTTCAAAGCACGAAACACTGGAACTCGAGCAACTTCTCTTCATAGTCAGCCGGTAATTTTTGGACGATTGAGGTACGAAGACTGAGGCTGGAGGCAAAGCGCTTCATGAATTTCTGCAGCCAGCCTAAGCTGGCTTTGAAGTCTGCTGCTGAAACTCCTTGCTTCCTTGAAAGCTCCCCTGCCTTCGCCTGGAGCACTTCCTTTGTCAATGGAAGGGCAGCTGCTTGCTGCGTCCGAACGAAGTTAGCCCAAGCCGTCTTTATTTCAGGGTGACTAAAGTCCCGCCCAGCTTGAACAATGGAGGACGACTCCGCGGCTAACACAACTTTCCTTTTATATGCCGCACTATAATGACTACGCTTTTTCGGCACCATTGAGCTACGCTACGCGCAACCCATTCGAAGCGAGACTCAAACTGACGAAAGGCTCGCCTCAACACTCGCCATGAACATAAAAATGGCGGCCTCCCGGGTGTACTTAAAGTGTCCTCTAATGCTTGAAAACATCGGTGCTAATTGCATAACTTGAAGTGGCGTTCGCCAGAACTATCGGGAGTGGAAATGACACCAGAAGGTTGTCGTCATGTGATTGGATAAATGTAACGTTAAATGTGATTGTGGCATTGCATCAATATAGGGATTAGTACTAAGGAATTTTTTTTTCTTTAGCATGATTTTTCACTTAGAGTAGAAGAGAATAAAGCTCTTCGACTTTTTCAGCTTGAAAACTACAAAGCTGGTCAAAGAATGCGCCGAACGCCACGGTGCTGAGGAAACGGGCCGGAAATGCTCCGGGTGCCGTTGTTTCAAGAAAATTAAAGAAAAAAAATGTAAAAGCGATGATATATAGACGCCATTGCAAAAAAAAAATCAGCTATGCTACAAAACATTATAAAAGCGTTCGCGAGCTGCCTCGTCGCGCGTGTTGTTTCTTCTTCAAAAACCACGTTATTTGTTATCATCGCAACGACGTCCTCAATACGTTGGACATAACAGGCAATATGTCATGTGAACTTCCTATATGGCAGAGCTTTCAGTTCTTTTCATTGGCCAGCCTTCCGACGTCACAGGGCAAGGGAAAGACTGATGCCTCAACGTGCGGTTGCGAGAGCACAGCAGCTCTTTAATAGGAAGGCCGTTCACGCATCTGGCGATGCATTGCAGAGGATGCGATCAGGGTAACTGTAAGCCGGTATTTGAGCAGACAACCGTAATCTACAGGCACAGGGGCTCAGGGGAGAGGGAGATTATAGAAGCCCTCTTTATCCAGAGGGAGGGGCATGATTGCATCAGCCACCCCTCTATCAGTCTGCAGGAAGGGGAGATAGCCTATCTGCAACGTTACTTATAGGCATGCTGAGCATGTATTTTTAGTTTTTGGTCGATTCGTTGGGTTAAAGTTGACGTCACTGCGGTATAAATGGTGTTTCCTGAATAAAATATTCCAGTTGCTAGTAGCGCGTCGTCTGTGTACTTCTTCTCTGTTGTGTGTCGTTTTTTCGCGCCCCGTATCATCATAAAGACTGATCAGGCGAGCCCGCGAAAATCTAGTTGAGGGTAAGCATCTATTTCATTGTATTTTGATATCTCTACACCGAATAACTTTGTGCTGCGTGCCCCTATCACTTCCGTTCTTGCAGGACTTATTTCTTGAGCCGTCAGTGTACACGACCAGCTAGAAAAACATGCAAAACTATGAGGTTGTGAAAAGTGTTGAGGGCCCCTTTAAGCCAGGTGTTGGCTCGGCTACTAACGGCTATAATACTATCTAGGTGGCGCTAGTTTTGCATCATTTTTCTCGATGAAAAATACCACATTTTTCAAAATCCTTGAATCTAAGGAGGAGGAGGAGGAGGATTGAAAGAGGAAGTACAAGGAGCTCAAATCTAAACTGACCCTGGAGTTAGATACAAAAAAATTTTGAAAAAACTATCGGCCTAGATTCGAATAAATAGGGTACCATTGCCCTTATTTCTATGATTATATCATATCTACTTCTTTTTCTTCTCATTCATGCTAGAGTATTAGTGGGTCGTTACTGTATTTATAGTTACATACTCGGTATATTTTTGTTTGTGAAGCATAGTGAAAAGGAAGACAAAGTTAGCCCTTGTCGCTATCATTCTTTTCCACTCCCATCACCATATTCATACCTGCCAACTCTCCCGAATTGTCGGGAGACTGCCGAATTTTGACCTAATCTCTCCTGATTGAAAGAACGATATCTGGAATCTCTGATAAAGTGGCCATCACAGCTGAGACATTCTTTTTAATCATGCGCGTATGTCATCCTTTCCTGCTGCGACGGTTGTGGTGCTGCTGAAGAGCACTCGCGACTACACTTCCAGTTCATTGTAACCATACTGTAGAGTACCACTATGTATATTCTAGGCACTATAGTACTGCGCCTTTGAGCAAAGGCCGGCGGCCGCGAGATGCACTCCCCACTGTACAGAAGGCAGGCGAGGGAAAAGGTACCGCAACTTGTGCATCTGTCTGTTTTGGCCCCCACTTTTCGCATGCTAGGCCTATGTGGCTTGCCTACACGTAGATTGTGTTCGTTACGTGGTTGTGGGGTTTGCGTGTTTCCCCGAGTTCAGTTGGGTGGTCGATGACATTGCGAAAAGCAAAGCACTTGCAAGTGTTCTGGACTCGTACACAGAGGTGTTTTCGTGCTTGGCGACTTCATGCAAAGGTGACAAGTGCAAATTTTGTACCGTGTGCGTGTGACCATTTCGTACGGCGGCAAGGCCGAGATAAAGCTGCACATCACTTTAGACACATTACAACTACGTTCGTGCTGCAGAAGGACAGGGCAACGTCAAGAGTTTTTTTTTTTTTTTCAAAAAAGCTGAGAAGACAGTGCGATCCACGTAGAATACCTAAATATTCACGAGATTTTTTGCAGAATGCAACTTGCTGCTAAGCGTTTGCCCACGCAGGACCATTTTTTCGGAAAATGTCTCCGAAGTAAGAGCACGGGAAGCTGTATGGGTGCAGACGTACGAGAACAACTGCCATTGTCGGCGAAATGGCTGCAGATGCTGAAAACGCAATGGTGGATGCTCTGAAATGCCTTATCTTCCACAACCGCAGTGGATAGAAGCAAGGACAGAGGGTCGCAAATGTCTCAGTGTCAGTCTCACTGATTGCCGATATCACCCCCTCCCCGCTGTGTTCTCCCAAAATTTCATGCTCCTAGGTTGGCACGTATGCATATTAATTCTCTGGGAATGTGGTATCTTCCTTCTTTTTCTTGTCTCATGTTATGTGGACTTTAGTACAAGAACCTGGCGTTATCTGTTCTGAGCAGTGCACAAAGGAATCAACTGTTCTAGCTTCTTACACATACCATATTTGCTTGCATAATTTTTGCACTTGTTTTGCAATTTTGAAGCTCCAAAATGGGGGTGCACAAATTATCGTATTTTTATGCGAAATGAACACACTCGCATAATAAACGCACCCAAACTTCATTCGTCAAAATGTGAATTTTTTTTCCTGCATAATAAATGCACCCATTACATTCGCCCGCTGCTGTCCCGCTAACCGACATCTGGCACCTCCTTTTCCATTGAATCTCTTTTATTGCGATAGCAATTATATGGACACGTTCTGCTGGATTTTGCCACCGTCATTGACGTTGATGAACGCCATCTTTCACATATTTGAATACGTATTTATATATATATGAAACCGCAAGAAATAAATATAATCCAGACGAAAACCCCGGCGCGCAAGAAGTGAACGTCCGACCTCTTGCTTGTGAGTGTGTGGCCTTAGCCCCTGAGCCACAAAGGAGCACCTCCTTCAACGTTGAAATGGCAAGCTATTTGTATCTACCACTTACTGCTGTATATGCCGATTTCGGGGGTACGTTTGTGTTTTCAGCATTACCAGCGAGATGACGCAATGAGCATGTGTCTCCAGATCGACACGGCACTGCGACACGTGCTGCTGATGTGTTCATCTCCCATGTGTACTTAGTCCCGCAGAGAATGGGGGGGGGGGGGGTAGACGCACACATGTGCGTGGGCTTATTTCGTGGTGGGGAGAATCGTAAGCCTTTGGCTTTCGCCAGAACAATTCTGTTGTAGTTTCCAGGCGCACAAAGGTCCCTGCAATCGCTTCACAGTCTTCATTTGCGTAAAGGGCGCACTTTTCAGACACAGCCAATTAACAACTGAGACACCTTTTCGCGTTCATTTGTACCTCTGAGTACGTTTCATGCATCATTTGTGCATGAGCAACGCTGGGGACGTTCTCAAATGCTTGCCATTCTTCGTGTGACGTTCTAATTTGTTGCTATAGCATTATTTGTTTCGCCTTTGTGGCAAAGCTGTGACTTTCGTTTTTTATTATTCCGACCACCTTCGGCCACCTCGGCTCACCCTCCCTTTTTGCTCGCTGCTGCGTGCCATATTGTGCGGGCGGCACACCCCTGTCGTTTTTCATTATCCGTGCACCACAGTGGGGTTCACGAACAGTGAGAGTGTAGAGACATTGCAGCTGATATGCACACAGCCAGCGAAGGTCACGAAACTGCCCGCATCAACCCACAGTCGCATCCTGCAAATACAAAACTTTAAAGCCACTCGCACACCCGCAATTCTTGGGCGATGACGACAGGGTTTGCTGTTGCCATGGCTGTCGCAAAGGGCCATTTGTCGGCGTCGTGTCGCTGGTTTCCGGAAAACCAGGAAAAAAAACAACGCTTGTCCCCCATTGATGCAATGTCAATGGTGGTGTCGCGGTTGTCGTGCAAGGTTACCATGAAGTTGGCAAAGTTCGTCGTAGGGTTTTAGCGCATGCTTCTGGGTGCTCCTTGAGGTCACGGGAGACACCACTGTTGCGGTTAAACGATTGTGAGAAAAGAAAGCCGAGAAATGCTTTTATGGTGTGCGTGGGTGGCTTGGGGACAGCTTGCAGAAGGTAGCGCGGCTTCAATTGCCGAAGATGAGTGAAGTGCAACAAAGAACCTGTTTACAAACAGTGTACGCGCATGTAAATTGCAAAAGGCTGAGCGACTTCTTTTTTTTTTATTGCCTTACGGCATTTTTTGCTCATCCAAAAAAAGTTTTCATAAAGTTTGCCCCGCATAATAAGCGCACCCCCAACTTTGCTCTGATTTTTCGAGAAAAAAAGTGCATTCATTATGTGGGTAAATACGGTATGTGAAGAGTTCAAAAGTGCATTCGAAATTTTGTGCAATTATATAGTCGTAACACATGTGGTATACAGTCGAATTCCGCTACAACGAATGCCGCTTCAATGATATATCCGCTACAACGAGAAATTCACGACTCCTCGTCAGTAGTCCATAGGAGTCAATGCATAAATATTGTTGCCACAACGAATACTTTTATTCTAGGCTCAGTTACTTATTTCTGTGCAATAAACCCCATCTTTAACATTTCAATGCATTTTCAGAGCCTGAAAATGCGTCAACAAAGTCTAAAACATGCGTTGGTCGCTGCTATACCGCCGCTGTTCAGCAAGCATAAGCGCGCGGCCATCGCTCGATAGCGATAGCAATGGGACTGCCCCGCTTTTGCCACTGGTGCTTTTTAGTCGCAGACGATTCAAAACTGAAGCTCAGTCGCTCAGTTCATGCTTTCCTTTATGCAGCTGCTGCATGCAACCGTAGAACGATGCCTTTTTCGATTCCGATGCTTATCATTATGTTAGCACTTGGCCAGTGTGGTAACTAATCAGAGCGGCTGTTTGTCCGTATTACCAACAAAATCAGCTAGCCGCGAGTGATGGATGATGAGAATGGCATAGCATAATGCAAGTCGCTGTTTCACAATACCCTGCCTCCATCTTGGCGTTGTCGGATACTTTTGACGGCGAACAGCTGCTGGTGTTAACGTGTTAATGCAACTGTTTGGTTCGTTCACGTAGGCAGTTTTAGGCATTGTTTCAGCGTGCTTTTCACCATGGCCTCGCTTATGCATGGGTGAGAATCGCGTCATGACACTCCTGGGGAAAAAATAGGAAGCAGCGGACATTTTTTGAATTTTGAGAATAAATGTTCCTTTGTTTTGCTAGCTCAGATCTGCTATATCTTTTTCAATTTCACTACAACGAAATTTTCGCTTCAACAAAATTTTTTCCGCACCCCATCAGTTTCGTTGTAGAGGGGTTCGACTGTATGCAGTATAACCTCGTTACCATGGATCCGCTTACAACAGACATTTGGTTACTACATACCGATTCGTGGCATTGTGTTGACCTCCCCATTCGTTCCATTCGTTGAACTTCATTTACGACAGATCCTGGTACAACGGACAATCAGATCTAATTGACTAAAATGTTAGGCCTGCAAGGTGGTCAGGACTTTCTTACAGCGGACTTTTCTGTCATGTACATACTAAATTCTGTAACTTCCGACTTGAAGCATCGCGTGATATACTTTTGGGACAGGAATAGTGCTGCGGATATTGGCGAATCGATTTACTAAGAACAAAGGCTGCCGATTACGGGAAGCTTTGGTGAGAAAAAATTGGCCCGCAGCGTGTTTGGTTTTGCGTATTGGGGCGTGGACGCGTGAAATTGGTGGCCGCTGCCACTGCTGCTCTGAGCGGTCAGTGCGTGGAAAGCATGGCTGGGGTCGGCTACTAATGCGCAAGGTTTGTGATTATAAGGAGCTAGCGGCCAATGTGATTCGTTGCTTGCGACAAAACTCATTGCAGTTTATTCATTTTCGCATATCTGCTAGCGTGACGGCCTTGTCCGCCAATTTCAGAGCAGTGTTAAGCCTAGCCATGACTTCGAGCAGGAAGCACGGCTGCAATGTGCAAGGCCGCGGTGCCCGATGTTTCAAAGTACGACATGCTCGATCGAGAGTACAAAGATCTGTCTTGCAGTTTTCTTCGTCGCAATGTCCGAAGCAATGATAAGCAGAACCTTCTCGCCAACGAGTCAACGCTATGACGGTTCGAGACACGCACGTGCGATGGCTATGAGTACAGTGTGCCATCATAATCTGAAGTCTGAACTTCCGCTTGCAGCTGCCTGAACAACCCGTGAACACAGAACGAGCACAAAAAATGTCACCAGGTAGTGCGATTTTAGACAGCTGCGGCCGCACGACGCACAAGAAGGAAACGATGCTATCCTGGAGGGGCCTACAGAATGGGCATCTCACTAGCGAGGTGTACTGGAGCAATACGACATAAGTAGCCATTCGGAATCCCCCAAATGAATTTCAAACATCTGCTTTTTGAACACGGACTGCTCTTTACAAAGTACTCCTACGACGAGCCTAAAATGGTGGTGGGCAGTTGTGCCATCATGGACCTATAAAGTTTTGAAAAACTCCTTTTTTTTTTTTTGTGTGACTTTCACGATAATTTTCACCACCTCAGGAAGCGCAAAAAAACTTCTTACAGCACTTCTACGTCGTTTTCAGTGAAGATATTTTGCAATTGCATAGAAAAAAGAGTACAGACACTGATGAATAATTTTTGAAAAATCAAATTTTTTATGCACCATTGAGAATAAATTCGACATGACTGGTGGTTCTCTCTAGCTATAACAGACCTATTCAGTGTTTCTATAAAGTTTGTTGCAACGGTACTTGCATTTTACATACTCCTTTTCCAACAGACCACAATCCTCTTTACTATGGAAGTCTGTTGTAATGAGGTTATAGTGTACATTAAAAAATGAATTGGAGCACGAATGAAGTGTACTTATCAGCACAGAATAAGCACATACTCTAACCAGCCAGATTCGGTCATGCACGGTCTAGTCGGAATCGCTAGTCAAGAGTTATAGGCATGTGCTTAGGGAGGGTAGCAGGAAGGGTGAAAAGCCAGCCTTATGCATTGTGTTGTGACTCCGGGTCCCCTGGGTCTTATTTTGGTAGCAAGCCCCCGTCCTTGGACTCATCGTCCAACAAGTCAGATGAGGTGCTCATAAGAATTTATTTACATGGTTAGGGACTGGGAAGTCAACAGAAGGTGAATAAGTAAGTTAGAGTTCTTTGGGAGAAGTGCAGAACTGAAAATATACAAAAAGTATTCCGCTTATATAGTGCCAGGCTGCAAAACCTGGGCGCATTTCTCACATATTCAGCCAATAAGGCGCTCGATGGTCCTGGTGCTCCTCTCATGAAGGTGGGGAAAGACACTATACAATGCACGGGGGGAGGGCACTGTCTAAAACGATGCCCAACTACGGTCACGAATGCTAACACTAACGCTGTGCATACATCACCAAGATTTTGAGCACATTCGATAATCCTAGATGATGTGTAGTCCAAGGTCTCTTCCGGAATGTGGTGATGTTTGAAAATACTTACTCCCGGAACATGTGCTAAACCTGTTTGCGTTCGGGTAGAACAATGTGGCGGTCTGACAGGTTTATTGTCAAACATGCCACTCCATGTAGCCGATCGTATGGAGAGAGGGGGATTGAGGAGGGGACGACTAATCTCTTGTCGTTTCCTGGAAGTTAATTCTTAACAACTGCAAATTTTCAGGACTTCGCTCTTGTCGAAAGGTGCAACTGCTACTGGTTTGGTTTTAGCTGCCACCCCCAAACAGCAAATACCATGCTGGCTTAGGTCTCTCCAAATCCACGGTGGCTTTGAAAATGTCCCCTGTCCTTTGTAGCTGGTATGGAGTCTAAGTCACAATGGCCTTTCCGGTCTCGTGTGTTTTCTCAGCGCCGAACCGGGTCGATGACACTCTTCTTCACGCTTAACAAAGAGGAAATTAACCAGTCCCAACTGTACACTGTTGCTTGGAATGCGTCTTAAGCTTTTCACCTGGTTTCACAGCCGCCGAAAAAATTTCAACACTGATGATGGTTCGAACAATTGACATCGGGAACGTGCCCCCACTACCTCCAGAATCGTCGTTCTGCCATAGCATATATAGCGCACAATGACCTTTTTTCTGCCCCCCCCCCCTTCACATCAAGGTGAAACCCTCCCCTCCCAAATTAAAAAAAAAATTTTCTGGCAACAGCAAAAACCAGTTGAGAATGTCCATATAATTGGTATCCCATTAAAAACAAAACGAATCTCTCCTTCGAGTTATCTTAGGCATATGCATAATGTACCTTGTGAGATTTTTTCGTTATGCACTTCTTTCTAGAGCACACAGTAGGAGGTTCTTGGAGTATAGACATAATGCCCTAGCCACATAAAATATTGCTCCAAAAGGAAAATGAAGTTTGTTAAATTGTGTAATTTCAGCACAGAGATGAGTGCCGTAAAAGGTTGGCTTTTTGAGACTAGCTGAATAAGGTTATGTTGTGCCCAGCAGTCTAATAGGTCGTAAAGAAAAAGAACTTTTCTTCATTCATGAAGTCTTAGGGGGAAATGTGAGTCTCTAGCATTGTACGTGACAGCATTTGTCTACCATATCTACTGATAATCACATAGGTGTATTTATATTGTTGCATCATGAAGTACAATTTTATTCAGTGTTTAATTTATTTGCTACGAAAATAATCAGTGAACAAGAATGCTCAACTGCGTGACACTATTATTTTTGCATCATAAACCGAAATAGGGAGTGCTTCTAAGGTGATTGGTTCCATGAAATTTTCAATGAATCTAAATATTTCTGGCTCTTGTGAAGAGCTAGAAATATTTAGATTCATCCACAGCAATAAACGAAAGCCAACCACAGCAATAAACGAAAGACAGTGGAGAGAGGACAAAAGAGGATAGTAGTTGTTGGGATAAAGGCACTTATTTCTGCAATCTAGAAGCATGGGAGAATTGCACAGAAGCTAAAGAAAGGAAATAGAAGAAGAGCAAGCATGGAGTAGGATGCTGTTAGTCGGTTGCTCACTTCATTATTGAGGCATCCGGTGAGCACAAGCAAGCCACATACGTGTGCGTAAGCGCTGGTTCGCCTGTATATCTCCACAGCAGAATGCACTCAGTGTGAGCAATCATATATTGCTAATCGCAAGTCAACTCCCCAACTTGGAAATCGTTCTTGGTAAACAAAAAGTTCACTTTGCTCAAAGAGGTGTGCCACCCTGTCAGTTGCTTTGGTTCTTCCTTTCAAAGCCATTCATTGCAAAATTTGCCAGTCCGGTCGCCAAACGCACCAATGTGGCTTTCAGTGATTTGAACCAGCTGCATTGAATTTTTTGCCCTCGGGTCACTGATGTTGCATGGATATGCACTGTTTTGCTTCACATGCTTCAAGCAACCTATGGCACACAGTCGTATATTGCCATTGGCTTAGGATGTTATCGGAAGGGTATCATCCTACACGGCACTCTGAAAAAAAGAGTTCCACGCAGCTCTGCACGCAAAGATCTTGCTTTCTTGTTTTCTCCATTACCTCGGGCACTTTTCTGACACATTGAACTCGTCCTTAATTATGAAGCGGCACAGCGAAGGGACGAGAAACACTGGCAATAAAGAAGACAGCGCGGCTGTGCCATCGTCACTTTGTTGCGCTGTTTCATAATTATGAACCCTTACTAACTTGCCCTATGGCATCTCTGTCTAACCAAAGCTCAAGGACTACTGGTAGAGAAAGTGGGATCGACACATACAAAACAAACTACACGTTATCAAGCCACACCTTGGCCATTGGCCACCAGTATCAAAATCACGTCATACTGAGGTAACACTAACGAGGCTCAGGATAGGACACACATACACGACACACTCATATCTTTTGTCCGGTGGCGATCCACCATTGTGACAGATGTGGTGAAGCACTAACAGTTCTTCACATTTTAATTCAGTGCAAACAATTAGACACTCTAAGAAAACAACACTTTCCATTACCCTACCGACAACATATACCTTTACACCCTGCAATGTTCGTCGGTAGGAAACCACTGTTCACTCATAAATCGGCGCTAGCTTTTTTGAGAGATGTTCGCTTTTATCATGTCATATACCCAGGCAATGCGTAGCGCGACCTCTCAAGAGAGGTTGCTACTGCAGTGACTACATTGATAAGCACTTGCCTCGCAGCCCTTGGACACAAGGGCGATGATGAGGCACTTGTGCTAGTGCAAAATATTTTTACACATGTTTTTATTGTCAAAACCATTTGTCACCAATTTTTACTATCCATATCACGCCACTGTCATAATTTTAATACTTATGTTTTACCCGCATTATAGCGAGGAATTTTAAGGCTTCTTTTCTATACAGCCATGCAATATATCATTGTCCAACTCTAGTCATTGAAATGGAACTCTTTGGCCATTAATTGGCCCTTGCGTCATAAAGCGCCACACATCATCATCATATGGCGTCTCTCATAATCACATCTTTGTTTAGGGTTGTAATGCCCCAGATAATATTACTAACTCTCCCAACTATCAGTGCTACATTGCGCATGCGCCCTGACACAATATTGTTTTCCAATATTACGTAGAGGATCACCAGCCACTTAAAAACAATTCTGTGCTTGTGCTTATGTGGCAGCGGCACCTTGGCATTTGTTAGGCAGTGATACAGATCGCAATGGCTTTGTTTGAGAGTGAAGCAAAATGCAGAAATGGCTAACAGGCAGGCAAAAAATAGCCCACACAGCCCTCCACGAAAAAAAACTACACTATCAAAATCATACCACAGATAAGTAGACTTTATGATTTCGTGTATTAGTGAACTTGGGAATATAGGTTGACCATGAAGTTTTGGAAAGTCGGTTTAAATATAAATTGTTTACTTTTAAATTTGCAATATGCGGTCACGTTCTCATGTGTTGTTTTTGTTTTCTGAATTATTCTTGCGACTGCTGAAAATGCTTCTTCAGCATTTCCAGCGACTGCAGGAAATGCTTCTGATTCTAAATGAGCTGCCCCACCAATGCCAACATACTGCACATCACAAATATTGCATTAGGGAGCATTTTCATTGATTGCATCATGATAGTAAAGTTGCATTGTTTCTCTGCACGCCACAACCAACCAGATGAACTCGCTGTCACATTGTTGCCGTGGTGCTTCAGACTTGCAAAATGTCAATAACATTGGGCATATCTGTAGGCACAACATGCCTTTTCTGCTTGATGCATTATTTGCAAAACAGTTGCCACATTATAGTTCTGGAAATCTTACTTTTAAGTGAAAGAATTCATAGCTGGATAAGTCAGGCCGATCATCTTAAGTCAAGGCGAGCTCGGGGAGAAAATAGCAGTTTTTGATAGCAATGCATGGTAAGTCAGTTGAACACATTGGCATTTGCATTTCACAGCGAAGGGAAAGTGCACTTTCTCAAAGTGACATTGTTTCATTTCAGTCCGAGCTGTTCCAGGATGACCTGTTTCCTGACACACGTGTCACCTGGCAACCAGCCCTGACAAGCGAGGAGTGGTTTGCGGGTGTGACAAGAGCACCGAAATACATCAGCATGCGTCCTCCAGACATGGAATGCTGTGCGTTCTGCTGCGTTGAATTTTCGTGATTATTATTATTATTATTATTATTATTATTATTATTATTATTATTATTATTATTATTCAGCACTCAGCTAGGTACAGTGCAGAGCACATATTGCCGCGACATATGGCCTGCATTCAAACAACGCGCCCATCACCGCGCGCACAGGGACATACATGCGCGCCATCTAGTGTTGCGCAGAGACGATGATGATAGCACGACAACCCAGCTGGCTCCGGCTGATGTGCGCCACGCACTTGGGACTTCTTTTGAAGAAGTAGAAAAAGGAGACATCTTTGGTGTTCTGCTGTAACGTTCTACGACCATTTTCTGCAAGCCAATGGAGCCATAATTGATCTGCGCAGATCTAGTGTGACGTTTTCGACCGAACAAGCTATGTCAGTGGAGGAATCGGAAAAGCGACGTCTTGCTGCTCTGCGCGTTGTTGATGATGACGTCACAGTGCCACCACACTGAAGTGTAATGGTGCTTGTTGAAAATAAGGCATTTTGTGACCACGAAGGAATAGCGGATGGAAACGTAGGGCTCTTTTTAAACAAAGAAATTTGCGTAGTGAGGGGTGTTGTTCACTTAAGAAATGGCCGCTCAGTTGTCCTCCTTACGAATTTTGGGAATGAATGTCAGCACATCGCGCAAGGTATGGCTATCGCCTATTTCCATGAGTTCTGCATGGCGACTGAACTATGCAGTTTAGCGACAACGCCAACCACTCCACAAGAGACCTGCAACGTCGACGCATCAGTTAACGTCAATCATAGGCTCCCAGAATATCAAAAGAAACAATTTTCCGCCCTTATAAAAGAATTTTCGGACTGCTTTTCAACGTCCTCTAAGGTGCAACGGACGGCTATTGCAAAACACAGGATTATAACAGAAGAAGCCACGAGACCGATTTAACAACACCCATATCGAGTATCGCAAAAGGAAAGAGACGTCATCAAGAAACAAGTCGAGGAGATGCTTTCAGATGACGTTATCCAGCCTTCCAGCAGTCCATGGGCGTCTCCCGTAGTGCTTGTTAAAAAGAAAGATAACAGCCTTCGATTCTGCGTCGACTATCGGAAACTGAACAGCATAACGAAACGGGATGTAAACCCTCTTCCGCGTATCGATAATACACTCTATCGACTACGGAGTGCAAAATACTTCTCCTCCCTTGATCTCAAGAGCGGATATTGGCAAATTGAGGTGGATGAGCGCGACCGTGAAAAGACTGCATTCATAACCCCAGACGGCTTCTACGAATTTAAAGCGCTTCCATTCGGCCTGTGCACAGCGCCAGCGACGTTTTAGAGAATGATAGACGCTGTCCTCACGGGACTGAAATGGCTGTCCTGCTTGGTGTACTTGGATGACGTCGTATCTTCCGCTACATTCGACCAACATCTAGAGCGATTTCGCACAGTATTAGAAGCCATTCGTTCAGAAAACTTGACCGTCAAGCCAGAAAAATGCCACTTCGGTTTCAGAGAACTTCGGTTCCTCGGACACGTCGTCAGCTCCGAAGGTTTTCGGCCAGATCCCGAAAAGACGGCTGCCATCGCGAAGTTTCCGACACCCAAAGACAAGAAGTCAGTACGTCGCTTCCTGGGTTTATGCGCGTACTATCGGCGATTTGTAGAAAATTTTTTGAACATTGCTGAACCACTTACTAATCTATCAGATTTGGGTGCACGTTAAAGAACCCCAGGTGGTCAAAATTTCCGGAGCCCTCCACTACGGCGTCTCTCATAATCATATGGTGGTTTTGGGACGTTAAACCCCACAAATCAATCAATCACTTACTAATCTAACAAAGGACGAGGTGCCCTTTATGTGGGAAAGTGAACAACAGGAAGCATTTGATGAGTTAAGAACACACCTGCAAGCCTCTCCTATCCTCGCCCACTTCAATGAGACTGCCGAAACTAAAGTTCACACTGATGCGAGTAACATCGGCCTCGGAGCCATTCTAGTGCAGCGGCAAAATGGCCAAGAAAAAGTGCTAGCGTATGCCAGCCCCAAGCTTTCGAAAGCTGAGACAAATTACTCTGCAATCGAAAAAGAGTGTCTCGCGGTCATCTGGGCCATAAGTAAATTTCGGCCGTACCTCTACGGTAGACCATTCTGAGCAGTCAGTGACCACCATTGCCTGTGTTGGCTGGCGAATTTTAAGGATCCCTCTGGCCGACTAGCAAGATGGAGCCTTAGGCTACAAGAGTACGATGTTACTGTGGTATACAAATCTGGGAAAAAGCACAGCGATGCCAACTGCCTGTCACGCACACCAGTGGAGACGAGTGAGCCGGAGGAAGAAGACTTCCCGTTTTTAGGCACCGTCCAGGCGTCAGAAATCGCTAAACAACAACAAAATGACCCCGATTTGCTGCCGCTTATACAGCGTCTCCAAGGACTCAACGTTAAAGTCCCGCGCACTTTATCCAGAGGGCTCCCTTCATTCTGTCTTCGAGAAGAGGTCATTTACAAGAGGAACTTCAAGCCTCATGGTGACAAGTTTTTACTCGTTGTACCTGCACCTGTACAAAACGAGATTCTGCACGCATGTCATGATGAGCCAACATCTGGACACATGGGTGTCAGCCGTACATTTGCCAGAATTCAACTCGAATACTACTGGCCAAAACTGTTATCTTCAGTTCAGCGCTATGTGAAAACTTGCCGTGAGTGTCAAAGACGCAAAACTCCATCCGTGAAACCTGCAGGCCTCCCCCAGCCAATAGAACCGCCGCATGCCCCATTCCAGCAAGTCGGTATGGATCTCCTAGGCCCGTTTCCGACATCGACTGCACACAAGAAGTGGATAGTCGTGGTCACGGACTATCTCACTCGTTACACTGAGACTGACTCGCTGTACAGTGCAACAGCTCTTGAAGTTGCCAAGTTCTTCATCAACAACATAGTCCTCAGACATGGTGCACCCAGCGTCATAATTACAGATCGTGGCACAGCTTTTACTGCAGACCTAATGAAATGTCTGATGCAAATGACCCATACAGACCAGAGAAAAACTGCAGCATACCATCCTCAAACAAATGGCCTAACGGAGCGCCTGAACAGAACTCTGACTGATATGCTTTCATTGTATGTCGACGTCGAACATAAACTGTGGGATGAAATATTGCCCTACATCACGTTCGCATATAATACAGCCATTCAAGAAACTACGCGAGTGACACCATTTGAACTTGTATTCGGCCGAACAGTCACCATTACACTGGATGCCATGTTACCACTGAATGATGAAAGCAGCAATCCACCTGGCCTAGACAACTTCCTGCAAAGAGCTGAGGAAGCACGACAGATGGCGAGATACAGAATATGCCGCCAACAGCGTGTCGACTCCTATCGGTACAATCAGCGTCGTACCGAAGCACATTTTCAACCAGGTGACAAAGTATGGATATGGACCCCAGTGCGTCGCCGTGGACTTTCTGAAAAACTTTTGGAGGACTGTCTCCGTGGCGCAATTGGCTAGCGCGATCGGCTGTTAACCGATTCTGAAAAACTTCTTAGCCGCTACTCCGGGCCTTACGAAGTACTCTATTGTGTAAGCGATGTAACGTACCATGTCAGATCCGCTATACACGGGAGCTCAAAATGCCACAACCCTACAGAGGTTGTACATGTGGTCCGGATGAAGCCTTAATATGAAAGATCATCGGAAAACCAATGACGCCTACCACGAATCTATTCATTGCCTGACGCAACGGGACGATGCGTATGAGGAGGGGGATTAGGCCGTGACATATGGCCTGCATTCAAACAACGCGCCCATCACCGCGCGCACAGGGACATACGTGCGCGCCGTCTAGTGTTGCGCAGAGACGATAATGATAGCGTGAGAACCCAGCTGGCCCCGGCTGATGTGCGCCACGCGCTTGGGACTCCTCTTGAAGAAGTAGAAGAAGGAGACACCTGTGGTGTTCTGCTGTAACGTTCTACGACCATAGTCCTTTTGAGTTGTGGGCACAGGTTCGCCCTTTAATAAATACGTTTTATTACACCCCGAGTCCTTCAACATCGTTACAATATAACTGCTTCTAGTGCTAGACCGTAGTATTGGGGGCAAATAATATTCAGCGCAAATAAGACATTAAAACAAATGCACGACACAAGCATGGTTTTCTGCATCGTACGTGTGCCGAATGTCATGACTAGAGGCCGGACATTTAGGCACTAAAAAAGTGTGTTTTAGGCACCAAAGATAGGCAGGTAAAACACTGTTCTAGGCCTCCAAAACCAAAAGTATAGACACAATGAACTTCTACAAAAATTGAAATGTTCCAAAACAACGATGACTTGTATCATCGGTGACTTGTATCTATGGCAAGAAGCAAAAGAAATTATATTGTTTAAGACTGCAGAAAGGTACCAATGATTAAACATAGGCATGCATTTCCCGCTCGATTTGCAGTATGTGGTCTTCCGTTTGTCTAGCATTGTGCATCAAATGTCCACCATTAAATTAACACTCTCCTGGGTCGCTTTCGTTTCGTTGTGGCTGGGAAGGGCAGCGCAGGAGCAAATAACCAGACCACTGATACCCCAGAAGAGAGGAATGCTGGGTATAATCGCATAGGACCAATTTCTCCCCTATCGGTGAACACCTTAAAGGGCCCCTGACTAGGTTTGGGCATTTCGAGCTGACAATCGTAATGGTGCACTGGGCACTTCAGATCATTCCTGTTAAGATTTGCAAAATAACATGTCGCGGTTCATCATAACTTCGTTAAATGCTAGCTATATCTAGAAAAACAGACAGGAAAAGCCCCATCTCCTGATTGTATCCTGCATTTTAAACGGTACCTCATTAAGAGCGTTCCACGTGACATTGCTCTACTTGGCATGTACAATTTGTGTGTTCTGTTGTGTAACATGAATGAGGAGTACTTTGGTTTGGGATGGCTGCTTCATATCATTTTGAAAGGGAAGCGCAAAGACAAAGGGAAAAGAAAGACAGTGCTCTTTGTCTCTGTTTTTCTTTTCCCCTTGTCTTTACATTGCCCTTTCAAAATCAGTATAATGAATGAAAGCTGAGAAAAATAATAACACGCAAGTGGAATCTCAGCTTGTTGATATTTTTATATTTGTTTTGAATAGCCTCTAGATGCTATTTACTAATCGGCCTTCGATTCGTGTCCGCCTCAGTAGACCAGTCGCTATAGGGTACTCCACTGCTAACCCGAATGTCGCAGGTTCGATTGTGGCCTCGGCGGTCATGTCTAGCTGGAGGCGAAAAAGTAGAAGCCTGTGCTCTGCGCGATGTCAGTGCACGTTAAAGAACACCAGATTGTCAAAATTTGCGAAGACCTCCACTAGATTGTCCGAATTTGCGGAGACCTCCACTACGGCATCTCTCATGTTCATATCGTGGTTTTTCTACGCAAAATCACACATACTACCACTACTACTACTACTAATATATACTTCTACTACTACTACGAGTACTACTATTACTACCCCATTTCGCTTGCGTTCGTCATTTCGTCGTTCCAATGTCGTGCCTTTGCCAACCCTGACAACGCTTAGCCTGTGTTTGGTGCGTCGTATCTGAACGCAGTTTCAGCGGAGTAATGAGCTGTATCACAGTCACAATACATGATCCTTGCTAGCCTCTTCTAAAGTACATGCACTGACTGATCCATCCCACAGAAACGGGTAATACGCAACAGAGAATGTCGAAACGACACAAGATCTATGGCATGTGTGCACAAGTATAGCTGGGGCACGTCATGCACGCGTGATCTTGCTTACGGATGTTGTTCTCGTTGTGTATGCGTCGTGTGATTCTTCAGCCCTGATACCGAAGAGAACAGGGAAGGATTGAGGCTTGCAATGGCTACATAGAACGAGAGGCAAGGGATTAAAGCTTGCTTCTTCGCATCATGCTTTGGTGGCTCGTAGCGAACCAATTTGAAAAATCACCGTGGTAGAACGCTTTTCATTAGGCCGCAAGAACTTCTAGGTTCTAACTACAACTTAATATGTCACCTAGGAAGCGATGCTTAAAAAGTGAATTACAAACAAAACAAAAGCCGAGTGCACATCGCACTATTTACCCGAAGGCACATCAGCAGATGGGTTACAATGTCATAGAAAACATGCCTTTATTGGCACAACACACTTTGTTCTCTTTATAAGCCATTTCATTCAGTCATGAAACTAACAAAAACAAATTAATAGAAATAATATATCTGATACGACATTCCAAATTCTTAATTACCGTCGTGCAAAAAGGACTGTCTAGGCACATTCATTTTCGAATGCGAGTTTTACCATAAAATGCTTGACATAGGAGCTTTTACTGCAGTTCGATTCGACGCGATGATGGTAATTCCCATTCTAGCTCATATTTCATATTGTTACAGCTATCATTTTTGAGTAATTGCTTAGTACAAACCTTAAAGCCTTGTTCTGTGTATTTTTTTATGTTTGTCACTTAAAGAGATATGACAAGGGATCTCATACGGAACAAGCGTATTTGAGCATAAGGAGAGTGTATGCTAAATACACCGTTGATTGTAACCATGCCGGCGCCTGTCTCAGGCTTCGCTGTATAAAGTATAATGATTTGGCGACCTTTGCCACCACTGAATCAACAAGAGCTTTCCATGAGTAGCCCTTCATGGCTTTTGATTCGTTTTCCAGCTACCCACAGCTGCCTTGAAAAACCTGCTCTCCATTTACCGCCGCAACACCAGGTTTTCAGGGTGGTTCTTCAGTTCCTTCAGGGCGCTAGACAGCTGTCTGTAGAAAGCGGTCGCCGCATCCTCGGTCGTAGAGGTTACTTTTATTTTTTTACCCCATCTTTAATTCTCCCTCCTCCTACCCCTGCAGACGCTGAGACGTGCTTCCACTCAGGGCTGCAGGAATAGCGTCTTTTTTTTTTTTTCACTCCTTATGCTCTTCCTTCAATCGCTCGCAGCATGTCAGCTTTGTCTTCATTGAATTTTATAGTGTTTGGAAATATCAATGTTGCCTTTTTACATAACTAAAGGCTTCACACCATGCTCGAAAACAAAATTTGGGCCAGAGTAGCACTCATATAAGCGCTCATTTGGAAAATAGGCATTTATAGGCACTTATCGGCATTTAGGCACGAACACCCAAAATAGGCATTTATAGGCACTATAAAAACACCATAAAAGCCTTTTTTATCCTCTAATTTATGCTCATATATTAAAATGGCACAAAAGGAACGCAAAGAATGAAATAGGCATTTGCCTATAATCCGGTCTCTAGTCATGACTATGTTCCACTTAGCTAACTTTGCTACATTACTTCACTGCAAGACTGGTTACATTGTAATCTTTTTCGACTCCCGTTTGCCCTCCCATAGAACTCCATCTATACGTGCACCGTTTATTGTGCAGCCCCCCTAAGATGAAAAACTGTTTATAATGCTGTTGCTAGAAAATCTGGCAAAGGTGGTGGTGAACATGCAGTGAGTGCACTTCTCCTACGTTGCTGGGGAAGAAGCAGCAATCTCGTTACAAAGTTCGAGGGGACGCCAAGTGAACAAATGATGAGAGGGGGACAAAAACAGAAAGTAAAAAAGACCACGGCAGAATTGTGCCGGTAGTGCAGGCTCACCAAGTGAGAAAGAAGTGCGGTTGCCTAGGCAACGGAAAAGCCTTTGCATTAGTGGCTGCGAGGCTATGGCTGCTCTGTGGCCATGTTTACTTACCATGGAATGTGTGATCGTGTCCTCATCAAGTGTGCATCGAGTATGTTGTAGGGGAAAGTGTAGTCATTATCATGCTTGCTACAGATATTGCTGGCAGGCTTTTGTCGTCATTGCTTACCCAAACTTCATGTCATGCACGCTGCTCATAGGTCAGTGCTTGAGTGCAATTTTTTGTCACCTAATGTCCGGTTTGTCTTGGACCACATCCAGAAACGCTGGCTAGGCCTAATAGTCAGTGTTGGTTGCTTTTAGTAGCAGTCGCGAGCGATCAGAGTCGCAGTTTTGTGCAGAACCAACGAAACTATTTACGGTGACTGCACTCGAAAGGAAGGGATCATATTATTGATGAAAACGAGGGGATGGGTGGTACATAAAACTCGAATAGTGGTTTACGATTTGAATTCAATGTCTTGGACATCAGGTACACACCCACGAATCCACAGGGTTTGTGTAATGCGCATAACCGAGGTGGTCTGAAATGTTGTCAGCAAATTTATGTGATGGCGTTCCTGTTAGGTTTTTTCTTTTTCTGCATCATTTTGTTCGTAACGTAGGACATTGGTGGTCATTTTTTAACATTTAACATTCTGAAGTTTAAATAATTGTAAGCACCCTGCATTGTATGCCTTGATTCTCGGCGATAGTTATAGCGCGAGAACAAAACGACGACACAGAGACAAGAAGGACACGAAGAACACGTATCCTTCTTGTCTCTGTGTCAACGTTTTGTTCTCTCGCTATAACTATCGTCATGCCACACCAACTAGCCCAAGCTGCCACACTTCTAAGTTGATTCTCCGACACGCGAGGCTATATGCTGAAATGCTAAACACATTTTGTGCAAGTGCAGCCTTTGAAAAAGTTTGTTTTGGTTATAGTAAAATGCAGCTTATAATACAGCTATTCACGACTCCAGCGGCTTACGTTATAAGCACTCTGTGTGGTATACAGTGTTTTAGGAATGGCTTTAGCATGGAATTAAATTTGTAATTGAAATCGCAAACTCGTATACACAGAAGTGTACTTATTGATTGGGGTGTGCAAATACTCGAACTTCCTAATATTCTTTGAATAGTCTTTTGTGTTCGACAGAAGTTTAATATTCAAAGTATTCAAGTTTCCTGAAGACTAATACAGCCAACATCCAAAGCAGACCCCTTCAGATTTCTTTGTGCTTCACCGCATTACACATATGCACTGCGACAAGGTTGTTTTTCAAACAATGCTACAGTCGCAAATGTATTGTCGACTCGAGAGAACTATGGTTGCTACATTGACATGCAATAAGCCATTGCAGTGGCTTCTTCATATTTTTATTATGCTTCACCGCATCAAACTCTGGTATTGCAGTGATATTTCCTTTGAAGCTCTGCCACAGCTGTAAACCGATGGACTTTCGAAATCACTAGTTTGAACCTATGCATTAGAGGTGGGGGCTTTAAATATTTGTTTTGAACCAGAAAGTCTGGGAAAATTTGAGGAAGATTGTCAGCATTCGAAACTTCAGATGTTTTCATACATTGATGTCCACAGGGCAGATTACAGTGATCCCACTCCTGCGCCAACTGCGCCAAAGTGCGAAAAATCAGATTTAATGCGCCATCCTGATAATATCAATGGAAATTGTGCCAAACTGCGCCGAACTCAAATTTGGGAGTGTCTATCACCGGCAATTAGCCACACCCGCGCGTCACTACATGTGCACCTTGTTCTCAGGACCACCAAAGGCACAATCACGTACATAGTTTATTTCGCTGAATAAACTGCAGTAGCGCTTGTGTCCTAAAATCCATGGTTCTATGTTTGGTGCTGATGCAGCTTTGTTGCACAACTCTGCTTAAGAGCGAAACTCGCTCTCCGCAGGGGCTCGAGACATCTAGCCCAATTGGTAGCAGAAAACTGTGGTGGCGATTCATTGGCGGACATCGGCCGTTCCAGGAACGCTGCTCATAGTTCGTTTTAAGAGTTGTGCAGCATGTAATAAAGCAATTTTCAAGAATGACTGCACGCATGCCGCCAGAATGTCTGTCACTTCTATCTCTGGACATCGCAATCTAATTTTCTGTGCTTCAAGTCCGCAGAAGAACACGTAAATTATGGGAACGCGTTGACACTTTTCCTTTAATATACTTTATTCCTCGATATTCATTCAGAAAAGCTTTTCCGTAATGTCCTCGTGCAGCACATCCGCGTTTGTAATCGCTGTTGTGGTAAATGTCCCCAAAAGACCCTGCGCTTTCGAATTCAGTATTGCTATGGTCCTAATACAAAATATTCAAGTGCTTTTTTTTAAATGTTATTTCATTAATGAAAACATGCGTCCTGGTTGGAGCAGCCACAATTCGGTTTTAATACGCGTAGCTTTCAGTAGTGAGACCATTGCTGGCGGCTTTGGTGGTGGAAGGCCCACTGAGAAGTGGCTACGCGATGTTACACGTGTTATTACCTGAGACTGTGGGCTGGCAGGTTTCTCTCGAGCTGTCCGAATTCCACGGAGATGACGTAATTTCACGGGCGGACATGGCTGACTCCTCCGCAGTGGCATAAAGACCACAAGGGGGGACACACATCTTGCAGTGGTGGCCATTTTATTTTATAGATATTGCCACCTGGCCATGAACTGCGGCGAGCACGAGCCAGCATCCAGGAGAAACAAACGAAGAAGTTGTTTGGGACAGCGTGCTCTTTCGCTCAGTCTTTTTCGTTGTGTCGTGCCACTGATCTGCTTCTCAAACACCGTCTGTGCTCACAGACGGTGTTCGACCTGACCCCAACAAGACAACTGCTGTTGCCACCTTTCCAGTCCCCCGTGACAAGAAAGCAGTACGTCGCTTCCTCGGCCTTTGGGCCCACTATCATCGCTTCATCGCCAATTTTTCTAGAATTGCCGAATCTCTTATTCGTCTCACAAGTGATGATAAACTATTCGACTAGAATGAAGAACAGAACACGACTTTTACCGATCTATGTGAGCATATGCAGGCCCCACCAGTTCTTGCTCACTTCGGTGAGAGTGGTGCTACTGAAGTTCATACTGACGCGAGCAATATAGGTCTCGGCGCCATGCTTGTCCAACATCAAGAAGGCACAGAGCGAGTAATAGCTCACGCCAGCCGAACCTTGTCTTGTGCTGAGATAAGCTATTCCACCTCGGAGAAGGAGTGCCTCGCAGTAGTGTGGGTCACCATGAAATTCAGACCTTACCTCTATGATTGCCACCTCAAAGTAGTGACCAAACATTATTCATTGTTCTGGTTAGCCAATTTACGAGACCCATCTAGGCGTCTGGCACGATGGAGTCCTCATTTGAAAGACTTTGACCTTACCATTGTCTATAAATTGGGTTGCAAGCACGAAGATGCTGATTCATTCTCCCGTGCACCTACTGGTTTTCGTGATCCCGACAATGAGGATGACACCAGCTTTCTCTGAGTTCTCACTGCTACCGACTTGATCGCACAACAACACGATGACGTTAAGATTCGCGCAATCACTGAGAATCTAGAAGGGCGCAACACACCCATACGTCATCATCTTTCTTGTATTCTCTCTTCATTCTGCCTACGAAATGGTGTCTTGTGCAAAATAAACTCGAATAGCAATGGGAAAGCCTACATGCTAGTGCTCCCTTGTGACATGCAAGATGACATTTTTCTGGCCTGCCACAATGAGCCCACATTCGGTCATTTAGGTTCTTCACAAACTTTCACCAGAGTACAACCGCTGTACTGCTGGCCGAAACTTGCTATGCACGTCAAGCGATATGTGATCATTGAGAATCTAGAAGTATTCAACACACCCGTGCCTCAACACCTTTCTCCCAATCTCTCTTCGTTCTGCATGCAAAATGGTGTCTTGTACAAAACAAACGCCTACGGCAATGGGAAAGCCTATCTGCTAGTGGTCCTTTCTGACATGCGAGACGACATTCTTCTGGCCTGCCACGACGAGCTCACATCCAGTCATTTAGGTTCTTCACGAACTCTTGCCAGAGCTCAACAGATGTACTACTGACTGAAACTTGCTACGTACGTCAAGCGATATGTGAAAAACTGCCGTAAATGTCAACTCCACAAATTTCCGCCACTGAAGCCTGTAGACCTGCTGCAATCACTCACGCCACCAAGGGCGCCGCTCGATCAAATAGAAATGGATATACTGAGGCCATTTCCTCTGTCATCTGCCAGTAACAACTGGATAGTCATAGCGACAGATTATCTAACGTGATACGCCGAAACAAGAGCCCTTAAATGAGCTATAGCTTCGAATGTTGCCCAGTTTTTCATCAATCAGATTGTTCTTCGCCATAGTGCCCCATCTTGCGTGATGGAACAGCTTTCACGGCCCACCTCATTGACACTGTATTCAAACTAAGCTTCACGAGCTATAGCAAGACGTTGGCATATCACTCGCAGGCTAACGGCTTGATAGAGCGACTGAACAAGACCGTCGCTGATGCGTTATTCGTGTATGCGGACGTTCAGCACAAGACGTGGGATCAGGTCCTACGATACATAACATTTGCGTGCAACACTGCCATTCAAGAAACGACATGATTCACACCATTCCGTCCCGTCTACGGACGCGAGGTCCAGACCATGCTAGATGCTGTGTTTCCACACGATTACGACATTTCGCTACACCTGACTCTTAGCAGCTTACTCACTATGCTGAAGAAGCTACGCCAGTTGGCACGCCTGCAAATCATGCAACAACAAACTGCAGATGCACACCGCTATAATCTTCGCCATCGACAAGTCAAATACCACCCAGGAGATCTAGTTTGGGTATGGACTCTGGTTCGCGCCAAGGGTTGTCCAAAAAGCTCCTGAGTCGCTGCTTTGGTTGTACCCTACAAAGTGGTGCATCACGCGAGTGACATGAATTAAAAGGTTGTCCCAAAAGGAACTATGTTGCCCTAGCGTCGAAAGCACTACCTAGAGATTGTTCATGTTGTACGGCTCAAGCCGTACGTCACGTGTTAGTGCGACCGTGCCGTGGCCTTACTACTTGTTGTTTTTTTTTCTTTTTCTTCAGTGTGCCCACTGTGTGCTTGTTCATTTGGTTTTCTTCTGCTTATGCACTACTACTTGCGCGAACATCGGCGCGAACATCGGCGCTAACATTGGCTGCTCTTTGAGAAGCTGCCCAGAGTTATTAGAAAAAAGATAAAGAAGACGATCGGGAAGCGCGACAGACAACAGCCGCTTATCGAAAGGGCCTTCAATGACAACTGTAGTGATTGGTAAACAAGCACTCTACTCCTCGGCGACTTGTCTGATCCACGCACATTCTCCTGTAAAGTCGTCGGGAGACAACAACGAAGGATGAACAACGTCCATGGTTGCCGCGGAGTCTCGCAGTGCTCGACACGTTTTTCCAGTCACACCAATTTCTTGGAGATACGGCTCTAACAACCGCATGTTCTTTTCCGATTCTCGGATTGTTGCTAAAGCAAACTTTTGCTAACAGTTTATCGTGATTTGCCCTTCCTTTTTGCAGTTGTAGCAGATTAGTGGCTTCCGTGATTCAAACGCCCGTGTGGTATCAGTGCGTTGTTTAGGAACCTCACTCGATTTCTCTGCTTCCGTTTGCCCTTCCCCTACAGTGTCCTTCGTAAGAGATGGGTCCTTCCTGAAATTACAGTGTGGAGCGGGTTTTCGTTGATCCGGTTTCTTTAAAAAGCTCTCTTTCCTTTCATCCTTTTCAATGCGCACTGCCCTGCTATGCAACTTTTGGCGAGTATAATACTCCTCAACTAACTCTACTGCCTTGTTTAGCTGTACTTCACCAAGTTTGTCCTGCAGCCAAAGCTTGACATCCTCTTCGATACAGCGGTAGAATTTATCCAATGCAATTCATTCTACCACTTTATCACGATCGTCATAAACACCTTCGCCCTTGAGCCATTCAATTAAATCGGCTTTAAGACGAAACGCGAAGTCAACGTGTGACTCATTCCCCTTTTTAGCATACCGGAACCTTTGCCTGAAAGCCTCTGGTGACAACTTATAACGTCTCAAGAGCACTTCCTTAATCTCGTCATAGCTCTCAAACGCTTCCCTTGATAAGCAAGTTATCGTGTCGGACACTTCGCCGGGAAGAAGAGCTAACAGGTTCTGCACCCAAAGAGACCGCTCCAAGGCATTTCGCTCACAGACATGTTCGAACTTGTTGAGATGCTTCGCCATGTCCTCGCCTACTACTAACAGTGGCAGTTGGTCTCGAATTCTCTGACTGCTGACCTGAACCGTCGCAGAAGCTACGCTAGGCACCTGCAAACACTGTAGGATTGCCGATTCTATTCGTTTCAACTCAAGGCGCTCCCGTCTCTCGGCCTCCTCACAGCGTTCTCGCCTTTCGGCTGCTTCACGTTCGTGTATTCTCGCCTTTCAGTTTCTTCACGTTCAAGAACTTCTCGCCTTTCAGGCTCCTCACGGCGTGCTTTGATATCTGCCCAGGCCTCAACTTTCTCAGCTGTCACCCCTTCGTCCTTCATGATCTCAAGGATTGCTTGCTTTCATTTCGCGCAGCCTAAAATAAGGCTAAGTTCCTCACAAATTTCGATAAGTTCCTTCACTTTAGGTTCTCCATCGTTCACACTGAGCTCTTGCTATTTGCCCCTGTTAAGAATCTACTTGCCGCTCTCACTATAAGTTTACTAGCAAGACGCACAAGCAATTTTTAACACTGCTGTGTTTACACCCTCCGCATTAACTTTGGTTTCAAAGCGCTCCGACTTGGCTTGAAACGATCAAAGCTCACTCTAATGCTTCACACAGCCCTTCTCTTAACTACTATAACCTGTGCTAGATTACTTTGGTGAACTGAGGGGAAAACATCAAGCACTCAACGCATCAGTGTCATTGATGCCGGCTGATCCCGCAGCTGCCATCTACTGTTACGAAGTGCGATGCCAACACGGTCCCGAAGGTGCCACTGCTACGAAACTCGCCGCTGCCAAGGTCACTGGCTGCTCGGTAGTGTGTGCTTTTCAGCACGCAACTGATTCTGCGCAGAGCTGATAGACGAGCGGACAAGACGACGGTGAGTTAAGGCAAGTTTTATGTAGAGCATAGAAACAGAGGCGTTACATATTTGGCATTGGGGCCGACAACTTAGGGACTCGAAGAGCCGAGGTGTCTCCTCTCTGAGGCATACGTTGGCTTCTCTCTGATGCATAGGTCGGCTGCTTGTCAACGCGCCGCTTGACTTTTTTTATAGGTCCCGGGTTATTTACTAAGTCACCAAGGTTCAATCGGAGCCACTGCTGTGGGTTGCACCCAAGAAGGAGTAATATTGCCACGCATTGCCTAAGACTCGCCAGACTGGATGGCGCCGCTTGCTTCATCAGGCCAGTGGGCTGAGGAAGCTCACCGTGCGTTGCGTAAGACAGACCGGCGCCGCCGCTTGATGACGTCGTTGAGTTGATGGCATCAGGTGGGCTCGCTCGCTAGCCTTGACACATATTGCCTTTGCAGAATCCATGACGTTGGGTGTGGACTCCCAGGCGTAAAATGAAAAAGTCGTTTGGGACAGCGCGCTTTCTCGATCAGTCTTTTTGGTTGTGTCACATCACTGACCTGCGTCTCTGACTACGCGGTATTCCTTGTCCGAAGCCCTTCATTTTCACGTGTGACAATATGCTTTATTTTCAATCTTATGAAATCAAAAGTTATGCATTCATATATAATACTATTATTACTGTTAAATCAGCATAAATGTCACCTGGCCAGAAGAAATAGCACTGAATAGCCAACAGTGCCTGAGCAATATTACTTGGCGAAGTTACCTTTTTGTAGCAACTCGTAGGCAGGCACTAGCATTTTTGTAGCTGTATCATTCAGGTTAAAGCATGCTATAAAAATGATAGCACTTTTTGTGCTAATGCATAAATTTACTGCCCATCTTGTGTGCTGGCTAGAACATGTCAGTTCAATGAACATGCTTCGAATTTCAGAGTTACTTTTTAGGAAAGTGCATTGGCCTTCACTGTTAAGAAATTGACATGGGACATTGAGAAGATAAATCTTGAGAGGGTACACTTGCATTAGGTTTTTTTTGTCCACATATTCCTTAGCATGTGTAGAGCAGAGCGCAAGTATCTCCTAACAAGCTTGATATCATCTATATAATTATTACAAACCTTAAGTAAGCAATTAGTAAGGGCTGAGCAATTTAAAACTTCTCCCATTACAATTTTCTTGTTCATCAAAATGTCCTATACGCACTTGATTATTAGTTATTTTCATTTTATAGTTAATTTGGAGTAATATGAGCCCATTCACAACTTCAGAAAATGCTCAGTTAGCTGGCAACGGTGGTCAAAAAAACAAAGATGGCTGTGCTTAACAGAGTCAACACGGCACTTTCGCTTAGCGCTGTGCTGAAGTTCTTTAATTGTGGCGTCGGATGTTGCTTCATCAAAAGCAAAAAGGTGCTGGCTGCGGACCTCCTCATCCTGATCGGTATAAATGATTTTACTTGCCAGGCAGCGGAAATCATGGTGCTGTGCCCGCAAACAGGATGCCTTTTCAGCAAACCGCATCATATTTACTTCAAGTAGAATAACCTGTCTAGCGAACTAGAAGTTGAAGAAGGCAACTGCTCATGTGTAGTGGATTCCTCGAAAATGTCCTAACACTTTTGCGCTGCGTTGCTGCACTGCTACAGGCGAGGCCTTAACACTTCTTGAGGTAACTACGCTGCAACTCGTGCTGCCGACTGCATGTATCCCATTGAGTTCTGTTGTCACCCCGCCACAGTGGTCTAGTGGCTGAAGATATAATCGCGGCTGCGGCGGTTGCATTGTTGATGGAGGCGAAAATACAGTAAAACCTCATTAATTCAAACTCGGTTATTTCGAAATCCCACTTAATTCGAAAGGTTTCCATGATCCTGTATTTTGAAATGTAAGTGTGAGTGGGTAATTTGAAGCGGCAGCTAGCACCAGTCCAGTTAATTCGAAAACTTTGGGTGTCATGTGCGAGTTTGATCCCGATTTCACCGTGAATACGTGAAATGATGGCTATTCATAGCCACAAGGCAATGCAACGTATCAATACTTACGAGTGGCAGCTAAAGCACCCCAGCTTCGCTACTGTCATGAGCCGTGCTTTACTGCGATGCAGCGGTGACACGCGGGCAGCCTATTGCATGTTTCTCGCAATGTCATTGGGTCATGGTTTGCCCATTCTGACTGGGATTGTAAAGAAATTAATAAAAAACAGTTTAGCGGAAATCGCGATGTATGCGAACCTCCCATTGTTCCAGCAATGCGCGTCTTTGCACTGCTGGCGGAGTTCTTGCCAGCAACACCTACTTCGAAAACTAAATTTGAAAGTTTCAAAGATGTTTTTTCCAGCCAAAACACATCGTGAGCTTCATCATACTGGCCATTATTATAGTCATAATTATATTAGAAAGAAGTTGCGAATGGTCGCATCATGACGTGCTAACAAAGCGAGGAGCAGGCGACAACATGCTACCCGCATGTCACTACTGTGTTGCAGTGAAGATGTTTTGTTTTCTGCAGGCGCACATTTCAGTCGATTGCAACCGCATTTTATTTATTTATTTTTGTTACCGGTGGCAGCGAGGCTCACTGTTCCTCCATGTTTGCGGCAAAATAAAGACCAGGTATTGCTGGACAACATTACCTTTGGAGCCGCAAGCTAGCCGGCACAGCAAGTGACGAGTACTGATTACTTTGAATAGCTACAAGTTCCTTGCATCCCACTTCCTGTATGTTCTGTTAATTCGAAAACCCACTTAATTTGAAGCTTTCTAGTGGCCCCAGTGACTTCAAATTAACAAGGTTTTACTGTACTGTAGGCCTGTGTGCTCATATTTGGGTGCACGATAAAGAACCCCAGGTGGTCGTAATTTACGGAGCCCTCCACTACGGCGTCTCTCATAATCATATGGTGGTTTTGGGACGTTAATCCCCACATATCAATCAACGGAGTTCTGTTGCCCCGCCAAGGCTAAATATTCACTTTATGCCATTCACTTTATTATAGAACAGAGCTATTCCTAGGCCAGTGTATAAGCACTTGCTTATATAAACGAAACTATACTCCGTGCTCAAAGAAGCCCGAATAATAATAAAATTGCACACATTCTAAATAATGGTGTACTCATTGAGGATAATTAAGTTGCCATGAGCGAATTGATTAGAACAAACTACCGTAGTGTCCGTCACCTTCTTTTCAATGTGTCAATGTGTAAGTTTCAAATTCGCACTATACTCCATAGCGTCTCATCTGCATCCTCTGGGAAGTGACGGAACAATACATTGCCATCTTTTCATCATAATGCCATGCATCACGGCACACTTCGATGGTCTTTGGACGTCGCTTTGTTCTTTTTCGGGCTCGCATCCGCAGCATTGCGAAAATATAGGAACTATGCAGCCGCTTCTCAACGCGCGCAACGTGGTAACATATCTCCTCTCAAAGTTGATCCTGTTAGCTCCACTTTCAGGCGTGGTCGCTAGGTGGCGAAAGCTTAGCTGGAGTCGGGAATAATGGCTCAGAGCTATAGAAAAAGTTTGTCCAAAAAGAACACATTGTCATCGTACAAGCAAGAACTATGCAACCTAATGTAAAACTAATTATATATTTGAAATCAGCATAAAGGTTTATATATACAGGAAGGATTTAATTGCCTTGGACTGCACATAAAGGCTTTTTTTTTTTTTTTCGAGTACAGTCGAACTCCACTACAACAAACGCTTCAACAAAATTTCTGCAACAATGAAAAAATCACGATTCCCTGTCAGCAGTCCATCGGAGTTAATGCATAAATATTGTCGCCACAACAAACACTTTTTGTTCGATCGTCCAGCTTCAACGAAATTTTACGGTGCAATTGCAGGTTCAGATACTTATTTCTATGCATAAACCCAATCTTTAACATTTCGATGCATATTCATAGCCTGAAAATGCGTCTACGAAGTCTAAAACGCGTGTTGGCACCACCAGAAACTGCCGCTGTACTGCCGCTGTTCATCAAGCATGGGCGCCGCCATTGCTCGATAGCAATGGCAATGAGACTGCCCTGCTTTTGCCACTAGCTTGCTTTTGACTTTTCGAGCCACAGACGATCTGAAGCTGAACCTCAGTCGCAGTTATCTTTCACCATAGCCTCCTACATTTCCCTTGCCTGCCGGATTATCGGCAGTCACTTGGAAAGCGCCCGTCGTCAGAACTGCGGTGGTCGCGCCACTCAAGTAGGGTTGTCTCCAAAAATTTTTTACTATTTTTGAGTTTATATGCAACAAAAATAACGTAAAAAAAGTTTTAAAAAGGCGTAAACATAATTATAATTAACCCTACGTAAGTGATGCCGCTATAGATGACAGGAGTTTCACGCTCATTCAGCAAGCAATTCCTTCAAAACAAGGCATAGCCTCTGAAATTAGCAAACGCCATAATTGCTGATCTCAAAGGCCATGTACAAAAATTCTTAACCCTATGCAGGTGGCGCCATCATAGATGACGGGTGTTTCGTGCTCATCTGGCAGTCAAGAAAAATATAGGAGGCTATGCCTTCACGCTTATCATTATGCTCGCGCTTGGCCAGTGTGGTAATTAATCAGAGCGCCTGTTCGTCCGCATTATCTACAAAATCAGCTAGCCGCGAGTGATGGATTAGAATGGTATAGAATAAAGCAAAAGTCGCCGCTTCACGATACCCTGCCTTTATCTCGGCATTGTCGGATACTTTTGACAGCGGATAGCTGCTGGTGTTAACGTGTTAATGCAACTGTTTTGTTCGTTCATGAAGGTGGTTTTAGGCATTGTTTCAGCATGCTTTTCACCATGGCCTCACTATGCATGGCTAAGAATACCCTCGTGACGCTGCTGGGAAAGAATAGGAAGCAGCAGACATTTTTGAGAATGAACATTCCTTTGTTTTTCTAGCTCAAATCAGCTATATTTTTTCTAGTTCACGACAACAAAATTTTCGCTTCAACGAAATTTTTTTTCATGCCCCGTCAGTTTCGTTGTAGCGGGGTTCGACTGTAGCATCTTTCCTTAGTATACCATGTTTGCGGAAATTCTTCTTTGCTAAATTACCTAAAATATGAAAAAACACTTGAGAATTAGTGACGTCACGTCAGAGAATCAGTGACGTCATGTGCAGAGATTTCGACGCGAGATTCATAAATTAAGCTTTCACCTTGATTTTCTCTGCTATCTGTAAACCTGAATTGTAAAAAATTGACATCAGAGTTGTGAAAGTAAAAATTATCAATCTTAACTGATTCACTTTTCACTTTAGTGTCCTTTTAAAGTAAAAAGTACATTGCCGATTTAAGCGGCTTGTTATACTAATGAGATTTAGCTGTAGTATGTATGGAGTAGGCCTTTCTCTTTATGTTGCAGATTGACAGTAAACTAGATGGACCATGATGCAATGCAAGTACCAATAACAGAATTGTGAGGAATTGCGGCCTCTCAAGTACAAGTTCACTTCGTAAACAGCGATGATAGTTGCCAGCAGTGATATGGTGCCTACGAAACAGAATGCATGTAATCACCGCAATGTTATGCTGCTGTTGGTATCACCCAACAAGTTTTTTCGGGGAAGCATTAGAAGGCTGTCAGCCGCAATGAGACAGTGGAAGTGCATATAGAAAGAAGCAATGTGTGTGAAGATGTTTTTGCCAATTGAGAGGAAGTTTCCCAGGAAACCTGATTGATTTCATAATATACTATGAATGATGGCTGCACGTATATTTCAGTAACATCTGTTTGTGGATAATCATACCCTATTCAGCAATGCTGGAGTTGACTTGTAAAGGCTGAATGAAGGAGGAAGGCTCAAGAGGCTCTAATACACAGCACATATTGAACCCATGAAAAGGCGGGACGTTGTTTAAGTCAAAGGTTCATTGGCAATTGAGTGCAGTTGCAGGTGCTCACACATCTTGAAAAGTTTACAATTGAGTTTAGTGTAAGTGCTGGTCATTCTTGGCCCATACATGCCCTTCTGGTATGGTAGCACAGTACACTCTGTACACAAAGGAAACTGCTCAAGAGAACCAGTGCAAAACGGTGTCTTGTGTGTTTATAGTGTGCATTACTGTGCTGTGAGCACATCACTCAGCCATCACGAACCAAATAGCCCTATTCATTGCATCATTTCCATTTTAAATTAAGATTTTTAGTTGTGATGACAATACAGGATTTTCGTTTGCCCTGAACACTGATTGGCGCTGAACAATTGAAGCACCATTTTAGTTTGTTTGGCTTGTATTGTGTTGCAGTGTCTGAGGCTCCGGAAGTGCGTCCTCCTGCTCCACATGTTCCCAGGCTACCACAGGATGTCACTCTGGACTTTGAAGGAGACCTGACTCTCTCCAGCTCTGTCATCGAGAGCAACAGGGAGAAAGAGGAACAGGCATGTCTCTTTGCTGCCCACTTCTGCCCGTGTTTTCATTCAAATCTCAGTTTCTTCTACAGTCACTTTTTTTCGCAAAAAAAATCGATGAAAAGTTGGGGAGTTACGAGAATTAAGCGAAGAAAATTTTCCACAAAAACCTACTGAGTTTGGGATAAAAAACGTAGTTGATCCCTCTTTTTAGGAATCGGTATAACGCGAAAGTGAAACATGTCCTCGCAGAGGTAGTTGAGCATTCATTGTGCACTGTTTCATCGTAACGGCGAAGGAATGAGTGCTGCAATAACAAATTGCAATGGCATGTGAAAACGGCAAGCAGCTTGAAACGTGCAGCGCACACTTCAAGCAGACAGAAAGTACGCATGAAATGAGCATACACAGAACAAGCGCAGACAAACAAATTCCTGTGTATACACGCAGAACAAGTATACCTGTGCCTGTGAATACACAGGCACAGGTATACACAGGGCAAGTGCGAGCAACGATTGCAGTTTTTACTTCTTTGTGTGTGAGCAGCGTGCTTCTTTTGTAAATGTGGCCGCAGCAGCTAGTGAAGTGACGTTCGTGCTCTCTTTAACTACTGTAACTTGTGATGAAACTTGCGGTGAAAGCACAAGATGCCCAAAGCGCCCGAATCCCAAGACTGCGCGAGTGAGCCACCATGCTAAAGAACATTGTGGAGTCTCGGTGTAAGAACCCGCTTTCGGAGGGATTGGAAACAGTAGGCACGTTTGAAGCGAACCGAGTCTTATTTATTTAACTACTTTTAGAACGACGATGTCACCAGCCGAATTAATACATCAGAAATCAGGCCTGCCTAAGGAAAGTTTGCGAACAAGTCCCAAGCACCGGCGTGGCTCAATGGTAGAATACTGGGCTGGCACCCAATGGACCCGGTTTAGAGCCCCACTGTCATTGGTACTAGGTTTTTTTTTTTTTTTTTTGCGCGACAGTGGTTACGGGCACCGGTGGCGGCGGACAACTATAGCGCTGTGCATGACCTGAGTTTTGATCTCATAATAGCTTTCTCTGTAAAAAATTATTTAACTAGTGCAGAAATTGAATTCACAGCAAACTAGCTTTAGCATGCGTACCTGATAAACGTTCCAGTGAGATCACTAGCTTCATGCGGGATACAACAGTCCAGTGTTCCCAATAATTTCTCAAGTATAATCACGGCGCAAAACTGAAAAACTCTGTTTCAGGTGTGTAGTTCATTTATTTATTTACTTGTTAAAAAATACATGCAGCGCCCGAGGGCATTATTGCAGGAGGGAAATACACAGCGTAACATATGCCTACATAAAAAGAACAACTATTCATAAATAAGATGAACACAAAAACAGATCATAACAGAAATGTAGCTATGAGTATAGCAGTATGTTCCTGAAGGATGCTTCAATGCGGCAGCTTGGAATCTATCGTGGAAGCCAATTCCAGTGCATGATTGTGGGCGGAAAAAAGGAGTGTTGGTAAATATTGGTTCTGCAAAAACTTTCTCTTAATTTTAGAGGGTGGTCAATTCTCTTAGATAGCCCTGCCGCGGTGGTCTAGTGGCCGAGGTACTCGGCTGCTGACCCGCAGGTCGCGGGTCAGCAGATCCCGGCTGCATTTCCCGATCAAATCCCGGCTGCAGTGGCTGCATTTCTGATAAAGGCGGAAATGTTGTAGGCCCGTGTGCTCAGATTTAGGTGCACGTTAAAGAACCCTACGTGGTCCATATTTCCGGAGGCCTCCTTTACGGCGTCTCTCATAATCATATGGTGCTTTTGGGACATTAAACCCCACATATTAATCAAATCAATCAGTTCTCTTAGATAACAAATCTTACCTTTCACTGCCCCATTTTTTATCTATTTTGATCACCTCATGAAATATTTTTAATAGCATTTCTAATCTCAAGTTTTTCCTATGTGAAACTAACAAGTCTCACCCTAACCTATCCTTAAGCGCATTGACACTGACTCTGAAGTCATAGCTGCTAGTCATAAAACCATCTGTGCAGTTTTGTACAATCTCGAGCATATTAGACAAAGTTTTTGTCTGTGGTTCTCACGCCACACAGGTGTACTGTAAGAGACAGGTCGGACATTCGAAAAGTAGAGTAGTTCTCTAATTGTGGGAGGAGCTAACTGGAAGTTCCGTCTAACAAAGTTTAACATTCTGCCAGATCTCGCTGTGACATATTCAATGGGCTTAGTCCAGGTAAGATTTGATGAGAAGTAAACACCAAATTATTTATACTCAGTTACTCATGTTAGCTTAATGGTATTTAATGTATAATGAAACAGGTATGCGTTGCGTTTATGAGTGAAGGAGGGGCACTGGCACTTCCTAGGGTTCAGGAACATGTGCCACCTATCACACCAGCGCATAATGCTGCTTAAAATTGCATTGCATGTACTGATGGTCGGTCGGAGGTGAATCTAATACAGTGGTAAAACACAAAATCATCCGCATAAAGACATACTTTGCATGAGACATTCTGAGCAATATCTTTGATGTAGACTAGAAACAGCAAAGGCCCCAAACAGATCTGTGTGGAACTCCCAAAGTAACAGCAACATATTCAGATGGGGAACCATTAATTACAACACGTTACATCCGGTCTTGCAGATAATGCCGGATCCAGTCAAGCAATGCAGGAGTAATACCGAGGGATGAGAGTTTATGTATCAGCAGAACATGGGGCACAGAATCAAACGCTTTCTGAAAGTGTAGGAATATGCAGTTCGTCTGCACACCAAGGTCAAATGAGTAAAAAAGATCATGACTGAACTTTATGAGCTGTGTTGAACAAGAAAGACCAGATTGAAATTCATGCTAAGATTCGGTAAAAAAGTTGTTACTTTCTAGATGTTTCGTCAGGACGCTGCAGACTATGTGCTCTATTGTTTCACTACTAACAGTCATTAGGGTAATCGGCCTGTAGTTGGTGACATTATTTTTTTGGCCACCCTTATGTGTCAGAACCACATTCGCGACTTTCTATTTTCTAGATAAACAAGAAGAACGCAATGATTTCTCAGATTATAACAAGGTAGCAGGGGCGTAGCTAGAAATTTTTGGGGGTGGGGGGAGGTTACACCAAACCAACTGGGGGGGGGGGGGGGAGCACAGGCATTATCGTTCTTCTGTGACGTCAATATCTGCGGCAGTTTGAGCAGATTGTGTATATAGATATCAGTCATGAAATTTCCCATTCTCCCCATGTGTATGCTTGTGAAGAAAGTAAGTAAAAGTAAAATAATCTCAGTTATATACAGTGAAGGACAGGTAGAGTGGCCGTTTGGAGCAACAACCGCTCGTCGCACCATAGAATGGACTATATAGTCTTAATCGCATCATTGTGATTACCCACCTGATTGGAGAAGACATCCTTAATCTCTGTTAGGCGTAGCTGGCGTAGTCCTTGATGTGGCGAAGTGTGTTTCACAAGTCAGACGGCTCCACTTACAATGACGAAATAGAGGTATATGCAGCATTTTTTTTTTGTAAATTCATAATTACATTTTGCTTTTGCTCACTTTGCTGAGTGAATAATTTCTTACTGTCAATGTTTGTGACTGCATGCCTTAGGGAAGGATTTTTGTTACTCTATATGTCAAGCAGCACTGATGCAGTGATAGCTTTTAGTCAACATTCCTTTATTTTTTATTTTACTGCAAGCAATCAAGCATGCTTGCGATACACAATAAGTAATTTTTTTGTAAATTATGCTGCACATTGGCAACAGAATTTCGTACGCGTTATTTTTCGGGAAGACTTTCTCGCAACCTTGAGTAACGTTATAGTTGCACTGTGAGTTGATAGCAATGTATTGCTCCAAATTAGATGTTGTATTGTGAAATGTGCAAGGGCAAGGTAGTCAGTGTTGTGAAATGTTCAATAGGTCTCAACTGAAAACTGAAAATTAACCTGAGATCAGACTTTACCTATACACATAGAAACAGCTTGTTCGTCACATATATATATATATATATATATATATATATATATATATATATATATATATATATATATATATATATATATATATATATATATATATATATATATATAGTGGGAGTAATAATTCAATGGGCTAATTAGTCTTCGTGAAGGTATGGGATATGGCACACCGGGAGCATTGTCAACAAGGATAAATATATTTATTTCCCAACAGTTTCGGGAGGGGTCCTCCCTTCATCAGGGGATGAGCTCATGTCAGTATAACTCATCCCCTGATGAAGGGAGGACCCCTCCCGAAACTGTTGGGAAATATATTTATCCTTGTTGACAACGCTCCCGTTGTGCCATATCCCATACCTATATATATATATATATATATATATATATATATATATTGTCGCGAGCAAGAACAAGACCTGCAGCCAGGAGTTCACCCGAACCAGAGCAACGAAAACGTTCTCTTCTTCTTCGTAGCCCCAAAACGGGTATGAACCACAGCGGCTCGTTCATCAATGGTGGCATTACCCCCTCTCCCAAGAAGCATCGTCTCGATGCTGTACATGAAGGCAAAAAAAAAAAAGAAAATGAGATGAAAATTACCATGCAAGCAAAATGAATGGCGTAAGGCGGAATAACATAGTTGGTTGTGGAGCCAAGAGTTAAATGAGAAATAAGAAAAATAGGAAAGAATGTAAGGGAGAGACGAATTGGCCTCTGAAATTACAGCGTCAGACATGTCCTGTCCCAATTCTACTTCGACAAAGAGGCTGCTTCGAGGTGGGAGAGTCAGAGAATCGTCGGTAACACGAAGTGCTCTTTTCCGGAATTGTGTACTGTCAGTTGCAGCGCAAAAAGGATCCTCGAACGGCACAAGTAATTCACGGAGGTCGATGACGGCGCCGTATTCACGAAGGAAGTCCATTCCTAGAATGACTGACCGAGAGCACACGCGCAATACGAGGAAAGAGCCTGCAAATGTCGACGTACGTATACGAATGCGTGCCGTGCACATACCAGTAGGCATCACCAGATGGCCCCCTGCCGTGCGTAACTGGGGTCCTTGCCATGGTGTGGTAATTTTCCTCAGTTCAGATGCCAGTGAGGTGCTCATTACGGAATAGTCGGCGCCGGTGTCGACGAGGGCGTTGACAGCATGATTGTCGACGAAGACGGCGATTTCGGCAGAAACGATCTTTCTGCTGGCAGAGAACACTGCGAAACCGGAATGGTCCTCGTCTGGTCGTTGCGTCGAATGAGGGTCTTTTACAGTTCGCCGGGCCGCGACTTCACCCCCAGAAGTCGCCGTTCCTAGTTCCCCCTGCGGGGACTTGGTGACCGGCTCCTGAAAGGAGCGAAAGACGATGAGGGCAAACTGGGTGACGTAGACCGGCGAAGTGACGGTGATCTCGACTGGCGGTGCTGAACAGTCGAAGGTGTTCGCTGGCCCGTGAGATAGGCCTCGATTTCGCGGGGGCGCTCACCGTAGCGCGGGCATCGAGCATCAGGATGGAAGCCGCGGAGACCTAGTTGCCGGTATTGACAGTTCCTGTATACGTGATCCGCTTCGCCGCTGTGATAGCAGAGCGGACGGTTATCCGAGGTGCGCCACGTGCTTGCCTTGCTACCACTTTGTCTTGAGGTAGACTGCAGATAGGTGGGTGTGCTCGGGAACCTTGAGCCGTGAGGCGGGCTCGAAGCAGTGGCGTGGAATGACTGCATAACCTGGTACCTGGGCCGCATAACAGGATCTGTAGCCGGTGGCGCAGGGGATCGCAATGCCGCTGCGTATATCAGGACTGGCGTCTCGGGAATCGGTGGTGTGATTGGGGTCAGGGGTGTGACGGCCTGCCGGACTGATTGTCTGATTACATCCGCGAGGGCAGACACAGGTTGATGGGATCCCACCGCCTGAAGCTGTCGCAGTTCGTCCCGAACAATACTTCGAATGAAGTCTGCGAGGGCCTGTCTCTCGCTGTCAGAGCCGATAGAGCATGCGGTGGCCGCTGTCAGAGCCGATAGAGCATGCGGTGGCCGGGATCTGGAGTTCGTATTGTGATGACCGCTGCTGCAACGTACGTTCCATAGTGGTCGCCTCACTGATGAACTGGGCGACTGTCGTTGGCGGATTGCGCACGAGCCCAGCGAAAAGCTGTTCTTTTACTCCGCGCATCAAATGCCTCACCTTCTTTTCCTCGGACATGGCAGGGTCCGCGCGCTTGAAAAGCCAAAGCATGTCCTCGACAAACATGTATACTCGTTCGTTCGGCCGCTGGTTTCTGCAGGATATGGCTTGTTCAGCCCTCTCCTTCCTCTCGGTGTTCCGAAAGGCGTCACGGAGTTGACGACTAAACTCTTGCCAGGTTGCAAAGGAGCCCTCGTGATTCTCGTACCACGTCTTCGCAGAATCCTCCAAGTAAAAGTGAACTCCGCGCAGCTTGCGAACATCGTCCCATTCGTTGATACAGGCAACCCGATCAAAGTGGTCGAGCCAGTCATCAACATCCTCGAAGATATCTCCATGGAACGGCTTTGGTGTCTGTGGCGCATGAAAAACATGGGCGAGAAGAGAACCATGGGCATCGCTGGTTTGGACCGCCTGGCTTGTCATCGGAGTTGCCATCTTTCTGGGTGTCGATATCAAGGGACCAAATTCAGGGGTAACCCACGCAGGCGGCGGCTGCTTCTTGCTCTGGGAGATGTAGCTGTCTCCACGATGGCCGACACAGCCAAAGTACACGTACCCAGCACCTTCACTAGTAATGTCGCGAGCAAAAACAAGACCTGCAGCCAGGAGTTCACCCGAACCAGAGCAACGAAAACGTTCTCTTCTTCTTCGTAGCCCCAAAACGGGTATTCATTCATTCATTTTATTACCTCAAAGGTCCCGGTTGGGATATTACATGAGGGAGTGGGTATTACAAAGGCTAACAATATAATGGTAGTTATGATGGGATAGTTTCGATGAGCCGTTTAAATGCTTGGGTGTCGATGATGGTGGTGACTTCGGTGGGCAGGTCATTCCAGTCTTGGGCTGTGCGCAGGAAACACGATTGATGAAAGGTCACAGTATAGGCTTGTGGTGGATATATTGCGTTACAGTGACTGTTGCGGGAAATGCGGTGGGCTCTTCTGATGTATGGGTTATCTAAAGGCAAAGAATGAAAGAATTTATGATAAAGGTTAACACGTGCGATTTTGCGGCGCTTAGCCAGTTCGGATAAGTTAATCTCTGCGTTTAGTGCCGAGATGCTTGATGTGTATGAATAGTTAGACAGTATAAACCGTAGCGCACGGTTCTGGACAGATTCGAGGGCGTAAGTGAGGCTATTGTGGTGAGGGTCAAAAATCGCGTTAGCATATTCTAGCTTTGGCCGGACAAAGGTTTCGAAGGCAACTTTTTTAATAGAAGGAGGAGCGAGCGAAAGGTTACGGCGTATATACCCTAGAGTACGATTAGCAGAATTGATTATGTGGTTAATATGACAGGTCCAAGTTAAGTCACGCGAGATGTACACACCAAGATATTTAAATGAATCGACTGTAGTAATCTGGTTGTTATTGATGCTGTAGTTATAAACAACGTGTTGTTGACGACGGTGAATAGACATTAACACAGTTTTATTTACATTCAAGGACATGAGCCAAGTGTTACACCAGTTCTGTATGCGGGTGAGGTCACATTGTAGTATGGAATGATCAGAGGGGTTATTAATTGCGCGGTAAACAACCCAATCATCTGTGAATAGACGGATGTGAGAAGAAATATTACAGGGAAGGTCATTAATGTATATCAAGAAGAGGAGGGGACCAAGTACGGTACCTTGCGCTACGCCTGAAAGAACGGGTGTTAGAGATGAAGAGCGTGAGTTAGCATAAATAAATTGCTGACGGTTGGTTAAAAATCCTCGTATCCAGGGTATGAACCACAGAGGCTCGTTCATTAATGGTGGCATTATATATATATATATATATATATATATATATATATATATATATATATATATATATATAGATAAACTTGGCTATAAACTTGTCCATTGCTCTACTGGCTCGTATGGACAGCACACCAGACTACCCATGTTCAAAGAGGAGTTCGCTTCTCAACAGATTGATGGCATTTGTTAATATGCCCTTGAGGTACATGCGACAAGGTGCCCGAGTGTCTGAGACCACGTATGTAGAGATACCCTGTTAGTCAGAACGATGGCAGTTGCCTCGGCTGGTGTGGAGGATGGGGTACGTATGGACGTGGAGTTGACAAGATTACCCCGGTTGAATACAGCGAGAGTGAAAGCGGGAGATTGCCCTTGCTGTTTAGGGTAAGTATTTATATCCGTATAATAAACGTCAGGGTGGTCCTTCAGTCGTTGCAGCCTCTGTACTCAAGCTTTTTCAGCATCCTCTATGCTGTTACAGATGCATATCGCGTGAAATGGGCTGCGTCATGATGCGGCGTCTGAAATTTTGTGATAGTAGGTTGGTGGCTTCTGAACAATATTCACAAGTGATGAAGGAATGACCTCGGATCTGATTCAGAGCATAGTGCACCATAATCAATTTCTCAGAATGCGTGAACTCCGGCGAGAACTGCCAGCGCATGCAACACGAGTTTACTTATGCTGTACTGTGCACCATCCATGTCGGTTGGTCTGTTTCGAGCATTCTGATGTGAGTCGCTGGAACCTCACTGCTGGCATCAATTTCTTCGCATTCATTCATGTCTGTGGTATAGCATCAAAACGCAACAAAACCTACCAGCCTTCTGTAGGGGCCTAATCAGAAGCGCGACACGTTTTGCACTTATACTGGGCAAGCGCGACCTTACCGGCTCCTGAAGGGAAGTGAAGAAAATGTATATTTGTAAATGTAATTGCAATCTTTGCGCCAGGGGAGAAACGAGCGCTAGTGTTTGAGGCGGAAAATTACGAGCCGTCATGTATCGTCGCTAAAGTTCTCAAAAAGGACTTGTTTTTGGACTATTTGGTGCATACTTGGTGCAGAGCTGAGGTGCAAAAAACATAACATGAAGCAGGAAGAGCAGGAGAGAAGACAGAACAGCGTCTGCACCAGCCAAAGTTCTTGTTTCTCGCATTGAGTGTCACTGCCCGACCTTTGTTGAGCGTGTTGCTTCCTATCGCGATGCGAAGTCACCCCTCTTGAAATTCGCTGCCTACACTTATTGGTGGATAGTTCATGTTCTGTGTCAATGAGCGCCCTTTCATGAGACTCGATGGCCACGCCGAAACGCTGTGAAGTAACGCTGTGAGGTGTCGCTTGCCACATTGAACACTCGACAACTGGCGAAAAGGCTACAACAGCCGAAGAAACGTTTCCCAGTTGTTTTTCTGCACTGCCTGAATTTGACTCGTGTACTGAAAGAACTCCTGAAAACTAAACCGCGGTTCCCGACAACGACATTGGTCTTAACGTGTTTAATGGGCCAAGGCACCAGGAGTTGCAGGACAACATGAATAGACGACGTTTGCTAATGATGCCTTAGAAACCAGGCGCTAACATTTATGCGGCCTTATCTCACAGTTGGGAGCATCTTATGTCTTGGCTATCCTTAAGCTTTCACCCGATTGATTCTGTTGCGATTACCAGCCGCACCACGGTCACTGCAATCGTTGCACAGTTTCCGTTTGCGAAAAGAGCGCACTTTTCAGACATAGCGAAGTAACAACTATGAGAGTGCTGGCACGCTCTGTAAAGTTCTTTGCACGTGTCTCGCGCAGAAGCCGTAATTCGGGGTCACAAGTGGTAGGTGGCGTTGTGTTTGCGAACGTTGATCACCACTATTGCCACAGGAAATTGCCAGTGCTCCGCACAATGCTAATGAAGAGAAACGCTAATGGCACAACTACGAGCGATGAAGAAAGCCGCAATGCACGAGCCAGCCCTGTATGCTCACGGGACTCCACTGAACAGCCAACGCGCGTAAAGAAGAAGAGAACGAAGGTGCTCTAGGCAGAGACTCACGAGGACTACCGACCGTCGGATCTTCTTGATTGCTGTGCGTCATTCACTTTGGGCACAAGTTCGCCCCTCAATAAACGGTGCAAATAGCTAATAAAACATCCTTGTTGTGAGGCTGCTACATTCGTTACATTTTCTGGTGGAATTGCTGGGTAGGTGATTCCAAACCCCACGAGAGAGCGAAGTCCAAGTTCTGACCATCTGCAAGCCGTGGAGCTTATGCCGGTACACCAATGGACCAATCGCCGTATTCGAGGGGATTCCCCAGAATTTGGATCACTTCCCTCTGTGCCAAGGGCATCGGCGATGGAGACAAGGAACGCCACCATCATGACTAGCCAAGTTGCACCATCACAGCTCATTGTCAGCCAACCCGTCATACCGAAGATGTTCTATGAAGACCCGTTTGAGGACGCCGAAGACTGATTGGATCATTCCAAGAGGGAGGAGAACATAAACCAATAAAACAAAGCAGGCAAGTTGCACAACGTCTACGTCTCTTTGGAAAACGCCGCGCGAGTGTGGTACGAAAACCACGACGCATATCTGACGTCCTGGGAAGAGTTCCGGCAGCGGCTACTGTGTACGTTTGGCAACAATGATCGCTGGGAAAAGGCAGAAGCAGCTCTTCGTGCACGAAATCAACGCACAAACGAGACTGTCGCTATGTACATAGAAGACATGTCCCGCCTGTTCAAGTGAGCTGATCACAACATGACTAAAGGGAAGAAGGTGGATCATGTCATGCATTGGGTAAAACAAGAGCTGTTCGCCGTGCGAATTACTCTGTGATAAGCTGCGATTTAGCGAAGTGCCTCAGGAAAGTTCTGACCAAATGGAGTGGACCTTTAGTATGTACGGCAGGCGGTCACCTAATTACGCCTCCTGGCAGATGCGCCGCAAGAGTTGAGATACGAGGTCTCACTTACGTTGGTGACTTTCTTGTCTTGCCCGTATGTTCGAGAGAAGTTACACTCGGAATAGACTTTCTGCAAGCAAATGGTGCCATTATTAATTTGCAGAGGTCCAGCGTATCATTTTCGACGGGACAAGCTATAATGGCAGTTCGAGCAGACGAGTGATATACCACTTCACTGCGTGTCGTCGATGATGATGTAACTGTACCACCGCAGAGCAGTGTAATGGTTCTAGTCAGAAATGATACGTTTGGTGACTACGAAGGTGTGGCAGACAGCAACATGTATGTTTTCCTGAAAAAAGGTTTTTGTGTGGCACGAGGGATTATCGAGCTATGAAACAGGCACGCAGCATACTCCTGACAAATTTCGGGAACGAATTTTAGCACATCGCAAAGTGTACAGCCATAGTTTTTCTTCACGAGTTTTGGGAAGCCACAGAAGTATGCAGCCTTGAAACAATGTCAACGAATATGAAACCAATATCTGATGTCTGCGACATAATATCTTTAAATCCTAACCTTTCAGTGATCCAACATCAACAGCAGTACAACCTTGTACAAGAGTTTGGCAGCTGTTTCTCCAATAGCTCAAAGGTACGAGGCACGACCATTACAAAACACAGGATCGTAACGAATGAGACAACCAGGCTAGTACGCCAGCACCCATACCATGTTTCACCAAAATAAAGGGAAGTTATCAAAAATCAAGTATGGGAGATGCTTGAAGATGATACTATTCAGCCCTCTAGCAGTCCGTGGGCATCTGCTGTTGTACTTGTCAAGAAGAAGGATAACACGCTAAGGTTTTGCGTCGACCACTGGAAATTTAATGCTATGACTAAGCGGGATGTATATCCCCGGTGGCTAAGGTACTCGGCTGCTGACCTGCAGGTCGCGGGTTCGAATCCCGGCTGCGGCGGCTGGATTTCTGATGGAGGCAGAAATGTTGTAGGCCCGTGTGCTCAGATTCGGGTGCACGTTAAAGAACCCCAGGTGGTCGATTTCCGTAGCCCTCACTACGGCGTCTCTCATAATCATATGGTGGTTCCGAGACGTTAAACCCCACATATCAATCTCCTTCCATTATCCCCTTCCGCGTATTGAGGACACATTAAACCGACTTCGGTGTGCCAAGTTCTTCTCATCACTAAATTTGAAAAGTGAGTACTGGCAGATCGAAGTTGATGAACGTGATCACAAGAAGACTGCTTTTGTTACCCCGGACGGATTTTATGAATCTAAGACTCTTCCTTTTAATCTCCGTTGTGCGCCTGCAACGTTCCATTGCATAATGGACACTGTACTTTCTGGATTGAAGTGGCAGTGTTGCTTAGTGTACCTTGACGACGTGGTCATCTTCGTCGCTACATTCGAGGAGCATATCAAGCGCCTGCGTACAGTGTTAGAAGCAATCCGTTCGGCAGATTTAACCATCATGCCAGAGAAGTGCCAATTCAGTTTCGAAGAACTTCGATTTTTTGGGCACGTCGTCAGCACCCGCGGTGTTCGCCCTGATCCCAAAAAGACAGCAGCCGTGGTAAGGTTCCCGGTGCCAGCAGACAAAAAGTCAGTACAGTGATTTCTAGGTCTGTGTGCTTACTATAGACAATTTGTTGGAAATTTTGTGCAGATTGCAGAACCCTTGACGAAACTTACGAGGGAAGATGTATCTTTCCAATCGGAAACCGAGCAACAAAGCGCCTTCAACAAATTAAGAAAACGGTTGCAAGAGCCCCCAATCCTTTCTCATTTCGATGAAACAGTTGACACGGTAATACACACAGACGCCAGTAACATCGGCCTTGGATGCATTCTAATACAGTGGCAGAATGGTGAAGAAAAGGTGTTAGCATATGCCAGCAGGACTCTAGCGAAAGCGGAGACCAATTATTCGGCCACAGAGAAAGAATGCCTTGCCGTCGTCTGGGCCATCAGTAAGTTTCGGCCGTACTTGTATGGTAGACCATACAAGTCTGTCAGCGATCACCATGCGCTTTGCTGGCTCTCCAATCTCAAGGACCCATCCGGACAACTAGGAAGGTGGAGCCTCTGGCTGCACGAATTTGATATAGCAGTGGTATACTGATCTGGGAGGGAGCATACCGATGCTGACTGTTTGTCACGGGCACCTGCCGACACAGCACTATCAGAAGAAGAGGATTTTCCATTCGTAGGTGTTGTCAAGACTTCTCAGATAGCCGAATTTCAACACGCGGACGAAGAATTGCTCGCGCTCATGAAACACCTGGAAGGAGCTGACGTACAAGTACCTCGTATATTTTCTTGAAGCCTCGCATCGTTCTGCCTCCGAGGAAATGTCCTCTACAAGAGAAACTTTCAGCCCAACTGTGAAAAGTTCCTGCTTGTCGTTCATGCAACTATGCGGCAAGAAATATTACAAGTGTGCCACGATGAGTCTGGACATTTGGGGGTCACTCAAACGCTTGCACGAATCAGTCTGCATTATTATTGGCCCAAGCTATAGTCTTCAATACAGCACTATGTTAAAACATGCCGCGAGTGCCAAAGTCGGAAAACACCTCGTGCTAAGCCAGTTGTGCAACCAATAGACCCACTGAAAGCGCCTTTGCAACAAGCTGGAATGGACCTCCTTGGACCTTTCCCGACGTTTTTACTCTGCAAGAAGTGGATCATTCTAGCGGCTGATTATTTATTGAGATATGCTGAAACAGACTCCTTGCATCTGGGAATGGCGACTGAGGTGGCCAAATTCTTTGTACAGAACATAGTACTACGGCATGGCGTTCCGACTCTTTTAATCACCGATATCTGCTGCATATCACCCTCAAACTACTGCATATCACCCTCAAAGCAATGGACTGACTGAACGCCTTAACAGAACTCTAGCTGACATGATATCTATGTATGTGGATGTTGATGTCGAACACAAAAAGTGGGACGAAATTTCATCATACGTCACCTTCGCCTATAACACCGCCGTACAAGAAACTACCAAGATTACTCCGTTTCAACTAGTTACAGTCGTGCAGTTACCATAACACTGGACTTTATGTTACTTAGACCAAGATGACTACCCATTTGATCTTGACGACTATATAGAGAGAGCAGAAGAGGCCCATCAATTAGCAAGGTACCGAATACGTCACCAACTATGAATCGATGCCGACCGCTACAACCGAGGAAGACGTGGAACACGGTATGACGTTGGTGACAGTGTAGATATGAACCCCAGTACGATGACGAGGCCTGCCTGAAAAACTCATTTGTCTATATTTGGGTCCTTACGAGGTAGTATAGTGACTCAGTGACCTCGTTTATTTAGTCAAGCTTACAGGACACGGGCATTCCAAACGACGCAACCCCACCGAGCGTGACACACATTGTGTGCATGAAACCATACTATGACCGATACGAAGACTAGCCACCTCACTTGCTTTGTGTGCAATCATTTCATTCTTTCAAACCTTCTGGGACAAAAACGCTGCATACATTATCATCGAAAGCATTGGGGCAATGCCTCTTGAGAGGGGGGATAATGCCACAGGAAATTGCCATTACTCCGCACAACGCTAACGAAGAGAAACGCTAACGGCACAACTATGAGCAATGAAGCCAGCTGCAACGCACGAGCCGGCCCTGCATGCGCACGGGACTCCACCGAACAGCCAACGCGCATGAAGAAGAGAATGAGGGTGCTCTAGGCAGAGGCTCACGAGGAATACCAACCTTCCTATCTTCTTGATTGCTGTGCGTCGTTCACTTTGGAAACAAGTTCGCCCCTTAATAAACAGTGTAAATAGAACATCATTGTTGTGAGGCTGCTACATTCGTTACACTATCATCATCATGGTTAGATCGGTAGCCCCCACTAGTGACCCCTGGCGGCAAACCTTGGTGGCAGCACAGAGGAATTGAGCGAGCTCTTTTTGGCTGGTGGTGTTTGGCGCGAATGGTTGTCTCTAGCAGTGGGACACCGGTGCACGGCACCGCGGGCCGTCTGCTGGCCTTGACACCGCCTTGTTTGTCATGTGGTTGTGTTGTTTAATATTGCGTAAGGATGTCTTAATAATAATTCGGCTGATGATATCATCGCTCAAAAAGTATATAAATAAATATGTGTTTGGCTCGGTTTGTTTCCACTGTGTCTGCTATGTCCGTTCACTCCAAGAGCGTGGTGGCGCTCCCCACATGGAGACCCTATACAACTGAGATGCTTATTCGGGTTCATCTGTACTTGTGAGTACGTTTCGCGAGTCATTTGTGCGTGAGAAATGCAGGCCACGTTTCGATCTGCTTGCCATTCTGCACGTGACCTTCCAATTTGTTGCTATCACATTCATTGCTTCGCCTTTGCGGCAGAGCTGTGTCTTTTTTCACACATTGCCTGATTTTATCATTATACACAGTGCTTAACTGTGGATGTTCTTTGCACAGATTATAAATTCCATGAAGTCCAAGATAAGCAACCATCATGACGCCCTTCCGCAGGATATGTTTGAGGGGGTGGATCCGAAAGAATGGGTGAGTATGTGCTGCTGAGCATCTGCTGATATTGTTTTTGAAGCCTGCTCAATGTGCACTGGAGCACATTAGAACAAAAAATATTTGCTAAAAGCCACCCTAATCAGGTTTGTGTACATACACAATCAATACTTCCCACCTCCTGTGCCTCAACTCTGCTTGAGTGTTTTTGACAGTTTTGTTATTTCCAGCTTCATTTGTGAATGGGGCTCCCATGTGAGAGCTGGAACATCAGCAAGTACTTGGTATAATTTTTTTGAGGCTAGTAGCTTTTGCTTTCCCGCAAGGTAGGAGATCAAATCTCTGCCACGGCAGCCGCATTTTCGATGGAGGTGAAAATGATTGAGGCTCGTGTGCTTAAGGCCCAGGTGGTCAAAATTTCTGAAGCGCTCTACGCTGGCATCTCTCATTGACACATCATGGTGTTGGGAAGTGAAACTCCAACATTTATCAATTATTATTAGCTTTTGCTTTGTCGCAGTGATGACTGTTGCATTATTTACAAACTTGTATAAATTAAATGTTTGCATTCTTGTAATTGTTTTTAACAGAATGTTCAACTACTTAATTTGAACTCAGGTACAGGTCATTTTCTCTAAAGGAGCACTGACATCAAATTTCAAGATAAAGATGTGCCCATCATTCGATCGCTTGGTATGCATAGGTCTTCTTGGCCAAACTCGAACGGCATCCATTGCATGGAAGTTATTTTAATTCGATGTCAAACAGCGTAGAAAAGCTAAGGAGAAAAAACAGAATATAGACTGCCCTGCGACATCAACACTAGGGCTACGTGTTCGATGTGATACAATCCACAAATACCATCCTAAGTGACGATACCCTAGTAGCGATGACTTGTACGATTTGAGTGTTCTTATCATGGTGCCAACTGGCGCCAAAGCGCAGAAACGCACTCGCTCGTCGCGTCTGATCTTCGTTGCACCGGTTTGAATGATTTCGTGTTATTATCAAGATAAAAACCACCTTTAGAAGAATGGCAAAAGAAAAGAGCATGATTAAACGTTGTCGGTCAGCATGTCGGGGAATCGTTGCGAGTTGCAATCGTCTAGTTCAAAGCACAGAAAAAGCGCAATGAGCATGTCTTTTCATATCACATACGTGTTACACATCAACACAACCACAAGCTATCAAAAGTGGAACAGCGTATAGTCAGATATTATCGCTAACAAGTAACACGCAGATATCCTTGAATTTTAGTTCATCTGTAGACTTTGCGTCCATGTAAAAGTGGTAATACCGTATTTACTCGTGTAATCTTCGCACTCGCATAATTCTCGCACCCCCCACATCGCCCAACAAAAATAAGAGTTTTTTTTTCGCGAGTAATTATCACACCTTTGAAAATTGCCGCAATAATGTGGTCTGCTTGTTCCGACCGTTCATGATGATAGTGTGTGCCATCTGGCGCCATCTCTTAAGCATCAAGCGTACTATTATTGCACGAAGATTCAATCCAATCCAAGCCAAGCCAAAGCGGCAAGTGCACGTTGCGGCGTGTTTTGTATGTTGTGTCGGCAATCTTGTCACGTTATGGAGCGATACTGAAGCTACACAGCTGCTTTCAAGTTGAAAGTGATTGATCATGCACTAAACAATGGCAAGAGGACCGCCGGTAGGCCCTTCGGAGTCGAGGAGTTTTGTGTTCGCTACTGGTGACGGCAGCTGAAAGCCACCAAGGCGCGTTGGGCCTGCCGTGTGCCTAAACTGGGATTGATGGTAAACTTCATATCTTCAGAAGGAAACTGCGGAGGATTCCGTTAAATAGCCATCAGCCCAATACTGACATCATACGCTTATCTTTTGAGGGCTCCTGTTGAGTGACAAACACTACCGCTACGCCCGCAACGCCCACAAGCTTTGCGTATGGTATTCTAATTTTTGACTGTTTGCTTGCACTTTTTGTGTCTCAGTAAATCTTGCCTTTTCTTTAAACCTCTGCTTTTATTGTTGAGGTAATTTTTAATTAGTACTTTTCAAAGCTTGCTGTTAGTTGCTGGTGTGAAAATCCCGATTTGCGGCCACTTCGTTTTCTTTTTCGCCCTGTATGTTTTCGTGGAAAGTTTTTCTCTCCTAATTCTCGCACCCCTCAACTCTGCATCGATTTTTCGCCGAAAAAAAGTGAGAGGATTGTGCGAGTAAATACGGTACCGTGTTAACCACGAGAGGCTGGATAGGTGGGGCCATCTGGAGGTGCAAAAAAGAACCTGACAAGCAGGAAACTTATTCTATTCCTCCGCTGATACTCATTCGCGATAGCGATTGAGCCCTCTGCGTATACCTGAATGCGTTGCACGCCAAAACACACCAATATAGCTGAGACACACGAGCGAACATGGCTGAAGCGTGCATCTTTAGCACCTCTGCAGTACTGCTTAGAATAGCATCCATTTCGGAATCACTATTCTGCAAAAGGTCGATCGAAGCAAAAATAATTTGCGATGTCGTGAATCGCGGGGATTCCAAGCTCCAGACTATCGTATTGAGCCCGAGTCGACACTGTGTACGGCGACGACAGCGATGCAGGTAACAAGGCATGACTGAATGTGTCCGCCTAGCAGACGAAATGTTTGCGAAGCAGCTGAGCTTGACGTCACTTTTTTCTGTAGGGAAGTGGTCATCTGTGGCGTGATCTGGAGGTGACTGAGAGGTAGCGTCACTGTTGGTGCTCCTAGCCCTAGAGGAGGAGAAAAACTTTATTCATCCCAAGAGGGAAAGGTGCGGTGGTGGAGTGTCAGAGGAGCCTACCCAACGTAGGTCTCCGTTACCCTCTTGGCCCAATCCAAGATCTGGTCCTGGACCTCGGTCGCCGAGCTGCACATAGCAGCCTCCCACTGCTCCTTACTATTAATGTGTAGAGAATTGGGTGGTAGGTTTCGAGTACACCCCCACATGATATGGTCTAGGTTAGCTCTTTGTTGACAGAAAATGTACAAAGGGGAGGGATATATCGCAGGGTGTATAAGATGGCGAAAATATGGGGTAATAAACGTATGAGTCTGTAACTGGCGCCATAGTATTTCATGGTAGCGCGAAGCTCCATGATGTAAGGGGGGGTATATAGTGCGCTGTAGGCGGTAGTGATTTGTTATATCGTGGAAGGTCAAAAGACGATCTCTCGCGCTGAAAAAGGCCGCGTGGTCTAAGGCGCTATCAGAGGTCTGCGCTCGGCCGGTCATTCCTCGAGCACAGGTATGAGCCGCCTCATTGCCACTCAACCCCGCATGCGCGGTCGTCCATATGAGAGCAACGTCTTGCGTGGGAGGATGTTTCTTAAGAATTGAAAGGGCAGTTGATGAGATGCGACCTGCGCTGAAGTTGCGTATGGCAGTTTTCGGGTCGCTTACAGTCATAGTGATATTGGGGATGGATAGACCTAAAGCGATGGCAGCCTCCTCTGCGTCCTCCGAAGAGTTGACAGTGACGGATGCCGTTGTGAGTGCCTTGCCTTTATAGTCAACAGCAGAGAGGGCATAGTCCTAGCGCTAGAAATTGCGGGATTGCCGGCCGTTTTGAGTAGTGGTAGATACCACTGATATAAATCAATAAAAGTGATTTTTATTCATCCCTCAATAGCGTTTTAGGTCACGAATCGCTGTTACGGGGTCTATAGCTATTCGCTGATGCAAAAATCTTGGCATGAGTAAATCTCATGTCAGTGCTCCTTTAATACTGAATGCTGCCATTGGGGTTCACAACATCAGAAAAAAATAAAAAAGGAAGCATGGTGCACGTTAAGCTGGAAATTCATTCGTGTCGTGCTTTTCATATCTCTCACATTAAGAGAGCGCATGCAGACCACCAGAAGACAGAAGACTTGTGTTCTTTAAATGAGGCTTGCAGCAGACATGGGAGTCATGGGGAGCAATAGCGCACGCTGCCAGAATGCAAGTCCTGTTTGGGACTGTTGTTACACTAGCATAAACAGTAAATGGCCGAAGTACTGAAAATTGCCGTTTTTCTCTTGCAGTCATTTTTTTTTTTTGTCGTTCAGTTAAAACTGAGATGTAACTAAACCCGATTTCAGAAATTTCCGAATCTAATGAAGAATTGTTCAGCTAACCGCACACGATTAACGTTCCCTTCCCGTAGCTCAAGTCATCGCAGCTACTAGGTTTGGGTGAATAAAGAAACAGGCTAGGTCAACAGAACAACTTTTTATTGCTTCGTTAGCAATGTAACGCCTAAATGTCGCTTAGAGAAACTGTCGGCTCTAGGAAGATAACAAAGGGTAGACTCTTATGCCTTTCGTCGTCGAATTCCTTGTGGTCGCTGCATTTAATGTAGCCATCGCTGCCGTGCCCACTTACGTCATGGCCAGTCAACGCCACTGCTGTCGCCTTTGCCGCCGTTACTGCCACCGTGGATCTGGCGCCGGTAGTACTGTGGTACTGGCTCTCCCGGCTGGGCTGCTGGTTGGTCATCATGCGCCGCTTGCATAAAGGCCACGTGGTGAGAGCGATGGGGTAGGGTGGAAGTGGCGTTGCTTGCTTGTTAAAGTACTGTGACGCCGTCATGGAGGGTGTTCAGGGGGGGGGGGGGGGGTGATTCAGCTGGAGGAGCAGTCTCCTGTGCGAGCCATCCCGGCGGAACCTCTGTCTCTTTCGGCTATCGATTTGCTCGGTTAAAGTTGACACACAAAAAGGGAAGCTTAATGCTCGCATAATGTGTTGCACACGAACCCTTGCATCCGCGTAGAACATGTCGAACACAGCCTGCCATGCAGAGTTGTCTCCGCCTGTTACGCAGGAAGTAATGTGGCTCTAGGCTCCTCACTCGGTGTTGAGCGTTTTCACCCGCCACCTGCTGCCTGGAGGGGGACTGGCCGTAGTCCTCGTTTTCCTCCCGTGACATGTAGCGTTTCAAGTCGCACACATGCATCGGTCTGCCGCTCGGTTCTTTTAATGTTTGCGAGCCAATAAACGAGCGAGGAAACCTTCTCTCGACCTTGGTACGACTTGGACCATTTCTGTGCCAGCGAGGCTGCAAACTGTTTGCTAGCATCACTAAGAACATGATGGCACTGCAACACAGATCACCCACTTCGTAGTGTACGTTCCGATGCGTGCAGTCGTACTGCGCCTTCTGCTGTGCGGCAGTGCCCTGGCAGTGCCAAAATAACGTAGTGCTTTACGTGAAGCTTCTGCTATCTTCTCCCGCAGCTGCATTGCCTATTCCGCATGTGCTGACGTCACCTCTGACACTACACTGCGATCTGCGAAGACGGTCTCCATTGAATTCGGCAGTTCTCTCCGCTCAGGGAACCCGAATGTGGTGAAAATCTCAACTTCTTCAATATCCCTTGAGCCGTCAGCTTTCTAAGGGGGAAAAGCTCTATCCATTTAATGAAGTGATTCGTGATCACCAGCAATAACTTGTTTCTGCTAGAAGTTTTGTGACGTTGCGTTGTTAGTACACAAGTGATGTTAGTATGCACTTATATAGGTATTATGCTATGCGCAATTGCATGTCATGCACTGTATATTTTTCTTTTTACCGCTTTAAAACCTGTGTGTCCGCGACATTCTCTGTGCGTAATATATTGTGAAAATGTTCAGCGTGCTATATCTATATTTATATGTTACCCACTCCTGCTTATGGCTTCACTTTGAAGCCAGCAGAAATCCTGTAAATAAATAAAATAAATAAATAAAGTTGCGGGGTACGGTCCCATTACGTCGCATGCTGGGATTTGCCTGGAAGTCTGGCTGTTAATTGGTTGCATGAGGCCGCCTCGTGGCTTGACGCTTTGGCACACTGTGGGCAAATGTGGGCGCAGATTAGTCAGATGGGCACAGGAAACACCATTAGACGAAGAGGCACCACTTTATATACATATTGGCACAGACACTGGACTACAATACACGACATATATACATGCACATGCAAGTAACTAACATGAACATGCTCCACACTCGCACCACTGCAGCTAATCTCGGTGCTTCAGTCGTGGGGTTGTCGAAGAGCAAAGCTCTGAGCTCTCGTCTGGCGTACCCAGAACAAGAGGCAGGTTGCAATGGTGCACAGAGCCAAGTCCGCAGTGCACGCTGTGTGGTCATTATCTCAGCGGGCCGAAACAGGGCCGCATGGACTCGGCGCCAGGACAGGGGTGAGTTGCCTCCTCTGGGTCAGGACCTGTGCATGGCCCGGCTCATCTGATACATGCCAGGGAGAAACTTAGTGCAGCAGTGTCGGCACCTGGCACAGCACCGGGGACGTCGACAGGAACAGTGCCACGAAGGGTGGCTTGAACAGTACCTGCCAAAAACGGCCTCTCGGATAGCGACAGGCCAGCGCCAGGGATAACGCCAGCCACTTGCCAGGAACGTCGCCGGGTAACACCAGTCGGGGACTGGTGGGGTGATGCTCAGCTTTGTAGTCTTAGTAGTCCAGCTTTTGCCTAGAACTAACATTTGCTTCGCTATTTCTGTTAAGGCTAGTGTCTCGCTCTCAGTTCGTTTCGAGTTAGCTGACTTGCCTCATGTCGTTCTGAAGCACGCGTTAGTGTGTCGGCCGTGGCATTGTTCTTGCCCTTGCAGTAGCGAACGGTGAAGTCGTAACACTGCAGCAGCAATGCCCAACGTGCTAGGTGGCCACATGGTTCAATCAAGCGCTTCATTCACGTGAGCACCGTGTGGTCAGTCTCAATCACAAACGCAACTCTGTCGATGTAAAAGTGAAACTTATGGAGAGCGAGAACTATCCCGAGACACGCCGTTTCAGTTACCGAGTAGTTCCTCTTTGCCGACATCAACGAACGGCCCGCGAATGCAATCGATCGGAGGGCACCTCTTTGCTTTTGAGGCAGAATTGCTCTTAAGCCCAGGTCACTTACGTCTGAGTCGCAAATTCTGTTCAAATCGGGTAGCTGCAGCTCTGCCGTGTTGGCCAGCAACTTCGTGAGGGGACACAGTGTGGCCTCTTGTTCTCGGCTCCAAGCCAAAAGCTCGCCATTGCTCAAGAGCTTCGTCAAAAGCACCTGCACCCGCGCGCAGTCTAGAATGAATTGGCGATAAAAGTTCACCACCTTAGAAAGCGCCTCGGCCCACCGATATTGTTCAGTGATGGATAGCTGACTATCGCTTCAAGCTTACCCTTACCCGACAAAATGCGACCCTCGTCAAACATGAATCATAATAATGTTATTTGGGTCGCTGCTATGAGCTTTGCCCGAATTCAGAGTAATGTCCGCAGAGCTCAGCCTTTCTAGAATCTCTCTAGTGGCACAAGTGCTCCTCGAACGTTTTCGAGTAAGCGACTGTGTCGTCTAGATATACGAGTGCGTGCTGCCACTTTGCATCTCCCAAAACACGGTCTATTAGCCTCTGATACGTAGCAGGAGCTTCCACCAAGTCAAAAAACATTCTCCTGAATTGGAAAAGTCCTCTGTGGCATGTGAAAGCCGATTTCTTTTTATCCCGCTCATCCATCTCAAGCTGAAAATATTCACGGCTTGCATCGAGCGTAGTGAAGTACTTCGCCCCGCCTAAGTTGAATACTAAGGATGAAATGGAGGGAAGAGGGTACGCGTCCTTCTTTGTAACCTCATTCAGCCTGCGGTAGTCTACAAAAAGGCGATATGTATCATCTTTCTTTGGAACTGGTACTACCGGGAAACCCCATGGTCTGTTTGAGCACTAAACTACGCCTGTGTCAATGAGTTCGTCCAAGGCAGCATCAAGTGCTTTTCGCTTAGCCAAGCTGATCGGTCGGGGATTGCATTTCCAAGGTCGTGCATCACCGGTCTCAATTCTGTGCTTGACCAGCGTAGTGCGGCCTGGGTGGTCAGTGAAAATGGCGTTGTACTCGTGGACAGTTACGACAGCTTCGCTCTTTCTCCTTCTGGCAGGCTCTGTAACTTTACCAAAAGCGAATGCACTGACCTACCCTGTAGCGCGGCAGATTGTTCTGGCGGGGTGGTTACTCGCGTGCTCTCGCTTCTCGCATGCCTTTGTCAATGCGGTGGCCTTCGAGAAAAGCTTCAGGGCATCTCTGTCGCACTTTCAGTGACTGCCATTTGCAATGTCAATGACAATACTCGACTCGGCGAGAAAGTCTCGACCCAGCTGCCCTTTGCAATGACAATACCCGACTGGGCCAGGAAGTTTCTACCCAGGATGAGGGACATTGACAGTCCCGGGAGATGCACAAAACGTTGTCGCCTCACATGTCTTTCCCTACGGATCACTAGCTTAGCTACGCCGCTCGACTGTGCTGTGCCGAAAGCAAGGTGGAAGATGGTGTTGCTTTGTCTCAAGAGGATGTTGTTCTCGCGGAGATGGTGCAACACATCGTCCCCAAATAAGTAAGCCCTTGCCCCCAGTATCCAAAAGTGCTGCAAACTTCTTTCGAGTTATTGTTAACCGAGTCTACTGCATCACCTGCGTGCCCAAGTGAAGGTTCAAGTGATCCGAACGCATTGGTGGAATTACTGATCGCCGCGCAGTGTCCGACATGGTTCACTGGCTGTGTCATCGGTTTCTCAAACCACGCATTTTCTCTTGGCCCGGCGTGCGGTCGCATTCACGGGCGATGTGTTCTGGCACGGCACACTGACAGCTAGGACCGCGGAAACCACGCTGGCTCAATCGTAAGTCACCTCAATCTGGTGGGCCTCGCTCTGGGTTGTGCTGCTCGTTAGGCCTCATGTCGACCGCACGCTCTTGCTGTGGAATTTCATATGCGAGGGCTGTACGGAGCACATAAGCGTAAGGGTCGAAAGCACTTTCTGACAGCTCCCGATCACGTGGTACGTGCTCATCAGCGAACGATGCTGACGCGTTACCCTTAAATGCTTCTGAAGCTATACTGCGCCGCCATTGCACGCGCAGCATGACTCAATTGACTGCGCTGCTGGCGGAGGCGGGCAATACGCTTGCGCCGCGAGGATGTACGCTTGTAGGCGCTTTGATTGCTTTGGCAGTGAGTTTTTCCATGTCTACGAACTTGCATCTCTTGAAGTGCACCGCAGAAGTCTAGTGCTCTTGCCATGTAACACGCTCGACTTTTTCTGTGTTGGTGACGAGAGGGTTAGCGAGAGGATAAAGTTCATTCACTGCCCATACATACTGCAGCAAAGATGCGTCTAGATGCTGGGTGCGTAGCACCAACTCCCTTCGCAAGCGCCACTCATAATTAGATGGGACGAATTCGCTGCGGAAGCTGTCGTGGAACTCTTCTACTGTGCGGGCGCGATGTCCGGTTAGTCAAAACTGTCAAGCCGCTTGGCCTGTGAGCGACACCGGGACCACACTCTCGAAGTTCAGCGTCAGTAATCCCTAATGCCTTCTGACAGTGGAGCAACCAGTTGAGATTCTCGTTGGCGCTGTTGAAGTCTTGGTAGCCAGTGTAGGTAGGCATGTCTACCTTGAAATGTGGCCACACATTCTGCACAGGAGCCTGCTTTGTGTTCTGCAGGGACCTTGCCAGGCTTTGCATAACTGACAGCGCATTTTGTAAGATTATCTTGCTTGAGGGCAAACTATTGCCCGAGGACTCTCATACAGTTAGAGCGTGTGTCGAAGCAGCTTGTGGCGGCACCTCTCTAATCGCGTTGCGAGGTGACAGGGCGCCATGCGTGGGGCTCTCCATTGTGTACTTAGTCTCTGCTCACGCAGTCTCTACGGCTTCTTGGTTGTGCCATGTGAAACGACCAAAATCTACGTTGTCAGAAAGTCTGAACAATGCTCCCACGTTATCCAAAGGATTGACACTTTGCGACATTAGACAACATAAATAAATCTTGGAATTTCAACATGCCTGTTGCCCTATGTTGGAAGAGCATCGGTAATCGCTCACATCCACAAAACTAGCCGCATTGCCAAATTCGTTACCTGGAGCACCAGACGGAGGGGGGCAAGCCTTTAATGTTCTAACCACGCACAGTCATACCGTGCACGATTAACGTCCCATTGGTCCCATTGGGCGCTTTTGGTCGTCGAAATCCTTGGCTCGCAAAGGGTATATAGGGGTCGTCCTCCCGGAGGCCTGGTAGCCGGCACAAAAAAGAGCTTCTTGCTGTTGGCACGCTGGTTCTGACAAACCTCCTGGTTTTCTTCTCCCCAAACGAGAGTTGGTTCCCTTGCTAAGGGAGGGTAACGAAAAGAATAGCGTACACCGACCACGAGGTGACCGGTCCATTTGAAGGAGGCTTCATTGCCTCGTTTCTTGAAAGGACTGACATTTTCTCGCAGCTAGGCTGCTGCGCTGCAATATAAGGGAAAGGAACCATGGGCGCATATATTCCCCACAGCTCTCACTCGTGCAAAGCAAGTCATCATGTCGCCCCGCCACGGTGGTCTAGTGGCTAAGGTACTCGGCTGCTGACCCGCAGGTCGCGGGATCAAATCCCGGCTGTGGCGGCTGCATTTCCGATGGAGGAGGAAATGTTGTAGGCACGTGTACTTAGATTTGGGTGCACGTTAAAGAACCCCAGGTGGTCGAAATTTCCGGAGCCCTTCACTACGGCGTCTCTCATAATCATATAGTGGTTTTGGGACGTTAAACCCCACAAATCAGTCAATCAATCAATCAAGTCATCATGTCTATTAGGCCGCCCATGCTCCTGAGCTTACCACATCAGAGCCTGCAACTGCCGTACTTTGACTCTTCCTTTCTGGACCCTACCAGTACTGTTCGTGCGGTGGCTGACATGTACCACATGGTATAGGCATGCCAGCTCAATCCTTCTTTACCCCCGAACCCAAATCCAACCAGAGAGAAGTGGGAGGCGACCCTGCTCAGTTGCCAAGACATTTGGCCAACAAGCCATGGTCCAGCATGCCAGGACAGCGGCCACGTCCAATGGGGTTCTGACTAGGGACTCCACCTAATACTGTAGAGAAGCTGATCCACTAGGGGCTGGTTTCCCTGGCAACCTCTCTGTATTTAATAAATGTTTACCACCACCACCACCGCAAAGTGTTGCCCCGTAGAGTAAAGGCGCTATACACTCAAGCGCTATACACGGGCGGGGCACCACTGTACATTCAGTCATGACCAGTGCCAAGCCGCGAACTCTTGTTAGAGTTCACCATAAGAAAAGAAGTGTGGCTGTCACTTTTTACGCATTCTTCTTTCACCTTTGTTTCAGTAAGATAAAAGCTTCTTTGAGAAATGCTCATTTACACACAGCGTTGGTGAAGTTTGTAGTTTTTCTGTGCAGGACGAAGACGTCTGAACTGCAGAGGCAGATTAAAGCCCACCTCGCCTTGCACCATCAGCTTTAGGAGGGAGTGCCAAGCGAAAGCATTGAAGGAATATTGTTTCTAAGTTATTGCAATATGTTCAACTTAATCTCACTTGAACTCTTGTAAATTATTTTCACTCTTGCTTTCCCAAAAAAACTGCCTAAAAATATCATCAGCACTGCTTGTGTGAGCTTTGTTGAACCAGTAGAAAGATTGAGGTGAAGCCATCATTGCAGCCCGAGTTTTTTTTACCCCTATCAAAAATTACATTTTGTGAGCAGGCATGCGCATTGCTTAGATTTTTAACCTTCTCTTATTTTAGTTTAGAGTTGAAGAACATGTATTCTTTGATTTTAGTTTGGTCTAGGAGTAATGTATTAAAGAAATGAATTTAAGTAATGATTGAAACAAGTGATCTGAAAGCTTAATACTCATGAAGAAAGGAATTGGTCACCATTTCCAGGTGTTGCACACCAGTGTGTTGTTTGCTCACAGTAACATTTTCTTTTATATTCTTGGATCCTTGAACTGAATGTACACCATATTGATTGCAAACATGACATACGCTTTACACCACACGATCCAGCACTGTCAAAGCAAAGTATATACTTAAGGCTGTATGACTGCTTAACTAGTCACACTAATACCTGAAGTCTGATATTCACAGACTGGTGTGTATTCTGAAATGACATGTCTGTGTGCAAGCAATGAAGTGCTTACTATTGTTCCAACTTGACTATTAAAGTTATTTTAAAGCAACAGCTTTCTTTTAAACTGCTGTGGGTGATGCCTTTCTTTTTATAGCTGTGTTGTGCTTGAAATAAAAAAGACTGAGAAAGGATTCAAATGAGTGACTATATTATACCAATCTTGGTGTCATCAATTTACCTAGACTTTCATCAGTACAAGCTCTACATATGTTGTTTATTTGGTGTTAAGTTGTTGTGTGAACAAGTTGAAGTGTGCAACAAAAATGGTTTGATTGCGCAACAAGGCATTTTTCTTTTTTTTTTGCTTCCTTCCTTTCCAAGTCTCAGAATAAACTATCATGTTTGAATACCTTTTAGTAGCAGTGTGTTGATACTGAATAATAGCTTGTGAATCGCATACTGAATCATATTGCCAAGGGGTCGTGACGTTGACGAAGGAAGCAGACTGTAATTACAAAAAGAAACTTTTTATTGGGCCGAACTTGTGGTCCATGAACTGAAGGTCAGATTACAATGATGCCCATTAGCACTGATTGCGGCGAGCAGAGCGCCGGCTGTCGATCAACTGACAAGCAGTAAAGCGCGTTGGCATTTATACAGGTGGCGTCCAACGTTCTAGCGTTAACGCTAGCAGCCGCATAGGTTCCAGAATAATGTGCATTGTCCGTAAAGTGGGCGTAATCTTAAGAAAACAATCTACTATAATCGTGAACCTTCTAAAACAATGAGGCGCAGTTCGTGCTGAGTATTCTAGACATGCTTTGTGGCCGAAAACTGACTGAAAACATAAGTGCAAAAAATGCACGTGGCAATATCGTGAAAAAAGAAAGTGTAAATCAAATATGAAAAGATCTATTCTCGCTGGCGTCAATTTTTTCTTGCTTGCGTGTAAAACAAATTTATGCAGTCACTGTTTTTTCTTTTCCTTTATTTATTTATTTATGATACCTCAAAAGGCCACCAAAGGAAGGGGTTTTACATGAGGGGTGGGCATATCTATAAAAACAGCTCTTCTATGATGCTATTGAAGATGGCTTGGTCGGAATGAAGCGCTGCCTTGGTGGGAAGGTCATTCCAGTCCCTTGACGTCTGGTTGAAGAATGAGGAGGCATGGAAGACAGTGTGGGCTTGAGGGGGTGCTTTATGTGCCATATCGAAACGGAGGGTGCAGAATCTGCGTAATTTAATGTGCTGTTTGCTTATTGAAGTTCCTGAACTAGCATGCTCTAGAAAAAGCGGAGTGAAAATACAGTATAGACTACTTATAACGTAACCGCTTACAATGGGGTCTTTTTCAACTCCCGTTTGCCTCCCTATAGACCCTCATGTATACACATACCGCTTATTGTGCAGTCCCCCAAGATGAAAGACCGGTTATAATGCAGTTGCCGGAAATCGTTTGTGACAAATGCGGTAGCGCGGGCTCTTCTTAAAGAAGGCGCGCTGCGTGTGCTGCTGAGGAGCGAACAAAGAGGTCGTTACGGAGGAGGAGGGGAGACGGAGTAAACGAGCGAAGTGTTACGTAAAAATGACACGAGGCAAGTTTATTCAGAATTTATATTGACACTGATGTGTATAGCATCGACTAAGATGGAGGACAGCACACACAACGGACAGACCACTTCCTCGTTGTCTTCTGACCGCTGATATGTCAGCTACGTAGCATTACTCCCCGGCGGTAAAAGCGCCATCTCAGTGATTATTAATTACGGTCTACAGTAGGCAGGTGGCAAGGTTTTAGCCTGCTGACGTGCACAACATCACTGGTTGTGATTGTAGGCAGGCTTGTGGTCTCAGATGCATGAATGATCTTATAGGTGACGCCGGTTACCTAGTGGATGATACAGTAAGGACCCATGTAGCGAGACAACAACTTCTCTGATAAGCCAACTCGACAAACTGGGCACCACAGGAGAACGAGAGAATCTGGTGAGAAGCGAACGTCAACATGCCGGCTGTCATATATGGCTTTCGGGGTGGCTTGCGAAGCCAAAAGTCTAGAGCGGGCGATCTGACGTGCGTGGTCGGCACGAGCAATAGTGTCGCGTGCATATTCATTGACGGCGTTGTAGTAATTGGAAGTAGGGTGTCGAGTGGTAACGTTGGATCACGGCCATAGAGCAAATAAAAGGGTGAATAACCAGTGGTGTCGTGGTGCGAAGAATTGTACGCGAAGGTCACGTGAGGTAGCCCCAGGTCCCAGTCATTGTGGTCGGAGGACACATACATCGTGAGCATGTCTCTGAGGGTGCGATTTAGGCGTTCGGTAAGGCCATTTGTTTGGGGATGGTAAAAAGTGGTGAACTTGTGCTGCGTGGAGGAAGAGCGCAGAAGATCGTCGATTACTCGGGACAAAAATGCGCAGCCGCGATCCCCCAGTAATTGGCGAGGAGTGCTATGGTGTAGGATGACATCGTGGAACAAAAAGTCTGCAATGTCAGTAGCGGTGCTGGTGGAGAGTGCTCGAGTGATGGCATACCTAGTTGCGTTGGCTATAGCAACGGCGACCCACTTGTTGCCCGATTTCGACTCAGGAAAAGGTCCGACAAGATCTATACCAACACAGAAGAAAGATTAGGTTGGGATGGAGATCGGTTGAAGAAGCCCAGCCCGGCACAGTAGGTCGCTTCCTACGTTGGCATTTATCACAGGAGGACACGTAAAGGCGAACAGACCTGGCGATACCACGTCAAAAGAAGTGGCGACGCACACGGTCGTACGTCCGAGATACACCTAGATGACCAGCAGTTAGTTCATCATGAAGCTCATGCAGCACGGTTGAACGCAAATGTTTCGGTACGACAAGAAGGAGCTCGGGGCCACCTGGCTGGAGGCCACGACGGTACAGCGTGCCGTTCAGGAGGACGTACGTGCGAAGCGACGCGTCGTTCGGAGCAGATTTGAGACGGTCAATAATTTGTTGCAGAGAAGCATCACGACGTTCATTACCGATCTGAAGAAACTGGGACATTGACATGACGCTGAGGCTAGGCTCGATGTCTGATTCGTCGGGCTGATCAACAGGGAAGCGGGATAAGCAATCGGCGTCTGAATGGAGATGTCCAGACTTATAAGCAACCGAGTAGGAATACTCCTGCAGGTGTAATGCCCAACGGCTAAGTCGTCCAGTGGGGTCCTTCAGAGAAGAAAGCCTACACAGGGCGTGATGATCTGTGATGACGCGGAAAGGGCGGCCATACAAGTAAGGACGGAATTTCGATACCGCCCAGACAAGGGCGAGATATTCCCGTTCTGTTATAGAGTAATTACGTTCAGACTTTGAAAGCAGACGGCTTGCATGGGCGATTACACGGTTGACATGGTCGACTTGTACTTCAAGCAGGCTGTGGTGTGTGGAAAGCGTCAGTAGAGTATTTTCGGCAGTCATTGGTATTGCAGCTTCATCTCTATAAGCTGCAATATCTAGTTTTCCTGCTGTGATCGTCCAAAGAAGCTCGGCGAAGAAAAGCGCCGAGGCGGCGAAGAGTGGGATTGGCGACGTAGCGGGGACGGGGAGCTGGAGCTGCGTCGACCGGACGAAGGGGCGTCAGTGTTGCGGCGACCGGGCAAGGGGGCGTCAGTGGAAGGCTCGTAAGATGACGAATAGAATTGAAGGGTGCGGCGGCTGAACGTTGAGGGGTCATCGGGTGTATGTTCACAGAAGTAGAGAAGCTCTGACGTGGTTGGTTTGACCAACGATGCTCGGCAATAGCAAGAAACGTGCCCAGGCTGGTGGCAGGAAAAACAAATAGGCCGGCCGTCGGGTGTTCGCCGTTCCGAAAGGTTACGGAAGGGCATTGTTGGAGGTAAACGGCGAGCTTGTCCTGGGGAGTAAAACGATACTTCAGGGCGAGTCAAGGGACATGCTGATGGAAGGCCGAGGTTCGCAAACTCCTGCCTCGCCACAGCTTGTATGAACACCACTGACTGCTGTTGTTAGTCAGAGGCGAGTGTTGCAAAAACGAATGGCTGAGGAGGAGCTGGACAGGTGGCTTCGATTTCCCGACGAACAATGCGCGTCAGGTTGTCATACGTGGGGGACTGGCGAACGGCTTTACACGATGAAGTTGTGGCCGTGTTGGGCAGCCAGGTAAATCGCTGAGTAATTCCGCGGCTCCTGGCATCTTCAAACCGTCGGCACTCTTTAATGATGGCGTCAACGGTGCCAAGGTTGTACACTAGAAGATTAAAGGCGTCGTCTGCTATGCCTTTCAGCACATGGGCCACTTTCTCACTCACTCATGTGCTCGTCAATCTGGTGGCATAGGGCGATGTTGTGAATGTACGTGACGCACGACGACGTCTGTGCATGCGCTGCCAGTTGATTACGCGCTGCGATCTGCCGCCTAACGGTGTCGCCAAAAAAGTCACAGATCTTCTCTTTAAAAGAGTCCCAGCTTGTAATATCCACTTCGTGCGTCTCGAACCACACCCACGGTTCGCCATCGAGGTAAAAAAGCACATTGGCAAGCATAAGAGTCGGGTCCCACCTATAGCTTGCGCTGACCCATTCGTACCGGTTGATCCATTTGTCGATGTCAACACCATTTTGGCCGGAAACACCATTTTGACCATTTTGACCAACACCATTTTGACCGGGATCATGAGCAGGAGGTAGAACGACATACGTAGAAGTCACGGAAAGGGCAGGTGGTGAAGACGATGGTTGTTCAACCTGTGACATGGTTGGACCTATAATGATGCGGCCGTTGCAGAGCTTCGTGATGAAGACAGGGAAGTACCCAGCACCTCCGCCACAAAGATGTTACGTAAAAATGACACGAGGCATGTCTATTCAGAATCTAGATTGACACTCATGCGTATAGCATTGACTAAGATGGAGGACAGCACGCACAACCGACATACCACTTCCTCATTGTTGACTTCTGACCGCTGATATGTCAGGTACGTAGCAGAAGGGCGGCAGGAAGAAAAAGAAAATGAAAAAAAAAAAGATCACGGGATACTGCGCGGCTTGCCGAGCGTGCGATTTTCCGCACAATACAGGGTGCAGCATCACGCCGCATCGGAGCTATCAGTGGGAGGCTCCAGGGGCCCATGCGGTGCCTCGACATGCAAGGTCGGACGACTTTGTATCCTCGTAATAAAGCTCAAAACAAACAACATTGCACAGCCGCGCTTCGTTCTATTAAAAAAATACTGAATAAAATGCCTTCATCAATGACAAGCACGTCACAACAGCTGATTATTGACGACTCCAACAGGTAGGGCTGGGCGTCTGCCGTCGCCTACACCGTTCACGCGTGAGCTCGTCATTGAGTGCTTGTTTTTGACAACACTATTAAGTTTTGCACTCGTATGTAATGCATTAGCATACGCTATTACTTTCTCGGCGTCATCGATGTGAAGACGGAAGTGAAGCAAGCCGACTCAGAGTCGCCGGTGTTGCTGTTTTTACTTGCGAAATGACCTTGCATCGCTAGCTAGGTTCTGTTTGGCCAACGCCTCCTCTAGAAAGATGCCTGCGACTTGAGCCAAAACACTGGTTCCCAACCCACTCCTGTTCTTTTCTCCTCCGCTGCCCAAACAGTGTCGGCGTCGAACGCTCGCTGCAGCAGCCGCTTTAAAACTTGCTGCCTCTGAGACTAAAACAATGTCTACTGCCATCTTGGAGGTGACACAGTCGTGTTTTTGTGATGGCGTCACTTTCGAATTGAGCGGAAGTAGTAGTGTCGGCTGCGAGCGCTCCTTACGGAGAAAACACTGAACTACGAGAAACCTCCCTTCCCCATAGGAAAGCGTGCGATGTCGCAGGCATCTTTCTAGAGAAGGCCTTGGTTTGGCGTTGCATATCTCAGTTGCCTTGCGAGCTTATGCCAGATTAGTGACTTGAATGACCCTTCTTTTCACACACTTCTCCTCTCCTAACTTCTTCCTGTCACGCTCGATATTGACATTGTTGGTTTCAGTGTCTGAAATGTCGGAGTTCTGCTGATTTTGAGTGGTTGCACCCCTATTTTGACATTTCCTGTAAACTAATGAGTTGTCCGCACCTGTTTTCCGACCAATAGGCTACTTCTATGAGATTTTTACGTTGAGCGCATACGTCGCGAGCGGTTGTAGTGCATGAAATGAAATGCGAGAAGTTTCTAGCTGCTTAAGAATAGACAGGTGCTGCCTTTAAGGCTGCATCCTATTTTACTGACGCTTCGGTGTAGCAAATAAAAAAAAAACACTCGTAAATAGACATAGAGGAAGACCGTGGCCCTCAGGCGGGAATCGGCTATACGTTTTTTTATTAGGAAAATTAGATTTTCAGACAATTAAGAAAAGAAGGTGAGGCAAGCTACAAGGCAGGTGAAATTGGGAGCTTGTAGGCAGTCAGGTGGTTTTCTACATTGCTAATAAAGTGCAACAGACCATCTACTTGGAGATAGCGTGCCCCGCTGCGGTGGTCTAGTGGCTAAGGTACTCGGCTGCTGACCCGCAGGTCGCAGGATCGAATCCCGGCTGCGGCGGCTGCATTTCTTATGGAGGTGGAAATGTTGTAAGCCCATGTGCTCAGATTTAGGTGCACGTTAAAACAACCCCACGTGGTCAAAATTTCTGGAGCCCACCGCTAAGGCGTTTTTCATACTCATACAGTGGTTTTGGGACATTAAACCCCACATATCAAATTACTTAAATATAACGCAGCAGCCAAGTATGCGATGACAAAATTTGGTTTGAATAGAGATGTCGAACCATTTCCAATTGTATATCTACTTAAAACGGATGAGGAAGGAATCGTTAACAAAGAAGTAAAAAAAAAGGGTCTGGGGTACAGCCTTACTAGTGACCATCTGCCAGTAATGCAGCAGAGCAGGATCGGCCATCCTGGTGCAGTACCTGGCCACAACCTCCCAAGTACACAACAATTAACCCTTGGCCCTCTGTGCCCAGCAGCTGCAAAGCAACTGTCCAAGGCAGCGGTCAGACCTGTGAAGCAGCGAAGGGTGCTAAGAATCCCTTGGTACGAACAGGCCGCCATTGGAATCTGAACTTGGCTACCTTCAACACTAGAATGCTATCTAGTGAAGCTAGTCTAGCTGTGTTATTCAAGGAATTGGAGGGTGTTAAATGGGATGTAATAGGGCTCAGCGAGGACACGGGAGGCTTATACAGTGCTGAAGAACGGACATGTCCTATGCTACCATGGATTAATTTACAAAAAAGAACTAGGAGTGGGGTTTCTCATACACAAGAACGCTGGCAACACAGAGAAATACTATGGCATCAGTGAGAGGGTGGTAACTATCATAATTAAGTTTAACAAAAGGTACAAGATGATCATTTGGTTGAACGCTTTTATGAAGACGTAGAGTCGGCCATTAATAAAGACATAGCATACTATTCTTGTGGGCGACTTTCATGCCAAAGTAGGCAAGAAGCAGGCCGGAGACCATGCAGTGGGGGAATATGGCATCGGCTCTTGAAGTGCTAGAGGAGAATCGGTAGAGTTTGCAGAACGTAATAATTTATGGATTATGAATACCTTCTTCAGAAAACGGGCTAACCGTAAGAGGACGTGGCGAAGTCCTTATGGCAAAAATAAAAATGAAATTCACTTCACTCTATGTGCTCGCCCAGACATTGCACAGGATGTAGAAGTAGTTGGCAAAATTAGATGCAGTGACCATAGAATGGTAAGAGCTCGTATTCGCCTAGATTTAAAAAAGCAAAGACAAAAACAGATACGCAAGAAGCGAATTGATGAACTGGCAGTGAGCGTAAAAACACAGGCATTTAGAGTTTCGCTTCAGAATCGATTCGAGGCACTAAATGAGATAACTGAAGTTAGCGTTGACACAATGAACGATAATTGTACTAGTATCGTCAAAGAGAGTACAATTGAAGTTGGAGGTTTAGTCACTAGACGGGAACCTGGCAAACTATCTCAGGAGACGAAAAATCTTGTTAAGAGACGACAAACAATGGAAGCCTCAAATGCAACCGACAATATAGAGTTAGTGGAGCTTTCAAAGTTAATCAATATATAAACGTAATGTAGCCGACATCAGGAGGTATAACATGGAAAGAATTGAGCAGGCTGTAAAGTGGCAGAACCCTAAAAGTTGCGAAGGCAGATTTGTGCATAGGCAAAAATCTGATGTATGCATTGAAAAACAAGAAGGTAATGTGATAACCAATATGGATAGGATAGTCGAGATGGCTGAGGAGTTCTACAGAGAGCTGTACAGAAGTCAAAAGAGCCAGGAGGATATTGTGAGAAACTATCATAGTCCAGGAGAATTCGACATCCTATCACTAACAACAGGGGAAGTAAGGAAAGCCCTAGAAGAAATGCAAAGAGGCAAAGCCACCGGTGAGGATAATGTAACAAAGGACCTCCTGAAAGATGGCGGAGAAATGGTGTTAGAAAAATAAGCCACCTTATATACAAAATGTCTCTTGATGGGAAGGGTACCAGAATCTTGGAAGAACGCCAACATCATCTTAATTCATAAGAAAGGAGACTTCAAGGACTTGAACAGGCCGATCAGCTTACTCTTCATTCTATACAAACCATTTACAAAAATAATAGCCAATAGAATTAAGACGATATCAAGAGTTCAATCAGCCAAAAGACCAAGCAGGATTTTGTACCGGTTACTTCACAATAGACCAGATTCATACTATCAATCAGGTAATAGAGAAATGCACTGAATACAACCAACCCCTATACATAGCTTTCATAGATTACGAGAAGGCGTTTGACTCTGTCGAGACATCAGCAGCAATGCAGGCACTGTAGAGTCAGGGCATCAAAGAACCCTACATAAACATACTGGAAGATATCTACAGAGGATCCACATGTGCAGCCACCATAGTTCTCCATAAAGAAAGCGAAAGAATCCCAATAATGAAGGGTGTAAAGCAGGGAGACACGATCTGTCCAATGCTATTCACCGCGTGCTTACAGGAGGTATTCAGGACACTAGGCTGGGAAGAGTTAGGGATAAGAGTTAATGGAGGGTACCGTAGTAACCTGTGATGATGACATTGCCTTGATGAGCAACTCAGGGGACGAATTACAGTTCATTATTACTGAACTGCACACTGAAAAGAGATAAGTAGGTCTAAAAATTAATACTCGCAAAACTAAAGTAATGTGCAATGATCTCGGCAGTAAGCAGCACTTTGTGATACGTGTAGAGACGCTGGAAGTTGTGAAGGAATGTGTCTACTTAGGACAGGTAGTAACCGCGGAGCCGAACGATGGGAGTGAAATAACTAGAAGAATAAGGATGGACTGGATCACATTCGGCAAGCATTCTCAAATCATTCATGGTAATCGGCCACTAACCCTCGAAAGGAAGGTATATAAGAGCTGCATCTTGCCAATACTTACCTGCAGAGCAGAAGCCTAGAGGCTTACAAAGAGGCTTCAGCTTAAATTGAGGACGATGCAGCGAGCGAATGAAAGAAAAATGATCGGTGTAACCTTGAGAGACAAGAAGAGAGCAGAGTGGGTCAGGGAATAAACCGGCGTTAATGATATCATAGTTGAAATCAAGAACAAAAAATGGACACGGGCCGGACATGTAGCAGGTAGGCAGGATAAGCGGTGGCCGTTAAAGGGGAACTCCAGCGTTTTTTTTATATTCTCCGATTTCAATAAATATTTCAACGTGTTCGCGTTGGCATCGTGGTGATATGTGCCCAATTATACAACCATAAGTTGTATAGTTTTTTTGTAAAACAAATTTTAAAACTGATAGCTAATTCTGGAATCACGCTTCTAAATGTGGGCCACCCTGTAAAATAACGTCAGGGCAGAGAACACCTACCAGTTGTCAGGGCCTACTTTTTTTTTCGAAAACCCCACCTTTCCCAGCAGACAGATGCAGCGCATGCTTTCTTTTAAGAGGTTGCAGCTACCCGAGCACAGTTCAGCTTTGTCAGCTGCATACAACGTGTTAGTAGTCGTTGACGTCAAGTCTTACAATATTGAACAACGATCGAGGATATCGGTTCGGGGCATGTCAGATGCTTCAGGCGCCGGAGGGTCGAAATAAAAAAACGACGATGCCGTGCTGAGATAGTAGCTGCATTCATCCCTGAACTGGTCACTGGTAAGTTCAGACGAGCGGCACAGCTTGATTCCGCGTCGGATGACATCGCCAACTTGCTTTTCGTGCATCAGAAGAGGCACATGAAAGCAATGTTTACACCTTGGCCAGCCATGACGGAGTGTAGCATGGATGTTCTGTGGTGTTATTTTTTTTAATTCACTGTAAAAGCATTATACCTCGCAAATTGAACACCGCAAAAATTTTAAGAATCTGTCCAGTACGGGCGGAGTTGCAAAGATTTGTCACACGCTGTAATCACAATGTCTCTTCTCTTGTCCCAACGAAAGCGCTAGAAGCTGAGCAGGGAGGGATGGGAGGGGCAAACAAAGAGCGTCACTCGCGCCTCATGACCTTGAGCATTTTTTTTTTTCTTCGAATATTTGGCTTTTTCAGTGCGCTTGTGCACGCGTGAACAAGTGACAGCCATCTCTCGGCGACCTCTGTCGCCAGAGATGGCTGTCACAACCGAGCGCGCCATGTTCAGATCAGCCAATGGCTGATAGAGAAGCTTACTGAGCTTATTTTCCGTGATTTGTCGAGAGAAGAAAAAGCTATTTTTAGCTGACTGATAATTTATTGTGAATTTCAGGCTGCGTGCTGCGCTATAATATTTGGCTCGCATGTTGTAGGGAGCCTCTAATACCGATCGGCAGCGTTTTCTGACCATGCTCAAAAAGTGTTGCAAGGCCCCTTTAAGAGTAACTGACTGGATTCCCAGAGAGAGCAAACGCACGAAGGGGAGACGGAAAGTTAGGTGGCGATGAGATTAAAAAGTTTGCCTGCATAACGTGGCAAGGGAAAGCACAAGACCCGGTTGATTGGAGGATCATCAGAGAGGCTTTCGCCCTGCAGTGGGAGTAGTGAGGCTGATGATGATGATGATCTCAGTTGCCAAACTGCCACCAAATTTGTAGGAAAAATTTGCCCCTGTAGTTGTGACTTCCCTGTGAGGGCTTTGTGTCGTCCGCAGTGCATTTCGCGAGTGCATGAGCGACGTTGGCTGTTTTAATTAACGGAATGAACGTAAAACGTACGTTGCAGAAGTTGGGGCGCTTTCTCTTGCTGTGTGCGCAGCTGTGCAATTAAGAAATCATGTCTCAGAGTCGGACAATCAACGACAGCGCGTCGTCCGCCGTACATCGTCGCGCTGAGACAGACGCGATTTTCTGTGCGATGCGGCATGCGGTGCGATAATGCAGCAACCGGAGTGGTGACCTTTCATGACGTATCATCGCATCGCACGGCCGCGTATCGCGGTAGCCGGTGCAGCGAGCATCGAACCAGCCAGATTTTTCGTCACCGCATCTGATCGCTGCATGGCCACAGCCAATCACAGTGCGAGCAGACAAGAGGCGTCATACCGCTGGTGGTGCCATAGCTCTGTCAACACTCCCATCACTCTTGGTCCAGGGCAGTTCAGGCACGAGACACTAGTGCCAGAGTTCCCTCTATTGTGAGGATGCAGGTGCGGCACGAGTCGGAGCAGACGCATGCGTCAAAAGCTTTGTGTTTGGAGAATCGCTGTGTGTGCTAATTTCGGACTACGACGCCCAACCCAATATCCCTCGATTCCGCGAGTGACCAAGAGTCTGTATACACCAGAACATCCAGGTGGGCCAGTTATTTCGGACTTTTATCGGCAAAAAGCCTTGGCGAGTGTGTGAGACGCTGCTGGGCCTCGGGCCGAGCAGCAACTACGAAAACACGACCACCGCCTAAGCCATGTCGACGCAACATCTGTAGCTCGTAATTTGGGACTACGACTCAGAAACATGCACATTCAAGAAATCCAGCTGGCCGCTACATCATCGGCCAATTTTTCCCATCATTATGAGGGGGTACTTCAAGAAATGCGTCGCAACTGCCCTGGCGCTCGCACACCTTCGACGGACGCGGAGATGCTGACAACCACAAGCTGTGCTACAGGAGCTATTTCCACCTTTCCTGGTGGTAAACCTAGCAAGAACAAAGGTGCACCACGCTACTCGCCTCGCATGGCTCCCGATGAGTACGTGATCGTCATCAAACCCAGGCAGACGTGCAATCTAAAGCAATATAAAGGCACAGGTAGCAACGGCAACGCCATACGGGCAGCCATCTCTCAACGTAGCGTCACTGCAGAAGTAGCCTCAAACGTGACACACCAATACAGCCTACACCCACTGTGGGAACAGAATCTAGTCATCGTTGGCACCAAAGATGAGTGTGTGCTGCGCATCCTCCTTAGCTTGGAACAGCCGCAGTTGACCGACGAAACCATCAACGTGCAAGCTTACCTCAAAGCAACTGACAACATGGGCAAAGGCGTAATCTGGCTGGCGAACACATTCACCACAGATCATATTCTAGCAAACACCACATCACCTAATAACCCAATTACCGGGGCCTGGAGGCTTGGCTCTACCAATGTAGTGATGCTCACATTTGAATTGAGCAATATTTCAAGGCTTGTCTTCTTCCTCAACTAAGCCACCTTAGCGCAGCAGTACAAAAAAACCAACGCAGTTTGTGCCATGTGTGTGGAAATCCTGGACACCGAACAGACGTGTGCCTCGGGCCCATGCAGGAGACCGAACAGTGTTCGCTTTGCGGCAAAACTGGACTTGACGCGTCGAACCCACACGAGTGCCAACCAAGCTGTGTGCTCTGTCCCGGGTCGTACGATGCCCGTTTTCGCTATTGTCCGCGCAGATATAGCCAACCAGCCGCCATCAAGCCTTTGGTCCAGCAGGCTGGCCAAGCCCGCGACTGCAGCCGGTTACCGTTTGGCGACCACAAGAAACAGCAAGAAAACAGCAATGTGGCTGGCAATGACACCAGCGCCAGCTCATTCAGCCTCGATCAAAGAAGCGGGCAACTTCCCCGTCCAAATCACGGTCCCGGTCCAGGGGATTCCAATCAGCCCAGAAGCACATCGAGCACGAGAAGACTTCTAGAGCGCCGCCCCAGCCCTCATGTCAACGGGTCATCAGGTGAGCTGGGCATCAAAGGTCGCCTCCCAGGGTACACAAAATACCTCTAAAACTACAGAATCTCCGATAATCGAACAGCTCATAAGCACTATTGAGAAACAGAATCGAACGCTAGCCCAACTGCAGCAACTAGTTGCGCAACAAAAGCAGGACGGCAGGCAACTACAATGAGAAATCAGTGTCCCCAGACATCCTCTGCAACTTCTGCAGACTGCGAGAGGCCCAAGACACCTTCTATAACGACAGAAACGGACATAGTTTCCACCCAATGCAGCAGCTTGACATCGCAGAATCAGGCCTCAATAGCCGACATGGTAGACAAGGCCCTAAAGGAGAAATTCGCCGCTTTTACAGCAACTACAACTCAGACAATAGAGCAATCAATTTTCAGCCACGTCGGCGCACTCTAAGCCAGAAATGCACAGCAATTTAGTGAACTCACAATGCCTTACATCACTCGGATGGAATCAATCACAGCCAAATACAATCGACAAGTTACATAACTCAATGAAGGCAAGCATATCAAGGGGGTCAAGCAGCTGTCTGGGTGGCGTGACATGCCAGCTGCAGCCCTCCACATCAGTTTAGATAGCTACGACGCCTCCACGCCCTGTGAAGGCTAGCCAAGGTCCGCAATTCAAAGTAATACAGTGGCATTGTCACAGTTTATGCCGTAAAGCAGCATTGATGCATCACTATATTAAAACCTTACAATCAGCGCCTGAAGTAATAGCTTTGCAAGATGTCGGTCAACATGCAGCCAAACTTTCTATGTATGCGACTTACACTAGTGCTGACGGCATATCAGCAGTTACGTTTGTCGATAACCATTATGACGCTCTACAGCACGACCTTGCCCTCAGCGATGCTAGCTTGCAATTTGTATTTATTCAATTTATTCCACGCAACAAGTACCGTCATTCAATATACATTCTAAATATATACAGTCACCCAGCGGACCGACACTATACGTTTGCTGAGGTCATCCACAAAGCGAAAGCCATAGCGGGACCCTGCTCGTGCTGGGTGACTTCAACATCAAACGTACCGATTGGGATTACGTCGTTGAAGATGCGAAAGGGCGCAAGTTACGTAACCTAATGACCATAGAAGGGCTCACGGACGTGGACTATCCCATGCAGATCGACAACAGCGTATCACGGGACACATGCCCAGACCTTACGATAGCTCTCGATGCTCTGCAACGAAATGGCTAAACTCCCAGGAAGCACTGGGAAGCAACCATTATCTTATCCATACCACCATAGCTTATAGCCGTCATAAAGCACACAATAAATCTGTCCAGCTGGTCGATTGGCTCGCTTTTCACGAAACGAAAAACTTTCCATTTCACCAGCCGCCCAATTCTTATGACGAATGATCACGAACACTCATTCAACTGAGGAAGGAAGTGACCAGAGAAATCAAAACCGACCTAGAAACACCAGCAGTATATCAGCACCTGCTGCACTTTTGGTATGCAAGACGTCAGCTGACCAGACAATGGAAGCGCCAGAAGCTTAACCGCAAGCTCAAACTTCGCATCGCGGAAGTTACAGCACAAGCAGAGGAATATGCCACCAAACTTTCAAAAGATAATTGGTTCGCAAAGTGTGACACACTTACGGGCACATTACACACTAAATCAGCCTGGCACTTATTCCAATATCTTATAAACCCGGAACAATCACGTGGAGCCACCCATCGAAACCTTCAGCAGGCAATCAATGCTAATGCAGGAGACACTCCTCAACTATTTCGAGATCTGGAGGACAAATACATCAACACCGTCATGAGCGCTGACCACGTCCCCAATTACAGCAGAATCGTGAACCCTGAAATGGATCGATATGTCACGGCTGCGGAGATTAGAGCAGCAATTGATATGATGCGTCGTGAAACGGCTTTAGGCCCTGACCAAATTACTACTACTTTGATGGCCAACATTAGCGACGACATGCTCAGTATATTTACTGATCTGATTAATAAGTATTGGGTCGATGGCACACTTCCTCCGGAATGGAAATCAGCTAGAATTACCTTTATTTCCAAACACGGAAAGCCAAACAATATAGACAACCTTTGTCCCATTTCCTTGACCTCTTCTGCTGACAGTTCCGCCGCGGTGGTCTAGTGGCTATGGTACTCAGCTGCTGACCCGCGGGTCGCGGGTTCAAATCCCGGCTGCGGCGGCTGCATTTCCAATGGAGGCGGAAATGTTGTAGGCCCGTGTGCTCAGATTTGGGTGCACGTTAAAGAACCCCAGGTGGTCAAAATTTCCGGAGCCCTCCACTACGGCGTCTCTCATAATCATATGGTGGTTTTGGGACGTTAAACCCCACAAATCAATCAATCAATCAATCAATCTTCTGCTGACAAAGTTATGGAGAAGACACTGTACATTCAGCTCATGGAATGGAATACATGGAGGCTAAGGACCTTTTCCCAAATACCATCTTTGGCTTTAAAGCACATTTATCGGCACAGTATGTTCTATTTCACTTAAAGCAGGACATAATCAATCGCCGCAGTGGAGCCACGCAACAGGAGCGCGCCATTCTGGAGAAAGACTTTGAAAAAGTCTTTGATAATGTCCGGCACTCTGCTATTCTGGCTAACCTGGCTGAAATAGGAAGCAGTCAACGTGCATACAAATACGTGCGCAACTTCCTGCACAACCGTCAAGTGACCATTGAGTAGGCAGCACTACATCAGCCCCCATTACAATGGGAGACTCCGGAACACTGCAAGGGGCCGTAATTTCGCCACTTATTCAATATGGCATTACTGAATTTCCCTAGAGCACTCAATGAGATACCCTGAATCAAACATGCAATATACGCTGATGACGTTACCATATGGACGAACACCGGCAGCATGGGACAGATAAAAGGAGTGCTTCAACAGGCCGCGAATACTGTGGAGTGCATCGGTTGAACCTGCGGCCTTCACTGCTCTCCCACTAAATTAGAATTGCTGGTATTCAGGCAACGTGGCAATTACATTCCTTTGAATATCCAACTTGATCAATCTCCAGTCAAGCCCTGCCGCAGAGGTCTAGTGGCTAAGGTACTCGGCTGCTGACCCGCAGGTCGCGGGATCAAATCTTGCCTGCGGCGGCTGCATTTTCGATGGAGGCGGAAATGTTACAGGCCCGTGTGCTCAGATTTGGGTGCACGTTAAAGAACCCCACGTGGTCGAAATTTCCGGAGCCCTCCACTAGGGCGTCCCTCTAAGCGCACATTAATAATCAGGGCAAGAACAAGGTAGCGATCAGAAAGTTATGTATTACCTGCACAAATATCTCGTGTATGCTATCTAAGATTGCCAATCGACATCAAGGCATGAAGGAAGCGGACATATTGCATCTTGTACAAGCCTTCGTAATCGGTCGCGTCACTTACAGCTTTCCATATCTGCGCATCCTGAAAAATTATGAACACAAATTAGACCGTCTACTACGGCTTTCATATCGGAAAGCCCTCAATCTACCCCCATGGGCCATGAATGACAGATTGCTTGCGATGGGCATATACAATACAGCATCAGAGCTTTTCGAAGCTCATCACACAAATCGAGTGATTCAGCTCGCACGTACCAAGGCAGGTCGTGCCACGCTAGATGCTTTCGGAATAAATCTACCCATGTAGGTCGCCGGTAATTTATCACTACCACATGAATGGCAAAGGAAAGTCCATATTCAGCCTCTGCCACGTCATATGCACCCCGTCCATCACAAGAACAGAGGAGCTGCCAGAGCTAAAATATATGACAAATATTCAGATTGTGAAGAGGCCTTCTTTGTGAATGCCGCAGGACCCCTGCACAACTGCGCCATGGCTGCCGTGGTAAATAGGTGGTAGGTCGTGAACTGCACCTCAGCTAGCGGAGTAGGAATAACATCCATGGAAGAGGTGAGTATAGCCTTGGCCATGCGTAACCCAAAAGCCATCTTTGTCCTCACGGATTCCCAGGCGGCGTATCGCAATTTCGCCAGAGTTCAAGTCGGCCGATTAGCGCATTCAATTCTGCAACAGGTTGTGGCCCGTCGTCAGGAGGGCCAGTGGATGCAACTGCTATGGGTACCAGGGCACACAGGAGTTAGAGGCAATGAACACGCTCATGCCTCCGCCCGCGATCTCTTACACTGGGCCTCCATTGCTTCATCCACAGCGCACCTTCTTGCTGACCAGGACGATCCACAGCCCCTCCTTTCCTATATTGACATCCTGCAACACATTAGGCTGAGTAGATGCACTCTATCCACACCTGACCTCAAATTAGATAAAGCATCGCAGTTCGCATGGAGACGACTACAATCATCAGCATTTCCAAATCCTTATTTATTGTTCAAGATAGACCCTTCGATGTACAATTCGCAGTGTAAGTTCTGTCCCCAGACGGCCACTTTATTTCATATGGTCTGTGATTGCCAAAACAATCCCAGTATATCAGCCAATCATAATCCTACAAATAGTCGAGTGGGAGGTGACCCTGCCCAACTCTGACCCAGTGCAGCAACAGGCCCTGGTCCACCGAGCCCGGACAGCGGCAATAGCCAATGGTCTTCCGGACGAGGAGGTCCAACCACTACAGTGGCTTATTTATTATCAATAAATATTTCATTCTCTCTCTCTCTCTCTCCCTCTAGTGCATATTTAGGAAACTTTATGGCGAAGTGATCAGGTGCAATCATTGGTTCTTTATTCTATGGTGCATCGCTGTGGAAGCTATGCAAGAAGCTCGGCCAGCAAAACGTACAAATCCGCGCGTTTCGTGATCGCTCGCAGGATATCCGATTAATGCCGGTGCATGCTCACGTTTCTTAGTGCTCCCCTTTGGCGCGAACAGAGGAATGCCGGATGCGCACAAGAGAGTGCGTAGTCGCGAACAGAAGAAAGTGGGGTGAGCACAAAAGAGCGCAGGTACAGAACGACCCTGTCGTGTTTTATCCTGCACCGACACTGAATGTCCAGGTGGCCGCCATCGTGATGTACCCACAGTAGAGAGCCTGTATGTGACGTCACGGGGAAACTAAGATATACAGCCACATAATAACAGACTTTCAATGACGTTTTAATAATATTTTCAATGACTTCTCACTCCAAAACGAAAGAAAAATTGAATTTTTGATGGTAAGAATTAACATCGAAGTACTTTTTGTTGCGAACGCATTGACTGCAAGAACTCTCGCTACCTTCCACAGCGTTGCACCTGATGTATGAAACGGAGTATAGTACACTGTACCTGTGTTCCTACAGTGAGCACACCACATTGGCAGAAATACAGACTGACTTGGTTGCACGTAAACGGAAGTCCGTGCGGCAACACATTGCCAGCTTTTTCTAGCCACTGGGTCACTAAAGTGTCAACAAGTTGGTTTTTTTTCTGACACATTCGTTTATTTGGACATTCGATAATTCGGACTTCTGTACGTTCCCCGTGGAGTCTGAATTATCGGTTGTCGATCGTATCTGTCTGCCTACATGTGGGTGCTCTCGTAATTATACCATCCCCTTATAGGGGAGGCTACCACCTTAAGGGGAGGGCTACCAAACTTTTTTGTTTATTGATATATCTCAATGATACTTTTAGAATATACTAATAACAAAAGCATTAGTACTACAGAATTTCATGAAGTCATGTTCACTGGTTCTCCAGTTACAGCAGTATGTCAGAATAGTGCACAAGGTTCTCTTATTCCAGGCCTGAAGAACCTACAAAAGATGCTGGAACTGTGAAATTAACAATTATGATTCCCAGATTGACACCTCAGGGGGTAACGGAGCTCTTATTTTGAATTTCCCTACTGGAAAGTTTTAGCAGTCCATCAAATCTAGGGTTGGTGATTAGGATATTATCAAATTTTGACTAGGCATCATAAATATCAGACAATATAACGAAACAATGGGCTTGTCTCCCCCTCATAAATTTATTCACGTAAATAATAAAAAATGACCTATGAAACTAGGATCAGTGGTTCCTCAGATATGGCTGGAACAAGCAGCCTCACTAGCCAAAAAGTAGTTTTGAGAAAATGACATTTGAAAGTTTTGGGCACATATGCAAATCAAAACCCTGCAGCATGACTGCAGGTGTCCTTTTGCACTCTTTGTCTTCACCGCCTTTCTGTTTTCTCGAAAAATCTCTTCTTAGCATTTTTAGCGATTCATTTGCACAAGAAATTTTTCACCTTCACTTGTAGTGGTGGCAGCTTCATGATCCTGCTCCATTGCCTAAAATTTCCACTTCGTCTTTGAACAGCAGCGCGTTGTTGATCTGCCGCCTCTTTCTCTTTGCACGCCAGAAAACGTGTTCGCAAATGCACAGTTGATAACGGGATCGCACTCTCGGAGGCTGATGAAAGAGATGATGTGGAAACCTCTGTCGATGAGCACGAGACACCAGGTGCACTTGCAACGTGAAATTTTTGCACCAGTGGAGCTGGAGTCTCGTGTCTAGGCGCGTCAATGCAACCACATCCTTGCATAGATGAAGCAGAAGCTGTCCCACATGTACTGTCGGCGCACATGCGAGCGCAGAGCCTCGTTATACGGACAATCTTCATAGATCGCTTCCTTGCACTGAGCATTTTTTGCGTCTTCCTTTTCGTTGGACACATCGTGAGCGAATGCAACAACAGTCTCATAAAGGCAGTTGAAAATCGTCTCGTGAAGACGTTTGAAAATCGTTTTGTAAAAAACGGTTGAAACGCAGAGAGTATGCGAATGGCTGCAGCGATAGACGATAGCGAGTGGAACACCAAGAAAATGCCGGGGACAGGTGATGTCACAATCCGTTGCGTACGTCGCCAAACACTTTTCGCCAGACAATGGCACATACCCGAGGGCAGGTGATTGAAAGTTTATATCTACCCAGGATTAATGAGAACACACATGGGCAATTTCAGCAAGTCAGTATTAAGTGTTGAGAATAAGCTGACATCAGCAACATTGACTGGACGAATGAAAAGAATGTCAGAATCCCAGCAGGAATTGAACCCTAGCATTATGCGTGACAATCGAGTATTCTACCACAGAGCCACACCAGGTTTCTGAACTACCTTTCAAATAGACCCTAATGTTCGTGAAACATCAATTGTGGTTGCAGTACTGACTATTAAATTTTATAGACATCATATATGCTCTCGTATAATACAGCCGTCATGTTGGGTTAATGTCGATTATAATTAGGCGCCATTCACTGAAGTTGATTTACGTAGCAGTGTTCAGGGCTACCATCCTCGCGAGCACCAGCGCTTCACATCTGCTCACTGCTTCTGGTGTCGCTAATATCTATAGTGTTGGCATCAATTTGCAACTGTAAACAACTGCTAATATGAAACATATGTGGCTGTTCAATGTATGTCTGTGCATGCATTTGTACATATATTTAGCACCACCATGCAACACGTCACTCAATAAAGAAACACAGTCACCTTACATCTGCATGCTTCGTATCACATCAATCCCCAAGGTTTGTAGGATCTGCTGCATTTTTTAAGTTATTTTTTGAATTCATGGTTTACCTTTTGTGATATCGCAAGCACGTCGAGCCATTATACAGCAGTCACAGTGCTCAAACCGACCAATGGCTGTGAACTCTAGTTTGTGGCATCATTTGTTGAGAGAAGGGAGAGAAATTTTTGGCTGAATTTGAGAATAGTTAATTCCATGCTCTACTGCAATGTCTGGTTCACAAGTTCTCATCAGCCAGGACTACTGAACGGCAGTGTTTTCTTGACCATGCTAAAAAAAGTTTGCAAATAATATGGGCTACTGCTGTTCTGGGTTCGGTTTAGACAGAGCTGAATATAATTCACAGAGCACAGGGCAAATTAAACATTTTTTGAATGACCGAGAGGAATTCATTGAAGCTATGGGCAGGGTGCAATTCGCCTTGGAATTCTACCCGTACAGATAGGTGTTCAAACTGTTAAATGCGGGACAATGAGGGTAGACCTGTGTTTGCTGACCATTTGTTATCTTACTTGTACATAAAGCACCTACAACTTCACAAAGTCCAGAGTAAGATCGGCATTGTTGCACCATTTGCAGTTTTTTTGATGACGCACAGAAGCAGATTTTGTCATTTATTATTCATAATGCTTGTGTCAAAAAACCTTTCCTCCAGAAAATGTGGGCGCACTGCATAAAATACATCTGCAATGTCTGGTCATCTGGAATGTCCGACCCTATCCCTGGGAATGAGGCGAAGTTCTGATCCATGCTTAAGGAAGATGTTACCTGCACAAGGGAAAAAAAAGAAACAACAAAAACCTCTGTAGATTGGACAACAGAGTGTGCCGATACCATGTGGTTATATGAAGCCGATTGGAAAAGCTGCATAAGTATTTGCCTAAGTCAGCAGTCACACACAGCTCGCAGATGTATAGCTATCAACCAAGGAATAAAATTTGCGTGACTTTGCTAAATGACACTGTGATTATTTACTAGCCTATTAGGATTTATAACGATTTCCTCTAGTCAGCTGCAGACAGGACTGATCTGAAGCATTTTTGGGGGGGATTGGGAGGGGGGGGGAGGTGCCCTATGTGGTAATCAATGTTGATTTCTAATAGCGGTGTCTGGGCCAGTTTTTTCGCTTGTTTTGGAGCAAGTGTGTTCCAGTCACAAGGGTGAGGATGGGAGTCAATTAGAGTCGGGGGGGGGGGGGGGGGAGCAGATTCAGAGTGGGAGTCACTCTGGGGAGAATGTAAATTTGCTCGGCCAAAATCAGTGGACTTTTTCACTGGGTCATCGTCACTACTCAAGGCATGATTTGAACGAAAATAACAGTAGACTGTGCGCAACCGAGTATGCAAAAATCCGTCTCTTGTGGTGGCCTGACGTGTATGTGGGAGAGTGCACCACCCAATGGATGCATCGCCAAGCAACCTCAAGGGTTCTCATAAAAGTTGCCAGTTCCGCTTATTATAAGCAGATCTAGGCTTTTTTTCTTGCTGAGACGGTTGCAAATTTTTATGGTCGCTTGTCAAGTTTTTACCTGTGCTTTTTTGAAAAATAATGTTGCATCGCCCTACATGCAATTTGTTATCAAAAACACAGCAAAACTACGCTTCCCTACACCAGTCAGCACTTTAGCAAACTGGAACTTTAATGCACACACAAGAAAGAACACACCAGACTAGCGCAGACTAACAACCGATCTTTATTCACTAAGGAACCACAAGTATACTCTTTTTCAACACCTCGTGAACACAGTGCATAAGCAAATCAGCATCCTACAATCACTCACATAAACTGATAAAACTGGTGTAATCTCGCATCATAAGGACATGTTTCGGTTCTGCTGAATGATGAAGAAATTGAATAGTTGAACAAGATGTGAGATTACACCTTCTATTGTAAAGGTCAGTTTATGTCAATGATTGTAGGATGCCGATTTGCTCATGCACTGTGTTCATGAGGTGTTGAAAGAGAGTATATCTTGTGGTTTCTTAGTGAATAAAGATCAGTTGTTATTCTGCACTGACCGGTGTGTCCCATCCTTGTGTGTCCTCGAGCCATTGCTATGGCTTCAAGGTGGTCAAAGTACGGCAAGAAGTATTGCAAAGAGTGAGAAAAGGAACCGAAGCTAAAGGACTGATTTCGTCCAGCCACTAGAGAGAATAAAAAAGCTGCATGCAAGTATTGCAAGGGTGACATTCGCACTTGCAGATGTACTCGTATTTTTTTTCTGCACTACAATGCAGTTTACAAGAATATGAACATTTGTAACTTCCGGCTATTTTAGGCTTATTCAGGCCGCCGCTTTTTTTTTCCTTTTTTTTTGGTGGGGGGAGGGGGGGACTTGTTTTCGTGTGGCTCTTCGCTTGTTTGCTCGGCGGCAACTAGCAACTCTGGTTCGCATACGCGCCGCTTGGTGGTAATCACACTTCAAGAATTCTAGGTACTGTAATACGGACTAACCAACGACACTGGGGAAGCTAGTGCACCTTTGCTGTCAATCACGTGCATATAGAATTGAATTCCTGTGGCGGCGCCCTTTGTAGTGCACATAACATTATTTATAATGAAACGATACGCATACCAGCAGTGTCAGCAGGGTTTATGCCGATTCCGTCATCAGTGATAATAGCGCTGGTGGCTGGTGGTACTTTGAACTACAAGCACAAGGGGAAAAAAAAAGAAAATAGCACGCTTAGCCGATTGAAATTAAAGCCATACACATATCGCGCGAATGCACCTGCAAATAACCCGAATTGGGACATCTTGATCAGCAAGACATGAAATGCACTCACTTCTTCGGCTGCGAACTTTAACACTGCTGTAAAAGGCGTGCATTCAGGAACGCAGAGGCTGAAAAGGAATGGGCACGATGTAGGCAAACCTGTGACATATGTCAAGCCAGGAAGCACAACTGTGGCGACCGTCACCATGAGCGAGACAGCGTATAAAATGATAACGTTATATTATACTTGAAATCAGACTTTTTACGATGCCAACAGTGAGATATGAAATGAGAAGGCACTTACACCTTGTAAGGAAGCTTCGGGTCCGACGTCAGAGTTATCTTGAACGTCACCTTCGACCTGATAGAAATAAGACGGCGTTACAAACATGAAAAGGGCACTGTTAACATTGGGAAGTGTTTCCAAGGGTACTGAGATTGAAAGAAAGCTTGCAGAGAATATAAAAACAAGCTCACATTTGGGACGTGCCGTCGCGGAGCCACGGGCTGCTTTCGCTGCTTTTCTACAGGGTTGCCGGAACCGAAACTAGAAAAATTCGTAACGTAGACGTTACCACCTCAAAGGGCTGTCCTTAAAGGTGTGTCGTGTAGCACCCAACGTCAAATTATCTCTCCTGCTGTTGCAATATTCTGCGCAATAAGAAGGTAAAGAGATTCTGTAAAACACGCAGCAGCGCTACAGCAGCTTCACCCATGAATTCACCTTTTTTTTTTTCCTCTATCACTTTCACCAGCGTTTTTTCTATTTTTTTTCTGTGCCTGTTGCGTGGCGTGCGTTTCCATTGCTCTACGATTGGCACTCTATTTCTTCGAGTGACCGCGTGGTAACGTCAGGTAATTACCCTCTCGCGCACGGAGGAAGGAAAGGTTTCCGTGCTCTCGCGTGACTTCTCTTTGCTTGATTGCTACTCTTGGATGTGGCGCAGCCTCTGGTTTTTTCCAATTTTATGCCATTACTTTTCTTCGTATTCGGTAATTTCGCATTCATGCGTTTATTTTGGTAACGTATTAAAAAAAAAACACGTCGTAAAGTGTCTTATTCTTTGTTTGCAAGCGCTCGAAGGAGCGCTTTGCCGAATATCGATCCCGATCAAAATATAAGTGGAATTCGCAGGTTGAAGTGATGAAACAAGACATAACAATTTTATATGAACAAAAGACAAAAATAAAAACAAATGAGTCAGTACTAGTTAAGTGCAAGCTTTTTAACGCTTCAAAAGCTTCCGTGACAACGGCTTTTTTGATAAAGCCTGGCCACACACACAAAAAGCGTTGCTAGAAAGGAGAATGCACAGACTGCGCCGGCTGCCATCGGACTAATTTTCGGGAAGCTGTATCGCAAAAGAAAAGGGAAACACTGTGAAGCGAGAGCACCAGAAGCTCCTAATATAATCAGAGGCATGCAAGTTTATTACAAATATCGAATAAATGCACGTTCCAACTTTTACGAGCGGCCATCGGCGAGCAGCTTCTGCAGGTGAAGCTTCCATTGAAGATGCCTGTGGCGTCATCTCTCCTATGTGACGCCAAATGCGTCAGAGTAGCGGCGAGTAAGCCCACTGCCCTCTTCTAGTACAGTGTAGCAACGCTACAGTGTCTAGAAAAATACAAAATACTACCTAGTGTGCTGAGCGCGCGCATTTTGTTCGAGGGAGGGTGGTTCGACAAGTGATGACTGCGCTCAGTTACTGCAAGCGGCGCTTCGAATCGAGTGAGTGCCTGATTGTGCGAAGAAGTTTTCTCGTCCAATTGCTGCCGGAGCCTCGCTACGAGTAAGATAAGTGTTTGACAGCTGTTATCTGTCGTATTTTGCCAGATGTGAGCAGCAACATACTGAGATGTTAAAGGCTAAGGGGTAATGCAATGTTTTGTGCCTCTGTGTCGAAGCGGTTATCGGTTGAACGAGGAAAGAATATCTTTGTTCACCGCACCGATGGACCCAGCACGGCTTGCAGAATGGAAAAGCAGGATCAAGAGGGCAGGCAGAAGGCTGTCGTTTGCGAACGACATTTTAACAGTGACTGCATCGAACGATCTTTTCAGATTACGGTGAACGGTGTCGCGAATGAAATCGCCCGAGAGAAGCCACGCCTGAAGCCCGATGCTGTCCATACAGTGTTCGCAAATTACTCAACACATCTTGTACCTAAGAAAACGGTCAAAAGGAAAGTTTGAAACCTCTGTGATCAAGGACCGGCACCTAAAGAACGGAAGCGAAATGTCGAGTTGACGTTCCCCGAGTCGTCGTCAGCAGTCGACGATGGCAATACGGGGTGTGCGTGTGTGTTTTGTGTGCGGCAGGCAACGGTGAGGTGTAAATTACGACATTATCTTCCTTTGATATTGCTAAATACGAGTACTGTGAAAGCAGTCGCGTAGGCATTGCACAATAAAGCGTTTTGTAAAGAACTCTCCGAAAATACAGAAAAAATGAAAGTTGTCCTCGGCCTACTGAAAGCTTCGCAGCGCTTGCGGATCGCGCGGATTGAACGCAGATGCACCCACTCGTGTCGCAGCGCACCAAGCGGTCGCCATCGGCAGTCATCAGTGATGGAGCCACTTTCCTTCCTCCGTGGATGGAGCCATCTCCTTGCCCGCGCTCAGCACACTAAGCAGATTTTTCTAGACACTGTAGCCACGCCAAACAGAACCTTGCCCACGGAGGAAGGAAAGGTAAGGACGTTGGTCTGTTTCTTTGCCGCAAACCGGGCAGTCACTGAAGAGCACCATACCAAAAAGAACCTTGCCAGAACACCTATACACTACCATTTAGACCATACGATGGTGCAACCAGTTGTGCAGAACACCTTGTGCGACGAAATAAGAGTAGCGGTGGCGTTGTGAACTAACTTATCCGACCTAGAGACGGCGCTGGTAGGCCTATCATCATCATTGCGTTAGGGCAAATAAGGCGGTTGTTTTGGTAGCAGGTGCATGGGGTCGTGGTGCGCGCCAGCAGGTTTATGGGCGTTTATTTGCTGCTATTGCGGGGTGGTATTCGCGCACACAACACCTTAACGTTACTATAAATATTTCCGCTATGCCGCCAGGTGACCGAGAGGCCTCAAGTGGCAAAAAACACGCCAAGCAAGTAAGCTTACATTGTTTATTGACAATCGTAAATTCAGCAATATACATGTAAACAAGGAATACTGTCTCTCACAAAGTTAAACAATACATGAAAAAAAAAACGTGATATTTGTTTATTGAAATTACCCGGTGAAATTGTGCAATTTTTTCTTGGCTTGTTCAGTCAGACAACGATATTTACACTCACGGCCCACGAAGGAGTCGAACTTGGGTCCTCTGCACGGAGGAAGGAAAAAGGTAAGGAGAGGGCATGCCCAGCCGGCGCAGGGCGTAAAAAATGTGGCGGAAATGACATCATGGCGGCCATATTCAGTAGGCGCAATGGCGGCGTTGTTATGGTTACGTGTTGCGCAGTGAAGCTGGTCTAGCAGTGAGCGGCCGCGGCTGGCGGCGGAATGTGTGCCTCCGCAGGTCTCGTGCTGAGCCGTGGCGGACAATATCTGTGCTCGGCGCCGCGTTATTGGTTACGCAGTGTTCGTCTGGCTGTTACATTACTCTTAGCAACGTTTACAAATCTCTTTGTCCATCACGGGTTTTCAACAGTGCGTAGAACAAGTGCATATCCATGTGTCGTGCGGCGGATGAAGCAGTTAGTGTTCAGCGAAATGGCGTTGGGCACCATGACGAAGCTGAATGACGACGAACGCCTTGCAGGTCAGTGACGGTTGAGCAGTGCTCCTGCTTGTGACAACGGACGACGCTGTTGAGCCCAGCAAGACGCCGTGAGGACCATGTGCACATACGTAGTTTCGTGTTGTGTGTGTACAGTAACAACTTGCATGTGCGTATTAAAACACCTTTTCTGTTCCGCTTGGTACACTCTCCATCAGCATTTCATGTAATCTCAACGTAACAGCAACCACGTTCAACTGTCACTAGCACCGTGCTCAAAGTCACCACGGTCGCAGAATGCTGACGCAGGTGAGTTTCACGCGGAACACGGACACAGTGGCAGGACGCTGCGTCAGTCGCGTGGCGGAATGCAACCGTAGAAGGCGCACGACCGATCGTGTTGTGTGTACAGTTGCTCAATTAATGACGTGAAAGCACTCGCCATTGTCAGTGCATCTAGCGCGCGTTCTTTCGTAGTTGCTTCGTTGTCAGCGAGCTGTTACTCTTTGTTATTACTCGGACGAAGCGATTTCGCTGAAGGTGTCCCGCTGGCTCTGAGTGATGAGCCCAGTTCCATTAGTTTCGGATCGTCACGACACACGCGCTGCGCAGCCCACGTGCTTTCCGAGCCGGAGAGGGAGTCGCGCCTTCTGCTTCGCATTCATATGTAAACAAGAGAGGAGAATTTGCCTACTCAATATGGCCGACTTCCGGCTTTATCGCGGCTTCACAACGAGTGACGTCAGGGCCTCTCCTTACCTTTTCCTTCCTCCGTGGGTCCTCTGCATCACGAGTGCGAGGCGTTAATCACTGAGCCACGGCTCTTTTTTTTTTCATGGTATTTATTAAAGTACTTGGGCAATAAAGACAAAATCAAGCGAACAAAAGTACAATCAAATCGCGAAAGTAAGCGTTCAAGTGTTACTCATAAACACTAAATGGCTAACACAGCGAGAGTTCCTCACATTGAGAGTTCTTCACATCCTGTTATACAAACAAAAAAGGGGTGAGGTCAAACAGTTCTCTAAGACGGAGTACCAGTCCGGTCTAAAGTCAAGCTCGTCGTAAATGTTTTTTAGGTGGATAGCCATTTGAATGAAGTGTGCGCTTGAAGAGGTGGTGGGCTCTGCATTGCGGTCTTGCATTCGTGTCTTCCACAAGCTGCGCAAACCCATGAGGAAAAACATATCGTATGGTACTTCATCAAGTGTTGCTGGCAGAAGATAACGTATTGTGTGAGAATTAATGACGAAACGTTATTTCAGTGCTCGCTGAAGGACATCCCAAAATAGTATGGCATCTTTGCAGCTAACAAAACAATGTTCAATCGTTTCCGGCACATCACATAGACGGCAGTTAACAGACGGAATGAAAATACCTTTTCTTTCTAACCATGTGTCTACCGCCAATGTTTCAGAGTGGAGTTTAAAGAATGTTTTTGAATTCGGTGGAATGTACATTTTGCGCACTCGCTTCAACACATCGTGACCTGGAAGATTGGCGTACAGTGAACGGTACAATGGAGGTGTGAAGAGTGTACTCAGTAGGTCCTTATACAGCACCTTGCGCGATACTGAGTACAGGTATTCTACAGAGAAGCGAGCTTTAAGGAACTGAACTGCGAGGTAAACTTCCTGCATGAATCCCCACAAGCATGGGCGTTCGGAGAAGTTGGATGAAACAATTAAACCTGGTAAGCAATCAACAAGTGTAACCTGCAAGAAGGAACGGATTACAGGATGGGAATTGTCTCGAAAAAAGAAGAATCGGGACACTATTTGCCATAGATAAAGGTGTTTTAGTCCTAACCCACCCTCACTAACTGGCTTGAATATATTATCACGACGCATGGGCTCAAAAGTCGAAGACCATATGAAAGTAGCGAAAATCCAATGAAAGCGTTGTATATAGAATCTTGCGCAATGAATAAGTTGCAATACATAGTAAAGTTTTGTCGCTAAGAAAGTATTGCAAGCTTCAGCTCTCCCAAATATCGAAAGTCGATAGGGCACAAATGTCTGGGCCTGTCGTTCAACCTTAGGGACACGTTCCTTCCAGTAATGCGCACTGAATCTATATGCATGCAATGGTACATTGAGGTATGTTGGAGGAGTTCTTGTCCACTTAATCCCTGCTAAGTGGTTCGGTGTGCTACCCCACAAGCCAAACCACAGTCCTAAACTTTTAGAGGCATTTAAACGAGCTCCTGATACTATGCCAAACTTTTCAATAGTATTTACCACATTTTCGACACTTGGTTTATCTGTGCAAAAGAATGCGACATCGTCTGCATAAGCCAATACTTTAACCTCACTGCCTAATATTCTAAAGCCACGAATGCAACTCGACTGTATTATGCTTAAGCACAGTGGTTCTAGATAAAGTGCAAATAAAAGAGGTGACATCGGGCATCCCTGTTTTACAGAAGAGCGAATAGAAACTGGCTTAGAGAGTTGACCATTAACTATCAGACGAGTTAAGCATTCATTATAGCATAATTTAACGCCTTTAAGAACAACTTTGCCAACATTAGCTTGTTCGAGAAGAGAAAAAAGGAAGGAATGACGAACACGATCAAAAGCTTTTGCAAGGTCTACCTGTAGAATTGCAAGATGTTTTTGAGAACCATGACAGTATTGAAGCACTGTTCGAGCGACATGTATATTGGTTTGTATGGATCGACCTCTAATCCCACATGTCTGATGAGACCCAATGAGGATCGACATAGCAAATTGCAACCTATTTGCTAATACTTTTGCGAAAATTTTGTAGTCCACATTTGACAGCGATATTGGTCTGTAGCCCTCGACGAAGCGAAGTTTTTCCTTGTCAGTTGTTTTCGGTATTAACACAGTGTGACATTTGCAAAAAGATTGTGGGAGTGTATCCATGTCATAACTCATCTGAAAAGTATTCAGCAATATAGGAGCAAGCGTTTTCTTGAAAGCTTTGTAAAATTCGCCTGAGATGCCATCAGGCCCCGATGTTTTCAATAAAGGCAAGTTGTCGATTGCTTGCTCGATTTCCTGTATAGTAATGGGCCTATTAATGACTTCACAATCACTGTCCTTCAAGGGGTTCACAAGAGAAACAAAACTAGCCTTGAGGTGAGCGTCAGGATCATCAGAGAGAGAGCTAACTAAGCTGTTATAGTATGTTTCGAACGCCAAAGTAATGTCTCCGTTATCTTTTATGAGCACATCGTTAAAGTACAAGTCTGGAATAACTTTAGAAATCGCATGGCGTTGCTCATCAAGTAAAGCTTGGCGCGTCGGTTGCTCAGAATTTAAAGTGCGCTGGTTCCGAGATCTAATACGTGCCCCTTGGTAGCGAGCAGCATCATATCTCTGTAGTTGGCACTTAATATTCTCAATATCTTTGAAGTACTTTCCCGGCATTTCGCATTCCATCTCATAAAGATTGCAAAGACTTTTAACAAGTATCTTTTCATCATTCTTTCTATAGAAAGACTTAACAACCCCAATTTCTAAAGCTACAGCGCGAACTTCTTGTTTAAAAAGCTCCCAAGCAGCGAAGATATGAAAACCAATCGAAAAAGATTGCCTCAATGCCATCTGGACGCGATTCATGAATTCCTGATCACAGAGGAGCTTCGCATTCATTTTTCAAAGGGCCCACTGGGGACGGAATTGTTTGTGACGATTTTCACCAATTTGCGCTATGACAATACAATGGTCTGAGAATGATACAGCTTCGGTGCTGCAGGAAATTTTACGAGATAGGAGTGATGAGGACACGTAAATCCGGTCAAGGCGAGCATGAGAGCTGCCTTGTACTCTTGTATATGCTGTTGCCCGATTCGAGACCCCGATGTCAATTAGTCCTGCATTATCTACAATACCGAATAAAAGCTCACCACTCCCGTCTCTCTTTCCAGACGAATTATAACGATCAATAGCTTCACATATGCAGTTGAAATCTCCCATAAGTACCGTGCATCTGTCGACGTCAATTAAATTACGCACTTTTTCAAATAACTCAAGTCGTTTCGGAACATCATTAAACGCATATAGATTGATAATTCTCCATGGCACTCTTTGCAACAAAAAATCACAGCATATATACCTGCCCTCTTCATCAACACTAGTGCACAATGCTGAACAGGGTAGGCTTTTTTTCAGAAACAACCAACAGCCCGCAGATAAACCTTTAGCATGTGAGACACACACATTAAACTGAGACAGAAAAGGCCGCAGGGCCTTCTCGGTCTCTTCCTCGCTCTTTGTCTCTTGGATGGCGACAAAGGCGAGACGCTTCCGATTGAGAAGTCTACGGAGCTGTGCCTGTTTCTGCGAAGACCTAAGGCCGTGTACGTTCAAGGTGGCAAATATGAGTCGCTCAGACTGTGCCATGGTTACTACCTTCTAATTCTCTTATCGTCCCACTTGATCAGTCCCAAGAGTTGGCGCTGAGGCTTCCCGTGAGCCCCCAGCAGGCCTCCTAGATCGGGATCGGCGACACTTCCCCTTTGGCATGGACTTTCGTCGACAGCGTGACTCCCTAGTCACTGACGCTGGGTCACTCCCTTTGCTTGAATCCGAGCTGGACAATGCGCGACGTTTCAGTATTGCTGTATCTGTAGAGATCTGCATATCATCTTCCGACACTGCACCATGATGAAAAAGCTGCTGCGGAGCTGCAGCGCAAGCAGGTGATGAACTTTCTGTGGCACCCAGCCCAGAGTCTCTATCTTGTACTGGTGGTTCTTCGGCATCTTTATGGGTCAGCGCAACAGCACTCTTCATAGGAACTCCTCCTTGTGCTAGGAGTTGTGCGGAGTCGTTTTGGGTATGCTGCTTGCATGATTCACTTGGCTCTTTGCACGCAGAAGTTTCAACTGTGTCAACAGCGATGACTTTATTTCCTCTTCTGGATTCCTTGTGGTAGAGCTTGCAGCATATGACATTAACAGAGTGTCTCCCGTTGCGTCCAAAACCTCGGTGGCATCCATAATATGCTCTTGTAGGTTATCATCTGGCTGTTTTGTGTGCTGTCGCAGCTTGTTGGCGTATGTCATAACACAATCCTCGGCCGAATGACCGAAGCGTCGACAGTTGTCACAGCGAGGGGTCCTGCAGTTTCGGCGGATGTGTCTAACCTTACTGCACCGAAGGCAAAGTGGTGGGCGGCCAGGTATCAGGACGAGGCTTTGAACTCCGCAGACAACAAGAATATGAGGAATATCCGCAATGCGAACTCCATCAGCAAGGGACAAAACAACATCCCTATTTAGCGTCCGCATTTGTTCCATGTCCGCTACTTTCCAGCTTTCTTGTGATATTGTCTTGACCTTCCCAAAAGCTTGCAGAGCCTCGCACACATAGGCGTCCTCCAAGCGCTCAGGAAGCCACATAAGCTTCAACTTCACTTCCGTGGGCTCCGGGTCTATAACGAGGCATCGACGACTTTTGACGAAAAATTCGCCTCTTGTGACCAACTTTGTTTTCGTCAGCGTTGACTTGCATGTGACCATCCAAACATGAGACATTTGAAATTGACCTATGGAGCTTATTTCCTTCAAGTCAATGATGTCCCAGAGAGCATCTCTAAAATCTTGAACCCGGTAGGGGCGACCAGCTAAGTCCGCATGTAGAAAAACAGAGTCCACAACAAGCTTACCGGTGGGAAGGCGAGGAAGTACAACACGGTAGTCATTGCCGCTGGCTGAAGCCTGAGCAGCACTTCGGCCCATGGCCGATAAATCCTTCGAAGCGGAGAACATGAAAAACGCGTCCGTTCAGAACGTCGTCTTCGTCTTTCTCCCACTGAGCCACGGCTCTGGCAAGGTTGGTTCAGTGTAAACACCTTTCCTTCCTCACTGAGCCACGGCTCACGGAGGAAGGAAAGGTGTTTACACCGAACCAACCTTGCCAGAGAGACAAAACAGAGCGCTGACAAAAAGTACCGCGGATAAATTGAACAAATTAACCGACAGAGACGAAATCGATGCCAATGAGCTGCTGCTTTTCAAACGTCAGAAAAATCTCAATACTTATACTAAAACATTCTCCGCTTTTGTATTATAATAAAAATAAAACAATTTTTTTCATAAAAACGATTTAGTAATTATTTTTAGCAATTTTTTGATACATCCTGAAATAAAAATTTCAGCCGCGTTGAGCGCCCCTAACAGGAAAAAAACACACTAACTTATCTGACCGCTAAGAGAGGACATAGTAATTCCACTAGACGCACAAATAAGAAAACTTGCTGGTTAGATTATTAAATAAATAGATGTGGTGTACTCTTTAAATTTGGCGGTGGCTAACGCCACCTAGCCGTAATGCTTAGTGAACAAAAACTACATTTATCTTTTTTTCTTTGTTAATAGTGAAGTTGAGGACTGGTACTTTGCAGTGAAGGGTTTAATTTTCACTCGCGCTTTGACTCTAGTCACCAATCAAATAACCCCCTTCTAGTTAATTCTACCCGCTTAAAGTCTGTTCTGCCCTCCCTGTCCCTAAACTCCAGTGCTTTGAAAAACTCTGCGTCATTATCCTGAACTACAGGGTGAAGCTCTTCACTATAGTGTGAAGCCGCGGTCAATTTTTTCGCCCTCTACGGCCATCGCGGGAACTTGAGAGTTTCCAGGGCTTGAACAATACTCCCTTGCTGGCGTTGTCTGGGCACTATAACGCCACCAACGGCGGCCGGTTTGGTTTCGTTTTCAATCCACCTCTTCTATACACGCGCTTCTTCGGATTGGGCCGGTGCCGTGTGCGTGAGTACTCGCTCGTTGTCTACTTGTTTGGACCACGTGCTCGTCTGAGCGTACGATGTGGTCGTCGCGGAATTCAGCACAATGTCTATTTTACAAAATGCCGAGTAGCCCACGCACGTTTTTCTCACGCCTTCTCAGAGCGTGTGTGCGCATCGGTGTGCATGAAAGCATTGTTTACCGTTATCGGACATCACTTAAAAGGCCGAAGTGCGCGATAAAATTGTGGTTGCGCTAATGTGCATGGTTGTGCTAACCTCCATCCTAATGTAGGCATGCATTGTATTATTCATTGGAACGTGGAGGCGTGTACGGTACGTTACCCCGGGTTTTATTTTCTTAGCGTGTGCGCATAAAAAATGATGCCACTCGCTGACTTCACTAAATCATGTTCATTTCGTGAGTTATCTCGCGTTAGAGAACTTGAGCGGATTTGAGAATAATTCTTACCGACTGCCGTGACTTAGTTTCGCTGGAGCGTAATGTGTAGTCGATGAACGTAGTAGCATCCGTTGTTTCAAATTAAGTCGTATGAGTCAACATTTTTTCTTTGCACTATCTATACAGTACGCTTATATTATGGAATTCTGACTCCATCTAAATAAATGACAGTTGTGACAGCCCAAGGGAACTTGGTTACGGCTATCACAGAATAAGATACCGCACGCGCTCATGCACACACATATTAAGGAATAACTTAGCAACCATAGCAGCTGTCTTTTGTACACATTATGCTGAAGTGAACCTCGCCTGAACATCCACATTTTCATTGCAGCTATGCTGGTTTTAGAGTTGCAATATTTGCATCTCGTAACTAGGAGTGTTTGTTGTATAACGTGACTTCAATTAAATAACAAAGCACGATTCCATGTCTGTTATAAGAAAAAAAAGGAGAATGAAGAATAACGTGAATTACCCGCCAAAGTAGGTATCTGCGTACTTGAACAAGTGGTGTGATCGAGTGCGGCAAATGAAAACACTTATTGCCCACTTTAGTTACATATATGCACATACGCGTCACGAATGTGGTGCTTTCCCAACCATGTATGGCGTCCATTATATTGGACAAATCACGATTTTGTTTTTGTTATAAAATGTAGATAAGAACTTCACTTATCTGCCAAAGTAGGCGTATGCCATCTTGAACATGTGTGCAGGAAAAAGCGTGGGGTCGTGGTGCCACGTCATGCAGTGAATGAGAGCCCTTTTTGTCTTTTATATATCAACACACATGTACGCATCTCAGAGGCACTTCATCTTCTCCAAAAACTCCAGATTGTCAACTGTTGTAGATTGCATGCAACAGAGGGTTCACGCTTTGAAAGATGTGACAGAGACTATGAAACACTTGCTCTAAACATAAAATATTCCATTTAGCTTGAAAGAAAATGATTTTTGAATGGCAACAATAGTCCCTTTACACTGCAGGAATTCGGGGAGAGCATCACTCGAAAATTACTCTGGTCGAACGGACAAATTGTTTACAATGCCACCTTTGGCTGTTGCAATTTTGACACAATGGAGTAATGTCCTGGTCAACGGGGCTGTGGAATGTGCCTTGTGGCCACACCAAATCAATTCTTCTATCGAAACAACATAACAGTCTTTTATAGGTTACCATGACTCCTCTTTGCACGTGAGGTGTTAAGATGTTACACTACCTCCTCACGGGCTGCTACTGACTAAATTCACTTTTCATTATGAAGAATTCTGTCAGCGAAGACAAACAGGACACAGAAGGAGGAAGACAGACTTCTCACACTTTCTGAGCAAATGAAGAATGTAACATTAAACATCCACATAAGAACCAGTTTGTAGATTGGATGTTGTGTATAACATTCCTATGACATGGGAACATGCGTACGTATGGTAAACTGGGAGATGCTGAAAAAGGGAACACTTGTCCAACCTGAGAGATCGACCTAGCATTGTCAGAAATGTGGGTGCAAAGCTCAGCCTTGCGGTGATACCATTTAGCTCAACCAAATTATGAGTGAAATTCTGGAAGCCATTTCGATTGAAAAGTATAAAAGAGAAGTGCATTAGCTATCCTTCAATGGCCTTTCAGGATAAAGAGATTTTGCTTCTGTCATCATATATTTAATGCGCTTTTTTTTCCAAGTTATTTATGAGGTGTGGCTTTAATGTACTAAATTTCTGTGGATGCACTGATTTGTGGCATTGTGATCACAGGTGAAATATGCGCAAACTATCTGCTCTTTAAAGCGATAGCGCAGGTCATGTCGGGTACATGAGCAAACGTTTGCTCAAAAACAAATTAGTTAGATTCCGCTTGTCCGTGTGTGCTTTTTTTATTTAGTCTGTTTTTGTAGCACGCCTAGGTAATATAAGATCAATTCTTACTTTTCACTTTGATTAATCTCAGATTGGAAATGCTCTGTCTGCCACCTTGCACGACGAGAGCATGCCATTGCCCATGAGATACAACGCAGATGTAAGCAGCATCTGCTAGCAAGTTTGTTGATTTAAAAAACTGACTGCTTGTGCTGCACAACTCTTCATTGGCCACTCTGTATATATAAGCACCGGATCCCGACTTGCATTCTAGCGCCAATGTGAGATTTGTCTTGTGCGTAGCTGGACAATAAAAATTTGCAGTGTGCACATTATTTAAAACTTGACTGCATCCCCCGCCCCTGCTTAGTTTCGCATTGCCAGGGCTTTTGGATTGCTAGCACAGTACAAGCAAGGAACGGCTACTCAAGAAAGGCTCAGGAAAGTGGGTTTAGCCGCGGCGAAACCTGCATGGTGTACGCTGACGGTGGTGATCTGGCTATCTTAAGGCCTAATCTTGTCCATTGTCTGTACTCACGGTGATGCTGATAACAATGCAAGGTACCCACTATATACAATGAGGCTGATGGGCTTGTCTGTGTGTTGTGCGTGCTCATAGTGACGATGAAAAAAGCATGTTCTTGACCATACAATATCTTTCTGGCATGGATAAAAACGAACGTGAACGCACTCTCGCCTAAGAAAAACAACGCTGATGCAATCAACAAGCTGCCCCAGGGGCGAGAGCTCGCAAAGTAGCGGCAAAGCAGCAACACTGACAACAAGCTGCAACACTGACAACAAGCTGCAACTCCTGAGGCAAGAGTGCAGCATGCAGTGGCTAGTATACGTAGACAGCAAGCTAGGAGAGAGCTCAGAAAGCAGTGGAAAAATGGCAGCACTGATGACAAGCTGCTACCCCGGAGTTAAGCAGCGGCTCAACAACTAAAACACATTGCATGTACCATACACACGTGTGAAGGTGGCTGCACTAGTTGCCACACATTTACATACACAAGTGGGCAAAGTCGCGGGTTATTTACGGTAAGAACAGTCCTCAGTGCTTAGCTCACTCATCATGATTCACTTCGTAGATGTTTTCTTAAATTGATATTGTGTCTCATAGGTTTTGCATATTTAATAAGCTCACCCCAAAATTAACTGGTAGTTGAAATCGGCACTCTGTCCAGTGCCATCTTGCGATATTTCTGCCTTATACCGAATATATCAATATTCATTCTTCTCAAAATAAATACACTTTAATAACAAACAATTCATTCTTTTTTTCGTTACTTACAGCACTTGTACATGATCAGCTATGGATGGCTTTTGCAACACATCATTTTGGGTGAGTACTGCACACTTTACTGCAAAACATTTGTGCCTGTGTGCACCAATACAAAGCAACAGAGGGTGGAAACTTCTGTTCCATGCATTCTGTCTAGCATTTTATTTGCAAATTTTTAACAAGTTGTGTTATTTCTTTTCTTATACAAATATTATTTTTGGTGTGTAATTTCAAATCTTGGTCAGAATGATTTTTGCAAGATAGGTCCCATATTTTGTGATATACCTACCTTGCTCAGAAGAATACTATGCCCAGAATGTTTTTTTGTTGGTGTTGTTGATGTCGACAGATTTAAAATTTTACATTTATACATAAGCGAGCACAACCACATATGAGGAATAAGTTATGAAGTGACTGGACAAAAGCTGCTCACTTCATTGTTAATAGTTCTGTATGTACTGTGTCTCCGCCAAACCCTTTTTATATTTGATGTATCAGGCTACGAATATTTCTTGTCTACATTTACTGAAAAGGGGCTCGGCCTAAAGGACTGACTTTGGTCTCCCAAGATCAGTGGCGTAAATCGTGGTGGGAGGTAAGGGGTGTCCTGATACCCCTAATTGGGTCTGCCCATAACCTGGGGCTGTGGAGAAAGCCCGTTGAGACTGTACTCCCTTAAGATCTAGCTATGTAGTATCATATTTGAATTGCTTGACAGCTGTGCACTCTCTGTAAAACCAACTCTGAAATGGGAAGCCCTTCCAAAGATATGAATCGAAGTACAAAAGTGAAAGCTGCGTTCCATTTCAAAAAGCTCTGTATTTTCAACTCTGTGGGTTACTTCTGGTGCGCTTCAAATGTTTTTTTGTTTATGTTTGTTAAGCTTTCAAATGCAAAGTAAATGAAGAATTTCCAAGTATGTATCATTATTTATTTCTGTCGACAGTTTGGTGGAAGCCATCGACAATGAAAAATAAATCCGATTGCTGGACTGTGATGATGTTAATTCAAAAAGTTGATTGAAGTCCTTAGAGAGAGAGAAAAATGTTTATTGATACAGAAAAGCTGATAGGTCGGCCTGAATTATGTTCTAGCCTGCTCCTGAGCGTTGGGAAAGGGGAGGGTGTGGAAAAGAAAGAGAGATGATGAGGAAGGTGGCGATGAAACAAGACCTTGGATAAATTCACAGTTTCTTGTTGAGTTCTGTATCTCTTAAAAACTCGGTCAGCACTCTTAAAATATTGCGCTTGATGACGAGGTGGTGGTACCAAAAGAACTTTTTCGGAAACTTGCTGCTTGGTACATTTCATCAAGACAGTGGCCAACGAACTTCTTTGCGCTATATATCTTGGGCAGATGCACAAGATATGTTTAGTTTTCTCAGGGGTGCCACAGGCCTCATAGTTGGGCCTGCAGGGCCGATAATGTATAGGTAACGATGAGTAAACGTCACACCTAATCGTAACCGGTGCAGTAAGCTTGTACAGCACTTTTTCATAGTTGGCAGTAATCTAACATGTATATCTGGGTCTAGTTAGTGAAGACGATGGTGATGGTGACTTGATAAGGGCCAATATGCTGCTGTTGTTTCTCGGAGGAGTGTTGTAGTGTACACGTATCCCGAAGGAGTACGGCCACTAGCGTGGGTCCGATCTTAGCAAACCCCAGGGCACACGTTAACCGTTGCCGTGGCGAGAACACGGTACTACTCAAGCTCGCAACACCTTATTGTCTGCCGCAACATCAAAACGCAGTACATAGCCCGTTGCAAAAGGTGTGGCTGGAAAGCAAATGGGCTTGTCCACGCCACGGGCGAGAAGTACTACACAGGGATGCCGTGAGCACATCTCTGTGGTAAAAGTGATTCACGGGAACACCGGGACAGAGGGCCGGTTGCTCGAGTGAGAACAAAGGCGTTCGCGTTGGCTTCGGAGAGGTACGGGTCGGCCTAGCCTGGCCATGCACTAGGACATCGCACCGCTCTTCGGCATAGTGTTCGCAAGGGGCAACAAAAGATGAGTGTTCGCCGCGGGCGCAAAGCGCCGTTGGGGAAGTCCAACGAGCCCCAAACAATGGAAGTCGACGAACGAAAAAGAGATGAGTGCTCATCGTCAGTCATCCTGGAAAAATCTAACTCACTCCCGACGTGTGCGCGCAAGACGTTCTGGGAGACTTTGCGCACGGCGCCACAGCCCATATTCGCTACCGGGTGAGAGGGGTTAAACCTAACTTTTCGCTCCCCCAGCACGACAGACAGCGGAGAAAGGGAGTCATGTCGGGACATGAGAATGGCAGAAATAGGCGGCAAAGCCCACACAATGGCGGCGAGCTTGCCTGAATTCTCTTATTCCCCTCTCCTAAATTTGCCCTTTACCAGTCTTCAAAGGCAGCCGGACAACACCCATGCAGTTAAAATGACACTGATATGAGCAACAGCTAACTTCAGTCCAGCCCTGTAGCTGCTGCTAAAAAAAAAATGAAAGGAAAAAAACATTAATAACAAAATAAACACATGGCACTATAACATGTTTGCGAAAAGGAGCTCAGGAAAGTAGGACTAGTGTTCGTGGTGCTGAGGCGGGATAGCATCCATTGCGCGGAGGGGCGGAAAAGCGTGACAATGTCCGCTGGGTGCGATACCCATGTGTGAGGTCAGAGGCACAGAAGTGGCTTACTGATGGCTAGTGGCTTATGATGACGATTGGACTGCGAGTCCGACGAACGTTGCTTCGGTGGCGGTTCGGAGGCCCCGCCTTCCTCAATGTATGACAGGGAACCTCGCTGGGAAGCTGGGCCTCATCGGTGTGGGGTCTCAAAATAGCGAGCGCCACCACCACATTCTTGGAGAGAAGGGACACAGTTGACACGGTTGGAACAAACCCAACGATACACACATTTATTTGAGTAATTTTTGATCGACAATATTGTCAGCCAAATAATTATAACATCAATCGTTATCAACACGCTAGGACATCCTTACACAATATTAGACATAAGCTCCAAAACATGACAAACACAATAACATATCCAAGGTGGTGTCGCCAATGCTTGACTTACCATTAGGGCCCCTGACGCGCAACCCGTGGTGCCATGCACCGGGGACCCACGCTAGAGAGAACCGTTCGCGGCAACCGCCACGCGCAGAAATGCCCAGCTTATTTCTCACTCGCCGCTACCTAGGCTTGTCTTCGGCTAGGGGTCACCATCCCTTCCAGGTCACTGTCCCTTCCAATATTTAGGAAGGCGGGTGAGAAACCAGTTGAGCAACTCTCAGATATTTGAATAGCGAACGCGAGTTCACTCAAATGGTTTGCCCAGTCCCTTTGACTTTCGGCAAAGGCCGCCAAAATCAGTTTGAGCGTACGATTGACACGCTCCGTCAAATTGGACTGGGGATTGTAGGGTGAAGTGGTGCGGTGATCAATTCCGAGGGAATGGCACGTGACACGAAACACCTGAGCGGTGAAATACGAAGCATTGTCCCTGATAAGCCTTTCCGGGAAGTCGAACCGGCAAAATACTTCCTGCAGCTTCTCAAGCACCGCTCGCACTGTCTTCTTCCGAAGAGGAAACAATTGCACCCACATCGAAAAGTGATCAACGACTGCCATCAGGTGAATGAACCCGTGCTTACTCCTGGCAAATGGTCCTATTAGATCGCAGGTGGCCACTTGCCACGGACGCTCACTGACAATCGGTTTCATCCGACCGGGCGGTTTGCCACCCCTTGATTTCACTGTTTGACAGACGCGGCAAGAACGGCAATAGCGAAAAATGTCTCGCTTCATGCCGGGCCAGGTCAGAACGCGGCTCAGTTTTGCAAAAACTTTGGAGCCACTCAGGTGACCGGCCATGGGTTCGTCGTGAGAGGATCGCAGCAGTGCGGCTGTCAGACTTTTGGGCATAACCACCTTAAATGGGTCTACGGACTCGTCGTCAGTGGCTATATACTTCAGCAGGAGCCCGTCATGGTCCAGCAAATATGAATCCGCCGGGGACTCAGCGACACACGCTGGTTCGAGCCCCCTATTCGCGCCCGCTGCTGGGCAAGCAGCGTCACGGCGCTCCGTCTCATCGAGACAGTCGCTATCGGCGCCCGTTGCAGGACAAGCAGCATCACGGCGCTCCATCTCTCTGAGACCGTTGCACGTTTGGCGACAAAATGGATCACTTTGCTGGGCCTTCAGAAGCTCTTCTCTGCTGAAAGCGATTCCTATGCTCCCAAAATGGGGAAGTCTGGTATCGTGCCTACTCAGGACCGCATGCAGTAACAGCCGCTTGTGTCAGCGTTACGGGTTTGCTTTCGGCATGGTAGCCTTCGGAAAGCCCCTCCGCTTGGCTGCTTCGCGATGCGCCGCTTATTTGGTTAACAGCCAAGGTTCGTCTGCATGGGGACTCGCCCTTCTCGCCGAATGGTGGCGAAGCCGCTGTTTCACCCCCAACGCTTGCATGGGCAAAAGCACCGCTAGCGGCTGTCGCGCCAAGATCCAGGTCCTTGGCAGACAATGGGGTATGGGATAGCGCGTCAGCTACCACGTTGGTGCTCCCCTTTCTATGCTGCATTGCAAAGTTATAGTGCTGTATCAGGAGAGCCCAGCGCACCAGCCTGCCGGCAGGCTCATGGAGCTGCATCAGCCAGCTGAGTGCACTGTGATCCGTTTGCACCACGAATTTCGTACCATCAAGGTAGACGTCAAACTTCCATAGAGCAAGCACGATGGCGAGGCATTCCTTTTCGGTCAGGGAATAATTTTTCTTCGCAGAAACCAAGGAGCGGCTGGCAAAGGCCAATGGCTGCAACTTGCCATCGTATCCCTCTAGGAGAACTGCTCCTAAACCCAGATCGCTCGCATCGATTTGACTGTGTGGCGTCTCGAAATGGCGAGCAAGCGCCACACCACGCTCTTGGAGTAAAAGGACACAGTACACACGGTCGCAACAAACCAAACGATGCACAAATTTATTTAAATAATTTAGAACGACGATATCGTCAGCCAAATAATTATAACACCAATCGTGATCAGCACGCTAAGACATTCTTACACAATAATAAACAACACGACAAACAAGGCGGTTCGCTAATGCCTGACTCACCATGTGGGCCCACCGTAGACGGCCCGCGGTGCCGTCCACGGCAGACCCACCGCGAGAGACAATAGTCCGCGCCACCGCCCAATGCCAAAAGAGACTCGCTCAACTGTCTCGCCCGCCACCAAGGCTTGCCTTCTGCCAGGAGGCGCAGCCGGCGCTAGCACTCTACCAACCATGATGATGATAGTGGGGATCACCGCTCACGAACACATTGCGACTTATTGCTCAACAGTTGTCACCCCCGAAGTATGGCTTCTGTACGAGACACATGCGCCACGCGGCGCAAGAAACTTTACAGAATATGTCAGCACCCCCACAATTTTCCAACCTTAATTCAAACCATATTTCAAAAAAAGAAGAAATCCGCTACACAAGCTCTAATGAAACATGACAACCCATGTCCCTACATAATATCTGTAGGGACCCCCGCCGTTCGACACTGCTGCACTGTCCGGCTCGATGACTTCACCTCAGTACCGGTCCCACAACAGCAACGTTGAAGGCGGCGCGACGAACCGTCACTCCGGCCGACACGTCTTCTAGTTGCGACAAGCACTCACGAGGGTGCCGGACTGCAGGCAGTTGCGCAGGTTTCAGGCATCTCCATTGCCCGACCTCACGACCGCATTCCAGGCCAGCAGCGCTGACGATGTGCAGAAGACAGCCATCCGCGGGTTACATCACTCCCATTGCGTAAATTCTAAAACACTCGAAAGAACAATGCAGTAGGCCAAAGGAAAGGGAGCCAAAGGAAAGGGTATCACGCATTCAACGTGCTCGTTGTTCAAGGCTCAGGGCTCAGCGATAGAGTAAAGTTCATCCATCGCACGTACATACTCCTGTAAAGACTCGTCAAGAGCTTGTGTACAGAGCTAGAGTTCTGGCCCCATCCTACTTTCGTAGTCAGCGGGTAGGAATTTGCACAAAAAGCCCACGTGAAATTTCTCGAGGGTTGCTGCACGGTAACCGTGCACAGTAAGCCTATAACATCTCACCCCCGTGTCAGTCAGTGCAGCTGGAACAACACATTCGAGCACCACCTGATCATCCAAACTCATTGGTCTCTGATAACGTGACAGAAAGTCGAGGTAATCTCAGGTGGTGAGCAGATCACCGTATCCCCTGTAGGTTGGCATAGGCAACATAACAGCGGAGTGACCGCTTTTCGGACCAGCCGAAAGTGTTTGCACAGCTCCTGAGAGTGCTTGGATCATCTGCACGGCATTTTGCAGCAACGTCTGCGTCGTCGCACCGGCTTCACAGGAAACCATTAATGCGTTAGCGGCGCGGTCGAGTGGAGGTGAGCTGTCTCCCAGCTTGATGAGTGCGGCGGTTTCAAGCCGACCACTGCCCTGTGCACCACTCCCAGAGCAAAAGAGGCTCCTTGTGGCATTTGCCTGCTGTCAAACATAATGCGCACTTGGTGTGGCTACCGTTGACAATTCAGGCGCCTGCTCAACATGCGTTCGAACTGTCAGTTGCACGGCTGACAGTGGCCAAAGTCGGTGAGGGCCAAAGCCTGTGCCACGTCAATTCCTCAGGGAACCGACTGCAAGCGCTGTGCTGACAAACTGCCATGCATGCTGAAGGGTGCATTAGCAGTCGGAGGTGCTTGTGCGTGGCGTTCGGCTAGGGCAAGAAATACGAACTGAAATACGCTCCATCTCTAAAGGGAGCATATAGGCGCCTCGTGTCTTCACCGCAACAGGGGTAGGCGACATAGACGGGTGCTGAAGGGTTCCCGTCAATAAAGGCAATGGCCTCCTTTGCAACGCGGCATCCGCTAAAAAGCACAGCTGACAAAAATCCCGCGAAGCAGACATGTTGCGACAAGCCCGAATCGCGCAGGCGAGCTGACTCCCTAAGAGCAGTCAAAAGCTTAGAGCTTTTGATACCGCGTTGGGCGCCAGTGTCGTGTACACGTATCCTGAAGGAGTATGGCCACTAGCGTGGGTCCGATCTTAACGAGCTGCAGGGCATGCGTTAACTGTTGCCGTGGTGAGAACTGGGTACTGCTCAAAGTCGCAACACTTTACTGTCTGCGACAACATCAAAATGCAGTACAGAGCTTTTTGCAAAAGGCGCGGCGAGAAAGCAAATGGGCTTATCCATGCCACGGGCGAGAATTACTACACAGGGGTGCCATGATCATGTCTCTATGGTAAAAGTGATTCACGGGAACACAACAAAGGCCCGGTTGCTCGAGTGAGGGCAAAGGGGCTCACGTTGGCTTCAGAGAGATACGGGTCGGCGTAGCCTGGCCATGCACTAGAACATCGCAACGCTCTTCGGCCTAGCATTCGCAAAGGGCAACAAAAGGTGAGCATTCGCCGTGAGCGCGAAGTGCTGTTGGCGAAGTCTGACGAGCCCTAAACAATAGGAGTGGACGTACGGAAAAGAGATGCATGCTCACCTTTAGTCGTCCCGGAAAAATCTTTCTCACTCCCGACGCGTGTGCGCGAGACGTCCCGAGAGACTTTGCGCACGGCGTCACAGTCGACATCCGCTACCGGGTGAGAGGGGTTAACCGTAACTTTTCAACTCTCCCAGCAGGCCAAAGAGTGAAGGAGGGTAGTCATGTCGGGACAAGAGAACGGCAGAAATAGGTGGCAAAGCCCATGCAAAGGCGGCGGGCTGGCCTCAATTCCCACAGCATATATACAACTGAGTTAGTATCCGGTCGTGAAAACCAAATAGTTTGTGCTTAAATGGGGGCCATATCATCTTCTTGCTCAAAAAGTGGCTGAATCACACTATGTAGCCCTGAAAAATGGCCAGGGTTTAAGGTATCATCAGATTCTAGGACACTGTGGCCTACATGGAAACGAGCAATCCGATGCGGAGGCAAAGATGGGTCACGATAACGCCCCAATATTGACTATTGAGGTCCTGAGGGGGCCGATTATTCTCAAGGGAGAGGTTAACAAAGGGTAAGCGTTTGCCGCGGGCACAAGGCGCCGTTGGCGAAGCCCGGTTGAGCCTCGAACAAAGGGAGTTGATGGACGGAAAATAAATGCGTGCTTACCCCATGTCATCCCGGAAAAGTTCTCTCTCACTCCCGGCGCGCGCGCCTGATAGGTCTTGAGAGACTTTACGCACGGTGCCACAGACGACATCCGCTACTGGGAGAGAGGGGTTAAATGCCACTCCTCGCTCCCCCAGCGCAGCAGGCTGCGAAGGAAGGGAGAGTCATGTCAGGACATGAGAATGGCAGAAATAGGCGGCAAAGCTCGTGCAAAGGCTGCGGGCTAGCCCCAATTCCCACATCTCGCTGTCCAAAATTTGTCCTTTACCGGTCTGCAAAGGCAGCTGGACGTCACCTATGCAGTTAAAATGACACTGCTACGAGCAACAGCTAACCTCAGTCCAGCCCTGTAACTGCTGCTAAAGAAAAAAAATGATGACATAAAAACTATACCGTACTTACTCGCATAATCCTTGCACTTTTTTGCCGGAAAACCGATGCAAAGTTGGGAGGTGCGAGAATTACGCAGGGAAAACTTTCTACGAATACGTACAGAGCGAAAAAGAGAACGAAGTGGCCGCAAAACGGGATTCTCACACCAGCAACCAATAGCAAGCTTTAAAAAGTACTTATTAAAACTTACTTCAACAATAAAAGCAGAGGTTTAACACAAGACAAGATTTATTTCAGATGCGAAAAGTGGAAGCAAATAGTCGAGAACTAGAATACCATACACAAAGCTTGTGGACGTTGCGGGCGTAGCGGTAGCATTCGTCGCTCAACAGGAGCCCTCAAAAGATACGCGTAGGACGTCAGTATTGGGATGATGGCCATTTAACAGAATCGTCCGCAGTTTCCTTCTGAAAAAATAAAGTTTATTATCAATCCCAGTTTTAGGCACACGGCAGGCCCAAGCGTCTTGGTGGCTTGCAGCTGCCGTCACCAGTAGCGAACACAAAACTCGTAGACTCTGAAGGGCCTACCGAGGGCCCTGTGGCCTTTGTTTAGAGCATGATCTATCACTTTCTACTTGAAAGCAGCCCCGTGTAGGTTCAGTATCGCCTCAAAATGTAACAAAATTACCGACACAGCATACAAAACATACAAAACACGCCGTAACGCTCACTGGCCACTTCGGCTAGGCTTGGATTGAATTGAATCTCCGTGCAATAGTACGCTTGATGGTTAAGAGATGGCGCCAGATGGTGCATGCTATCATCATCAGTGACTGGAATGAGCAGATGACTTTATTGTGGCAGTTTTCGGGGGTGCGATAATTGCTCGAGGAAAAAAAGAATCGTATTTTTGTTGGGGATGTGGGGGGTACAAGAATTATGCGAGTGCGAGGATTACGCGAGTAAGTACGATAATAACAAAATAAACACATGGCTCTATAAAATGTGTGTGAAAGGAAGAAGCACAGGAAAGTAGGACTAGTGTTAGTGGTGCTTATGTGGGAGAGCGTCCTCTGCGGGGAGGGGCGGCAGAGCGTGGTAATGTTCACTGGGTGCAAGGCTTGGATTGAATTGAATCTCCGTGCAATAGTACGCTTGATGGTTAAGAGATGGCGCCAGATGGTGCATGCTATCATCATCAGTGACTGGAATGAGCAGATGACTTTATTGTGGCAGTTTTCGGGGGTGCGATAATTGCTCGAGGAAAAAAAGAATCGTATTTTTGTTGGGGATGTGGGGGGTACAAGAATTATGCGAGTGCGAGGATTACGCGAGTAAGTACGATAATAACAAAATAAACACATGGCTCTATAAAATGTGTGTGAAAGGAAGAAGCACAGGAAAGTAGGACTAGTGTTAGTGGTGCTTATGTGGGAGAGCGTCCTCTGCGGGGATGGGCGGCAGAGCGTGGTAATGTTCACTGGGTGCAATGCCCGTGTGCGAGGTCAGAGGCACGGAAGGGGGCTCCCTGATGGCTCATGGCTACTGCTGATTAGCCACGAGTCTGACGAATGCCGCTTCGGTGGTGGTTTGGAGGCCCCACATTTCTCGATGGATTACGAGGAAACCTAGCTTGGAAGCCGGGCCTCTCCAGGAATCAGGGAAGCGAACCGGCATTGGCTGCGAGGTGCCGTGACGTTGGCAGGCAGCATATAGCTACTGTCAGCTGGCCTCGCACAGGAGCCAAGGTAGATGGGGCAGCAGGGCTTCTCGGCGACGGCCGAGAGCAGAGCACAGCCAGATGTCTGATGTCAGCAGGTCAAGACCCCGAGCACCTCCAGTGTCCACATTGACGGGACGAAACCACAATGCGCATTCTTCCCGGGCACGCACAGAAGCACCACACACGTACACACACACACTGCCTATGACTGCGCGAGCAAAAGCGAGAAGCGTTCTTCGCCCTTCTATCCGCGCATAAGCACCAGTTGAAGTTCAGAACTCTCTTCGCCGATAGTTGAAATGCAGCACAAAAAATGCTAGTAGAGCAAGAAAGACACTTAATATCTGGACAAAAGAAAATAAAACATAAAATACAAAGGAACACGTAATATTAGAAAAAGAAACATAAAAACATAAAATACACACAAACTCTTATAAAAAAAAGGAACCTTGGCTGCAAACCGGGCTGTATCGACTTATTTATGAGAACAGGCCCTAATGAAGTCAACCATACTGAGGGTGAACAGTAAACTGAGGGCCTTCAGTTGTGGAGAAGTCCGCCGTCCGGCGTGAAATCACAAAGATGACTGCTTTCTCAGTTTATACCAGTGCGGGGCTGAATGCGGTTCGCTGATCCAGGTGTGCCCCGTTGCCTGCGCGAAGTGCCGGTGGGCGCTGGCGGGACCTTGTCAGACGGGGACAAAAGGTTCAGGTCTGCGATATGGGCACACCTGAGCTCTCCCAAAAGGGGGATCTTTCAGCAAGTACACGCCATGGACGCTCACCTCGGTTCGTAAAAGTGAGTGGCTTGCCAACCGTTGGCTCCACCGTTTGTCAGACAAGGCAGGCACGCAATAGCGATAAATGTCATGCTTCGTGCCGTGCCAGGTCACAACGTTGTTCAGTTTGCAAAAGCTTTCGAGCCACTCGGGTGACTGGCCACAAGTTCGTCGTAAGAAGATCGCAAATGTGCGGCTCTCAGGCTTTTTTGGACATAGCCACCTTAAACAGATCCGCAGACTTTTCGCCAGCGGCTATATAGTTCAGCAGGAAGCCGTAATGGTTCAGCAAAATGAATCTGCCGGGGACTCAGCGACACACGCTGTTGCATTCCCATATTCGCGCCCGCTGCTGATCAAGCAGCATATACGGCGCTCTGTCTCTTCGAGGCTCGAAACAGATCACTTTTTTAAGTCTTCAGTAGCTCTTGGCTGTCCAAAGCGACTCCCATTCTCCCAAAGGGGGGAGTCTGGTATCGCGTCCACTCAAGACCGCAGCAAACGCCGCGTGCATGGCGTCACAGGTTCGCTCTAGGCACTGTGGCCGCTACCCGGTGCGCCACTTACCTGGATAGCAGCCAAGGTCGTCCGCATGGGGATTCCACTTTTTCGTCGCTGTTTCGCCCCCAACGCGTGCATGTGCAAAGGTACCGCGAGCGGCCGTCGCACCGGAATTCAGGTTCTCAGCAGACAACATGGGGCACAACATAGTATGTTAGCTGCCACTTTGGTTGTGTGTTCACCAGGAAAGGCGTTGATGACACGAATGAATGCAGAGGGGTGCCCGTCGATAGAGGCAATGGCCTCTTTGTGCAACACGACATCTGCCTAAAAAAAATCAGCAGACAAAAATGCCACAAAGCAGGCATGTTGCGACGAGCCAGAATCGTGCAAATGAATTGCCTCGTTACGAGCAGTCTAAAGCTTTGAGCTTTTGATACTGCATTGGGTGCCAGTGTAGTGTACATGTCTTCCGCAGGAGTACAGCTACTAGCATGGTTACGATCTTAGCGAGCTGCAGGGCACGCGTTAACCGTCGTCGTGACTAGAACAAGGTACTGCTCAAGGTCGCAACACTTTATTGCCTGCGGCAGCACAAAAAACGCAGTACAGAGCTCATTGCAACAAGGGCAATGGGAAAGCAAGTAGGCTAATTCACGCCTCGGGCGAGAAGTACTACACAGAATGCCGCGAGCATGTCTCCGTGGGCAAAAGTCATTCACGCTGACACCGGGACAAAGGGTGTCCGGTCGCTCAAGTGAGGGCAGAACTCCGCTTGCATTGGCTTCCGAGAGGCACAGGTTGGCATCGTATGATCATGCACTAGGACACCGCGCCGCTCTCTGGCCTAGTGTTCAGAAGGGGGGAGCTGACAAAGGGGAAGCATTTGCCGCGGGTGGAAGGCGCCGTTGGCGATGCCCGAACGAGCCCCAAACAAAGGGAGCCGATAGATTGAAAAGAAATGCGTGCTTAGTTTATTTATTTATTTATTATACCTCAAAGGCCCCTATTCAAGGGTTTTACATGAGGGGCGGGCATTTATTGTGAACAATGTCATTAGTGGTCAGTAAAGAGTTTTAGTACATAATGTCTTCGATTGCTTCGTGAAAATGGATGAGGCTGAAGATGACAACGGCATCGGTTGGCAGAACATTTCAGTCTTTTGCTGTTTCGATAAAAAAGGAATGCTGAAGGGCAGAGGTGAGGGTCTTTCCTGGGTAAACAGTCAATGGGTGGTTGATGCGGTCAGAGTGACGATGAACTTCTTCAATGTCTGCCGTAGCAATGCGTGAATGACAAAACCTGTGAAACAAGCACAGCCGCTTAACTTTACGCCTTGTTACGAGTAGAGGAAGATTAGCTTGGCTTTTAAGTTTAGTGACGCTTGTGTGGTAGGAGTAGGCCGAATAAATAAACCTTGTCGCACGGTTTTGTACAGATTCAAGTGTATTAGATAAGTTAGGGAGGTGGGGATCCCAGATCGCATATGCATACTCAATTTTAGGTCGGACCAATGTTTGATATGCAAGCAATTTGACGGGTGACGAACAAAAACGTAAATTACGGCGCAGATACCCAAGAACGTGGTTAGCATTATTGGTCACGTTAGAAATATGAGTTGACCAAGTCAGATCCTGGGTAAAGGAAACACCCAGATATTTATACGATTGAACAGATGAAACGTTAGAACTGCCAATTATGTAGCGATGTGGGACGTATGTCGTTCTGCGGTGGAAAGGCAGTAATGAGGTTTTGTAGACATTAAGACACATTAGCCATGCATCACACCAATTCTTAATAATACGAAGGTCATGCTGTAGAATTGAATTGTCGTTACAACTGTAAATGGGACGATATAAGACGCAATCGTCAGCAAATAGACCTATGTTAGATTGAATATTATTTGGCAAGTCACTAATTTAAACTAGAAATAGTAAGGGTCCTAAAACTGTTCCTTGAGGCACTCCTGAGAGAACGGGAGATGAACTAGAAGAGTGCGAGTTAGCGAATACAAACTGCTTACGGTTAGTTAAGAAATTTATAACCAAGTTAATACAGCGTGATCAAGGTTTAGACGAGATAGCTTCAGAAATAATCTGTTATATGGAACTTTGTCAAATGCCTTCTCAAAATCAAGAAATAGGGAATCTACAGGAACATTTTTATCGTAGCTGGTACTGACGTCATTAATAAATAAGGCTAACTGAGTGTCATACGAGAGTCCTTTTAGGAAGCCATGTTGGTTTGAGTGGGAAAAGTGCTGGGACATTAGGAATTTTGTTACGTGGGAATAAATAACATGTTCCATTAGTTTACACGGTATGCTGGTGAGTGAGATCGGACGATAACTACTCTGAGCTGATGGATTACCTTTTTTGGTACTGGAATAATCTTTCCCACCTTCCAGTCCTCTGGGACACTTCAGATGATAGTGATTGCTGGAATATGAGCGAAAGTATTGCACTAGATATGTGTTTAGTATTTTTTAGAATTTTTGAATTGATGCCGTCAACGCGCGATGAAGTGAGTTTCAGTGATTCAATTAGTTGCATTATGCCATTAGCTTCAAAGGTAATTCCGGGCATGACTGGGTGATCGTAATGAGGAAAATTAGGTAATCATGTATCGGGTTCTTTGGTGAATGCCAAGCCAAAGGTACAGTTTAATTTCTGGGCAACATCAAAAGCTAGAATAGGCCAGTTGCGTTCGTTACGCAAGCTGACCGGTTTTGAATGCTTCGGGTTAATTATTTTCCAGAACCGTTTAAGGTTATTGTGTAGTATACTAGGTAGGGACGTGTTATAGAAAGATCGTTTGGCTTTAGCTTAAAGCGAGAGGTAAAGTTTCTCAGATTGGTGATACCTATCCCAAGCACTAGTACTAATTTGGAGCTTTGCTATTTTATATTGGCATTTCTTTTTGTTCTTGAGGCGTTTGAATTATTAAACCAAGGGTTAACTAGTCGTTCAGTTAAGAAATAGTGGGAATGTATTTTTCTATCAGTCTGATTTTATTCCTAAAAAGTAACCAGTTACTGTCAACTGAACGATCAAAAAAGTTAGGCAAAAATTCTTCATAAAAAGTTATAAGGTCGGCATTCATGCTACAGTAATCGCCTTTATCGTACACCGTTATCGTTTCTTTCATTCGCGGCTGGGCTGGCACATGGCCTTCAACTGGAACGTGGATAATGGAGTGGTCAGATAGTCCAGGATGGTAGTTAATGAACGTAACGCTATCGAGGTTTGAAGAAAGCACAAGGTCGAGGATCGTGGAAGTGTTGTCAGTCTGTCTAGTCGGGGTAGTAACAATCTGTGTTAAACCAAAAGTAAGGCATGTGTTCACAAACTCAGCTTCCGTGTTATGCCTAGCTGTTGTCGCAGCAAGATTTGACCAGTTTATTGCCGGAAGATTAAAGTCCCCGAACAAAAGAATGGACGCCTGGCGATGGGAAGATACTAAGGAAAAAAGCGCTTCGTGTAGATGAATGATAAATGATTGGTCAGCATCGGGTGGGCGGTAACCAATGCCAATAATAGTTGGTGGGCAAGAAGCATTGCAGCGTACAACGAGCAGTTCAAGAGGGGAAGGAACGTTTGTGGCTGAGCACTGTAAACTGGCATGGGTAGCTATTAGTACGCCGCCGTCACGTTTAGCTGATCGATCGCACCGAAAAAGGTCGAAGTTAGAAAAGCCAGGTTCTAGTTCAGGGTCACCTATGTCAGTATTAAGCCAGGTTTCGGTAAGGGTGACAAGATTACATTTTATGGTATTGTAGAGAGGAAGACGAATATGTGCCGCAGTGGGTCACACCTTTAGGAAGAGGAGCCGAGCGCGAGCTGTTACCCCGAGCGTTGTGTATCCTACGTCGGTTCCTGCCGCCCGGTTCCCGCATCAATAGACCTGCTGTGCAAGCACTACTTGTGCCAATAAACCCCGTTCCAGAGTGGTAAAAAGACACGCCCTCGATCACTTAGCAGTTCACGTGGTGCCCCGTGACGCAGTACGAAGCGTCGCAAAATGAAATTGGCTACGTCACGTGCACCAGCCGTAGGTAGTGGAGCTGTTTCAGCATACCTCGTCAGATGGTCGACGGCGACAATGATCCATCGATTTCCAGTGGCAGTGTAAGGAAGGGGACCATATAGATCGATACCAACGCGGTCGAAAGGGTGCGCCGGACACGGTAGAGGCTGTAATAATCCGGGTGAATGGGCAGCTGTCTTTCGTCGTTGGCATAATGAACAAGACCGAATGTATTTTCGTACAAAAGTGTACATACCACGCCAGTAGTAACGCTGGCAGATCCGCTGATATGTTTTTAACACACCAGTGTGAGCATGTTGTGGGTCGGCATGAAAATACGCACAGACATCAGATCGCATGTGCCGTGGTATAACCAAGAGCCATTTACGACCATCCGCGTGGTAGTTTCTGCGGTATAGTTGCGCGTCCCGTATCGCGAAATGTGTGGCTTGGCGGCGAAGAGCGCGTGGGTACGCAGACGTTGAAGAGTCGGAAAGAATGTTAAGGAGAGATGTTATCCATGGGTCTTTCCGCTGTTCAGACGACATGCTTTTGACGGAAATGGGAGCGATGGAGAAGTTGGTGTCCGAATGCAGGTCTGCGGTGGATCTCACTGGTGATCGTGAGAGGGCGTCCGCATCAGAGTGTTTTCGTCCTGAGCGGTAGACGACACGAATGTCGAATTCTTGTAGTCGAAGAGCCCAACGTCCAAGGCGACCTGAAGGATCTTTTAGCGACGCCAACCAACAAAGTGCATGGTGATCGGTCACAACGTCGAAACTCTGTCCGTACAAGTAAGGACGAAACTTGCTTAACGCCCAAACGATTGCGAGGCATTCTTTTTCAGTTACGGAGTAGTTCATCTCCGCTTTCGTGAGTGCGCGGCTTGCGTATGCGACGACGTACTCTGCAATACCTGGCTTTCGTTGCGCGAGTACTGCTCCCAGACCAACGCCACTGGCATCTGTGTGCACTTCAGTGGGGGCACTTGGGTCGTAATGGCGTAAAATCGGTGGGGACGTAAGTAGGCGGCGCAGTGTAAGGAAAGCTTTGTCACATGCCGGGTTCCAGTTAGAAAGATTAGCTGGACCGTTCAGTAGTTGTGTTAGTGGGGCTATTATTGTTGCAAAGTTGTGGACGAAACGACGAAAATACGAGCACAAGCCGATGAAGCTCCTAAGTTCTTTGAGTGAAGTCGGCTTCGGAAAGTCTGCTACGGCTCGAAGTTTGTCTGGGTCGGGGGAAATTCCATCCTTTGTCACAACGTGACCAAGTATCGTAAGTTGGCGAGCCCCAAAGCGGCACTTCTTTAGGTGAAGCTGGAGGTTTGCCTTGGTAAGACACTGAAGAATGGTGCGCAGACGGTCGACGTGGGTAGGGAAATCAGGAGAAAATACAATAACATCATCGAGGTAACATAAGCATATTTGCCATTTAAGGCCGCGTAAAATGCTGTCCATCATTCGCTCAAACGTTGCAGGTGCATTGCACAGACCGAATGGCATAACCATGAATTCGTATAGGCCATCCGGCGTAACGAATGCTGTTTTGGGACGGTCACACTCTGCCATCGGAACCTGCCAGTAACCTGAACGTAAGTCCAGCGAAGAAAAGAATTCGGCACCTTGTAGGCAATCGATACCGTCGTCGATGCGGGGAAGAGGGTATACATCTTTCCAGGTAATTTTGTTCAGTCGCCGGTAGTCGACACAAAATCTAATCGAACCATCTTTTTTCTTCACTAGCACCACAGGTGAGGACCAGGGGCTAGAAGATGGTTTGATGACGCCGCGCTGAAGCATATCATCCACCTGTTCTGCAATTACACTTCGTTCCTTGGGGGATACGCGGTAGGGGCGTTGCCGCAAAGGAGGGTGCGTTCCAGTGTAGATTGTGTGAGCGACGGTGTTAGTTTGACTCAGTGCTTTTTGAGGAAGGTCAAATGAATCTCGGAATTCATGGAGAAGGGTCATTAGCTGGTCCCGTTGATCCGGAGGAAGCTTGCTGTCGATGGAACGATTGAAGATATCCGAGGAGTAGTCATCCGGCGTGAAAAGAGGAGTAACGGCGTTCAGTTGAAGTTGCTGGCCAGGGTCGTGGGACTCAATAGGCACAATAACGTTGTCATCAACAGAATGAACATAGCCCAGTGTTTCGTGAGCTCTTAAGGTGAGAGGGCATGAGCTAGGATTGCAAACGACAATTACGGAAGTATCCTGGTGAGGTGGCAGAACGGCGTATGGCAGAGACGTACCGTGGCGGCAACTGAAAACGTCAGATGGCGAGAACACAACGGTAGAGCCGGATAATTCAGTGCGATTGACGGGGACAACGATGGCACTAAGAGGAGGAACATCAATGTTGGAAGCAACAAGAAGCTTGCCCAGGTGAGTGCACTCATTGTCGGTAGATGGCGCATCTGAAAACACAGGTAATTCCACCTGCGCGCGAGCGCAGTCAATTACGGCGTGGTGGCGTGACAAAAAATCCCATCCAAGTATCATGTCGTGGGCACAAGTGGTCAACACGAGAAACTCGATGTGGTACAGGACGTCTTGAATGTTTACTCTCGCCGTACATGCTCCGACTGGTCGAAGTGGTTGCGCACTCGCGGTATTCAGCAAAACGTCGGAAGGCGGCGTCGTTACTTTTCGTATCGAACGGCAGAGTTTCTGACTCATCACAGATACGGCGGCACCCGTATCAACAAGCGCAAGAGTTCGTATACCTTCAACAAACACTTCCAGAACGTTTGTGGGGGACGGGCGAGGACTTGTACAATGCGCCGATTTCGCAGCTCGTGCCTCCGGAGCTGCGGCAGTCAGTTTTCTGTCTCTACAGGGTTCGGTCGGCGACGCAGAGGGGACGGAGAACGGTAGCGGCGTGGTAAGGATGAGCGATGGGGACCGAATGATCGGTAGTCGCAGCAGGGCGGTGGTCTAGTTCGGTTGGTGACGGGTCGCGTTCCACTGATTGTCGGTCGCATTGACGTGGCAGTTCTCGTTGCGCGTTGTACGGGGCCGGTTAAGAGTAGTCAGGGTACCACGGAGGTGCAGCCGGACCTGTTGCGAAGCGCCGGCGACAGAAGCGCGCCACGGGACCTGGATATCCGCATGCGTAACAGATCGGGCGATTGTCAACTGTGCGCCAAGGGTTTCCGTTATAGCGCTGTTGTGTTGCTGGAAATGGCGTCGTTGATACTCGTACAGGCTGGGGAGTCGGCCCAAGCGGAGGTCGTGGTGGAGTAGCAGCAACAGCAGCATAAGTCAATGGCGCGGTGACGGGTGCTGTCTGAGAGACGGACGGCAATGCCTCAGAGACCTGCGCCTGTATTACCTGCCTGATGGCGGGCGCGAGACGCTCAGAAGAGGGTTCCGTTGGCGGTAGATACGACAGGCACGAAAGTTGTCGGGCCACCTCCTCGCACACATATCGTTTGATTTCGGACATTATTGCGTTGTGGTCTCCACCCAGGCTCAATGCCGCGAGAGTTTCATCGGTAGCCGCTGGACGCCGTGTCATGACTCGTTGTTTGCGCAACTCCTCGAAGCTCTGGCAAAGAGTGGCGAGTTCGGACACGGTACGTGGGCCCTTGGCCAGCAGCATCTGGAAGGCGTCGTCGTCTATCCCCTTCAAAATATGTTTGATCTTGTCTGCCTCAATCATTGAAGGGTCAAGGCGCTTGCACAAGTCGAGCACATCCTCGATGTAGCTTGTGAAGCCTTCTCCTTGAAGCTGTGCGCGTCCCCGTAGGCGCTGTTCGGCACGGAGCTTGCGTACCTCGGGGCGACCGAACACATCGGCAATGCGTAGCTTAAAGGCACCCCAAGTGGCAAATTCCGACTGGTGGTTGTTAAACCAGAGACTAGCCACCTCTTTCAGGTAGAAGGGTACATATTGCAGCTTCGAAGGGTCGTCCCACTTGTTGCTTGCGCCTACCTTTTCAAATGTCGACAGCCAATCTTCGACGTCTTGCTCATCAGTACCGTCGAAAAAAGGTGGATCGCGTACGCGTAGCGCAGTGGGAACGATGACCATCGGAGGCTGGGTCGTACCTTGCTGGATGGTTTCTTCAGCCATGTCTGGGATGGCAGGTAGTTTCCGGTTGCGGAGTTCCAGGTTGAGTTACCCAGCACTTCCACCGCTCTGGAACGGGGTTTATTGGCACAAGTAGTGCTTGCACAGCAGGTCTATTGATGCGGGAACCGGGCGGCAGGAACCGACGTAGGATACACAACGCTCGGGGCAACAGCTCGCGCTCGGCTCCTCTTCCTAAAGGCGTGACCCACTGCGGCACATATTCGTCTTCCTCTCTACAGTATCAATAATGTTGCGAAGTGAGTCACACTTGGACATAACACTTTGGATATTAGTATAAAAACATCACAAGGAAGTAGCGTTCGAAAGTTTCTTGGTTATGATTGGTGGCTATACCTCGTGAGGAATGACACTCTGTGAGCTGTGGTCGAATACATACGTTGTGTTCCCGATTACAAGCTTGTCGTGGCAAAGTTTGGAGGACTTCTTTTGGGATTTGGCAAACTGTAGCAGATTTTTACGGGCTGAGCGGGTGTTTGGGAAATAGTCCTCGGACATACTGAAGACCGTATCTTTGAGGTGATTGGCATTGGTTGGGATGGAGTCTTTAACTTTAAAGTGTGAGAATTTAACAATAATAGGCATGTTTTTTCCGGCAGCAAATTTACCAAGTCTATATGCACGTTCGATGTCTTTAGGTGCCACATAAATTTTCAGGTTTGTACTGCAAAGATCAGTTATTGCACGTTCTGGCTGCGCCCAAGTATTTGAGTTGTCGGCCACACCAAAGAATAAGACATTTGATCCCCGTGCCCTGTCGTTGGAATCATCCATTCTAGCAACTGAACTGGCAATGACTGACGCATTGCTTTCTGCAAGGGTTCGGCCGGTTTGAACCTCAGTTTTTACGTTGTTTAATAAAGAGCATTCTTCCTCAATCTTAGAGAGTCTCTGTTTAATTTCGGCAAATGCGGTATTGGTTTCTGACAGTTTGTCTTTAATTCATTTAACTTCAGCGAGAAGAGATGCTTGACCAGACTGAAGATCCTGAAGGAGTTTCAAAATTTCAGACGATCTCTCCACAACTGCAGTGCAAGTTTTCGGGCCAGGATTCAGTTCTATGTCTCCCGACAACAACAATATTTCAGCCATCACGCTTAAACTGTTACGCACCATAGTAACACAGTAGCATGGGCTCTGCAGCACTAACAAGGCACGGTAGCGAGTACGTCGTACAAATAAGACAAAACGATTATTTACCTGCGTGAAAAGTAGCGGGAATATGTCAGAGCAGCGCATTGCGTGCGTGCTGCCGAGCCCACTTGACGGTGCCCTCGCTGAGACTGGCTTTATACAGTGCTGATCCGATGTCGGCTATGAATCAGTCACACGTGATGCTGAAGCAAATGGCGATATGCTGGGTCCGGGATTGTGGAAAGGTCTAGGAACGGAGAAGAATTGGTCAGGGCTTTCACCCGAGGCAGATGATCTGTTGAATTGCCACACCACAGGATCCGGAAAAGTAGTATGTCCGTTCGGTACCGGGAATCGAAGCAAGCTGATCGGAGCTTGATCGCTCCGATCAAGGTATGCGTGAAGCAGCCAAAAGCTGCAACCTGCGTGAAAAGTAGCAGGAACATGAGCGGCGCATTGCGTGCGTGTTGCCGAGCCCACTAAAAACCTTCATGTTGTTCATGTTGTCTCTGAGAGGTTCTCTCTCACTCCTGACGCGCGCGCGAAACATCCCGAGAGACTTTGCGCACAGCGCCACAGTCGACATCCGCTATGGGGTGAGAGGGTTTAAACGCCACTACCCGCTCCCCCAGTGCAACAGGCTGAGGAGGAGGGGAGAGTCATGTCAGGTCATGAGAACGGCAGAAATAGGCGGCAAAGCCTGTGCAAAGGCAGCGGGCTAGCCTAAATTTCGACTGACCACCATCATCATCATCATGGTTAGCGCAATAGCGCCAGCAGTGCCGCTTGGCAGCGATGATAGGGGGGGGGGGGGGGTCAGGAAAGATTAGCGACTATCTTCTGCGTGAGCGGTTGAAGCGAGTGGTAGTCTTTGTTGTGGAATATTGTGTAGCGTTGTTTTAACATGTTGATCACAACTGATGTGTTTTCATTCGGCTGACGGTATCATTATAAAAGTTATTCAATAAATGTGTGTTGCTTGGTTCGTTTCTTTGGGTGCACGTTAAAGAACCCCAGGTGGTCAAAATTTCCGGAGCCCTCCACTACGGCGTCTCTCATAATCATATCGTGGTTTTGGGACGTTAAACCCCACAAATCAATCAATCAATTGGTTCGTTTCGGCCAACGTTACTAGAATAAACTCGGTTTGAAAGTTTCTTCGGAGAAGTGAGCCTGGTGGCGGTCGCAAAAACTAGTGGCGCTGCAGTCTGATTTGGCTCCAGCGGCCCAGGGCGCGCGTGTTGTGATCGGCGGTAGCGATGGCTAGTGGTTACCGCGAAAAGCAAGCTGTATTTACATGTCACTGTTTGGCCTCTTCTTGACACGACGTAGTTTCTTGTACGAAAATGCATTTGTCATGGATAGAGCATATCAAGGAGGAGCAGATTTATCTATAGTGAGGTAGGCCAACTTGTTTTGCACCAGGCTCCGATAGCGACGACCGCAATGATGGCTCTGCTTCACGCAACTTGTTCATTTGTTTGTTTATTCATTAATTTTTTTCTTTGTAAACATGGTTACATAGTGATAAGGGCCAAGATAAAAGCTGTTATAAGGAGCTTGAGAATGTCATATATATAGCCCCCAGTCTCTTTTGACCTGCAGTAATGGATTAGTATGTGGATAATCATGACGTAGTTTTCTCTCTAGCCTTGCATACAACCTTAGAGTTCATATTGTTGTGCAAATGAAGATTAGCATTCTATTATTATTATTATTATTATTATTATTATTATTATTATTATTATTATTATTATTACATGCAAAAGAAATTGACAGATATGGCAGAGCTGACACCGTTGAGTATTTTGCATATATTGTGTGAAACAATTACACAACAGTTACAAACACAGCAATTACAAAACTTAGATGACACTTGAGCTTCGTCTTCAAGAATAGACTGCGATAGCGTAGCCGGGCTCTGTGTGAATCATCTTCTCAGTTACTAACCTATGGCTTCAGTCTTGGTGTATGACTCAACCATGCCGTGAGAGAACGAACTACTGTGCGTGCAACTCTGGGCTTTTTAGACTATCGTAGAATGTATATCGAAAGTACAATTGTTAAATGCCAACTACGCCAATCTGTAAAGGGCCCTCTACGCGTGCGTAGGGCAACAGGCGAACATATGTTTGAGCTCTCTGTACTGAGCGGGTCTTTAAAACACCCACTCGTTCACCATTTCACATGTTTTGATGCCTGGCGCAATTCTATGCTTTTACCACTTAATATTGTGTGCGCTAAAGAGATTCCTTCTACTACATGAACGAAAGTGGTGTAAACAAAAGGCCTTGCTTTTTTGCTTAGACACAATATCATTGAGAACTACATGACATTCATATTTTTTTCTGTTTTTTTTTTCTTCGTATCAGTTTCGAACATTGGGGTACCTCTTTAGTAAAACACCAGATTGCCACACAGAGATCCTCGGTTCGATTCGTACTCGTATTGTTCTTTATTATTCATTTTATTGGCAGGTTTCTTTATTTTCTTTGTTGTCACAGACAAAATGATGCTTTCTCACTCGCAACTGGAGACGCCGACATCGGGATTTCTGCCAAATCAGCCCTTTAACACTATTGCGTTCAAATAATAGACAGTGCATAAGTATTTTAAATATAAGCGTAAGTGAAGAGACAGTTGTTTATCCGACAATGTAATTTGAGCACATGATCAAGGCACATACTGAAAGGTAGTTGTAACCACTAACAAAAATACTCTAGGAACTTGAGTAGACGGGTGAAACAAGTTGAGACCATGTTACTATAGCCAAGTTTTTAAATCCAGTATGGAGAAGTAAATCATTTGCATGCCATATTTTGTTCTTGATTACCAATTAATGTTGATCGTGACAGACCTCCAAAAAATGCGACAAAATTCAAAAGGTGAGCGCAAGCTTTATGTCACAAAGATAGAAAGCTCACTGCCAAACGTAATGTCTTTGACGTTCAATTGGAGAATGAGAATTGGAGAATGCACTACTGTCATGTTTTTCTGAACAAGTCTTGATATCATGCCAAAAGTGGGAGCTCATGCCCAGTACCCTTTTGCGCGTGTTCCCAGCTATGGAGTTTCATAAAATAATACCTAGAAAGGAATCTGGCACTAGTATCTACGAGGGCTCCTTCAGGGGCGCTTGTACCCCCATGGGAATTATGAGAAGTACAGGCTTTAGATCTGCTTCGGATGGATTACGTTCTTGAGAATACTGACGTAAAACAAAGTGATATAAAGTTATATTTAATTGAAAATTGATTCATTATTTTGTACGTAAATTTTGTTGCAAAACGTTTTCGTGACCATGAGGTGGAAGTGAAACCTAGACAAATTTAAGGGTAACTGTTGCTCTACCATTGCATTCCAGATTTAGCATCAAGATATAATGAATATTTTTTTACAACACCTGAAAATAAACATGCTTGTTTTGCCCACGAAAGTATGTATTGTCTATTTATGAAAATAACAGTACAATACTACTAACCTTTTGTCTGCTGCGATGCCAGATATGCCTGTCCAAGTGGTCTGCCCCCAACGCACCTCTCGTTTTGCTGTGAAGTCGAGTCAGAGGAGCGTGGCGGTTCATCTACTTTGTTTCACTGTCGTTTTGCACTCGATGTAAACGAGTTTTGGCAAGACGCTTTTACCAAACAACTCGTAATACTCTGCACTGGCATGAGACGCTGCATCTATGTGCAGCGGTGAGTGTACAACGCATCGCTTAAACTGTCAAATACGACTTGTAAAACTCCAAAGGCTCAGCAAATTTCAGATCTAGTAGTCTTCAGCCTCTTAAAGCAACAAAAGTGCTGCTTCAGTGCTTTTCACCGCACCCCAAACTGAAACTGTAGAAAAAGATTTGCAGACAGTTCGCTAGTTAATGCAATCCAATCGGAAGCCTGTACTTCCCATAATTCCCATGGGGGTATACAATCGCCGCACCAGATTCCTCTCTAGGTATTATTGTATGAAATTCTATGTTCCCAGCGATTGCGCCCTATATATATCGAAGTCAAAATGTTCATAACCAAGGTGCCAATATCCCCCCAGTCGCATGGCGCCCCTCGTATGCCCAGTTCTATCCAAGTCTGGAAGAGCCGCAGAAATATAACAGTAAAATGAAAAGCACACGATGAACAACACTCTCGATACTCAGAGAGTCGCATCACAGTGACACTCGATCAATTGTCAACTGTTGCGCTGCCTTCAAGGCAGTGGATATTTTTGCCTTAATATATTGCTACGTAGCTGACATATCAGTGATCAGAAGACGACGACGAGGAAGTGGTCTGTTGGTCGCGTGCTGTCCTCCATCTTAGTCGATACTATACGTATTAATGTCAATATAGATTCTAAATAGACACACCTTGTGTCATTTTTTACGTAACCTCTTTGTGGTGGAAGTGCTGGGTACTTTCCTGACTTCATCATGAAGCTCCGCAACAGCAGCATCATCATAGGTCCAACCGTGTCACAGGTTGAACAACCATCGTCTTCTCCACCTGCCCCTTACGTGACTTCTACGTACGTTGTTCTTCCTCCTGCTTGTGATCCCGGTGTATTTTCCGGCCAAAATGGCGTTGACATCGACAAATGGATCAACCGGTACGAATGGGTCAGCGCAAGCTATAGGTGGAATCCGACTCTTATGCATGTCAATGTGCTTTTTAACCTCGATGGCCTACCGCGGGTGTGGTTCAAGATGCACGAAGCGGAGATTACAAGCTGGGACTCCTTTAAAAAGAACGTACGTGACTTCTTTGGCGACACCGTTGGATGGCGGATTTCAGCGCGGAATCAACTGGCGGCTCATGCACAGACGTCGACGAAGTCGTATGTCACGCACATTCACAACGTCATCGCCCTATGCCCCCAGATTGATGAGCACATAAGTGAGTCTGAGAAAATGGCCCATGTGCTGAAAGGCATAGCAGACGACGCTTTTAGTCTTCTAGTATACAGCGACGTTGCCACGATCGACGCCGTCATTAAAGAGTGCCGGCGGTTTGAAGATGCCAAGAGCCGCCAAATTACTCAGCGGTTCACCCGGCTGCCCAATACGGCCGCAACCTCATTGTGTGACGCCGCCCGCCAGTCCATCACGTATGACAACCTCACGCGCATTGTTCGTCGGGAAAATGAAGCCCCCTGTCCAACTCCTCCTCAACCACCCGTTTTCGCAACACTCGCCTCTGACTAACAACAGCAGTCAGTGGTGTTCATACAGGCTGTGGTGAGGCAGGAGTTTGCGAACCTCGGCCTTCCATCAGCATGTCCCTTGACTTGCCCTGAAGTACCGTCTTACTCCCTAGGACAAGCTCGCCGTTTACCTCCAACAATGCCATTTCGTAACCCTTCGGAATGGCGAACACCCGACGACCGGCCTATTTGTTTTTCCTGCCACCAGCCTGGGCATGTTTCTCGCTATTTCCGCCGCCGTTGGTCAAACCTACGACGTCAGACCTTCTCTATTTCTGCGGACATACACCCGACGACTCCTCGACGTTCAGCCGCCGCAGACTTCAATTTCTATTCGTCGTCATCATATGAGTCTTCCACTGACGCCCCTGTGCCCGGTCGCCACTACATTGATGCCCCTTTGTCCGGTCGCTGCAACTCCCGCTCCCCGTCGCCGCTACGTCACCAATCCCGCTCTCCGCCACCTCGGCGCTTTTCCTCGCTGAGCTTCTCTGGACGATCGCAACAGCTAAACTAGATATTGCAGCTTATAGAGGTGAAGCTGCAATACCAATGACTGCCGAAAATCCTCTGCTGATGCTTCCCACGTACCACAGCCTGCTTGAAGTACAAGTCGACCATGTTCCTGTGACTGCGCTCATTGACACAGGTGGGCACCTGTCTATTATGAGCGCTTCTCTACGCCGCCGCTTGCAAAAGATTATGACGGCGTCTACGACGCATGCAATACGTGTTGCATGCATTGATACTGTACCAGTAATCGAAATGTACACTGCTCGTGTCAGCATTGCCGGTCGTCACGCCGTGGTCCTTTTTGCCGTGCTAGCCTGTTGCCCTCATGACCTCATACTAGGCCTTGATTCCTTTCGGCACACTCAGCTTAATTGACTGTTCGTCTGGTACCCTCAGCCTCGATCTTCCAATCTTTGCCGTCTACTCCGCAAAGCCTACCAGCCGCTTGAGCCCAACCACTTTCGTTCACCTGCCACCTCGAGCCGTCACGTACGTGTCTTTGTCATTGACCCCTGACGGTGATTGACGGCTCCTGACGGTTCCTGACGGTGATTATATCGTTACGCCGATTTCTGACATTCAGCTGACGTGCAGTGTTACTGTGCCCCATACCATCACGACCATAGTGGATAACTGTGTGTTTCTTCCGCTCCTTAACTTCGGTTTCACCCCTCAAGTGTTGCCCTGCCAGATGTCTCTAGCCCGGCTAACTGCCATAACAGACAACGATGTCAGTGTTGTCGCTGTATCGGCTCCTGATCGAAGTGCAGTCTCATGGTCACCCAGCTTAGACGACGCTGTATTTTAAAATATGATTGGATTGGAGCTTTCGCTTTACCAGGCCAAGGCTCTCTGCCAAATTATGACCTCGTACAGTGACATTTTCGATACCCACAATCGTCCCTTGGGCCAGACTAAACTTGTCACTCACTGAATCAACACTGGTAACTCTGCGCCCATTCACCGTCGATTGTATCGCGTGTCAGCGTCCGAGCGAGAAGTGATTCAAAAAGAAGTAGCCAAAATGCTTACAAAAAATGTAATCCAATCATCATCGAGCTCTTGGGCATCTCCCGTGGTATTAGTAAAGAAGAAAGATGGCTCATGGCGTTTCTGCATTGATTATCGCCACCTCAACAAAATTACCAAAAAAAGACGTGCACCCTCTACCACGCATTGACGATGCCCTCGATTGCCTCTATGGCGCAACCTTTTCATCTCTCGACGTCCGATCTGGCTACTGGCAAATTTCTGTAGATGACATGGACCGAGAAAAGACTGCCTTCATTACCCCTGACGGTCTTTACCAATTCAAGATCATGCCCTTGGGTCTTTTCAATGCTTTAGTGACCTTCGAGAGAATGATTGACATGCTCCTACAAGGATTTAAATGGTCAACATGTTTGTGTTACCTGGACGACGTGATCATTTTCTCACCTACCTTCTCAACCCACCTTTGAACGCCTTTCAACCATTCTATCTATATTTTGACGGGCCGGCCTGCAGCTCAATTCCTCCAAACGCCACTTTAGTCTTAGTCAGATTACCATGTTAGGTCACCTTGTTGACGCCGCCGGCGTACGACCAGACCCGGTGAAAGTACGTGCTGTAACAAACTTCCCAATCCCACGCTCTGTCCGTGATGTTGGCAGTTTCGTGGGCCTCTGATCCTACTTTCACCGGTTCGTGAAAAACATTGCGATACTCGCACGGCCACTAATCGACCTTCTCAAACAAGACGTCCCATTTTGTTGGGGCCCTCTCCAAGCTGATGCCTTCTCTCAGCTAATCACTGCTCTAACGACACCTCCTATTCTTGTACATTTCGACCTTGATGCTCCTACAGAAGTGCGAACAGAAGCGAGTGGTCAGGGAATTGGTGCATATTTGGTGCAAATTCAGTGGGGCAACGACCGTGTAATAGCGTATGCAAGCTGTCTGCTTTCAAAGTCTGAACACGATTACTCTATAACAGAATGGGAATGTCTCGCCCTTGTCTGGGTGGTTTCGAAATTCCATCCTTGTATGGCCGCCCTTTTCATGTAATCACAGATCATCACGCGCTGTGTTGTCTTTCTTCTCTGAAAGACCCCACTGGACGACTTGGCCGTTCGGCATTATGCCTACAGGAGTATTCCTACTCGGTTGCTTATAAGTCTGAACTTCTCCACCTGGACGCCGATTGCTTATTCCGCTACCCTGTTGATCAGCCCGACGAACCAGACATCGAGCCTAGCCTTAGCGTCATGTCAATGTCCCAGTTTCTTCAGAATGGTGATGAACAACGTCGTGATGCTTCTCTGCGACAACTTATTGACCGTCTCGAATCTGCTCTGAACGACACGTCACTTCGCATGTACGTCCTCCTGAATGGCACGCTGTATCATCGTAGCCTCCAGCCAGATGACCCTGAGCTCCTTCTTGTCGTGCCGAAAAATTTGCGTTCAACCGTGCTGCACGAGCTTCACGATGAACCAACTGCTGGTCATCTGGGTGTATCTCGGACGTACGACCGCGTGCGTCGCCGCTTCTTTTGGCGTGGTCTCGCCCGGTCCGTTCGCCATTACGTGTCCTCCTGCGATAAATGCCAACGTAGGAAGTGACCTACTGCGCCCCCGGCTGGACTTCTTCAACTGATCTCCACCCCAACCGAACCTTTCTTCAGTGTTGGTATAGATCTTCTCGGTCCTTTTCCTGAGTCAAAATCAGGCAACAAGTGGGTCGCCGTTGCTATAGACTACGCGACTAGGTATGCCGTCACTTGAGCGTTTCCTACCAGCCTACCAGCACCGCTACTGACGTTTCGGACTTTTTTGCTCCACGATGTCATCCTACACCATGGCACTGGGACGTTAAACCCCACAAATCAATCAAATCACCATGGCACTCCTCGCCAATTACTCACGGATCGCGGCCGCGCATTTTTGTCCCGAGTAATCGACGATCTTCTGTGCTCTTCCTCGACGCAGCACAAGTTGACTTTTTACCATCCCCAAACAAATGGCCTTACCGAACGCCTAAATCACACCCTCAGAGACATGCTCACGATGTATGTGTCCGCCGACCACCATGACTGGGACCTGGGGCTACCTCACGTGACCTTCGCGTACAATTCTTCGGGCCACGACACCACTGATTATTCACCCTTTTATTTGCTCTATGGCCGTGATCCAACGTTACCTCTTGACACTCTACTTCCAACCACTACAAAGCCGTCAACCGAATAGGCACGTGACACTATTGCTCGTGCCGGCCACGCATGTCAGATCGCCCGCTCTAGACTTTCGGCTTCGCAAGCTACCCAGAAAGCCATCTATGACAGCCAACATGTTAACGTTTGCTTCTCGCCCGGTTCTCTCGTTCTCTTGTGGTGCCCAGTTCGTTGAGTTGGCATATCAGAGAAGTTGTTGTCTCATGTACCCATGTACCTGGACCCATGTACCTTACCGTATCATCCGCCAGGTAATCGGCGTCACCTATGAGATCATAGCTGCATCTGAGACCACAAGCCTGCCTGCAACCACACCCAGTGATGTTGTGCACGTCAGCAGGCTGAAACCTTACCACCTGCCTTCTGAAGACTATAATTAATGTGCACCGAGACGGCTTTTTTACCGCCGGGGGGTGGGGGGTGGTATTGCTATGTAGCTGTCATATCAGAGGTCAGAAGACGAGACAATGAGGAAGTGGTCTGTTGGTTGTGCGTGCTGTCCTCCATCTTAGTCGATGCTATATGCATCAGTGTCAGTATAGATTCTAAATAGACACGCCTCGTGTCATTTTTTACATAACAATATGTTTCCCTTATGAACCAAGACAGTCGTACATAAGTGGCTATCTTTTACCAGTGACCATGTTTTGTTTGCTTCACATTTGCTTCATATTTTATAGCAGTTTCATATCTTAAAGCATATTTACAGCTTCATATTTTACAGCATCTTTTTCTCAATCGCAGCGTTACCATTTCTCCGTTTTATAGCCGGTAACGGGGTGTGGCACATGTCCGTGTCACTTCTCGGTGCTGCGTAGTCCACCAGTAACACACTGTAAGTGTACTACATCCGTGGGTACGTTCGCAGAAAAATTGAATAATTGACGATGTGCAGAGAGTGTCTAGCATCTCTCACAAGTATCCCTTGGGCAGCCGCGCCCAAATCACACGAAAGTGCTCTCACTCAGATGAGGTGTTTTTGAGAAGGCTGCTTACATCATCCCTTACACGGCCTTCTTTCTACATTGAAAGCAATCGAGAAAGCTGTCTAGAGGCATTTCATGAAAACCCTATAGTTGGTGACCCCTTTTGGATTGTGCTTGAAAAGTTGAAGCGGTTTCCACTGCATCTTTGTGTGATACCACTCATGATTAGAATGTGATGGCTCGAGTAGTAATGTTTCATATTGTGATGAGAATATCCTTTCTTTTTTGCAAGAAAACCGATCATTAGAGTTCTGAAAAGGTGGCAAATGCGAGAAAGAAGGTGAAGTTGCTGTAACATTTCGCACTCCGTTTGCGATTGATAGCCGTCGCGAAGACTTGTCTGGTGAACAGTGTAAAACATGGGTACTGCTTCTTCGAGAACGTCTTTTTTGCATTTTGGTATTTGGCATTTTGGTATTCCAGTAAGTCAACTTGTTTGAGACTTTTGCAGACATTTTGCGCCATTTTTGTCTATGCAAGATGGCTCTGGTTAAAATGGTAGCGGTCGTCATAAAAACTACGCTGAAAATACTTGTTCACCTAGAACCTAATGTACTTTGAGGTTAAATGCAATGCAGACAAGCTGAAATATAGGTAGGACATCGATTCTCAGCCAACTTGCAATGGGCAACGCATTCAGGCCGATCTATACAGGTGACTTCGTGCATATCCACATAAGCAGCAGTCCACAAACGCTACATGAGAATGTCGACTGGACGCACGATAAATGGTTAAGCTTGATATAGCACATTGAGAAAGCCGCCACACTGCCCCGGTACGCCGCCATAGCAGATAATGCGCCTAGAGTAGCGCAAAATCTGACTGCAGCACCGCTAGTTCTCGCGACAGCCGTTTGGCCCATCTTCCTCCGCTGGCGGAGATATGGAGCTTTCAAGCTGAGTTTAAACTGAAGCATGTATCGAACGTATCGATACGTGGCTCGCCAGTAGTACCTCAGGCGAAGACACGAGTACGTCTTGAACATGCCAGCGTGACCACACTAAGGGTTGTTGTCGAAAGCGCTGCAAATGTCCACGCGCAAATGACGGGTATCACGTGGAGCCACCTGCAGCCGTCGGTCAGGTAATTGGGACGTTATAGCAAGCCTTCACGAAGTGCAAAGTGTTGGACTTGACGACGAAGGGTGCGTGAGTTGGGAGTTTGCAAAATGTCAAGCAGAGAAGCGACCCTGGGATATTTGCGCTGTTCTTCTGGCATTTCAATTCAATTCAACTTTATTTACCAGAAAACAATCTGGTGGGACGCCTGGGCATAAAGCTGTCGCGGCAGCTTGATGAAGGTCCAGGGTCCCTTACATGGCTATAGCACACATGTGACACATGTCAACAAGTGTTTTTACATGGCATTCATATCGAAAGCATTATACATACAGATCAGCATACATGACACTTACACATAAAGTGTAACAATGACACTTCGTACTAGAATGAAGGGTAATATATTAATATAGAGATAAAAAGTGGTCGCGCAGATGTTTTTTATTTAATGCGGTTGTGTGTTTGTACTGGTTGAGTATGGTTGGAATAGTATGAACTAGTGATTGCAGGCTGTTGTTCCAGTCCGGTGATGGTCAGAGATGATGAATAACAAGTAAAAGATGGTGAGCTAGCAGAGTCTGAAGGCAGTGGGGATTGAGATAGGGCGTCAGCTTGCGAGAATTTTCTTCCAGAGCGATAAATCACACGTATATCATACTCCTGTAATGGTAAAGGCCAGCGAGCGAGGCGTCCAATTGGGCCTTTTAAGGACGACAGCCAGCATAGTGTGTGGTGGTCGGTACCAACATCAAACTGACGCCCATAGAGGTATGTACGAAATTTACCGATTGCCCAAATGATTGCCAAACACTCCTTTTTTGTGACAGAGTAATTAAACTCCGTCTTTGTGAGGGTACGACTGCCATATGCTACAACGTACTTGCAAAAGTCTGGTTTTAGCTGAGCAAGTACCGCGCCAAGGTCGATTGACACCGCTAGCATGCGTGTGTATTTCTGTAGGCGCGTTGGGATCGTAGTGGCACAGAATCGGAGAAGATGTGAGAAGTAGCTGGAGGGTAATAAATGACTCATCGCAATCGACATTCCATGCTGAGCGGTCGTTGCTGCCGGTGAGAAGCTGTGTCAAGGGGAATATAATGGAGGTGAAATTGCGGATGAAGCGCCGAAAATATGAACACAGCCCCATGAAGCTTTGGAGTTCCTTAAGAGTGCTGGGCTTGGGATATTCGGCAACAGCTCGAAGTTTGGCAGGATTTGGCGAAATTCCATCTTTGAAGATGACACGGCTTAGGATGGTAAGCTGACGGGCGCTGAAATACATTTCTTTAGATTTAACTGCCAGCCGGCATTAGTGAGGCACTGGAGAACTTGCTCAAGATGAGCAATATGAGATTGGGAATCCTCAGAAAAAACCATTATGTCATCTAAGTAGCATAAACAGGTCTGCCATCTGAGGCCTCTGAGAATGCTGTCCATCATTCTCTCGAAGGTAGCAGGAGCGTTGCAAAGGCCGAAAGGCATTACCTTAAACTCGTATAAACCATCAGCGGTGACGAACGCTGTTTTTGGACGGTCAGCTTCAGCTATGGGCACTTGCCAGTAGCCTGAGCGCAGATCCAGTGATAAGAAATTTTCAGCTCCGGTCCAGGGTGTCGTCGATGCGGCATAGGGGATAAACATTCTTCCATGTAACCTTTATTAAGCCTGCGGTAGTCGACGCAAAATCTTATCAAACCATCTTTTTTCCACACCAGCATGACAGGAGAGGCTCAGGGACTGTTCGATTCCTGAATCACGCCACGTTGCAGCATGTCATCAACGTTGTCGCTAATAACGTGGCGTTCGGCCTGCAATACTCGGAAGGGACGCTCTTGCAGGTGAACATGATGACCAGTGTCAATACGATGAACCACTGCAGACGTTTGCCTCAACGATGGCTGGCCGATGTCGAAAGAACCACGGAAGCGTTCAAGCAGTTGTACAACCTTTGTGTGCTAGACTGGCGTAAGCGCGTTATAGATAATACATAGCAGGATGTCTTGGACAGGGTAAGTGGTAGCCGCGGTGGAAGTCACGGCATTTATTGTCATCGGTGTTTTATCGCACATTGTATCCAAAGGGAAGATGGCGTCAAAACTGTCTAAATGTCCAACACATTCGCCACAGAACAGAGTTGCTGAGCAAAAAAGGGATTTCACGCATAGACCACACCGGCGCCATTCACAAAGGTAACGACGGCAAATGGGAATATAAGTTTGTATCGAAGTGCAGAGTCTTCAGACGATGTAAACAGGGTGGCTGAACCACAGTCAGAGGAAACGGACACTAGGGTGGTAGAGAACGGATAAATGATAGCGTCAGCAGCAACAATCAATTTAGGCACCGAGCTGGGAACGTTGACGACTGTGTTACTGAAAGGGGAAAAGGTGAGTCAAGCTCCAGGGCAGTCAACGACCGCATCATATGAAGAAAGGAAGTCCCAACCGAGGATCATGCATGGAGCCCATGCTGTAGGACAATGAATTCTACAATGTAGAATGCGTAACTGATAAAAAGACATGCCGTGCACGCCACCAAAGGCTTACCATGCTGCGAGCTCGCCGTCCGTAATAAAGTATTAGAAACAGGTATCGTCACTTTCTGCAGTTTGCGGCACAAAAGTTAACTTAAAATAGAAACGGCAGCTCCTGTATCAACAAGAGTTTTTGCCACGACACCATCAATAATAACGACGATTTTGTTCGGAGTCGAAAGATGAGGCCTTGAAATTATTGAAGAGAGTGCAAATAATGCCTCAGGAACCACGGCTCTTAGTTTTCCTCTTGCGTGGAGTTGGAACAGCGGAGCATAGAAGAAATGTAGTGGCACTGGGGAGGAGGAGATCGACGTGAGGGGGAATTGGCACAGCGCGAATAAGCTCCCAATAAATCGGCAGAAACGGGGTGTGCTAGCTGCTGTGGCATGTAGCCGAGGTTGAGGATGTCATCGTTTGCATAAAGACTAGGTGACGACGACAGTGACGTGCAACATGGCCAGGAATACCGCAGGTGTAGCAAATGGGCCTGTTGTCTTAAGTGGCCAAGGGTTGTGAGGTGGTTCGGGAGGCGAGAGGGGTTGTGTGAAAACTGGGTGTATTGGGTAAACAAGGCGTGGCGGTGAGTAGAAGTGTTGACTTGGGTGGATTGTGCTGCCGTCGGTCGAGAATAGGAACAGGTAATGGCCTCAGCAGACGTGAGAGGCGCCACAAGCTGCGTTGGTGGTACAGGAGGTGGGATCACCTCAGCAACTTGAGCCTGCATGGCATGGCAGAGCGAGTAATCCAGCGCCGTGGGACTTTTGATGACAGTTGTGACAATAGAGAGCTGACGAGCTACTTCCTCACGAATGTATTGCTTAATTTGCGGCAGCAAAGTGGAATGTTCAGTGCCAGTGCTCCTAGCTTCCAAAGATGAGAGTTTCACTGCTGGAATTCCGGCGCGACGGCTAGGAAAGGCACTCCTTGCACAGCTCGTCCAAGCTTTGGCACAGTTCAATGACTTGCGCTACTCTCTGAGGGCACTTGGCTACCAGCATATGAAATGCATCGTCATCTATGCCTTTCAGTATGTGCCTTATTTTGTCCAACTCCGCCATAGATGCATTCACCCGGTTACAGAGGTCGATGACGTCCTCAATATAACTAGTAAGTCTTACTGTTCCTTTGGGCTCTGCCACGGAGGCGATGTTCGGCGTGAAGCTTGCGCAAGCCAGGCTGACTGAAGAACGAAGCGTTGATTTGCTTGAATTCCGACCAGGTAGTAAACTCGGCTTCATGGTTGTAGTACCATAGCTTGGCCACATTAGTCAGGTAAAAGCTGACGCACGTCAACTTAGCAAGGTCATCCGATTTATTGGGACTGCTAACACGCTCAAACTCTACCAGCCAGTCTTCGATCTCAAGTTCGTTGGTGCCGCTGAACCTTGGAGGGTCGTGTTGACGAAACATCCCAGCACACATGATCGACGTGGGCATAGGTGGTGCTCGGTGAGGAGCGCCGGCCTCAGCCATTTCGGGGGCAGATGGTAAAGCCCCGTTGCAGAGCTCCAGGACAAGGAGGGAAAGGACCCAGCACCTCCACTAAATGTAACAAACGTGTTCTTCGGAGAAGTGCCAGGGAAAGCAAGACAGCTGCAGTGCAGGAAACACGAGGCCGAGAGCTCGACACACGAACGTCGTCGTCTTTTCTCTCGCTGGCACAGAGCTGGGGCGGATGCACAACGGTACACTAGTAACATTGGTTTCGGCCATGTCTGCTGTATCCTTTCGCTCCGAGAGCAGCGCTCTTCATAGCGAGACCCCACACTGGCTGCCCAACGTAGAACTCGGAGTATCGAACGACAGTTTTCATGGTTCGGAACAGACATTTTTGAGCTGGGGTTGAGTAGGTATAGGGGGACTTCTATTGCTTGTGTCGGCGGTGTGTTTTGTTGAAAGCATCGGTTGCTGTGATGTGTTTGAACTTGTAGGCACGTTGAGTTTCTTTTTCGCCAAGCCCAAAGTGAGTAAGTACGAAAGTCCCATAGGTGGTCCGAGTTTCTGTAAATAGCTTCTATCTTTTTGGCTGAGGGAGCCTGGCGTTCTTGCTGTCTTGTTTTGCGACTTGACACCGGGGTATCATGACACTGTCCAGGACAGCGGGTGCCAATTGCCGGGTAAGCTTCTGTGTGCAGTGAGCGAGTAGGGCCACCTTACGGAGCTGACGTCCCTTGCGGCTGCCTCTTCTGCTCCTAGGCTGGGTGCTGGGTCGATGCCGGTTGTTGTCGAGCGGGCTCTGCGTAGCCACCTGTCGCACGTGGCACAACTAAGAGGATCGTGGTGTTGAGGTGTTGCACTCTACTTCTCTCATTTTACCTTGCGATGCAGGAATAAAAAAAAAGCAACCTTTGTTTTATTTGAGCTGGGCGTTTCGGTCACTGCCGATGTGTTTGCTAGCAGTACTGACCTTGTACCTCGTGGGTGAGGAGCCCAAAACTGCCCTTCCTATGCCCTACTGCATTGTTCTGTCAAGTGTTTTGAGTGTACGCAGCAGAGGTGATGTAACCTGCGGCTGGCTGTCTTCTTTTTGCACATCGTTTTCGGAGATCAGGCTATGAGATCAGGTGATGGAACCTGTGGAACTGCCTGCAGTCCGGCGGCCTTGTAAGTGCTGGTCCCAACCAGAAGACTTGTCGACGTGAGTGACGATTCCTCCCGCTGACGGCAACGTTGCCGTTGTGGGGCCGGTACTGAGGCGAAGTCGTCGAGCTGGACAGTGCAGCAGTGTCGACCGGTGGCGAGGTCATGGTGCACAAACATTCTTTAGGGACATGTGATAATTTGTTAGAGCGTGGGTAGCTGATTTCTTTATGTTTTTTTTTCCGGGATGTGGTTTGAATTAAGGTTGAAAAAATATGAGGGTGCTAACAACCCTTGTAATAGTTTATACCTCGTGGCGCACGTGTCTCACGCAGAAGTCGCATTCAGGGGTGACAACTATCGAGCGGTAGGGAGCGTTGTGCTTACGAGCGTTTATCACCACCACCACCACCATCATCATCATCATGCACGGTAACATCATGCGCGGCACCATCATTACCATCATCATCAGCATGGTAGCACCAGCAGTGACGCCTGGCTGTGAGGTTAGGTGGGTGGTCAGGAAAAAGTGGTGACTCTCTTTGGCGTGTGACTTTTGGAGCGAGGGGTCGTCTTTTGCGGTGGGGTCTGCCATGGGCCCTCATGGTGAGTCAAGCGTTGGCGACTTTACCTTGCATGTGTTCTTATGTTATGTTGTTGAGTGTTGTGTGTTATTGTGTAAGGTTGTTTTAGTGTGTCAATCACAACTGATGTATTTTGATTTGGCAGACGGTATCCTTCTAAAAGTAATTCAATAAATGTGTGTTGTTTGGCTCGTTTTGACTGCGTCTGCTGTGTCTGTTTGCTCTGAAAGCATGATGCCTTATTCAGAGACCCCATGAGTGGCGGGCCGGTCATTGGTGCCTATTGGGTGCTTTTTTCAGGTCTCGTATAAAAGGGAAGAAGCACTAGCTCGACATGCTAAAGTAAACCCAAGGGATATATTAATGGAAAATATGCTAGAGCCCATCCATGAGCTGCACTTATAGCCTAACTTTAACAATATAGCTTTTTACTATTAGCAGTTAGGGTAAGTTTTACAGTGAAAGCTGTTATGAGATCAGAACACGGTTAACGCGTGGCGCCGTAGTTGTACGCCGCCGCCGGTGTCTGTAACCAGTATCGCAAGAAATAATAAATAATAAATAATAAATAAAAAATGGAAACAATGGGATTCAAACCCGGGTTCGCTGCGTGCCAGCCCAGTATTCTGCCACTGAGCTACACCGATTTTTGGAAATAGTTTCTAAACTGGCATTAGGCAGGCTTGATGTCAGAAAAGGAATTGCGTTAATATGAGTAATAAAGTGCTTTAGAGTATTGAAAGAACAACTTGGCATCACACAATGCGAATTGTGTAACGAGTGGGTCGTCCAATGCTCCAACCCATTAGCAAACTTGTTCTTGATCACCTATTAACTGTGGTGCATACCCACTTCAGGCATAATTCTTCATTGTTGTCAACCACTGCACAAAAAAAGTTGCACAAAATTTCCAGTAAGTGTGTAGCGGATACCACACTTCTTTGAAGGATGGCGAAGGATGGCATAGTGAATGCTGGCGTAGTGCACAAAAAGTTATGATTATTTGTGGTGTAGTGGATACCCAGCAAGTGTGCTTGTAGCAGTTGCCAAAGTGTATGTAAAAGGCTCTGAAAGGCCGCTCTTTTAGATTTCGCTGTGACTGAGCTGCACATTCCGTGCAGGCCTGCCGTTTTTTTTTTACCTGGTGCCAAGGTTCATGTTAACTTTTATATAGTCAAGTGGTCATGACATGGATGAAGGGAGCAGTCGGTGTCTTCAAGATGAAACAGCAAGCAATGCACACTGATATTGGCGCACAGAGTGTTGAAGACTTGTCTGGTGAACAGTGTAAAACATGGGTGCTGTTAACTAGTAGACACATACACATGGGTACTGTGTAACTAGTACAAAACATCGGTACTGCAAAACTGGTCATTGTTGTTGGGATACTCAGTCTTTTATTCATCACGTGTCAAACTTTCTAGCCTTATCACTGGTCGTCGCGCAAGCTGTGGCATAAGCTTGAGTGTTCGCGTTTTGCGTGCAATCTAAACAAAAACATCTGCTACACTTATCAAGGTTTCGAACACAGAAGCGCGGTCTATCCTGAGCATTGCTTTGTGGGTGTAAGCCATATGTGGTGAAATTGAAACAACAAATGCACGTGACAATATTCTTCTTTTTTCAGTTATATAAATAAAAATCAAACCTGGTATACTTTCAAAACAAAAATGCTAAGATCCCCTTGCGATTTTTTATGCCATTCCTCAACTAACCATAAGAAGTCTTTTTGTAAAAAAGGAAATGGGCTACTTGTCTTTATGGTTACTGGATCAGGAAGAATTGGTGACAGTAAAGTTGGGGAAAATAGACTGTTCACAGAAAATAGTGTGTCGTATCGAACTTTACTGAAGTTCACGTGTTGCTACGTAAGGCAATCGCCATTACCAATGGGAGGGCAAGCTTTAAAAACAACATGTCCCTCTTCCTGTGTTTGAAATTGTGGCTAAATGATGCCGTGTTATTCTTGTAAATCCTTCATGTCATAATGGATGCTTCAATAGCGTCTTTTTTTCTAGTTAGCATGCTTAAAAACAAGAAGCTTGTTTGGTTGGTGAAATCTCGGAGTAGTATTGCTGATTAGTGTGGCACATAAATGGCAAGCTTTTCACGTGCAAGGCATGACCAAACACAGCACATAGAATTTGAAAGTAACCTTGAGAGTACTTATTCAACTAGTCTTTCCATCACTTATTTTGTTGGTTTCCCCCACAGTGGCTGTTTACCACAAAACAACCTACTGTATTTAACCGATTCTAAGCAAACCCCCCCCCCCCCCCCCTGTTTCCACTAGAATTATTTTGGGAAAATGTTTTGCCAATCTAAGCACCATTCTTTTTTGGTCCTTTCTGCGAGCACGGCGCAGTCAGGGCCGCCAAGTGCACCCTCTCGTCGCTAATCACGAAAGTCGCCATGTAATATGTTGCTAGGTTCAGACAAGAGATAGCGGCACAAAAGTCGGCAGATAATCTAATCCAATCTGCAAGTCCGAACAAGTCGTGTTGGCTTCGCCATAGCTTTGCAGTAGCGGGTGGTGTGTGCATGTTTCTTTGTCAGTTGTTTGATAGCCCTGGCATCGGTCACAATGAGTGCAAAGAGGGCTCCTTACAACTTGACGTTTAAACAAGTTGTGATCACGTTTGTCAGCGATGATGGCAGTCACAGTGCTGCGGCCGAATTCGGTGTGTACGGTGCCTGCATCATCAGGTGGAGGAAGTAGTGGTACCAGATTCTCAAAGGTGCCCCGACTCACAAGAAATTCACGGGACCGCGCAAGGGCCGACACCCCGAACTCAAAGAGGAAGTCAGCGAGTTTGTTCGCAGCAAAAGAAACGGGTTTTGCTGCCACTGCTGATGCCAGACGAAGGCGATAGAGATCGCAAGGAGAATGAAGATTACCCGCACAGTGTTCCGTTCCAGTCATGGCTGGGTGGAGCCCTGGATGTGAAGACCAAGCTGCTGAAATGCAACTGCAACTTGGTAGTGATTCCAGGAGGCATGACACCAGTGCTTCAATTCCTGGACAAATGGTGAACAAGCCGTTCGATGCCCTCCTTCGACAGGAGTATAAAAAATGGGTCTGGAACTGCGACTGAAAAAAAAAAAACGCTGACGGGAAAGTTGCGGAAAGCGGCCCCGTCCCCCGTGGCAACATGGATTTCAGACGCATGGAAACATATCAAAGTCAATGTTGTCGCGAAGTTTTTCAAGAATTGTTGCATCATGAACAACTTGCATGGCACTGAAGACGATTTGCTGTGGGACACCAAGAGCGACGGCTCGAATGATGCGATGGACTCGAGCGGCGGTGATAGAGACTGACCTGCTACAAGAGTGGGGTGTTTACTGTGTGCACCTATTTTTCTTTTTATTGTTTTCAAATTAAAAGGCTCTTTCTCGTGTCAATCTCATTGATAGTGCCACGTGCTTTTCTTATTTGCACTTATGTTTCATTCGGTTTTCGCACAAAGCCTGTCTGAAATAATGCTTACCGGAAACTGCGCCTCGTTCCAGAAGGTTCAGAATTAAAGTAGATCATTTTGTTAAGATTATGGCCACTTCATGAAACATTTTAGATTATTCTGGAACCTAAGTCGCCGCTAGCGATAATGCTAGAATGTTTGATGGCAAGTCTACAAATGCCGACAAGCTTTGCCGCATGTCAATTGATCGATGGCCGATGCTCTGCTCGACGCTATCAGTGCCAGTGTATTGCTGTAATGTGACTCTTCTTGCGTGGGCACAAGTTCGGCTGAATAAATATTTTAATCTTCAACCTACTGTCTGCTACCTTCGTCGACCTCATGACCCCGTGACAATATGTTGTCGCAAAAGGGGGTTTGGCTATGCAGTCATCTTTCGATTTCTTTAATCTATGCACCCCCCCTAACCTTTAATATCGCGATCGTGAAAAAGGAGGGCGTTTAAAATAGAGTAAATATGGTATCTTTGAATGAAGATTTCATATGAAAAAAATCTTCATATGAAGATTGTAGGAAGATTTTTCATTTTAATATATATACAGTATAGGAAAGGGAAAAATAAAATATTGTTAGAACATATAGATGACACATTCGATTTTTTCACTAACTGGGACTCAATGCTGAAGTGCATACAGTGTAATGTTTTTTAAAGTGTATAAACCAGAACTTTGCAGTTTCACTTGTGGTGTGATTATGTATTAGAGTAGACGTATTGTACGGGATGCTTTGTGAATTTTCTAGTCGTTGTGCACATTACAAATTGATTGTTTTTAGATGTGTCAATTCAATATTGCCTTCATCAGATACTATTGCCACGTGTGCTTTTATGTAACTGAACATATACTAACCACTGTGTAGCGCACGCCACGCCGGAGTGTGCTTTGCAAACAGTATAGAGAATCCAGGATCTGATGTGGTGAGCAAGGATAAGCCTGGAATCTTCAATGCTGCATGTTTAAATGTTGATGTGGCTTAACACTGATAAGATTACTCGACAGCTGGCTGCTGTTCTTGCCGCTGTCAATTTACAGTGAGAATTTTCCAGGCACAATTTTGCCGAAAAGAAGCTTTCTGTAGATCCTAGTCTGGCTGCAGTCTTACGTACTGTCACAACGACATAACAGATCTCAAGAGGATCTTGTCAAGGATTAAGATCTTCATGTTGATATCAAACGGGTACTGCCTGAATAAGAGTAAGTCTCTACACATTGACGCAAAATTGTGCCACTTTTGTTTTAGGCAGTGTAGTTTGAGTGACGAAGTGGTGGCATTGTTGCAGAACACATCCTCCTCCTGGGACACGGTGGTGCCAAGTGTGAGCCCCTGTTTCGAGCACACTGTCCTTGTGTGGCTCCCCTGCTCGTTTGCCTGGTTGCTGGGGATCTGTGAGGCCAGCATTCTGGTTCACAGTGACAACCGTGACAACTCGTACAGCACGCTCTTTGTCACCAAGCTGGTGGGTGGGACACATTTGCTGGTGCATGCTTTACTAGTCGTCTACATTACAAGAATGTAATGTTTGCGCACGGGGACACAGAAGAGAACACAAACAGGCGCCTTGCTAGCAAAAGAAATTTCGCTGCTGTTCATTGAGCTTGTGATAGTAAGTTGTGACATGTGCGCAGTTCAAATGTTTTACAGTGAAAGCTGCTTTGAGATCACTTTTCGGGTCACGCGCAGTTGCTGTTGTCTGTTGCCACCGTCGGTGTCCATAACCACATTGCGCAAAAAAAGAAAAAAAGAACCTTGCACCAATGACACAGTGGGAATTGAGCCCGGGTCCGCTGGGTGCCAGCCCAATATTCTACCACTGAGTTACGCCGGTGCTTGTAACTTGTTGTCAAACTTGCCTTAGGCAGGCATGACCTAGCACTAATGGCACAGTGGGGCTCGAACTGGAGTCCGCTGGGTGCCAGCCCAGTATTCTACCACGAAGCTACACTGGTGCTTGTGAATTGTTGTCAAACTTGTTTTAGGCAAGCTTGATGTCAGGAAAGCAATTGCTTTAATATGACTTATAAAAGTGTTTTACAACAGCGAAAGAACAACCAGTTATCGCACAATGCAAATAGTCTAACGAGTGGGCCGTCTAGTGATCTAAACCATCACAAAAGCTTGTCGTTGTTTCCCTATTAACTGTGGCGCATACCCACTTCAGCCATGATTCCTCATCGTCGTCAGCCACTGCAGGGACAATTGGCACAAAATTCCTTGCAAGTGTTTAGCGTATACCACGCTTCTCAGAAGAATGACGAAAAATAGCATAACGAATGCCAGCCTACTACCCAAAAGTTTATTATGTATTAATGCCCTAGTGGGTACCAAGCCAGTGTGCTTGCAGTAGTTGCCCAATGAGTGTTTTGAAAAGGCTCTGAAAGGGCACACTTCTAGCTTTCACTGTGACAGTGCTGCACCTACCACGCAGGCCTGAGGTTTTTTAGGGACCAGTTTGCGCAGATCTGGGGGTTATTAAGTGAATGTTTTCGAACAATAAACCAGTTGTTGATTGCGCCTGTTTGTGTTCTCTTCTGTGTCCCTGTGTGCCTGCGCAGACATTACAAGATGGATATGTTCCAACTAGGCTGAATCGCAGGCATTGTTGGACTCAGTGCAGAATGCAATGTTTAGTTTGTAGACTTAAAATGGACAAGTACGTAGCTTTTCATCTAAAGCACCAACTCTCGGGCACTGCGCTGTGCTCCCGACCGGGTTGCAGAAATTAGGTGCCTTTTCTCATCTTCTAACCACTACCACCACCACCACCCACTCTGTGAGAAAAAAAAATTCCCAATCTTTGCCTGCCAGGCACCCCCCCTTCATTTTTTTACTTATTCTTTCCCGAATCAGTTAGCGAACGGAACAGTTTAGAAGATGACTTGGTAGGTGTATCAGGTAATTTTTAAATGTTATATTGATGTTGTTAAATAATCCCCATTGTCCCCGAAAAAAACAACTGTTCATGCTAAATGTTTTGAAAATATACTTGTTGAATTGTGTCTCTGTTTTTTTTAAATTACATGACAGTGCTTATTGCAGATCAGTGAATATATGTGCAAAATGTTTTTCTCTTTTTACTGGTTATGTTTTTGATCCCCTCCTTCCTGCCCTTTGTAATGCTTATACAGCAATGTAAGTATTCTGAAAATTAACGTATACTAGATAAATTCTGTGTAAACGTGTGCTATGTTGCCACTTACAGTACAACACCTCATTAATTTGAACTCGGTTATTTTGAAATCTTTCTTAATTCAAAGGATTTTATGTTCTTGTATTGGCAGTGCAAGTTCGAGTGGATAAATTGAAGTGGCCGTCATCACCGGTTAATGTGAAAGCTTTAGGTTGTATGTCTAATTTATGATCCCGATTTGAAGCAAATCTATGGAAACAGTGGCCCTTAGGAGCCCAAGGCAATGCATTGTAGCAATACGGTAGACTTGCGGTGATTCAAACTATGATAATACATACATTTGCTTAATTCACAAAATATAGTTTTATGGTTGGCCCTCTATTCTTTCAATGTATTTAAAATCCTCCGAATTAAAACTCCATTATGCGGTTAACTTAATAATTTTTACAGGTCCATAGCAGAAAATATCAGCTGCTTTTCCCCTAGACTATTTAAATATTTGTGTGCTTATATAATTCTTACAGTCTAAAAATGAAAAATAAGCATATGAAGTCTTCAAGGAAGAAGGCTTTGCAAGTAAAAGAATGTTTGAAACGATCATGCTTCTCAGCTGGTATAGAGAGCTTTGTGTTGAAGGCACATACCTATAGCAATGAAGCAATTGGTAATTCACAATTTCTTTAAAAGGTCTGATCAGCAGTAAATGGCCAATAAACTTGTGGACTTTACACCTCTGCTTTCTGTTCGCTGCGTGCAGTTAGGGCTTCAAAACACCTAAAAGTTTTTAAATGTGATAAAATCAATGCCTAATCATAGTGTGTGGTGTCAACTCACCCAGAGTCATCTATGGCAGAACTTCGGATAATTTAAACTTCTTGATAATTAAACAAAATTCAAAGGTCCATTCGAGTTTGAATTAATGAGAGTCGACTATACTTATGAGGGCCTACCTTGCTTCTACCAACACACACACACACGCACACACACACACACACATGCACGCACGCACACACGCGCGCACACACACACACACACACACACACACACACACACACACACACACACACACACACACACACACACACACACACACACACACACACACACACACACACACACACACACACACACACACACACACACACACACACAATGTGTACCTGCAGAAACACGTGCTTCACTGCAGCCCAGCGTTGACACGTGGGCAGCATGTTGCATGCTTCTGACAGCATTAGCACATCATGATTGACCCATTCTTTTTGGAAGTATATATTAATAATGGTCAGTCTGGCGGAATTCACAATGTATGCAAACCTCCGATTGGCGGTTGCTTCAGCAACTTGCGCACTTGCTTGAACTGGTCATGGCCGGGCTAGACTGCACCTGCACGCACTTCTTTTTTTTTACGGCCTTCTCACCCGTCCCAAAAGCAATGAGATAGTTTCTGAGTATGTTTCTCCACCCGTCGGAGGTAGGGACTCTGCGACCCTGACCTTGCATCTCATGCGCTGCGCACTCAGCACGAGAATGTTGCTCGATGCAAAACCACGGAAGGGGGGGGGGGGGTTCTCGGTGCATAAGGGGAAAGGGAATGCTCAAAAAGTCGGGCATAAAGGGAGGATCGTCTCCTTAAAAAAAAAGTAATGTTATCAGATGGCTCGCCGCATAATGTAGGTAAGCAAGTGCTCAAGATAATACAAGCTGAAACTCGGTGAAAATGCGGATGAATCAGCTAATGAGGCATAATGCAGGAGGCGTAAAGCACTGTCAAGGATCAGAGAGAGAGAGAAACAATGCTGCACCTGTTCTGCAAGCAGAGAGCACCAAATACTTTTGGTCCTTGGTCTTATTGGACAATGAGATGACGAATTAGAAAGGTCGCTTACGGAAATGATGAGCATGCTTTCCCTTTGCTAGCTATTTTATATTTCTTTATTTTTCCAAATACAATAGAAGTGGTTTTAGGGCTTAAGGCTGCGATCTGCAGCTGGACAGCTCTTTGAAACACGTACGTGTCTTGTATGGTTAAAAGTAAATGCATACAGAGAAAGAAAGTAGAAAAAAAAAAGAGGACTCTTGCTGCTGAATAACCCCTTTTAACGGCACGCCATGAGAGTGGTGGTGGGCACTGTCAAGGTGCTAACACCACCTGAAAACATTAAGTCCAGGGACCGTACGCTTTTTTGCATTTCTTTGCACTGCAAGTCACGTCAATGAAGAATAAGAAGAACGCAGCTGCTTTTACTCACAAGCCGCTTGCCCTGGAACTAAAACTGTGGTGCTAATCAGTTCTGGGCTATCCTTCGAGTTTGTGGAAGAAGATGTTTAGAAAGAGAAACTCACAAAATTCGAACTTTTTGGCAAGTAAGCAAGCATTTTTTTAAAAAGAAATCTGTATGAATTATTCTATGGCTTAGTGTGACAAGCAGATTGTTGTCAATTTCTCTTTCTCTCTAGTGTGGCTTGCTTTATTCTGGGATTTATTCACCACGGCTGCATTTCGTTCAGTGCTTTATCAGTGTTCAGTCTGCAGTGATTTCTCGACTCAAGAAGGCGGTCGTACAACCTTCAATACGCGCAGTACGTACACGGGTATATATTAGCTGTGTGATGGTGTATTTCTGTGTTTCCCCACTGCAAGTCGCATTTGGGGAATACACCTAGTTTTTATCTTCATCGATTCGCAAGCAATACTGAGCTGTGCACTGAATGACAGAAGAGTATTGCAAGAAACAACCTCATTATCAATGACAAGTCTGCATAGAATGTCGTTTGGAGCACACACTTCCGTGATGAAGACTATGTGCCTGCGTGCCGCATCAGAAAAATTGTTCCGGGCTCTGCGTCTACTTTTTTCGAGGACTATCCTTCCTACTTTGTCCAATTGCATAGAAGCCTCGCAACGATTCTGCTTCACGAGCTTTGCCCCTACGTCAAACGTCAAGGAAGCGAAAAGCGGAGACCAATGAAACAGATCTGGATGTTGCAACTTCACAAGGCGCTTTCACTGAAGAAGAAGCAGTAAGTGTTTTCATGCAAACAACGAACAGCGACCCTCATCTTGCTGGTCCATACCAGACTACAATAGGAAGGTCGCGCTCCCATGTGTCATACCATCGTTCAAAGTGTGAGTAGGTGAAGCAATTATTGAAAGAAGAAAAGGTGTCCAAATATTATCGCGAAAGCAAGCACCACGCATGTGTTTGGAAAATCGGAACAGATGCACAGAAAGGAGAGAAAAAGGCTGTTTCTTTTTTCATCAAATAGAATGTGAGAGAAAAAGCGTTCAGCATACCCACACAAAGTTGTTAGGGAGTGTGTGATATGGTGCTTTCTGTCCCCAAGAGGCTACGATCATACTTGCACTTTGGGCCTTCTGACACTGACAAGAAAGCGCACTCTTCAGACGTATATAGGTCCAAGCCCAATATTATCGGGTATGAGGAATGCCATAAACCAGCTGTGTATCTTCAACGATTAGGTAATTAGTTTTTCAACACGCGGTGAGTGAAGGAGCGCATCCAAATTCATGTGTCGGCGTTGCGTGCGCTGCACGGTGCAAAGGAGGGGGTTCAGGGTCGTAGTTTCCCCTTCAATGCAGCTGTTGCAAAATGCGCCTGAACGGAGCATCAAGGAGCGTGCACGATTGATGGTGAAAATGATGAAGTGGAGATAGGCATGCACTGAAAGGGGACAGCAGAATAGATAGTTTGCCATGACCACAAAATAAAGCCACATTTTCTTTTACGGTTTAGGAGCTAATCGTTTCGTAAGATTTGGTGCCGCGAAACCCGGGACTGCCCCTCGAGAGACGCCTTCATATCACGGTCATGGTGAACTCGGACCAGTTCCACAGGAAGCGTGGTGCACTCAGGGCTGGCATCATGCGAGCCCTAACCCAGCTTTCGGATCTTCTGCAGCAAATGGATCCGGATCTCTCAGAAGTTCAGGTGCACCTCAAGGGCAAGGAGCTTGCATTGTCGAGACTGGATGACGCAATTTTTCGCTAACAGGTGAAGATGATGTTAACCACGAAGTCGAAACGGCACAGGATAATAGTGACACGATCAGCTACGCCATCGCGTGTGCGAAGTACTGGTTGCAAGGTTGTCAGCAAACTACCACGACGAATGCTGAAGGTTCTGGATCGGGATCAAGCAACGCAGACCTCCCGAGATTCGTCGATGCTCTGGACCATGTGAGAGAGACACATCACGGATCGGCTCTACTGCTCAGGCTACAGATACCTACCTTCGACGGCAACCTGCGCAACTGGCAGGCCTTTTGGGATCATTACTACGCCACGATCCACCAGGACCCCTACCTATCATGCATCCAAAAATTCAAGTATTTGCTTACGCACTTAACTGGCAGCGCTAGAAGGTCAATCGAAGGAATCCGGTTAGCCGAGCAGCATTACAACCTCGCGATTAAAATGCTCATGGATCGGTTCGGACGGCAAGATCTCCTCATCTATGAGCACGTGGATCATCTTCTGGCATTGACTCCTGTGAACAGCTCATCAGAAGTTGCCAGACTTCACACACTTCACGACAATGTGCTGTTCCGAGTGAGTGCTTTAGAAGGCCTTGGCGTGTCCTCGGATCAATACATCGTCGTACTGAATCAGGTCATGATGCGCTGCTTTGCAGACAATCTGGCTATCATGTACCTCTAAAGGGTGAAAGAGGATGACCACCAATAGTGGGACGGAGACTTCCGAAAACAGACTGCACCGAGCGAAGAACCTGTTTAAATTTCTTCGCATCCAAGTAGAAGTGCGGGAGGAAGGTCACCTGCAACCACGTCGCAGCTCTTACAAAGCTGAAGACAGCATGGCAACAGAAAGCCCAGACAGCACGAAATTCATTCCATCGGCTGAAGCTCTTGCGGGTTCCACTGCATCGATCAATCAAGTGTGCCCACTTTGAAATAGCCAAGAGCAGAGCATTATGTCCCGCACTGCCAATCTGTCAGCGCATGAAAAGCGAGTGAGGCTACGGAATAACAACTGCTGTTTCCGCTGCCGTACTCGCAACCACATCCCAAGGGCATGCAAAAGAGCCATCAGTCTCACGTGTGGCTTCTGTCGTCGTCGCCACCTGACAATTCTATGCGACCTGTCCAGACCCGTCGTCCAGGACCCAGTGCCTGTAGCGGAATTGGTTGCATTGGGAGGACTTCCTTCGCCAAGGCTTCAAACCATTACAACAGCCCAAAGCACGCACGTCGGATGCACGGTTGTACTATTGCAGATGGGGCGTATATGGGCAAAGTCTGAAAATCGATGCCTCCTCATTCGGGTTCTGTTGGACACTGGTAGTCAGTGCAGCTATATTCGCGCAGGTGCAGCCAGAATCCTTCAGTGTCCCTCATTGGAAGGGAAGAGCTTTCAAGAATGACATATGGAAGCTCCAAGGCCTAGAAGCGACTCTGCGCGGACCGTGTCTCCGTGGAGCTGCGCAGCCGATTTAGCGATGCTGAAGTGGAGTTAGAAACCTTGACAATTGCAGAGATCTGCTCCGTAACGAGTCCATCGCTAGAGCACCATATCTTGCAGGCGCTCCTCGAAAAGGAGTACCATGTGGCTTACGCTTGTCACTCGAATACATGGCAAGAAGGCGACATCACTGTGCTGATAAGATCTGACGCCTATTGGAAGGTGACCACAGTCTAGATTGACCGTATCAACGAGATGCTAACAGCGATCAAAACAACATTTAAAGGGATGGTACAAGGACCATTATCGTCAGACATTCAGTACCCGTCTAGCGCACTGTTCATATCGAGCAGTTATTCTTCTCCACCAGACATATACATATCTTCGATGTGGCGTCTTGATGCAATCGGGATTGACGCCACCTGTTTCTGGACCATTGAAAGTGACTCTCACATGTCTACATTTAAGCAGGGCATCTCCAAGCAAGATGGCCATCATCAAGTGCCTCTGATGGTCGAACCGCCTGGGTTACCATCCGGAAGCAGCAATCGCTGACTGGCTGAATGTCGACTGCGAATTCAAATCACCCATTTTCGAGAGCAGCCATCACTCCTAAAAAAATACGACCAAGCAATTTCAGGTTATTTTAACAATGGTCATGCCGAAAAGGTACCGGACGAGCAGCTACTCAAGGCCAACATCTACTATATGCCCCATCACGCCGTGGTTTGTCGTGAGGCTGTAACAACGAAGCTTCGTGTTATATTTGGCGCATCATCGCATGGGGCTGGTCATGTTTGCCTTAACGATGTATTCTCGAAAGGTATAAAACTTGGGGCGGACGTCATCGAACTCCTATTGAACTTTCGCTGCCACCCTGTGGTTCTCGCTGCTGATATAAAGAAAGCATATCTGCAGCTTCTCATTCGACTTGAAGACCGAGACCTGTTACGCTTTCTCTGGCTCGAAAGATTACCGACTAAAGAAGAGCCCATGCCAACCACAGTGATGTGGAGAATGACGAGGGTTACGTTTGGAGCCGGATCGCGCCCATTCTTTTTGGCCGCTACACTTCAACACCACTTATCGTCTTGTAAGCGGAAATACCCATCTACTGTAGCCCTCTTAGAGCAGGCCTTCTATGTGGACGACCTTCTAGTATGACTACCGAGAACACAGGAGGCATTTGAGTTGTATGAAGAAACAAAGCAGATATTCAGGGAGGCCAGCATGGAGCTCCTCAAATGGGCTTCTAATTGTGACAGCTTAAAGTAACAATTCCTCCGCAATAAATGTGCTATAGAAGATGAAGCAGGCGACAGTCACACGATGAAGATTTTGGGTTCCTGGGGAACCTTCTGGTGACAGCTTCTTCCTCGCAACTGGACATGCTGATTCACATCTGGGAAGCCTGCGACCCAACGCGCGGCACTGCAATTATTGGCCAGAATATATGACCCTTTGGGATACATCAGCCCATTTACCGTAAAGGCCAAGATTGTATTCCAAGATCTTTGAAAGAACAACTTTGCATGGGACACCATCATGCCAGCTGAAGAGCAAATCAAGTAGAACAGTTGGTGCTTAGAGCTGAATGGCGCAACGTGTGTCCGCATCCCGCGATACGTGTTCCTAATAGACGACGTCAAGCCATTCATAATCGAGCTGCATACTTTCGCTGATGCCAGTCCAAGAGCATAGGGCATGTGCACCTACGCTTGTGTAAGGTCTGAATCTGGCACCTGCTTCACACGCCTGTTAATCATCAAGGGCATACTTGCTCCGATCAAGATGGTGTCACTTTTGTGCCTGGAGCTCCTCGCGTACATCATCACAACGTGACTAAGCTGCTATGTGAAAAAAGTGCAGTTTCTACAACGCGCTCCAGGGTTCTTCTGGACAGATTCACTGGTGGCACTCCACTGGATAAGGGGTTCATCAACTGAACTAGACCACTTTGTTGCACATCGAGTTTCTGAGATACAACAATTCACCAATCTATCGCAATGGTTTTATTGTAGCAGCAAGGACAATCTCACTGACTTTATTACTCGTGGAGCATCACTTACTAGTCTCATCGAATCTAATATTTAGTGGTACGGCCCAACTTGGCTAGGGGAAACAATTTGAAGGTGCAAGCAACTCCAAGAATTGCAATACAACGACAAAGATTTCATTGGAGGAATCGAGCGATTTTCAAAGCTGGTCTGTACGAACTTCCATCGGGCGTTTTCGTCCGTCAATGCATCTTGCGGGTAGAAGACTACAGCTCTATTATGCGGCTGATACGAGTCACCGCATGTATCAAGCGCCTCGTACGTTATGCTTCGCGACACCTTACATCAGTATCTGAACGTCTCACGGCGGAAGAGTTATTACAGGCTGAGCACTATTGGCTCCAGACCATTCAAGAACAATCCTTTCCAAATGAAGCTCTTGCGCTGCGCAAAGGTCAGACATTACCCTCAACATCTCCTCTTCGCCTTTGTCCGTTTGTGAATAATGATGGCCTTCTTCATGGCGGTAGACGGCTGGATCAGCTTTGTGCTAATCACGACATACACCATCCTATTCTCCTGGCAGATAATAAGCTCACCAGACTTATCGTATCAGCGGCACACGTGTGCACTATTCACGGTGGTGTTGAAGCAACATTAATGGAGCTTCGAAAGCGCTTTTGGCTGCTGAAGGGACATCAGACACTAAAGAAGATAGTTTGGAAACGCAGGATTTATAAACAATTAAAGGTAGTAGCAGTATCAGCATCAATGGCCCCTCTACCTCGCCAGAAAATTAGTAAAGCAAGCCCATTCATCATTTTCGGGCTCGATTACTGTGGGCCCTTATACGTTAAACTAGCAAGTGGTTCATCAAAGTCCTACATCCTTTTTTTTTTTTCATTTGCAGTTACACAGGCGGTACATCTGTAACTAACCTCATACATGACTGCAGCAGCAACATTGCTTGCCTTCTGCTGTTTCGTCGCCTGGTGCAGAGTTCCTTACGGTATACTCCGACAACGCTCAAACCTTTGCAGCTGCGCTAATACATTTGCATCTATACTACCAGCGCTTTGGGAGTATGTGGCCGAGCTACGTGTAGAGTGGAAGTTCAACGTAGAAAGAGCTCCATGGTGGGGAGGATGGTGGGAGCGTCTCATAAGCTCAACAAAAAACTTCTTGAAACGCTCATTGGAACGCAGCAGCCTCGGCGTGGAAGCTTTCACAACGGTGCTGTCCGAGATTGAAACAGTAATTATTAGCAGACCACTGACGTACCTCGAGAGCAAAAAGCTCCAGCCATTAATTCCATCTCGTTTCTTGTTAGGAAAGCGCAGAATTTCCCTGCCAGAACACATTGACTTCTCAGAGCTTCCGATCACAGTTCACTTGAACCGCAAGGCTCTTCATCGCCAACGTATCATGATGAAGTTTTGAAAAGATGGAAACGCACCTTCCTGCTACTACTGCAATTCAGCTCATAACAGCCCAAGTCGTTCATCAACCAAACTACAGATCGGTGATGTAGTGCTAGTGTTAGAAGACAACACACTTGCAATATACTGGAAGCTAGGCCGAGTGATTGCCTTACTGCCAGGAAGAGACAGCATAGTGCGCGCGTGCTCAGAGCATCTAGCCAATGGGTCAATAGTGAATCGCCCGGTGCATGAACTCTGCGCCCTCGAAGCATCGGACTAATCTTGGCCCAGCCCGGAGGATGTTGCAAAATGCGCCGGAATGGAGCATCAAGGAGCTTGCGCGATTGGTAGTGAAGGTGACGAAGTGGAGATAGGCACACGCTGAAAGAGGACGGCAGGACAGATAGTTCGCCATGACCGCAAAATAAAGTCACGTTTTTTCTTATGGTTTAGGAGCCAGTCGTTCTGTAACAGCAGCGGCGAGAGGCATGTGCTACACCCGATGCAAAGGTCATAGGAAGCGAGCCTGTAGGTGCAGTCTATCCTGGTCGTGAACTGGTAGAGTGCATGAGTAGACCGACACAAAGGGAGAGCACTTGCACTGCTGGCAGAGTACATGCCTGCAAAGCCGATTTTAAAAACTCAGCTCTAAAACATCAATGACCATGTTTTCCAGCCAAAACACATAGCGAATTCAGTCACACTGGCCATTATTAAATTGCTTATTTTATCAGAAAGATTAGGCGAAGGGTCACATCATGACAAGCTGATGCTACGAGGAGGAGGTGACATGCTGCCCGCTCGTCACCACTGCATTGCAGTGAAGCACATCTTTTTTGCGGGCACACATTTTAGTTGATAACAAGAAGAGTTTTTCTTTTCTTTTTTTTTTTTCTGTGCTCGCAGCAACGAGAGGCCCGCCAGTCCTTCTCCCTCCAGTATATACGGCAAAACTGGGACTAGTTATTGCTGGGAAACATTACCCCAGGGGCCACAAACTAGCGGGCACAGTAAATGACCTCCTGTGACTACTTTCGATAACTGAATGTTCCTTGCACCCTACTTTTTGTATGTTTTGTTCATTCAAAAACCCGCCTAATTTGAAGATTCTTCACAGTCCCAGTGACTTTGAATTAACGAGGTTTTACTGTAGTTTGGGGACCAGCCATTCTTGGACACGCGGAACTGCCTGCGTTGGGGGCTATTGACCTGCTTCCCACAAGAGATATGAATATCCTCTCAAATGGCCTGCATTTTGAACTTTATCGCATTGTTCTACTGTGCCTCGAGCTCAGCGGCATCTGGCCACCGCATTTAGCTATACATTAGCTGCATGCTGATCTTGCAGTGGTTTTTCTAATGAGATTCAAAGAGTATGTTATTAGCCAGGCAGACAACAAGCCAAGTGTATATAGTTTTTGAAACCAAAGCTTTTCAGCCAGTTGACTGTGAAATTGTAATACAGTCGAATCTCATTAATTCAAACACACTTAATTCGAACTTCCGGTTGACTCTAACTCACGATGAGGCTCCGTCAAAGCTATGCGTATTACAATGGGCGAAAACGCCCGGTAATTCAAACGCGCAAGCACTTGCGACAGTAATGTGAATATACCGCGCTCCGAAAATGCTCTCAGCGCCCCACCCAATCCCGCGGTGGCACCTTCAAAGTTTGCAGGAAAAAAAAGAAAAGTACAAAAACTTCCCTGCGGGAGGCAAAGACTAAAGGCTAAATAGCCTGACGAGGTCTTGACCTCCTGATACAGTCTGCATCAGTGCCATATTACACATATTCACACATCAGTAACATACATATACAAATAAGTGACATTATACATATCTTATTTAGTCCTTCGACACCTCAATGCTGTGTGCGAAGGAAAGGAAAAGGAAAGAAAAAGCTGCGCTGGAACGTTTGCTCTCTCTCAAATGCCAATTTGCGCCGCGCATGTGCCATGCTTCTTCCTTTGCCGCCCCTGCCACATAAAGACCCTTCTCCTTACATTGCCACGTGAAAATAGAGAGAGAAAAAAAAGCTGTCACGGAGAGTGGCTCTGTCTCAAGCGCCGGTGCCATCCTTCTCCTTTCAACGACGGGCGCAAATGCAGAGAGAGCAAAAAAAAAAAAAAAGAAAAAAAGCTGCCGTGGAGTGTTGGTTTTCTCTCAAATGCCGATCTGCTTCTTTCCGCGTGGAGATGCTCCTCCTTTCTCATCACGTACTGGCAATACTTCGGCTTTGGCACAGAGGGTAGTAGCGGAAATCCAGCCGTTGTCGTCGTCTTTAGAGAGCGTAGGCGCTGGACATTGGCACGCACAACTTCTCTTGTCAAGAGAAAGCTGAAGCCAAAGTAGACATGCTTTGCAAGCTGCAAGCGAAATTGATTGACTCGCTGCAAGGCAGACGTGTGCAGACGTTCATTACCGATTACTTCAATTAATGACGAATGTCCTGCGATTTGTGAATAAGTGCAAGTCTTCTGAAACTTCCCCCTTGTGTGTTAGCTCAATGCACATGCGCCACTGCATGGGGAGCCCTCCGTTTACTTAGCTTTCATTAATTCGAACTTCTTTTAATTCGAACAAATTTTTGGGCCCCCTCAAGTTCGAATTATCGAGATTCGCCTGTACAATCTAATGGGATAAACGAACAGTAAGCATACGGACATCTTAAAAAAGTGGTGTGAAGACCAGATCTTTTCTTTGCACCATTTTAGTAGAAGGGGGAGTGCTTAGTGGCTTCGCAGGTTGCCTTTGAAGTTTTGGGAACCATTAGCATCACCAAAGACAACTTGTCGTTCAGAAACGACTAACACCAAACATACACAAACACCAAGGGAGCACAACTTTTTATTTGGGAAAGGTGCTGCTATTTTATGTGTTATTGCTGCACGCCCAGGCTACAAACATCATTATATGATATATATAACGGTGCTTTACACACAAAGAAATGACACCCACAAACAACATGCATGTTGTGGTGTTAGGACAATGGCGAGTGCTCAAGAGAGGAAACACTAGCAAGATAGGGGACGACTATTATTTTCGGAACACATGCGCTTTGCTCTTTGTCTAGAGTGTATGACAATCTCTTGGTGATCACTGGGCGATGTCAGGAAGTGTTAAAGTATGACACTTACTGCTACATCAAATTACACCTACCTATATTTTTTCTCTGTTTTTCTGGTGACAAGTGTGGGAGAGGATCGTATTTTTTCTAGCCTTGATTATGTGGGGCTGCTATGAATCATGTGAAACGTTGATATTTTTATATTAACAATAGTATAAAATTTTATATGACCATATATCACAATATTTATTGTTAATATGTGCCTAGTTCCTTACCGTGCCTAATTGAATTGAAATCAACAAGAGACAATTGTGAACTATTTTTTTTGTCTGTATTGCAGATCTTTCAAGCCTTGACATTTATTGTGTGCACAGCAAAACTGGTGGTATCCTCGCTGCTCTACCTTCGCTACGCAACAGACTTGGCAGAAGTGGCTGGATGCTCTGTGCTCATTTGCACTCTAGTATGTTCCACTCCGGTCATGTAAAACAGTTATTGGCAGAAAACCAGACTGCTCTTGTGATGAAGGGCTATTTATTTATTTATTTATTTATTTATTTATTTATTTATACATGTACCTACAGCGTCTGGGGGCATTTTTGTAGGGGGTTTAGAAATGAAAAGTACATACACGTTAGTGAAAACAAATTGCACGGCACAAAACAAAGAAGAAATTAAAAATAGATAAATCACAGCTTACAATGTATGGACAAAATACGGACTGGACATTTCTGCTTTGTTAAATAAAATGAAAATCGTGAAGAGTAGAAAGAGAAAAAGCGACATCATGTGACAACATACTCCTTTAAAAGTGAAGGAAACGCTTTTTCAGGGGCGGTCACAATACTTTCTGGAAGACCATTCCATTCGCGTATAGTTTTAGTTTTAGGAAAAAAAAGTATTTGCTTAGGTTGTTGTTCGGGACATATGTTGGCATAGTTTTAAGGGATGGTCTCGTGATGAAGTGTAGGTTAGTGATTTGATGTATTTATTTTTATCGATCCCAGTTTTGTCCTTTATTAGGTTGTAGAAAAGACATAGCCTGATATATTTACACTTTGAGGACAGTAACGGCCATCCAAGTGCAGTAACAATGATATGTATACTGCAGTTAAACCTTGGTGTAACAATCTGTAAAGCTAATGAGAACTGACAAATATTTATGCCAAGGGAAGTATAGGGGATGTTTTTAGAAGTTATTGTAATGTAAATGTGAAGAAAGAAAACTGGATGAAAAGATAACTTGCCGTGGGCAGGAACCGGACCTGCGAGCTTCAATCAACGCGTTCGATGGTTTACCAACTGGACTATCACAGCCGCTAAGGAAGACAACAGCTACTCAGTTGCTTGTAAACAATAGGAAGGCTGCAGCATAATACAAGCATAATATACTGGACATCATTGGGTATACAATAAATCAAAAGAGTAATGCCTAAGATTTCATGCTATGCAACTATGATTATACTAGTCAAGCCTTACTGATTAATTTTTTGGTCCTGACACTGTTGATGAGGTGCTTTGGGAGCTCAATGTTGGTGTAACTACTGTCGTACCCCTTTATAAGAGACACTGATATAAGGGACAAGTAGGTATTAGAGACACCAGAGTGACTACAGTAAAATACGGGAGGATAAGAAAATGCATATGAGGTACCCTGCTTGTAAAAAACATCTGATATAATAGACAAGAATTGCTGCCCAGAGCATGCCTCTTATAAAGGGGGTCCAACTGTACTCATTGTTATTCTTGCACCTTTTCTGGCATGTTTTCTCTCATGGTAAGAGGGGCATTTTTTATATAAGATAACATACTACAGTTAAACCGGCCTAAAGAGAACCTTCATGTAACCAATTTCTTGATGTAATCAAGTTTTTCTATCCCCCGTCATTACTCAGCAGAAGCACATGTTTTTGTAACCTCTATGTAACAAAGCAACAGCAGGAGGCAATGTTGATATTGTCATGGGGTCATGACGTGGGTGAAAAGAGCAGACTGTAGGTCAAATAATAAACCGTTTACAGTGTAGACCACTTATAACATAACCGCTTATAGTGCAGAACTGCTTACAATGCGGTCATTTCCTACTCCCGTTTACCCTCCCATAGAACCCCATGTATACACATATCGCTTATTGTGCAGTCCTCCGAGATGAAAGGCCGGTTATAATGCAGTTGCCTGAAATTGTTTGTGACAAACGTGGTAGTGAGTGCATTTGTGAAAGGAGGCGTGCTGGGTGCACTGCTGGGTAGCGAACGACAAGGTTGTTACGAAGGATGAGGGGACACGGAGTGAACGAACGAAGGGGCAGAAGGAAGAAAAAAATGACTGCATACTAAGGAGTGAATGATTATGAGTGGGGCAAAGCGTCCGTCAGCCCGTTTGTGCTTCTATCCGTCCGTTTGTTCTTGCTTTCGTCCGTCCGCACAACCATCCACGCGTCTATGCATGCGTCCGTCCGTCCATGCGTCTGTCCGTGAGTCCGTCCATCCATCTGTGTGTCTGTCTGTCTATTCGTGGATCCATCCGTCCGTACGTCCGTCTGCTAGTCTGTCTGTTCGCCCCTCTGTGCGTCCATCTAGTGAACACACCAAGCACCGCCATCTCCCATCTCTCATACCCTGTGGCACATACCCGCTCAAAAGCGGGTATGTGCTGCCGGTGGCTATGTACTACTGCATACATACAAGGGATGGACAGACCCACATCTTAAAGAGCTTCACCCCTAAGAGAAAATGAAAAAGACAGCAGGGCACTGTGCGGGCTCACCAAGTAACAGACGAGGACGGTTGCCTCGGTGACCGATAAGCCTTTGCAACGGGGCCGACACGGGTACTACGTTGCTAGCGGGGCTTCGGCCACGCGCCGCTCAACGTGGCAGGTGTGATTTCATCTTTATCAACTCCATGTGCTCAACAGTTTCCTGTCGAGAAAGACGTTGTTATCGAGCTTGGAACAAATATCGTGTTTGCTTCCTGGTCTGTAAATTGAAAACCTTTTACGGTTTTATGACGTGAGGTTTCACTTTTGCTGCCAGTGCGCTGTCGTACGTAAGCTTGGCGAGTTGTCGTCATTGCTCATCTCTCAGCCGCGAACGCGAATTTGTATTACGCACGGTGTTCTTGGTTCACTTCTAGTGCAATTTTTTTGACGCCGAATCTTCATGTTTCGGACAAGCTTTCCACGACAACATACCAAACGGCAAGCTACGCCTAATCTGCGTCGGTTGCGCTTTGATCAGTAGTGATCGCGGGACTCTTAGTTGCGGTTTGGTACCGAATCAACGAAACTCTTTGCGATGGCCGCAATTGACGGGAAGGGATACATACCGTTAATGAAAATGAGGGCGGCATGTGTAGTGCTCAAATAGTGGTTCGCGATTCGATTGAAATGTCTTAAATCACGTGCGTGCCCGTGAAATCGAATGGTTAGCATCTTTCAACACAACAAATTCTAGACGTGGTTTGACATAGTTTCTGTGTAATGTTCATAATCGAGGCGATCTGGTAGTCGGTGAATTTCCGCGATGGTGCTGTCATTTGTTTCCCCCCCTTCCCCTTTTCACGTTCTTTTCATTGGCAATGCATGTTTTGGGAGTTGAAGTTTTTTAACATTCAGGAATTTAAATGTCAGCAAGCACGCATCGCATGTTTCTTATAGCGGCGAGCAGAGCGATGGCCATCGATCAACTGACAAGCAGCGAAGCGTGTCGGCATTTATACACTTGCCGTCGAATATTCTAGCATTATAGCTACGGCGGCGTAGGTTCCAGAATAATCTGTAATGTTCACTAAATCGGCGTAATCTTAACAAAATGATCCAAAGCTTCTCTAACAGTGTATGCGTGGTTTGCGCTGAGAATTACTGACAGTGAAGCGGGGTGATAGCAGCAAAACTTGAGGAGGGAATGTGAGGAGGGAAGGTGCTGTAGCAAAAGTACAATAATAAAGATAATAAACAATAAGCACAAGCAATAAAGCACAGCAACAAAATAGTCCTCAGGTTCGTGCATGAGATGGCTTGAGGCGCATGACATGGACGACTTTCGGTCGAGCACAGCACTGTTGAGAGTTCGTAATGCCATCGGGAACAACCTTGTAGTCGAGTGGGCCGAAATTTCGAACTACTCCGTACGGTCCGAAGTACCATCGCAAAAGTTTTTCACTGAGCCCACGTTGGCGTATCGGTGTCTATACGCAGACATAGTTCTCGGGCTAGTACTCTAGGAAGCTTTGTCAAAGATTGTAACGGCGGCTGTTGGTCGCATGCTGATTCTTGATGCGCAGGCAGGAGAGTTGATGAGCTTCTTCTGCGCGCTCAAGGTAGACGGTGACGTTAAGGTTCTATTCGTCAGCGATGTTTGGAAGCATAGCGTCAAGTGTCGTTGCCGGGCTTCTTTCATAGACCATCTGTGTCATTTCTTAGGCAGCCATATTGTATGCGAAGGTCACGTATGGAAGGATTTCATCCCACATCTTGTGCTTGACGTCCACGTACATGGCTAGCGTATTGGCAATGGTCTTATTAAGACGCTCGGTGAGGCCATTGATCTGTGGATGGTAGGCGGTGGTTTGGCGGTGACTTGTCTGGCTGTACCTCAGGATCACCTAAGTTTGGTTCGCTGTAAAGGCCGTACCTCTGTCAGTAACGAGGACCTGTGAAGCTCTGTGATGCAGGACAATGTTATCCATGAAGAACTTTGCTACCTCAGTGGTACTGCCTTTGGGCAGGCGTAGCGCGTGTCTTGGCGTAGCGCGTGAGGTAGTCGGTAGCTATGATGATCTATTTGTTCCCGGAATTGGACGTTGGGAACGGCCCCAGTAAGTCTATGCTGATTCGCTGGAACGGCTGGTGAGGTGGCTCGATGGGCTGGAGAAGTCTGGCTGGCCCAGTCGGCGGTGTCTTTCGTCGTTGGCGCTCCCAGCATGTTTTCACGTAACGAGTGACGTCGGCAGAAAAGTGTGGGCAGCAGTACTTCTCCTGTATTCTTGCGAGCGTACGGGAAACACCGAGGTGTCCAGCCGTCGGCTCGTCATGTAGAGCACCCAAAACTTCTGGACGGAATGCTGAAGGTACTACGACAAGGTAGTTGGCCCGAAGTGGCGAGAAGTTTTTCTTCAACAGAATGCTGTGCTGCGACTCAACTTCTCATTTGAATCCTTTTGGAACAACAGCGGTCTTGTCCTCAAGGTATTCTACAAGGCTCCTGAGTTCAAGGTCCGCTCGTTGTTGCACGGCGAAGTCGTCGGCCCTTATGGTGCTCAAGAAGCAGTCATCGTCTGCGTCGTCCTTTGATGGTGGTTCGACTCGGGCACGAGGCAGACAGTCGGCATCAGAGTGTTTTTTTCCGGACTTGTAAGCGACGGTAACATTGAATTCCTGAAGTCTCGAGCTCCACCGTGTGAGGCAACTTGAAGTGTCTGTCAAGTTAGCTAGCCAACGCTAGGCATGGTGGTCGCTCAAAACTTTGGAGAGCCTACCGTAAAGGTAGGGGGAACTTTGATGTAGCCCAGATTATTGCAAGGCACTCCTTTTTTGTTGTAGAATAGTTGGCCTCTGCCTTTTATAGCAACCAGCTAGCATAACTGATGACTCCTTCCAGTCTGTGAGTCCTCTGCACTAGAACGGTGCCGAGTCCTACACTGCTTCTTTTCTGTCTCGGCGAATTTGTGGAAATGTGAAAGTAGCGGAAGCGTCAGCAGGCATCATTTCGGTTCCTGAAATGCTTCCTCCTGCGCCTTTCCCAATTAAAGGGGTGCTGAAGAGGTCTCGGATTCACGAATTTATTGCGAATTCGGTATCCGCGACCTCTTACATGTCTCCAAAAGTTTTTTCATGAGGTTAGGTTAAACAACAGCGCTATAAGTGAGAAAACTTTGACTGAAGAAATGTTCCAATCACAACAGCGGCGGGACTCGTTATGGCGGCTGCTGCGCCTGTTGCTTATTTTCGGCAAAATAAAGTTGTTTGTGTTGGTTGTGGGAATTGAAGCTAGCCCACTGTCTTTGCGCGGGCTTTGCCGCCTTTTATGCCGTTCTCATGTCCCGATATGTCTCCCCTCCTCGCTGTCTGCCGCGCTGGGAGAGCGGAGTGACGTTTAACCCCCTCAACCAGTAGCGGATGTTGACTGTGGCGGTGCGCGCGGAGTCTCCCGAGAGGTTTTCGCACGGTGCCTCGGGAGCGGGTAGATACTCTCTGGGAGTGCAGACGGTGAGCCACGCAATATTTTCTGTCCGTCGACTCTCGTCGCTCAAGGCTCGTCAGACTTCACTGACGGCGCCTCGCGCCCGAGGCGAACGCTCACTTTTTGTTGCCCCTCTGCGTACGGACGGCCGAAGAGTGGTATGGTGTCCTAGTGCGTGGCCTAGCTACGCTGACCCGTCTCCCTCCGAAGCCAACGTGAGCGCCTTTGCCCTCGCTTGAGCAACCGGGCCTTGGTCCCGGTGTCTCCGTGGATCACCTTTACCGCGGAGACGTGCTCGTGGCACCCTGTGTAGTACTTGCATGCCCGTGGCGTGAATAAGCCTATTTGCTTTCCCGCCGCGCCCTGCAACGGGCTGTACTGCGTTTGGTGTTGCCACACACAATAAAGTGTTGCGACTTTGAGCAGTATCGTGTTCTCGGACGGTTAACGCGTGCCCTGCGGCTCGCTAAGACTGGACCCACGTTAGTGGCCGTACTCCTTCGGGATACGTGTCACTACATGGTTTATACAAATTTGCAACTTGATTTGCGATTTCGCCGCACGGAATGACGTATCATGACACCAAAATCTCGCTTTTTTTTTTTTTTTCAAAAAGTTTTTCAGTGTCCCTTTAAACTCCACGTCGGTCCTTGTAAGGTTAGTGAGTGCCTCTGCAATGCAGGCGATGTTTTTGACCAACCACCTGTAATAGTCGCACAAGCAAGAAATCGATGCCCGGCTTTCTTGTAGGTGGGTGGAGGGAAGGTGGCGATGAAAGCTGTTTTCTGTGGGCCAGGGTGAACGCCGCACTTGCTGATGACGTGGCTAAAGAGCAAGAGCTCCTCACATGTGAAGCGGCACTTTTCTAGCTTCGTGGTGAGTCCGGAGTTCTTGATTGCTTGCAGTACAGCTTCAAGGCGCCGGAGGTGTTCGTCGAAATTTGAAGAAAACACCACGACGTCGTCCAGATACACAAGGCAAGTCTGCAACTTCAAGCCGGCCAGTACTGAATCCATAACACGTTGGAAAGTCGCGGGTGCCGAGCAATGACCAAAGGGCATGACATTAAACTCGAACAGGCCGTCCGGTGTAATAAAGGCAGTTTTTCTTCGGTCCCTCTCATCGACTTCAATCTGCCAATAGCCGGTCTTGAGGTGCATCAAAGGAAAGTACCTCGCATTGTGAAGTCGATCCAAGGCTTCGTCTATCCAAGGGAGAGGGTACACGTCTTTCTTCGTGATCTTGTTCAGGCGACGATAGTCGTAGCAAAACGTTCCGTCCTTCTTCTCAACTAAGATAAGTGATGCCCATGGACTCTTTGATGGCTGAATAATGTCGCATAGCATTTGATCGACTTGCTTCTTTATGGCATCGCGTTCTCGCGTTGACATTCTGTAAGAGCTAATGGCCTGGAACTTTCTAATGGCATTCTGTAAGAGCTAATGGCCTGGAACTTTCTTCTGTTAAGGTGTGATGGTTTGTGACCAGGGTCTGTCGAATTTTTGATGACGATGAAAAACATTCTTTGTATTGTCGAAGCAAAGTTCTGAGCTGTTCTTGCTGATGCGTCAGGAGGCTTGCGTTAACGTCGAAATCTAGTTGACAAGCTTAGTTTGTTTGTAGCAGGTTTGGTAGAATCAACGAGGGCCAAAGCGTTACTAGCTTCCACTATGTCTTTGATGTAGGCAACCGTGGTGCCTTTGCTCACGTGCTTGTATTCGTTACTGAAGTTTAAAAGCATCACTATAGCTTTCCTTCCTAGCAGCTCGGCTGTTCCTCTGACGACACAGATCTCGCGGTTGATCAACATGTACAGGTCGTTTTCAATGACGCCTTGCACTTTTGTTAATATCTGTGTGCTGACAAAAATGCTGACATTGGAGCGAGGGGGAATGGTGACTTGTTTTTCCAGCACATTCAAGGAGTGCTTTACTGATGGCGTGTGCGGCAGCAGTGATTTTTCTGTCGACAGTGCTATCAACTTTGATCTGAGGTTGATGACTGCACCGTGAAGGCTTAAGAATTCCATACCAAGAATTATGTTTCTGAAGCAATGTTGTAGGATTACAGAGCTTGCGGGGTAAATCTGGTTGTCAATAGAGATTCTAACTGTGAAGGTTCCTGCCGATGTTACTAAGTGACCTCCAGCTGTCCGGATCTCAGGGCCTTTCCAGGCAATCTTCACTTTCTTCAACTTCGTGGCCGACGGTCCGTTGATGATACGGAATCGTCAGCTCCGGTGTCGACGAGAGCTGTCACATTGTGGCCGTTGATAAGAACGTCGAAGTCGCTAGTTTGTCGCCTCGTGTTCCAGTTGGGTTGGATCACAGCTGCGACGGTTTGTACCGCTGCTTTGACGCTGCATCATCAAGTCTTCTGGCCGCGAATTTTCGACGTCGAAACTACGTTGACATTGCGGTGAGTTCTTGTGGTTTCGTCGGCGGCGGCAGTCGTTCTTTGGTTGTTCATCGTACAGCAATGGCATCTCTATCGGTTGCTGCCCTTGGTTTTCCAAAAGGTACGGGTTAGGTGACTGACCACGGATCAGGCTAGTGTACGGCCGGCGGTGCGGCTAGTTGTAGCGGTTGTGCGACAGAGAACAGTATGGTCGTCGTTCTTGCCACTGTATTGCGGTGATGTAATCGGCAATGTCGTGAGGCCTTTCACTCAGCCGTGGACATGGCGTGGTAATGGCAAATCCCCGGAGCCCTATATGTCGGTACTGGCAGCGGCGGTAGGGGTGGCCGGCTTCCCGCATTGGTAGCATAGCGGGTAGTTGTCAGGGGCGCGCCAAACGTTCGTTTTCTTTGGTGTGTAGCGCTGGCCAAGAGGAGAACGGTAGGGCGTCAGTAGTGGTGGCGGCGGCGGCGTCTGGCGACGGAAGTTCGGCACAGCGGAGCGTTTGTTTGGGTGCGAAGGGGGGGGCGTAGGATTGGGATGAGCAGTGTAGCTCATCGCTTGCAGCTAAGGCTGCGGTGCTTCGGAAGCTCCAAACGATTGCTGAATTTCTTCGCTGACAATGTTGGCAATCCAGTCCACTTGGGGCTGCGATGAAGGCAGCAGCTTCCGGAGCTTCTCCTACATGATCTGTCGAATCGTTTCATGCATGTCGTTGGAGCCGAGGGAGCGAACTGTGCTGTTTTGCATCAATCGGTGATTGTACTGGTGGTTATGCATTTCGAGCGTCTTCTGGATCGTCTTAGCCTCCAATACAAACTCTTGAACTGTTAAGAGTGGGTTCCGCACCAGCCCTGCGAGCAGGTCTTGCTTTACCCCTTGCATGAGCAAACAGACCTCATTCTCTTCAGCCATGGCGAGGTCAGCATGGCGAAACAACCAGGTCATCTCTTTGAGGAAGATAGTCACGTTTTCATTCGGGAGTTACTCACACCCATGTCTTGAGGAAGGTGGCGGCCCTTTCATTGCAGACGATGCTCATGAAGGTGCTCAAGAACGTTGTCCGAAAGAAATCTCAGGTTCGAAGCGTCGATTCCCGGTTCTCAAACCACGTCTTCGCGGCGTCTTCAAGGTAGAAGTATATGCGGCGTAGTTTTTCTTCGGGGTCCCAGCAGTTAAATGCGCCAACATGGTTGTATGTCTCCAGCCAGGTCTTCGGGCCTTCACTATGTGATCATGGAAGCTCGATGATTCCTGGGATGGCTGCATCACAATCGCTGCATGGGGTGGCCCACCGGCTGTCATGGTTGCTGTAGTCATCATGCTCGTCGTGCGAGTCTTGTTTGATAAGGGCCCGTACTCCCGTGGTAGACCTTGTTGCCTACGGCTGCCTCGCTGGTCGTGGTTGGCGTGGTGTCTTTTCCGCGACGTGTACTTGGCTCACGGTTGGAGGTGGGCGTGCGGTACATGGATCGGGAAGCACCTTCACCAGATGTCACGGGGTCATGACGTGGATGAAGGGAGCAGACTGCTGGTAGATTAATAAACTGTTTATTTGAGCCGAACTTGTGGCTATGAAAAGGAAAGTCAAATTACAGCAAGACACTGTCACTGATAGCGGCGAGCGGAGCGACGGCTGTCGATCAACTGACAAGCGGCGAAGCGTGTCGGCATTTTTACACTTGCCATCAAATATTCTAGAGTTATCGCTAGCCGCAACGTAGGTTCCTGAATAATCTGTAATGTTCACGAAGTGGGCGCAATCTTAACAAAATGATCTACTGCAGTCCTGAAGCTTCTCAAACAGTGTATGCATGGTTTGCGCTGAGAATTACTGATAGTGAAGCGGGTGGTAACAAAACTTAAGGAGAGAATGTGGCAATGTAATGATTTTTTGCTACGAACAATCTAAAACCTTTGCCTCAGAATTTGTCATTTTGGCATGAGCATGCATCATTCATACATAGTTGACCCGCTCCAGCTGCCCCGCCGCGGTGGTCTAGTGGCTAAGGTACTCGGCTGCTGACCCGCAGGGCGCGGGTTCGAATCCCGGCTGCGGCGGCTGCATTTCCGATGGAGGCGGAAATGTTGTAGGCCCGTGTGCTCAGATATGGGTGCATGATAAAGAACTCCAGGTGGTCTAAATTTCCGGAGCCCTCCACTACGGCGTCTCTCATAATCATATAGTGGTTTTGGGACGTTAAACCCCACATATCAATCATCAACCCGCTCCAGCTGGTGCTTGAAGCAGACAGCAGTGGCGGCACGCACAGCACACTCATGGTCCTGGTGACTTTTCGCGAGAGCAAGCGCTTGGGAGGTGGGCGGGTAAATGAGCCTGCGCGCTCCGAACTGGCATTGCCGCCGTTCTTGTGGAAGCAGATGCACGCTCGGATGTGCCCTCTCTTTCCTGAGGGGGGCGGGGAAAAAAAGCTTACTTTGGCATTGGCAGTGCCATGCTTTTAGTTAGCGTCACATATGTGGGGCTGCGCTGAATTTGGAGAGGGCTTTACCGAATAGGGTTTCTCTGTTCGCGGCTCATTCCCTCTTCCTTTGCCATGTGCGGGGTTTCACTGCGTGCAGTTGGAGTTGCGCATGATGACATTCAGCTTGGTAGCTCTCTCTTTTTTTTTTTCTTTCCTTTTTTGATGCAGACAGTTGGTTCGTTCTGTCGAGGAGGTGTCAGATTAGGCGCTGATGGAAACTTTCCGAGAACACGGTGACAATGACGGATCTTTGTAAGTCGACTTGTCATGCGCTTTCGTCTTGCACCAGACCGTGAGTCTGCATGACTGTAGGCTTCGCAATTAGCCCATTGGCTCTGGCAACATGACGACGTGTACAATGTAAGGCAGTGAATGCGATAGCAGCAAATTGTAATGTTATACAAAGTAAGGCTGGCAGCCAACTCTTATGGATCCGATATCATGGTACTCCTACAAAATGCTGGTGTAAGTAAATATGACCACTCCGAGAAGTAGGAATTTTTCCACACAATCTCTTCGCATTTAAAGTGCACTGATGCTTGCTGAGATAGTACTCGTGCCAGCGATTGCGACCGCACACCTTTAAAATCAAAGTTCACCGTTGCTACCCGAGTGACCCCCTCCCCCTTCCCCCCAGCTTTGCGTTTTTTCATGCTCGTTCGAACAGGTAGTTGCCTTTCTGTTTGAGCATTCGGCGGCAGTTCTAACATGCGGGGGGATGTTATCACATGTTAAACATGGCTCCTACAGCAAAAACTCGTTGAGAGTGCCCATATAATTGCTATCGCAATAATAACACAGTTTTTTACCACTAAGTAAGTGTTTTGGGTGAGCTCTGCCTTCCTTCCCCTTGTGTTTTATTTTTGTGTTTATTTTTTAAAATTTTGTATGAACCTTCATATAACGCAAATCTTTTTTATGAAGAATTTTTCTTGGAATCGGTCAGTTCCACTAAATACAGGTTTAACACTATTACAGCTTGATCTGTTTGTTTCCTTAGTGTTATTTTTGTTGGAATACGTACTAGAAAATAGAGCAATCTCTTGACGATGTCTGTACTGCCTTCATGAGTATGCAGAGGAATGCCCTGACTTTGCTTGAATGTTCTCCCTGCAGGTCCTAGTGACAGGCCTGACTCTGTTGGAAAGACGAAAAGGACTGCGGTCGTCTCTGGCCATCCCTACATTCTGGCTCTTATTTGCCATCTGCATGGCAATTACATTTTATGCAGATGTCGTCAATTTCACTTTCGTAAGTAACTTCATAAGTGGTAAAGTGCTAAGCTGGATACGTTTTAATCATCGAGCATCTTCACTAATCAGCCCTGAGTGAGAGTGCAAAAAAAAAGCAACTAGGATATGTAAAGTGCTCTGTATTATGGACATCGGCCGGCGACTCCGTAGACGGACGGGCCCCTCTCACCCACTTGCAGCGTCGCCTGAACCACTTGCCGTGGCAGATTTGGTTCGAGTCTCTCTCGAGCGTTCACAGAGAGCAGACGTGTTGCCCGGTGCTCCCGATTCTGCGAGAGACGCTACCGCGTCAGCCCGCGAGAGACGCGACCGCGTTCCGCGCAGTGCTCCTCGCGTTCCTGGACTCTCATACCCGTTCGAGTCTTGTCAAGGCGAGTAATCTTTACAGATTATGCCCTTGGATCCCTGCCACCGCTTTCGGTGACCTGAGCCCTGTGACAGCGTCCTCTGCTCCTGCGCGTCGCTGGGGCAGCTGTCATCCCGACTACCATGGCAGAGCAGTCCCCTCCATTCTCGGCTACGCCATTGGAACGCCCGTCGCGTTCCCTGGTTCCCACATCGTCACACAGACGCTCAGCGAGCGTCGCGTGCACCCGCGTGCTGTGGAACCTCATCTCCAGTGCCAAAGCGGTGCGGTTGCATCATGAACAGGCACAGAAACTGTGCAGAGTCGTCAGCGAGAAACCGACATCACTTCGCCTACCGGTGCTTGCTGCCGACGTCGAGACAACTGCAAGGGGCCTGACGTCCTCGGCGGCCTCCAGCCCTACCACTAGCACCACAGCATCTTCGACCGCTGTAGCGGCGCATCATACAGCCCAACTCGAAGATGCCGGGTCAATTCTGTGCGTGAACGTCACCGTTCCGCAGAACGTACCACTGCCGTTAGACGAGGAACCTGATATTGCAGACATGGATACTACGTCAACGCGTAAGCGCTCGCGTCCTAGCGAGTCGGGCAGCGACGATGAGGGTGGCTCGCGGAAGATGCACGCAGTAGCGCCTGAACGTGCCACAGTTGCGTGTCTTACCCCAACGTCAAATGATGCGGTTGCCCACGAAGACGCCGTCACACACGCAACTGACGAAATCAGTCAGTCTGAGTTTCAGACCGTCCTCTCCAAGTCTAAGAAGCGCCGACAGCGAGCCTCGACATCTCAAGGACCCGCTGCCCACACTGGTCCTCGTCCCGCCACTGAATCGACGGCTATGCTTGCCCACGTTGCTCCAGGGACGTCTAATGCGCCCACTGCGACTCAGACCGCTCCTGCAGGGGTACGCGCCACTGAACACACCATGCCGGCTTCTGCTTCATCGTCGCTAGACTCGGGCACTATTCTTTTTCGACCAGCAAACGCCAGCGCCTCCTTTCACCGCACCTCTCGTCTTGCCATTGCGCAAGCTCTCTCTGCGCTGCCCGGAGTCAAGGAGGTGAGAGTAAACACGAAAAAGAACATCGTGGCAGCAGACGCATCTACACCAGAATGGATGAATCGCCTACTAGCAACATCGGAGCTCGCAGGAATACCCGTGACTGCCCGCCTCCCTGCTGACCGTTCACAAAGCAGTGGCGTGGTGCAAGGCGTCGATGGCGACTATACCGACGAAGCCCTCCTGGCCGCCGTGTCGTCCGATGTGCCGGTGATTGCAGCCAGGCGACAAGGGACATCACTAGTCTTGCGGTTCGCCTCTCCCGTGCCTCCCACCCGGGTCCGCCTTTTTCGCATGGTGTTCGAAGTGAGGCCATCCCGACCTCGCCCGCTTCAGTGCCGGCGGTGCGGACGCTATGGGCATATCGCCGTCACTTGCCGAGGACCAGAGCGGTGCCTGCGATGTGGTGGCCACCATGGGAAAGACGCCAACTGCACCAACAAATTAAGATGCCTGCACTGCGGCAGGCCACATTCAGCTGATTCCGCAGACTGTCAGCTCTGGCAAAGAGAGCGGCACCTGGCCACCATCAAGGCATCAGCTCCCACCTACCTGCCTCACCGCGAGGCTCAAGCAGTCTTGCGGGCAAGCCCTAGTGTAACTGATAGTCCTCAGCTGAGGCAGACCACGGGCAAGAGCTATGCTGCCGCAGTGGGATCACCATCCAAGATGACGGTCAGCTCGACCCATCCAGGCCAGACAGGCGTACAACAACGGGGCCCTTCGGCTGGTCTCAAGCACCCAGACTCTACCACGACTCGTCCACCCGCGAAGGTACCTTCCCAGCCTCGTGTGGACCAGGAAAATGCAAACCTGAGGCTCCTGTTAAGAGCAGTTGCGGACCTGCTGCCTCCTGAAAACCAGCTGCGCTCCATCTGCCTTCAGGCAGGTGGCGCGCACCCTCATAGCAGCCACCATGGCTGACACTCATCCGCATGCTGCAGAGAACCACCGCCGCCGCCGCCCGTGTGTGCTTCAATGGAACGCTCACTCGTTGCGGCGGCGGCATGCAGACCTCTCCTCACATCTCCTGCAGAGCGAGTATGATGTGCTTGCTTTGCAGGAAGTGTACGTAGCAGCGACCGACTTGCGACTTCCCGGATACATCGGTTACCAAAGTATCACGTCGTGTACTCTAGACACGTGCCAGGACGCGCCGTGCATAGCGAGTGCACATCCCCAGGGTCGACCACGTTGTGCAGTGTACGTGCGACGAGAACTACCACATGTGCACATAAACGTGGCTGATGTCACTGGAGGGGCTCTTGAGTGTTGTGCCGTGACGGTGCGGCTTCGCGGTGTGGACACGACAGTGGCCTCTGTGTATGTGCGACCTGGACAGCGGTGGGACGCCTCCATGCTGTTACAGCTCACGGCTAAATTCGGAAGAGACTACCTCATATGTGGGGACATGAATGCTCATCACACCATGTGGGGGAGTAGCACCTGCTCCTCTCGAGGAAGGGATCTGGTGGACGTTATCCATCAACTGGGCCTACAAGTTTTGAACACCGGATCCTTCACTTTCGTCCGCAGAACAGCACGACCGTCATGCTCCGCCATTGACGTCACCTTGGCCAGTGAAGGGGACCGGTACGATTGGGCAGTGGAGCCTGACTCCTGGGGTTCAGACCACCTGCCGATCGTCATCTCACCTGTGGGCGGAAAGATCCCAAGGAGGAGGCTGTGTAGTACGATCGATTGGCGGGCTTTTCGAAGGCAGCTTCGAGACGTCCCAGAGGATCAGGATTTCCTGAATCTGGTAGCAGTGGCAGCGCAGGCGGCAACTATCCAGACCAGGGTGCCAGAGCACCACCCTGTGCCAGACCTCCATCACTTGAACTTACGGGCTGCGAGGCGCAGGGCTGAGAGAAGGTACCTAAAATCCCATGACCCAGCTCAACGTACACTCTTCAATCGTGTGGATGCGGTATGTCGGCGACATGCCAACCGTCGCAGGCGGCAAAGCTGGCAAGGCATCTGCCTCTCCCTGAGTCAGGCAAGAGGTGGCGCAAAAGCATGGCGACTTCTACGATCCCTCGTCACTGGACCAATGGTGCGGCAACCCGTCATTGCGGTGGCCATCTACTTAGGCATTAGTGAAAAAGAACTGGCAGAGCGACTGGCCGATCGCTTCACAGAACTCCCACCAGCCAATCCTTCAGCCCTCATCGCCACGCCTGCTCCCAAGCCACCGCAAGGTCATCACCCTGCCTGGACGGCCAGCCAGATCGCATCTCTGTGTCAGGACCCTATTTTCGAACACGAACTGAACGTTGCTCTAGCCAGAACCAAGCGCCGCAGTTCCCCTGGTGCCGACGGCATCACATACCAGATGCTGCGCAACCTGGATATGGCCTCACGACGACACCTGTTGAGGACTTTTAATGAAATATGGCAGAGCGGCAACCTACCTGAAGCCTGGCTGACCGCTGTTGTGGTGCCGATCCGGAAACCTCGCCGCCCTTGTGCCGCCATTACGTCCTACAGACCCGTTTCTCTCACCTCTGCTGCCTGCAAGCTCATGGAAGCCATAGCACTGGCACGCCTAAATTGGATTGCGGGGGCAAAGGATTTCCTACCAGAACAGCAGACGGGCTTCCGACGCCACCGATGCACAGCAGACTCGATCGCGGACGTCGTCTCTACCTTGGAGGAGGCCAAGCGCAACGGCGAAGTGGCCCTCCTCGTCCTGCTGGATGTACAGAGCGCTTTTGACAGCTTGCCTCACATAGCGATAGAGAGTGCTTTGGACACACTCGGCATCGTGAGCTGCCTACGTACCTTTATCAGTGCCTTTCTGGCAAAACGCACCCTCCGGGTTAGAGTACGACGCGCGCTCAGCGATCCACGGCCAGTGACAGCAGGCGTTCCACAAGGTTCCGTCCTGAGCCCCTTTCTGTTCAACCTGGTGCTAGCGGGGCTGCCGACCGCGATGCCCGCAGACAAGCGTTACCCCACGCAGTGCTCCTTGTACGCAGACGATGTGGCACTGTGGGTTAAGGGGCCTAGGCAAAACTTCACGGCCATAAGGCGTTCCCTGCAGCGCTCCTTGGATGCCGTCGTCTCTTTCTTCAAGGCAATCGGACTGAACGTTTCGCCCACGAAGACGGAGGCACTGCTGGTTCACCCCAGAGCCGCTGCGCGGAGGGCCGTCCGAAGGCTTGTGCTAGGTGACCGACCTATCCCGTGGAGCGATGCAGTGACGTACCTGGGGCTAAGGATCGACCACCGCCTTACCTGGATACCAGCCGTTAAGCTCGCCGTCCTCAAGGCCACCAGGGTCGAGACTGCCGTAAGCAAACTGCTCAGCAGGGGCCAAGGGTGCACCTCACGGCTGGCTCTAAGACTCTACGAAGGGGCTGCAACGACAGCGCAAACTTATGCACTGCCCTTGGTGCAGCTAGCGCCACACCGCAAGGAGCAACTGGAGCGGCAACATCGCATGGCAATTCGGCGCTTCATGGGACTTCCCCGTCAGTCACCCATAGCTGCAACCCTGGCGGAGGCCCAGACCTGGCCTCTGTCACTCTTGATGCTACGACAGGCGCTGCATCACGTGGATCGCCTTCACAGGGCCCTCGGGGGCGCTGCCCTCCTTCGGAGACTGCGGAGCCGACCAGCGTCACGGATGGCACAGATCTGCGCTCTCTATGAAGAGCTGGTCCCCGATCCCCCCAGTCCAATCCAACCCCCTCCACCACACCAGCAGCCTCTGGACGTACAATTAACTCTGGACAACCTCAGAAAAAGGCGCACACCGGCATGCGAGCTCCATCAGGCAGCCGTGGCGAAACTTCATGAAAGACTTAAGGGGCAGCTCCTGGTATTCACGGACGGGTCCGTTCGGGACAGCCCCCATTCGGCCGCGGCTGCCTGCGTCATACCATCGACTGGGACAACCATCCGCTGCCGACTTCCCTTTCACGCCAGCTCCACTGCAGCTGAATTGGCCGGCCTTCACTTGGCAGCCGACCACCTTGCTGCCACGTTACCCCAGTTGCCTGTGGCGATTCTGTGCGACTCCCGACCAGCCCTACAAGCGCTGCTCCAACCAGACCAAGCAGGCATAACTGTGGCGTTGCTGCACGCAAAACTGACCGCCATCAAAGAGAGTGGTGTGCGCCTGTCCCTCCACTGGCTTCCCTCGCACGTTGGAATAGCTGGCAACGAGGAGGCTGACGCCGCCGCTAAGGCAGCACACCACTGCGACACGCCAGTCACTAAGGCGGTAACCCAGTCGGATTACTCACGGCAGCGACTGCGGAAGCTCTTACCAACGGCCCACCCTGACACACGGGTGGCAAGCGGCAAACCTCCACCATCCCTTCCGGAGACCGGCCTGGACAGATGCGAGCGGCGGTTGTTGCTTCGCCTGCGTACTGACAGCGTCTGGCCTGCGGCACGCATGTATTCCGCGGGTCGCTCTTCATCGCCAGCGTGCCGAAGGTGCGGTGATGACGAAACGCTGCAGCATATTGTTTGCTCCTGCCCTGACCTGGCCACTGAGCGTTGCGCACTGGTAAGCCGCTATCGTCTGCTTGGACTACCTGCCGAAACAATGGAAGACATACTTTTTCCCGCGCGCTCGAAGACGAAAGCCCTTCGAGCCTTCCTCGAGTTCTGTGCTTGCGCGGACCTCGCCGCCTTATAGACGGACTCTTTTCACTCGCACTACTGACTGTACTGACAAGACGTTCTCTTGCCATGACATTCACTTTTTCTTTCCTTCCTCTCTTCTTCCTATCATCTTTACTTCCCCTTCCCCGATCCCTAAAGGCGCTGAGCCGTGCCCCCGCGACGGGAGGCAGAAAATAGCGTCCTTTTTGTCTCTTCCTCTTTCATTAATCTCTCTCTCTCTCTCTCTCTCTGTATTATGCTCTGTATTAGATATGAGCTAACATATCTTTTTATCAGCGAATTTCAGAGGCTGCATATTAAAACCCCATCTGGTGGTCAAACTGTGTCAATTGCACCATTATGCTACAATTCCATGTCTCTGCTCTTTGCTGTGCACATTTAAGCACAACTTGCGCCAACTGCGCCAGAGTTCACCAGCCTGCGTGTTTACATGGCATCGTACGATTTAAAGCCTGAGAACAGTCCTAGTCGCGGCAAACATTGCTGGAGCTTTTCCATGATGCCGCCGATGCCCTCTATATACTCGATTCCTTCCAGTGATGCACTTTTTGTAATTATATTCAGCCTAACTAAAATCTCAGTGTCATCACGTATGTCTCAGTCGTTTAAAGTTTAGCTTGTAGTCGATAGTCGCTCGCATTTGATAGGGAACTGGCAGTAACATGCAGAAAAGTGATTTTTTTCTTCTCCAGTCACTTTGCGTACCGTGTAGCCATCACGGCCAAGCAGCAACAGCTGTCGACACTGCGTTCTGTAATTGGCATCTTCACACGAATGAAGATATGGCCGTGTGAAAGTTTGTTTAATATTTCGAAAAAAAAAAGGCTCTTATTCGCGATAAGCGGACATACCCACATAAAGGGTGTCTGTTATGATGTGGTGCAACTGCTGCTCGTGCACGGCGCTCATTGCGCATCTTGATTGTGAAAGTGACGTAACTCGGTGACATGCCACCGTAGACACTGGGCTCTGAGGTCAGCCACAAATAAAGAGCAAGTACTTTCACGTGTGCCCGAAACGGGGTTAGAACAATCAATTTTGTCGTCTATTCACAAAAAAGCAGTTTCAGCACAATGGCGAAGCAATGAATAGGATGGAAACAAATTGGCTGGCAGCTAACTCTTTTGGATCGGATATCGCTAACTCCAGAAAGCGTTGTGAGTATACGGCCGTTCCATGGATAGATGCTTATTTTCAAAGTTCTTCGTGTTGAAAGTGAAGCACGGAGATACGAGCCAACCACTGATGCCTGTGAAGCTAGAGTGCGCGCCACTGATCGTTATGGTGCCGGTATAATCAATGTTCACACTTGCTGTTCGAGCAAGACCCCACTCCCCGTGTCTCTTTTAGCTCTTAAAAGATGGGCAGTTTGTTTTCTTTCTGCTTGAGCCTTTGACAGCCAGTCTAACATGTGAGCGTATCTTATCACATGCGCCCTCTGAGCACCGGAGATTCACCTTCTCGTTTGACCTCTGATTCAGTTGCGTTCATCAGCCCCACTCATCAGCCTCGCTCACTCGCATTTACTGGCAGGCAGAACGTATGATTCGGGGGCGGGGAGAGGGGTATATGTTAGAAACTGTGACTTTATACGGAATATGATGGCGACGCCAATGGCAAGATCCAGTTGAGATTGTCTATATACAGTGTAGACTACTTATAACGTAACCGCTTAAAATGCAGAACTGGTTACAATGCGTCCTTTTTCGACTCTTCTCACTTTCCCTTCGAACCTCATGTACGCGCATACCGCTTATTGTGCAGTCCCCCAAGATGAGAGACCGGTTATAATGCGGTTGCCGGCAAATCTTAGTGCCGCTGGGTAGAGAGTGACGACATCGTTGTGGAGGAGGAAGGATTGCGGAGTGATCGAACGAAGGACGGAGGCAAGAAAAAAAAGAAAAGAAAAAGGATTGCGGCACACTGTGCGGGCTTGACGAGTAAGGGAGGAGGGCAGTTACCTCGGCCATAGGCTTATTAGCAGGGGGGGGGGGGGGGGTGGCAAGGGGGGCGCGAGCCCCCCCCCCCCCCCCCACTTTTTACAGTGGGCATTGTCAGCCGCATGCTGGGGAAACCAACAACTAAGGCAAAGTTTTCCTTCACCACAGTAATCACTTCATTATATTGTTACAAGAAAATGAAATTGTTACCAGGGAATGTCTTAATATAGTAAAATGTTTCTAAAATTTCATCTGTGACAATTGTCCTTGAATGTTCCTTGCGGTGCGGGTTGCCTATGCGACTCTTTCGTGCCTTGTACTGAAATATTGCAAGACGGACTACAGTACAAGGCGTGAAAGCGTTTTATGCTTGTTTTGTTATGTATGGGAGTGAGCAGTCAATTTATGGACCAGTCAGAGCATTTGCTGTTTCAGGAAAATTGTTTTCTTTCATCAAAAATGAATAGTGTCATCGCTGCTTTATCAAAGCTGCTGTGAGCCGATGATTGTGACAAATCTTTTGAAATGCTTTAGTTCTGCCGTACTAGAAGTGCCACAAAAAGGTTTGTGCTTTAGTCTTTGATAAATCTGATCAGCCTTGCTTATAGGAGCGATGGCAGTTGTTTGCAAAGTGGCGAAGAATAAAGCAGTGGACCCTAGCAGTGGACTCGAGTACAGTGGAAAGCTCAGCTTCTAAGCTTACCCCGCAGCTCGACCCACTGGACCAGGGAGAAGGTGAAAGACTGTGGTTTTTTGCACGATGAAGGCCTAATTAGGAGTAGAGCTAGTTAGTTTTTATTCAACTTGAATTTTCTTTTACAGCTCAAAATATTACTCTGACAGGAAAGAAGTACACACGCGCAGCACTGCTTAGTTCTCTCTCTGTCAGCAAGGATGAGCTCACAGAGATGTGCACGTACACATACACTCTAAAAAGTTTTCCAGAGTAGCTGCGCAGTATTACTATGAAAAGCGCTCTTTGCTCCTTTAAAAGATGAAATGTGCGCAAAATATGGCACACAGCACCGCAAGAAGGGGCACTTTCCTCCTTGTGGAGTAAAGCACCCATTCTTTGGGGTAAGAGCAGAAATGTTGCACACATGCTGTGTGCATACGACTCATCGGTGCCTACACAAGCCTGTTTCATTTCAGACGGTTCTGTGGCGTGGTGTGGTGTAGTGGTTAGTGTACGCGCATGCTAACTGAGGGGTCGTGAGTTGATTGATTGATGTGTGGAGTTGAACGCCCCAAAACCACCATATTATTATGAGAGACGCCATAGTGGAGGGCTCCAAAAATTTCGACCAGCTGGGGTTCGTTAATGTGAACCCAAATCTGAGCACACGGGCCCACAGCATTTTCGCCTCCATCGAAAATGCAAATGCATCCATCGAATCGAATATATATATATATATATATATTGTAAGGCAACGTTGTAAGGCAACACCTGAAACTGCAGATATCAGGCCAACGCATGACAATGAGCTCCGTGCGTTGATACGATCGATGATTTGCGAGGAGCTGCAACTCCAGGCCACCTCGTCGTCTTGTGAGCTCCGCATAACACCTTCTGCAGGCAGCCTCCGCAACATCGTCAGGGAGGAACTGGCATCCATGACGTGTGAGCAAGTCCCGAGCTCGCATACCTCTCCAAAGCCGACATACGCTCAGGTGGTTGCAGCGTCACCTTCTCAGCAATCACCGCAGTACGTGTCAACGCAGCCCTCCCTAAATGTCCTCGCCCCAAGGGCACCGCCTCCTTCTTTCCATGCCTGGCGTCCAACTCGACCGATTTGCTATTATTGCGGAATACGTGGCCACATCTCACGGTTCTGTCGTCGACGTCAACAAGACGAAAGGCATGGCTATGGTGACTACAAGAGGGATGAGTTTGCCCCCTTTCCACAACATCGTCACCCATACCAACTTTACCAATGCCGCTCACCCTCTCCACAGCACTTCGATGCAGCCAGTACCTTCCACTCCTCGCGCCGTCGCTCCCCGTCACCTATGCGCCGTTCCTCGTCACCACTTCGTCCGGCTACCACGGCGTCTGATCATCGCCCGGAAAACTAAACAGTGCAGCTTCAGGAAGGAAAGCTGCATTTGGCGGACTGCATCGAACTCCTCCGGAACGCCCCTCAAATGTACTTTCAGTGTGTGTTGAGGGTATATGGACTGAAGCCTTGGTGGACACAGGTGCATCGCTCTCAGTTATTAGTGTGGACTTGTGTTCCCTTTTGCGCAAAGTGAAGACACCGTATGATGGCCCTCCCCTTCGCTGTGCTAATGCGGTTTTTGTTCAGCCTTCTGGTGTTTGCACGGTACGAGTTTTTATTGAGGGCATCCTTCACCATATACAGTTCCTTGTTCTGTCATCGTGTACCAATGCGCTCATTTTAGGATGGGACTTTCTCTCCTCAGCTTCAGCCGTGATATCTTGCCGTCAGAGGGTCATTCACATGTCAGATACTGCGCTTTCGTCTGATAACTATGCCCATAGCCAGCGTTTCGTCACCGCTGATGACTGTTTTATTCCTCCAGGTAATGAGCATATTCTGACCCTGACATCAGATAAGATCGATACTGGTGATGTGTTCCTAGCACCGTGTGGACGTTACATCTCTGGTGGACTTACCATCGCTCCTAGCCTGGTGCGCTTTCGTGATGGCAGAGAATTAGTTACGGCAGTTAACCCCACTTCATTGCCTGTTGCACTGCCCCAGGGCACCACTGTGGTTTGCTTGACAGATACCGAACCACTTTCTCTGGTGTCCCTTCACGGAGACTCGCCATCTTTCTCTACGAGTACTGATGAACAGGCTACAACGGCTGCTTTAAAAGCCACAATAAATCCCCATCTCACGTCAGCGCAAAAGCAAGAACTTTTGGGTGGGCTTCAAAAACACAGCGCTTCATCTGATGTATATTCCAAGCTTCTGGGTCGCACTTCTGTCGCCGTGCATCGAATTGAAACTGAAGGCAATACAATCGTACGCCGCCGCCCATATAGAGTGTCGTCCGCAGAGCGGAAAATCATCGAGGACAACGTTGTTGATATGCTCCAACGAGATGTTATCCGGCCTTCGTCCAGCTCGTGGTCATCACCGTGGTGCTAGTTCGAAAGAAGGATGGTTCGGTGCGATTCTGTGTCGATTATCGAGCACTTAATAAGATCACGCGCAAAGACATCTACCCGATGCCACGAGTCGACGACGCACTTGACTCTCTGCAAGGCGCTGAATTTTTCTCCAGCCTCGATTTACGGTCTGGTTATTGGCAAATACCTATGCACGAAGCGGACAAAAAAAAACTGCCTTTGCAACACCAGACGGGCTGTACGAATTCAATGTCATGCCATTCGGTTTATGTAACGCTCCTGCCACGTTTGAACGCATGATGGGCACAGTTCTACGAGACCTAAAATGGAAAACATGTCTCTGTTATCTAGATGACATCGTCATTTTCTCCTCTTCTTTTCGTCAGCATCTTGATCGTTTGGACGAAGTTTTGACGTGTATTTCCAGTGCTGGACTTCAGCTAAACACAAGAAAATGCCATTTCGCCAACAAGAACATCAAGGTGTTGGGCGACCTTGTCAGCAAAGAGGGCGTTGTCTGGATCCTGACAAGCTTGCTGCCGTGATACGCTTCCCTCGGCCAGAAAATCAGAAACACCTACGAAGTTTCTTGGGCCTGGCATCCTACTTCTGCCGCTTCATTAGTCATTTTGCTGCCATCGCGTCGCCACTGCACAAGCTGCTGACATCCGGATCAACTTTCGCTTGGAACGACGACTGCGAGCGTGCCTTTCAAGCCCTCAAGAATGGTCTAACGTCTGACCCTGTTCTGTGCCATTTCGACGAGAACGCACCTACATGTCTACACACCGACCCGAGCGGCCATGGCATTGGTGCAGTTCTTCTACAGCGGGATGCCACTTCACGGGAAAGAGTTATAGAGTATGCTAGTCGTGCTCTTACGGCTGCTGAACAGAGCTACTCCATAACTGAGCAGGAGTGCCTCGCTGTCATTTGGGCCATACAAAAATTTCGACCGTATCTTTACAGACGCCACTTCACAGTGATTACAGACCACCACGCCTTGTGCTGGCTATCGACACTGAGAAACTTGTCTGGTCGCCTCGGTCGTTGGGTGCTCCGCCTGCAAGAGTACGATTTTGACATCATCTATAAGTCTGGCAAAAGACACCAGATGCAGATGCTCTCTCTCGCTGTCCCCTTCCACTGTCATCATCAAGTACGTCAGCTGATTGCTCGTCTGGTGGGCAAGGCACTGCGTCACCTCTCACATTATCACACCTTGCGGTTATCGAAACGCCGGCTTCAAATCGCTACACTGAGTTCGCCATACACCAGCGTGATGATCCATATTGCAATCGCATTATCCGACGCCTAAATGGCATGTCACCTACTCCTAATGCTAGATTGCACCGACAACTACGGCAATTTAAGCTCGATAACAATGTGCTCCATCGTTACGTTTACACTACTGATGGACACTACTGGGTTCCAGTACTTCCGCGTTCTCTACGTCAGCAAGTCCTCGAAGCCTTTCACGACGATCCATGTGCAGGCCACTTGGGATTTCACAAAACACAAAGCCGCATCAGAAACCGTTTCTTCTGGCCGGGCATCTCTACCTTTGTGGCCAAGTACATTGCATCTTGCCATCTGTGTCAGCGGCGGAAGTGACCAACTTCGTCTCCTGCTGGCCTTCTGCAACCTATCCCGTGTCCCGAGACTTTTTTTGCCATTGTTGGCATAGACTTACTCGGACCTCTCCCCATCATGCCAGCAGGTAATCGTTGGATTGTGAGTGCTGTCGACCACCTGACAAGGTACGCAGAGACTGCTGCACTACGCACAAGTTCTGCTTCGGACGTCGCAGACTTCTTTCTCAACGCCATTCTATTGCGTCACGGTGCACCTCGCGTTCTCCTGAGTGATCGCGGCAAGACGTTCCTGTCCACCATAATCGAAACCCTGCTCACAACCTGTGGTACAGTACATAAGACGACGTCAGCCTACCACCCCCAAACTAATAGGCTGACAGAGAGATTTCATCGGACACTAACAGACATGCTGTCGATGTACATCGCACCAAAACACGACAACTGGGATACCATTTTGCCTTTTGTGACGTTTGCCCATAACACCGCTGTTCAAAGAACTGCTGGCTACTCACCTTTCTACCTTGTGTACGGCCGTTCACCGACATTCACCATCGACGTCTCTTTCCTAAATGTGCCAACCGACGCCTCGGCAACTGTATCGGAGCATCACAAGGCTCGAAGAATGTCGGCAACAGACTCGCCTTAATACAGAAGCCAATCAGCAAGACCGCAAGCAACGCTACGACAGCTCTCATCGCGACGTCTCCTTCAGTCCGGGGCATGAAGTGTTGCTTTGGACGCCCATTCGTACTCCAGGATTGTGTGACAAGTTTCAGTCACGCTTCATTGGGCCCTATACAATCAATGAACAAACGTCCCCAGTGAACTATCGTGTCACTCCCACCGACCTTTCTTCGGATTGTCACTGTCGTGGTTCGGACATTGTCCACGTATCACGTCTGATGCCATTCGTTCGACGTTCCGTTTCCGTCTAAGACGCGTCCGGGCTGGCCGCTCACGCGTGGGGGGGGGAAATAAGTGTGAGCATTATTCATATGCGTCATCTTACCATATGTACATACTCATCATCATCAGTCTGACCTGTGTTGTGGGGCAGAGGCTCGGCAAGTAAAAGAGGTGTCTTGCAGCCAAAACCTTGCCTTACAATATATATATATATATATATATATATATATATATATATATATATATATATATATATATATATAGTGGGAGTAATAATTCAATGGGCCAGTTAGTCTTCGTGAAGGTATAGGATACGTGTACACTGCCCTTTCTTGTTTTTGTTTTTGTTTTTGTTTTCTTCTTTTTTTCTTTTTTCACATGCACATACAAAGTGTTTATGTTCGCCTACCACTTGATGACCATTGAAGGGAAATGGACGAAGATGAAAGGTAAAGAGCCGACCGACCCATTAAGGGGAAACCCTTTCTTTACGCACGCCGTCACGGACCCATCCCGCCACCGCGGCGACAATCTTGGGTGACCGGACACATGTTGAGAACTGACCAGCCCGGGATAAGAACCGGATGTGGACGTACATGGACATTTGGTTTCATTCTCAGTGTTGACAGTGGTTCTTCCTCTTTTTTTTCTTTTTTTCTTTTTGTCTTTTTTCTTCTCTTTTTTTTAGCTCTCTCTCACTCTCACAAACATCTTTCAAGGCGAGAGGGACGCGGCAGCAACGAAGTTTGGAAGTTTGTGTTAGTATAACTCATCCCCTGATGAAGGGAGGACCCTTCCCGAAACTGTTGGGCAATAAATATATTTATCCTTGTTGACAATGCTCCCGTTGTGCCATATCCTATATATATATATTTTTCGCATGCGTGGTCCCATTCTTATCAATTGCGCTTGACAGTTTCTTTGTTATTAGGTTTACTACAGATATCATGCTTGCTACCTCGTCCAAAAATTTAAAACCATTCACGACTTAATGAGGCGAGCTTTCTCTTTTGCTGCCAGTGCCCTGTTTAATGTAAGCTTGGCAGGTTTTTGTCGTTGATCTCCCGATTTCTGTCTCCCAGTTTTTGTCGTTGATCTCCTGACCGTGAACGAGAATTTTGTATCTCTCGCGCTGTTCTTGGTTCAGTGCTTGAATGCCGTCTTTTCGACACCTGATGTTCATGTCTTGGACAAACTTCCTGCAACAACGTACTGAACGGCAGGCTAGGACTATTCGGCGCTGGTTGCTGTTATGCAATAAAGATTAGGGGAGCAGGCTTTAAGAGTTGCGCGAGAGACACAGGCTAGGGCAGCAAAGATAAGACAGTTTCACTAAACACAAACATATATTTCAACACAAGGCACAAACTACACAAATAGAAGGCACAGCAAGCAATATGAAATAGCAAAGCGTCTTTAGCATCTAATCAGTTAAAGGGACGACGTGCTCACGCGTTAGGGTCTTGACATGGCGGTCATGTTCGCGTTGCTGTTGTTGGATGAGAAGGGCCAGGCGGGTTGTCGCAGGTGCTGCGTCCACTGAGCGCCGGGGCGGCAGACATGGTTTTTTGAAGTCTTTCTGGCATTGACATCCGACAAGGTATCTTCTGACAATGTTGCCCTCCCCAATGTTGACGTCCGGCCAGATCAACGCGTCGTCTTCTCCCCAGCTTCTGGCTCCATCTGGTTGGCCAACGTGGCCTGTTCTTGTTCCCTTTATCTTTTTCTTTTGGATGTGCCACGTAAACGTGCAGCGAGGCGACGCTGAATATCGATGCACGTGCTTGCGCGTTTGCCGTCATTTCGTTATTTTCTTAGTGGCGTTGGAGGGCCTCATCACAGTTGCGTTTCAGTTGCAGTCTTGTACAATCTAAGTCGTGGTTTGGTGCAGAATCAATCAAACTCTTTGCGGTGGTTGCTCTTGACAGGAAGAGAAATATATCGTTAATGAAAATGATGGTGGCAGGTGTAGCGTTCGAATGGTCGTTCGCGATTCGATTGTGTCGTCTCGAGATCGGGAGCGCGCCCATGAAATCGAACAATTGCCGTCTTTCAGAGAGTGAAATTCCAGACGTGATTTGACATTCTGTGTAATGCATATAATTGAGGCAGTCTGAGAAGCAGTTGGCGAATTTCCACGCTGGTACTTTTCTTGTTAGACCCCCCTCCCTCTTTTTTTGTGTTAATTTCATTGCCGGTTGCAAGCACCACGCATCGCATTGTTCTATTCTTGTACACATGAAGCTGCTTGCTCAACACATTTTTCGCCATTGTGGCCCTTGAAAAAAGTTGTTTTTGTTATAGTGTGCATATTTGCGACTGCTGCAACTTATGTTATAAGTGGTTTATACTGTAATTGTTATCGCAATTAAACGTTAAGAAATTCGCCCCGTCTTGCAAATCTTACCACCTGATTCCCTCCCAGGCCATAGCTTGTTTGTAAATCACATGAGCGTCAAGTGGCACTGCTGCGGAAATTTCTTGCTTTTGATGGACCACTTGGAGAGCCGGGCAGCGTCTTAGTAAAGCCTAGGCTTTCAAGCAAAACTGTAAATTATGTGCAGTCGTATTAGTCCTCAGCACTTGGTGAACCATATTATGTCCTTCCCGGACCCAGTCTTAGGACCTATGTAAATGGTGGACCGAAGTGTTGATGATTCTGGGGTAGAGGGAGGGTATTAAGCCGCTCATCTCATTCCCCCACCCATGAAAAAAACAAAACGAAAACGGTGGCACCTTTTTCATCTGACCAATTAGTTGTCCTTTCTCGTCTGTCCTGTTCGCTGGACGCAAGTTATTCCAGGCCAACCATGTGATTAGCACTGCAGGGGCTCATATCCACTAATCGCACTTTGGCAGCATTTTAAGTGAAAAAAGTGTGAACCTGAGCTGTTGCTGCAGGAGCCAACATTTTGACAAGTGGATTTGTCTTCTTCAGGCTGCCTTGTGGAAGAGCATTCCTCCCATTTATGCTTGAATGGGTCACTGACCCCACATAGTTTTACTTTGTACCGGTTTACTTTGTACCATGTTTATTTTTTAGAAGGCTTTTTTAAATATTTCGAAAAGGGGACTGATGTTCAACCCAAGGTTTATGAAAGTGAAGGCACAATGCCATTTCGTACACCCTCCTCTAAAACGTTTCCTATATGAGGGAACATTGGCGACTATTCAATGCACTATGTACGTAAGTAACTTCAAAGAGTGTTCTTAATCTCAACAAATTTTCTTCGTCTTCTTTCTTTAATTGTTAGACTGCTAGTTTTTTGGCTAGGACTTTTTCTCTTTTTGGAATGGCATTATGACACCTTACATTCTAAGAAACCGTATCTGTATGCTTGTCTTGTGACTAATGCTTCACTTCAACACACATCTCGTGTAGTGCAGTGAAACCAGAGTGCGATACTCTTTCATGCTAAAATATAGAATAAAGGCTGCTCTCTGGATGTTGGCTTCGTCGCCTTGTTTACATTGCAGAAGCATTTCCAGTATGCACAAGAATAAATATATTTACCAAAAAATCAAACATGTCCTGCTCTAAGCTATCCTAAAACCCATTTTATCTGCTCCAAACCTGCTTCGAAACACAGTTCTCCCTGCTCCGAATCTGCTCTAAAGCAGGCTTTTTCCTGCTCCGAAAATTGCTCCATATCCTAAACTGGCTGTACCACCTCTGGAACCCTAATGTACACTTGTCTTCTTTTTGCAGGATCTGCAGAATGTCACTCCACTTTGTAGCTTCCTACTCCTGCTACTGACTGTGGTGCAGCTAGTCCTGTCCAGCTTATCCGAGAAACCGCCACCTTATGTGCCTCTTGAGAGACAGCCAGTGAGTATAGTATGTGCACAGGTTGAGGGCACCACATACTAAGCTCTGCTAACACAGCCTATGCACATTTTTCTTAAGTCACATGGCCCTCTAACATAAGCAGGCAGGAGAGCCTGGATGATAGTGCTCTGGCTCTGTTACAACAATTAAGCTTGTGCAAGTACTAAATTTTAGGTTTGAAGCAAATAGTAGTTCTGGTCAAAGTATCTGAAATCGAATTCAATCTGTCTGTATGTCACCTAGTGTAAATAAATATTAGCATATTTGTCATGACCCAATTGCACAGTATTATTTGAAATCGAGACAAGGAATGCACAAATGCCGTTCTTTTTTCTTTTTTTTTCGAAGGGAAGTGGAGCCCAATTAGAATAAAATTTTCCCGACATATTCCTTATCATGTGAAGGGTGCAAGTATTTCCTTTAAAACTTTATATCGCCTGTATAATAATTAAGAACCTAAAGTAAGCAATTAGCCTGGGCTGAGGATTCCAAGAATTCTCGCATCACAATTTTTCTTGTCCAATAAAATGTCTTGTACACACTGTGATGGTAGAATGTGGGCCCAGGGTTTGGAATAATTCAAACCACAGTCAGGTGATTCTGTACACACAACACAGGCTTTAGTACACAACCAATAACTCAGCCAATTTGTACATAACACGCTATAGCACTCATATTTACATTCTACACGTCCTACGCACCTCGGCACATAAGCTGTCCTACTCGCCGTTAGGGAACGTTGCCGCTGCGGCGAGGTTGTTCGTCACCGGCATACCTTGTCCCATCAGAGTCGCGCTGCAATGACTGTAGTGAGGTGGTGATGGTGGGACTGCAGGCCTATAGATCACCAAACTACTCACCAAATGAGTAGTTTGGTGATCACCAAAAACCTGTTGCCAACCTGAGTCGCGGCCACTTCGTGACACCAGTTGGGCCCCAAGACCTCAGGGCTGGTACAGGTTAGGCTGCCGGTCCCGAAGTCAGCACTGGACTCTGAGTAGGAAGCCAGACTCATCAGGTCCGCAAGGCGATGTTGCGACACGAACCGACGACCAGCAGCTGCCGTTCCAACCATGTGATGTTCCAACTGCTTAAGCCGCACACCCCGCTCGCTCTTCCTTTTTCCTTGTCTTCTCCTACCAGGCATAACGCAGAGCACTTCTGCGGTTGCCTCTTCGCCTCGTCACGGACCACACAGTGCACATCATCACACACACTTTCTTGGTAGTTATTTGCATTCTACAGCTAAATTAAAGCAATATAAGCTATCGATGACTCAAGACTATAAATGTTTAGAAGAATAAAAAGTTTGTCCAAAACAAACATTACTCTACACATTGTCATGGCACTAAACAAGAGCTCTACAGCTTATTTTATAACTAATTACATATTTGAAATAAGCATAAAACTCTATATATACAGCAAAAATTTCATTACCTTAGGCTACAGACTAACGATTTTTTTTTCTTTTTTCGAATCTCATTTTCTCTCAACCTTGAAATGGGGCTTAGCGGCAGTGTGGATTTTTCCTTAGCTGTATTCATGTTACTGTACCCGATCAGTGTAGTGAAACCACCTTTACAGGGAGTTACAGGGGGATTAATGCACACCTATTCGTGCATGTCGAACGCTTTAAATTCAAGTTGAGGTGAATTCGAATACTGTAGTATTCGTTCAAAGTGTTGGAATATTCGCACAATCCTAGGACAACCTTTAAGTTATATTTTAACAGCTATTGTGATATATGCCAGCATCATGAAGTGTTTTCTTGCTTTTAGGTCAGCAATTGGTATGCATGATTCTTGAGCTTTTTGATGCTTGTGAATGTTTAAATATTGTGTTTAGAGGCTTGAAACATCAAGTGAGTCAGCAGCTTCTCAATGCAGTTTCTTACTGAAAGCTTGTTGCAGGGACAGATATTTTTCTGATTTTCTGTTCAAGGTAGATTTTCTGCCTGACACAGCTCTTTTCATGCTCTAGTATTGCGGAATGTTTTCATGTTATGGTCGTCATATTTCGATATGTATTGATGTTTGCCTAGTTTCTAAAAAAAAACAAAAGTGGGGATAGGCTTTTGCTGGCACCAGGCAAACTTTTTTATGTACAGGCAAAGAAATCTCCTGTGGGTTGCTATGAAGGAGCTTTACTGGTAGTCAGGGCCCTTAGTCCAGGGCAGAGATCGTCAAAACTTGTAGAGCTCACTGAGACTCACTCATTAAACATATTTTGTGCTTTGTACTCACTTGGACTCACACGCACCAAAATTTTCCTGATACGGACTCGCTCAGACTCACTCACAAAAATTTTCTTCAACCGAACTCACTTGGACTCACCAGAACATTACTCGCCTGAATTCACTCAGACTCAGACTCATGGCTTTGTCTGAGTGAGTCTACTCGTGAGTCCGTCAGTCTTGAATTAACTTTTTCAGACCTGGTGTCTATGCTCTTTAACTCCAATACCTCACGTAATTGGTGCTCTTCTTGGTGCAAATTTATTTAGTACCTCTAATGCGAGTGAGTTATGCGTAAGGTAATATTTCTTGCAAGAGATGACAACATAACATATATTTATAATAAAGTTCCCCAGAAGAGTTGGCTAGGGGGGGATCAAGACACTCCTGTACTTAATTCTCGTCTCTGATCGATAAGTATTGAAATGGTGTATGAAGGACACTGCTTTGGAATGTGTTGGAGCAGTTGTGAGTCCAGGTAAGGCTGATATTAAGGCTGAAGAGTGTATAGACAGGACCATAAGTCGGCAAAAGAAAGTGGAACTCACTTAGACTCACTCAAGAAATATATCTTGCACTTTGGACTCACTTGGACTCAGACTCACCAAATGTTCCTGGTTCGGACTCACTCAGACTTGGACTCACGGTTCTGTCTGAGTGGGTCCGACTAATTAGACTCATCAGTGAGTTCGCCGACCCATGGTCCAGAACTCTACTGGCTGTTGCCATCTGCTCTGCTCTCTGGACGAGCCTGATCTGGTAGTAGAGGGATGAACTCTATATCTCACTCGCAATGTTCATGTTGTGGCGTTCGAGGTTTTGTAGTGTGCACTTCCATGTAATCTGGTACACAGGGTTGGTGTGGCCCCACACCATGGACATTCATCTCTGTAAAATGTGGGGTGTGTGTGATATAGTGTGTGTAGGTTTTTGTAGGCTTCGGTCTGGATTCTACACCAGGCAGTCGCCTCCTACGTCGTAAGCCTTGATGAGGTGATGGATACTGTAGGCATCACCTTCTGTGGTAATTCAGTATTGTGGCATGCTGGAGGTAAACTGGTATCAAATCCGCTGCAGTCAATGTAAGGGACGCTCGGTTGTGTACGGAGCCTCGAGCTGCCTGCCGTGCAGGTTACCATGACGCCAGAGTGCCCTGGTATCCATAGGATGGCCTGTATGTAGGAGTCCTCCTTGTATTCCCTTGGTATTTGTGCTAAGACATGTGCAGCAGGCACACCAATTCTGCCCTGCAGAAAGTTCCTGCAGGCCTGCTGGGAGTCTGTGAGTATTGTCAATGGCTTGTTTGCATGGAGGCCTTCGTGTATGGCAAGTGCAATGGCCAACTCTTCGGCTTCGGTGATTTTGCAAAGGTGATCTTATGCACCAGAGGTAATGTGGCCTCAGCAGTCGCATACTACTGCCACTGCTCCTTTAGTGGTCGTCTCATACATGGTGGCATTCGTAAAACAGGGCGTAGTTTCGAATTTATAGGTTTTCAGAAAGTAGTGGGCCCTTGCTCTCCTTCTTCTACCGTGTAGATTGAGGTCCATGTTGCGTGGGATCGGGCAACGCGATACGCCTCCTGTACGTGACGAAGAATCTTGCAAATTTTCTGGGCTCTCATTGTCGAGGGTTGGAATCCTAAGTTCTGAAGGACCTGTCGGCCCGTACGCGTGCAGCCAAGTCTCTGTTCTTGTGAGGCGTGAATGCACTCAGCGAGTTCGCTGATAGTGTTATGAAACCCCAGTGCTGTCAATTTTTCAGTGGATGTACCTATCGGTAGGTGGAGAGCAGTCTTGAGTGCCATTCGCGAGAGGGGTGCCTTAGCTTGTCTCACATTTTGTGAGATTATAAAAGGGTCGGCTATATGTTATTATGCTCATCATCAGGCCTCGAACGAGTTGGAGGGTGTCTCTTTCCTTCATGCCTCTGTTCTGGGATGTTACCTGGGATATCAAGCGTGATATAGCCTTGATGCTGGTCTGGAAGAGTGTAAGGGTGTGGGTGGCTTGTTGGTTACTCTGCAGCTGCATGCCCAGGATCCTTGTCAATGGCTTCTCTGGTATGAGGTTCCCGTTGAGATATACAGCAAGTTTTCATGATGGGTCTGTGGCGACTGCATGGTTGCTGCGGCTTCGCCATACATGTGAGTTTTCGCATTTCTCAGGGGAATACTGGCTGACATATTCTGGATCATGTGAGCTGCAGTTTGTAGGCACTTTTCTCTTTCAGCAAGTGATTGTTTGGTGGTACAGAGTGTCATGTCGTCTGCATAGAAGGCTTGGCGGAGGCCTTCTACCTCCTGCAGCTTCTTGCAAGGCCAATCCTGGCGATGTTGAAGAGCGTGGGTAATATTACTGGTCTTACGAGAATGTGTTGTTGGGATAGTTGGTTTATAATGAAGAAATATTAAGGACGCAACCCAAATATATGAAAAAAAAAAAGAAGAAAAGGGACAGAGTAAGGTGTCCTAACCTGAGATTTATGTCATATTCTGTCCCCTTTCTTTTTTTTTTTGTCTATTTTGGTTGCATCATTAATATTTCAATTTTACTGGTCATTGTGGGGTTCCCTTGCTGGTAGGTTCGTATGCAGCAGTCTGGATGTCTCTGATGTTCAGATCGGCAGGGCGGTGGCTTAAGAAGTTCTGAATGTGCCTATATGTTCTATCACCACTGTTGACGTTGGCGAGCCCTTCCAGTATTCCTTGGTGTCTGATGTTGTCAAAAGCCTCTTTAATGTCGATGGCTAAGAGCATGTATTCAACATTGCATAAAACGTTACTGAGGACCTCTTTCTCTATTTGTCGTAGTATCTCCTGCAAGGACAGGCCAGCATAGAAACTGAACATGGTGTCAGGCAGGTGCTTATCTTCCAAGTGGTTCGGCAGTCTTGTGCTTACCATTCTTTCGAACACCTTGCCAAGGCAGGATGTCAGCGAAATGTGTCTGAGGTTTTTGAATGGCAGCTTCTTGCTCGGTTCGAGGATCATCATTTTTTTTGTGTTTCCACATCGCTGGCACAGTGCTTTGTTGCCAGTGTTAGTTGATAGTGGCCGTGAGTGCAGAGATAGACTTGTCACTGAGGTTTCTTATCATGGCATTTGGGATTCGTTTTGTGCCTGCCACAGTGTAAACCATGGTAGCTGCAATGGCCGCTGTCATTTCATTTTCAGTTATGTGTGGAGTCTACAAATAAAGCAGCACACACTTTGAACACATGAGAGTAAACGTGGTTGCACCAACAAAACAAAAGCATTTATTGAGCTACTTTTACATCGACAATATTGCCAGCCAATTCAATTGCGTCATTATAGTGGCATGCTAAAACAACCTTGTACAGATTTTAATGCCCTCAATCGAGATAAAAAACACAAGGTAACGCAGAGGCGTCGTTGGCGTTATTTGAATCATCGCGAGGAAACCACAGGCGACTGCGTACGGTCACTGCATACCGTGAAACCCTGTCAGGAGACGACCATGCATGCCAGCCGCCATGCACCAAGGAGAGTCCCGAATATTCTGTGCGGCCACCTCACCTAGCTTCCCTACAGGTTGGCACTGCAAGTGCTACCGCGCTAACCATAATGATTATGATGGTCGTGAACTCTCACGTCGCTGCACCACCTCTCACTCGGTGGTTGTTAATTCTAAATGCGGCCTATTTACGGGACATGTGTGTCATGAGGTGCAAATGACTTCACAGGAGTTAATAGCTACCTTAAAAGGTCTATCTATCGTTGTATTTTGTCGTCCCACGTATGATGTTGTACATGGCTCTGTGGTAGCAGGATCTCCATAGCACTTGGTCTTGATGGCATCAACAAGGTCTTGTTGGCTGTCTGGGTTGCTTTGTAGTAATCGCTCCAGGGCCTTGTTTCTGTCTCTTTTGGTTTTGGTGGGGTTGAGGATAGCTTTGAGGATGTGCCATGTCTTGATAGCTTTGAGGATGTGCCATGTCTTGGCTGTTCCAAGGGTGCCATCCAGGGAGTCGCAGAATTTATACCAGTTCGTCGAGGCGAGTTGCGTGGCACATTATTGTATCTCTGATGTTATTTTCGCTGTGTTACCTCAGTATCCTGTTGTTCTGTGTTTTCCAGTGACAGGTAAGTCCTAGTTTGGCATCCAGCAGATGTAAATGGGGCTGCACCTCGGGAATCATTGTTGTTCTGGCTGTTTCTTTTGTGTGTTCTTTTTGTCGACTAAGTCTGGTGCACCAGGCTTCCAAGTTTGCTATTGTGTCTTCATCCTGTTCTTGGGCTTCTCTCATTTTTTGCCAGTCAGTTAATTTGGTTTTGCCGATCTGTTTGCGTAGGTGTCCAGTCTCCAATGTTTTGTTCAATATGTTGTGATTGCTTCCCAAGTTTTCGAGTGTGTTGAGCCATTCGGCTCGTGTGTTTTGTGTGATGAAAGTGATATCAAGTGTTGTCTCGCATGTTCAGCTGTTTCCCTCCCTAAACGGGGAGCTTGGGTCTGCGATGAGCGTGAGTCGACACATTTTCGTCAGTGTCTCTAGCTGGAGGCCTTTCCAGTCACGTCTCTGGTATACCCAGAGGGATACCAGAGGCGTTTTCAGATGAAAATCTTGTAGGCTATGCTTAGCCTCAAAGCAGTGCATAGACATAGTTAGGTTCTGTTTGGTTCTTCCACTCGTCTCAGTTGTTGTGTGACAATTGCTGCTGCCACCAAAGAAGCTGAAGACGAGAACTTTTATCTGCTGGCACCTTGAAGAAATGACCGTGCGGACATCATTTGGATAGGGACACTTTTTCGGTTTTTTTTCCTCCTCACTGTCGCTGAACCTCTGGTTTTATTCACTGTTTCTACATTGAAAAACTCTTACAGTTCAATCAGAAAGCAGGAAAAACTTTCTCTTCTACTCCCGATTGGCGGCCGTTGAAAGTGCCAGGCCCAGATTTTTTCTCGCCACCTCCCCGAAGAAACACGGCCTCTCGCCCACTGATAGGTTTACCGCCGCCGCTCAGCTCCCTTTCTCTCCGGTTCCGGGATTGTTTGGCCTCGGGCATTGACGGGTCGTGGGGAAGCACCTCGGAGTACGTACTTGCAATGCTGGGCTGACGGGCCATCAATACAATTGGCCCGCGTGTTGTTGCTGCTACCTATGGTTGTCACTGCGAAGGCACGAATGCACCTTCCATCCCTGTAGCTTGGCTCGGCCACTGTGTAGCCACTGTTTTCTTTAAAGCACCATAATTTAACCCCTCGGGAGACGTGAGTCTTTGCGCCCTTGATGACCAGCAGACAGTCTTTGTTCCCCCATTCATAGGCACCGCTTTCGTCTTGCTGTGGGAACGCTGGCCGTGGGGCGGGTAATAATATGAAGGTATTCAGCGAATGTACAATGTTCGACCCCAATAGACATAAAGAAAAAAATGATGTAGTTCACAGCAAATGGCATGTCATGTTTCAAATAATTTATCATATGATTTGATTGTTCAATCACTTGTAAAAAAAAGGCACTGCTTAATTACCTGCTGATCCTTGCTTTGAGTTATCATAAGAAATAAAGGCTGTGGTGCCTATTTTAGTATTTGCATGGGTGTGCGACCTTTGATATAGTAGGTTCAACGTACAGCATTTTTTTCGGTGTCTTCCACATGCATGAGTGCGTGAAACTTTCAATAAATGCTTGCAAAGGTTCAGCAGGGCACACGACAGTGGGTCCCAGCTTACAACTTAACATTGTAGATGATAGCCTGTAGAGGAATGGACAATTGCTGGCTGGCATGCCTTACTAAAAATTGGCCTCAAGGGGAAAGTACAGAGTCGTGCATTTGCAGAAAGTTTCATTGCTGAGATGTTTGTAAAGCTGTTTTGCCATAAGCTTTTCGTGGTTTGATAGTCTTAGTATGCATTTGCTTGTGAAAAAGTGTAACCTTGCAGGAACAGTTTAGCGAGTTAGTGCAAATTTGTGTCTGAAAGAAAAATAATAAAAATAAAAATGCAAAGAAACCATGACAGATAGGCATGAAGGTGACAGGACGAGACACTATTAGCATCTGAAGCTTTAGTCAAAAGTGTAGAAAGATACTATACCGAGACATCACAAGACCAAAATTAAGAATAAAGCAACCACTAAATAAGTAGGTGCCAAGCATATTTAGGCCATCAGATTATGTGGCATCAAAGTATTCTACCTCCTGGCTTGATAATGCTGTTGAAGCACAGCTGATACACGAAATGCCTGCTTTTGCTAGATAAGTTGCTTTAACAGTTTCTCGAGTTTTGTGATCTCAGTTTGGGGCTTGTGGCAGTGCGGTGAAGGCGTCCAAATTCTCAAGCGTTTCCAAATTGTCAATTCTCAGCTCAGGATAGCTTAATTACTTGTTTGTTTCAGGTTGGACAAGCTTGGCTAGTTTTTGCTAGGAAAAGGCTTATTAATGTTGCCATAAATCCTATTGTTGGCACTTGGCTAGAACTGTGGCACTAGGCACTATGTATTTTTTTCATGGGCGGTGTGTACAATTGTACACATGGACTGCAGAGGCGCATCATGCACTGCGTGTTTCTTCGAATGGCTTGAAAGACAGAGTGCACATTTGTGCATGTTTCCTGAGTGGACGCTTAGATGTCATTTAAGGGGAGATGTGAGTCGATTTTCCAAAATTACACATTTTTCATTTTGAATCACTTTCGCAAGTTTAGTTTATCTACTCACGACAAGAAAATTGAAAATTGTAACTAAACTCGAAGTAGGTTAAAGGGGCCCTGCAACACTTTTTGAGCATGGTCAGAAAAGGCTGCCAATAGGTAGTAGAGGCTCCCGAGAACACGCAAGCCAAATATTACAGCACAGCATGCTGTCTGTAATTCACAATAAATTGCCAAAGTCAGTTAAAAATAGCTTTCTCTTCTCTCAAGAAATGACGAAAGGCGCTTAAAAATCGTGCATAGAAGGCCATCTATCAGCCGTTGGCTGATTTGAATGTGCCGTGCTCGGTTGCTACAGGGATCGCTGTGGGATTTCGCAACTTGTACACACCTGCGTGCGCAATCATCCGGAAAAAGTGGCGTATTCAAAAAAAAATAGAGCTCAAGGTCGAGAGGTGCGCGTGACGTATTTTCTTTGCCCATGCCATCCTTCTCTGCTTAGCCTCTAGCACTTTCATAGGGACAAGAGAAAAGAGAACGCGATTGCAGCATGTGACAATTCTTTGTAACTCGCTCATACTGAACAGATTCTTAAAATTTTTGCGGCATTGAATTTGTGAGCCAATAAGCTCTTTTAGTGAATTCATTTCATGGTTACTTTGAGAAGTGCTTCAGGGCCCTTTTAAAATTGCTTTTGAAGAGCACAAAGTTCCTATAAAAACTAAAAAGAACTCATTCTCTGTAGTTTCCTGGAAATCGTCACCTGGCTGCTTGTCATTGCATTTCACATGAGGAGTTTACTAAAGCCAAAATAACCATGTTCAAAATATTCATGATTGGCAAGCTCTCATGATGGAAGAAATCATCTTAAAAACATTTCTCTTCCACATAAATGAGTTTTCACTTACACCTTTAAAATGAGTCTTTCTTGAGATCCATTCTTGGGTAACTTATTGAGTTTGGACATCATGTTTTTGGTACTTCTGATAATATGATCAGGATGAAAGTTTGCCCACATATTCCTTAATGTGTGTAGGGTGGAAGTATCTCCTTTAAAATTTGACATCACCTGTATTATTATTACAAACCAAAAGTAAGCAGTTATTATGGGCTGAGAATTCTAAGAATTCTCACATTACTATTTTTTTTTGTCGATTAGAATGTTGTATATGCTCTTTCTTGATTGTTACTTACATTTTGCAGTTAATAATAATCAGTATTAGCCATTAATGACTCATAACCATAAAGGTTTAGTAGGATAAATAGTTTGTTCAAAACGAACTATACCTTACACCTTATCATGGCACAATACAAAAACTGTGCAACTTACTATGAAACTAATTACATATTTGGAGTCAGCATAAAAGCATATATATACAGCAAAAATTTTATTGTCCTAAGGTACAGATTAACGCAACTTTTGTACAAATCGCGTGTCCCGTCTGTTTCAATGCGCAGCTTATGTCCTGGAAACACTATCATGCTGGACAATCGTGTAGCAGGACCAACACCGAGAGTTTTTTTGTGTGTTTGCCTGAAGTGAATATAGTTAGACCTGCTTATAACAAACCTCCATATAACGAATTTCTCGATATAATCATGTTTTTCTATTCCCTGTTGTTGCTCCCTAGAAGCATATATATTTGTGACTTCTATGTAACGAAGTAACAGTGGGAGACAACCTTGATAAAACGAATTTTCCCCATGGGCAATCTAGGAATTTTGCTGCAGATTTTGGTATGAGCATGCATCTTTCGCGGGTACCCCGCCGACGCCGAATCGCGAAGCGGCGGCAGCACACACGGTGCACCAAGCGAGAGCGAGCGCTCGTTATTGCGCGTGGGTGAGCGCGAGGAAGGTAAGTGGGCCCCGCATGCTCCCCACGAGCAGGCGTTGCCGCCGTTCTTGCCGTCGCGAGCGCATGTGTGGGTGTGCTTCCCCCACTCCAAAAAACAATAATAAAGAAAAAACTACTTTTGCATTGGCAGTGCCACACTTCTAACTAGGCCACGCTGCATATGAAGGGTGCTTTACCAAACAGTTTTCCGTGGTATTCGTGTCTGTGTTTGTGTCGCGTGCTCTTCGTTTTCGACACCGTGCGTGTGTGCATAGTTTCGCTGCATGCGCATGGTGTGGCCCCTGACTACGTTCAGCTTTGCTTTTTTTTCTTTTTTCAATTGTGGACAACAGTGCCGTCACCACTAGGGGCATGTCAGATTAGGCGCTGATGAAAAGTCTCAAAGACCACGGTGACGACGACTCTTCGGAGGTCGACTGGTCGCGCGCTTCTTTTTTGCACTGTGCCGCAAGTTTGCAGGCTCATAGCTTTCGCTGTTAGCCTATTAGTAGTTCTGGCAACAATACCGCAGCGCGTTGAATGCAATGCAATGAACACAGTAGCAAAAAAATCTTTAATGTTATACAAAGTCAGTCGCACTAGATTGTCATTTGACAAAAACACAAATATCTGGGCAACGAATGCTTTAACAAACTGCGATAACATGAAGTTTAATCAGTTTAAAAGCTTAACTGCTTTGAAGGAACTTTATTTCTTTCAAAGTCAGATGGACGCGTCTGCAGCAATTTTAATGTGTTCCGCCACTACGATCTCTCTCGCGCCTACCCTTTGCTTCACCCGCGATTTCTGCCTCCTCAAAAAGCGCATTGCCACCGCACCTACTGCAATGCGCAGGAAAATGCGCCCTATCATTCAGAGCACTTATCGAGGTTACATGCACTCTAAGTCTATCATAAAGGCATCGACCCGTTTGGCAGATGTAAGCTTTACCATAACTGAGGGATACTTTTGTAATGTAAAGGAGAAATGGCTTTTCATGCTTCTTTCCACTGACTGTTTTCTCTGTTCTGTCACTGGCAAGGGTGCACAAACGGGAAAGCCTAAAAGGTGCCATGAAGACAAGGTCTACGTCATGCTTTGAACCTATCCTCTTAAAGTTGTGTGAAATCGTGTGAATGTAGGGCATTATAACAAACTTGTTTGGCCTCTGTCGTGTTCATACGCTGGGTGAAGCCCCAATCTGTTTGAGAAGGGAGGATGCTATGGCAACTAGCAATGGGGAAAAAAAAACCCGAAGCTAAAAAGCGCAAAATCTGTTTGTCAAAGCTAAGTCTGATCTTACGGAGCTTGACTTGGTCAGAGCCAAGTTGAGGCATGAAGAAGCCATCCCCCCTTTTCACCAGTTTAGTATGGGAAGAGTCAAAGGGGGAATAGGTTTTTTTTTTTACTGTGGCATATACTCCAAGCAGATGTGGTTATCACAATTGAAAAACATTGCTGGATTGTATCGTTGCCGGGAAGTTCTATCGTGAATGATAATAAGGGTAAACACTGCTTGAAGCAGTTCAAGACACTGTCGGCGACATCTGCATGAACTGGCGTACCAACACATTCGCGCGCGATTGGGGGGCAAACCAATCTCACTTGTCATCCGGGAGATAGATATATATATATATATATATATATATATATATATATATATATATATATATATATATATATATATATATATATATATATATATATATATATATATATATATATAAAGGGGCCTTGTAACACTTTTTCAAGTAGCCATGGAGCCAGTAAACATGCTTGTTGCCTCACGAATTTACTGCCGCAAAGTTTCTAGAATCAGTCCAGTATGAGCGGAGTTTCAAAAATTTGTCGCACGCTGCAAATGCATTCTCTCTTCTCGTCTTGACAAAATAGCTGGAAGCTAAGCAGGGAGAAATGGCACGGCGAAAGAAAATACTCCACACACACCTCGTGACCTTGAGCACCTCTTTTTTTTTTATCTTCGAACACGCGGCTTTTCAGTGTGATCGCTCAGGTAGTCATGGACAAGCGGCAACCCCGGTAACGACGAGTGCACCATGCTCCTATCAGCCAATGCCTGTGACCAGAGCCGTACATTTTTTCTTGGCTGTGACAAGTGATTTTTGAGCTTGTAGTGTCATTTGCCGAGGAAAGAAATCAATTTTTAGCTTTGAAAATTTATTGTGAAATACAGGCCACGTGCTGCGCTACAATATTTGCCTCGCGTGTTTTTGGTAGCCTCAACTACCGATCAGCGACGTTTTCTGACCATGTTCAGTGAATGTTGCAGGACCCCTTAAATTTGAAGGGCGGTTTCACGGCAAAGCGAATTTTCTTTGGGGGGGGGGGGGGGGGTGCTTTCACTGCTCAGCACCCCTACATTGCAGTAAAATTACTTTTACAGGCAGCAACCTGCAGAATAATATACACCTATACGTTCATTGCAAATATTCCAAAGATATACGATAATTTAAATTTGAATCGAAGTGAATTCAAATACTAAACTATTCATTCGAATATTCGTACAAGCCTAGAATACACTTTCTCTGTGTGCAGAACGTTTCGGAAAAGAAGTCGGGCATGACAAAGCACGTTTTCCTATCTGACTTCTTTTCTGAAACATTATACGCACAAAGAAAGTATGTTGCTTTTAGACTGCAAGTATATTGCAACTAGATTGCAAAATATAGATGTTTTATCTCTTGGGCAAGGCTGCTAATTTTCTCTTTGATGCTTCCAGCTGTTAATCTCATTGACTGCGACTTGATGACATAGTTTTTTTGTTTATGTATGCTTTATTGGTCAGAGCTCTCATGTATGCTTTTGTGTGCAGCATCAATGTGTCTTGAAAGAGTGGACAATCATCCCCAGGATATTCTTTGCTCATATGTGGCGGTGAGTAGTTCTTTTTTTGTGGTTTGTTAGCAAAAAACATTGTGGGCATTGTTATTGGTCACACTTGTTCCTGGTAAAAGCATATTTGGCTGTGCTGCGATTGTATTTGTTTAGACCAGTGTCTGTGTGAAAGGCTCCCATGAGCAAGGCATTATGATCGTTTAATGGGAGCATCATTACAAAGGTCCAAGAGTTCATGAATGAGGGTGAAAAAAAATGTGAGTTTTATTCACACATTTAGCACTCAGTAAATCAAGTAAGAAACCCTTAACGGTTGCTTGTATGCGTGGACTGCTTAGAAGCCACCCTGACGACCCTTATGACCTGTCCCATACTTGCCCCTCTAACACCTGCAGGCACTGATGCCAAAAAAGGCCCTATACAAATTCACAATCAAGGCCAACTGCAATGAAATTGTGCTCACTTTGAAAAGCTGATTTGTAGGTAGTTTTGCTGTACTTAATGCGACCTGCCAAATTTTACTTTTAAAATGCGAGTAGATACCTAAGAAAAAATTTGCCAAGAATGCAATTTTTGATAATGGAACTAGAAAATACGTCATTATAGCCGGCCGAAAATGGCATAGACAGCAGCCTGTCAGATTAACTTACACAGGTGAATTGTCTGCTTTGTGCTCCGAAGTCTGCACTTCATAGCTGCGCCCCTGAGTTTTTCCTTTAAAGCGTAAGGAAAAAAAATGTGAATGTGCACCGTGAAAGAAACGCAGATAAATCATCATAAAAGGACGTTAAAACAGGTAATTTTGTTATAATAGGAGTATGTGCTTGAAGTGCTTTGAACTGAGCACTGTTTTTGTCAAGCTTCGTTGCTTTAAATACTTGCAAGTAGACGTGAGCTGATCAGATTTTTGTACTTTGATTACTTGTGCAAAGATGGCGCAACTAGTGTAACGCTTCCAGGAGCATCATTTTAGCAGTTCTGTCCTGGGAATAGTGTTGCGCTATAATTTAGTGAGCAGACCACACTAATGCGAGCATTGTAATTTATACTAAAGCTGTCTAATATGAATACTACCTCTCATCGCCTGCGCTTCTCATAGCGCTGGGGGGGGGGGGGGGGGAGGTTTCCTGCTGTTGTGTTTGCAGTGGCTGAATAAAGCACTGCATCAGAACTCAACATTCATTTCAGACAACGGTCGTGTTTATATTACTCATCTTTGAAATGTGCTGTGTAAAGCATCACGCTCTTCGATACCGCCTATTCCTTTCGCCTCACTGTAGAACCCACAGCTTTTATGACTCTACACTTTTCGGAAAAGCGTGAATATGTTTCAACATCCTACAGACCCGCATTTCAAACTACAAAAGAGTTAACTGTTCTGAATGACCCACTCGTCGAGGGGCATCGTACAGAAAAAGAAGGAATGCAGTTGCTAGGAGTTCCGTTCATGAGCCATAGGAAGCTGCGATTGATGTCATTTTTGTTTGTGTCCGATTTGCCAGGGCACACTGCTAGGGCTCCACCTCATTTGCAAGGTGACCATTAGTGCACCGAATATAAATAAGTATGCGATTGCAAGCTTTTTCACCATCATTATTTATTTATTTATTTATTTATTTTGAATATCTCAAAGGCCCCAGCTGGGGTATTACGTGAGGGATGGGTATTAATTACAGAATAAAAAAAGTGATTCGAGGGCAATCTTGAATTGATGCGGGTCGTAGTGGTGCATGGTAGTGGCAGGCAGACGATTCCAGTCCCGTGCGGTTGTCACAAAAAAGGAGCGAAGATGTGTGGTGCTTTGGGCTGGTGAAGGATACACTGCGCTTGAATGGTTTGTGCGGCTTGATGAGCGATGGACTGGCGGGATGGCTGGAACTTCGATGGGGGCATGATAAAATTTGTGAAAAAGGCGTAGTCGAGATATGTGATGTCGTAATTCTAGATTAGAAAGGTGAGCACGAGTTTTAAGTTTGGAAACACTGGAATTGTAGGTATATTCAGAGTAGATAAAACGTGCAGCACAGTTTTGAATCGATTCGAGAATGTTGGATAAGTGAGATTGGTGGGGATCCCAGACAGAACATGCATAGACAGAACCACGGGAATGACTTTTTTTCGCTTACGGTAATCGTGGGCACATGCTTGGTGAATAGATCTAACATTTTGTTTTCGAATAGCAGCCAATTAGCTTCGACCGGACGCTTTGAAAGGTCGATAAGAAAGAAAGCAGCGAATTGCTCGAGATCTGAGTTTATAGCAGAATAATTGCCTTTATCATACAGCGTTATATTTTTTGTTGTTTTTGTTTAATGGTGTAGTTTACAAGAATAGGACACATGGATTACCAAGTGTTCACTGAGTCCTGGTAGGAACGTCATCTGGGACACTTTCAGGCTCAGAAGTGAGAACAAGGTCAAGAATATGAAGGGAGTTATCACTGTCTCGCGTAGGTTCATCGACTAATTGCGTAAGTCCAAACGTTAGACATGAATTGATGAAATCGCTCTCTATACTGTTTTTGGAAGCAACACGTGCTAGGTTAGTCCAAGGTAATGCTGGGAAATTGAAGTAGCTTAAAAGCAGTATCGGAAAATTTCGATAAGATTCAGTTAAGGAGTGAATAGCCCCGTGGAATTCAGATACAAAAAGGGGGTCACTATCAGAGGGACAATAGCAAACACCGATTATTGGGGGGGGATAACAAGCATTACAAAGAACAAACATGATTTCTAAGCACGATAATGTCTTAATTTCGCTACACTGAAGATCTTTATGGCTACCTATTAGTACGCCGCCACCCCGTTTATTAGTACGATCACTTCGAAACACATCGAAATCTGGGAAAAGCCTTAGCAACTCAGTGTCGGTAATAGAAGGTTTAAGCCATGTCTCTGTAATCGCGAACAAATCGGAATCATTGCTTACCCAACGTATACTACGCCAATTCTGCCCAAGTGAAATTCTGTTGCAGTTGGCCGTCTGTAATGAGTTGAAGTATTACTCTATCCTATTGATACTTCTGGCTTCATTAATTTTCTTTACCAAAATAAATAAACTGAACTCACCATTCTTTTCAATTCTTATATATTCATTTTCAAAATGTTTTCAAAACTTTACTCATTTGATTATGGTTGAGAACCTTGGTTCTTTTTGCACTTTCCATTCCTTGCCTTTGGATGTTGTGTCCATACAAAAACCATTGCATTTATAGGGTGTCTACCAACTGGGAAAACTGGGAAATCTCAGGGATTTTGATTAGGCTGTAAAATCTTGGGAAGAACTCAGGGAATTAAGGCCTCTTTCGGGGATTACCAGCTGAAACTTCATTGAGGGAAGGAAAGTTGCGCTAATGCTGACTTTAATGCTGGCACCTTGTAAATGAAGACCATTAGTGCACCACTAAAATCCGCTTTTGGTTGTTATCGTATGCCACAAAACAAGTGCTTCATAAGGCGCGTGCATCGCCCTCGAACGAGGGAAGGCAGTCGCGCTGCCCGCGAGTTATCCTTCAAAGCACGCGCAACGAAAGAACAACCAATAAAGACAGTGCGAAAACGCGTCAGACACCAAGTGGCAGCACGTCTACCTCTTTACCACCTGGAAACAGCCACCAGCATTGCCTAGAAATACGTAGAAGGATCGAGAGAGAAAGAATGATGCTTTGGCTTGCGACACTACCGTTTGTGGGATGTTTCAGAGGAGATGGGAAGCGTCCGTATCTTTCGCTGTGCTGCACACAAGCGAAGCATCCGACTGACTGCTTCCCACCGCTGTACGCTTTTATAGTCTCACGCCTGGATTCCAGACAGTTCTGGAGCCTTCGCTTGCATGCAGCACAGCGGAGGCTACAAACACTTCCAGTTTTCTCTGGTAATTTCCGCCGACGGTGGCGTCACAAGTCGCGGCGTCATTCCTTCTCTCTCGATCCTTCTCTGTGTTTCTAGGCGATGCCGGAGGTTGTTTCCACATGGTAAGGAGGTTGACGCCCCTCTGCTCGATGTCTCTTGTCGTCGGGTCGTTGCGCATGCTGTAGTGTACACATATCCCGAAGGAGTACAGCCATTAGCGGGGGTCCAGCCTTAGTGAGCCGCAAGCCTGCGTTAACCGTCGCCTCTGCACACACGCGATCGGACAGCCATGACGCCGGGCGCATTGTGGTGAAAACACAGTACTGCTCTCAACAAGTCGCAACACTTCTTTGCATGTGGCAACACCAAAACGTAGTGCAGAGCCCGTTGCAAAAAAGGCAGCGGGAAAGCAAATAGGCTTATGCACACCACGGGCGAGACCTACTACACAGTTGTGCCACGAGCACACTCCGTGGGCAAAAGTGATTCATGGTGACACCAGGACAACAGGACCGGGTCGCTCAAGCAAGGGCAAAATTTGCTCGTGTTGGTTTCGAGTGGAACGGGTCGACATAGTACGACCACGTGCAAAGACGCGGCACAACTCTTTGGCCTAGCGTTCGAAAGGGGCAACGAAAGGTAAGCGTTTGCCACGGGCGCAAGGCGCCATTGGCAAAGTCTAAGCAAGCCCCAAAATGAAATGAGCCAATGAACTGGAAAGAAATACGGGCTCACCCTACGTCGTCCCGGAGAGATTTTGTGACTCGCTCCTGACGCGTGTGCGAAATGTCCTGAGAGACTCCGCGCACAGTGCCACAGACAACATCCGCTACCGGGTGAGGGAGGTCATTGTCGCTCCCGCTCTCCCACTGTGACAGACTGTGGAGGAGGGGAGAGTCATGTTCAGACATGAGAACACAAAAATAGGCGACAAACTCGCGCATTTGCGGCAGACTAGCCTCAATTCCCACAGCGCTTTGAAGGAGAACCCGCTGGCGGCGTGACTGCTTTCTGTCGTTCGAAGGCGGCGCTCGCACCTAATAGACCGCTCGTTTTGTGGCAATGACAGAGCTGCAAAGTGACGAACTGTCTCTCGTTTTTGTGTCATCAATCTAAACTGACTTTTTTTCAACACGGCAGCGGTGCTGTAGGCAACTTTCATTTGAAAAGTATGGCGGCATTCAAGTGTAGTTTCATCCAGGACTGGACGATTCCCGAACATCCCGAGTGTGCAGCTTGGATAAGGCCCCTTGAAAAGATTGTGAATGCGGCGTACTGTGTGTGTACAGAAAACAATTTTTATTTAGTAACATGGGAAAGAGAAACTTGTTGTGAGTGGAGCCGGGACACCCTCTGTATGTAGCATCATTTCTGACGCTGCTGGCAAGTGGACAGTCAATCGCCGGTGTGACCAAGATGGGGCCAGTGACGTCAGGATCTGCACAGCCTTCACCTGCTACAAGTACGCCTACAGACTTCCACCTCCCAAGTACATCAAAAGATTTGTTTCAATGTGACAAAGAGGTCATTAATGTAGAAGCCATTTGGTGCATCAATGCTGTCATCACGCACTCATCATTACGTGCTGTTGCAAAGTCAGCTTCTTCGTTTCCACTGATGTTTCCATCATCATCTAGAGCCTAGAAAATGCAACTTACATTTACACTGTTTACATTTACACTGCTTACATTTACACTGTTTACAATGAAGGGCTAAATTGAAATAGTGTAAATGTAAGCCAATGATGAACAAAATCAGGATTTTGGGCAGAAGCCAGGAAAAATTGTCACGTGAAATACTAGAAGCTTTTCACATATCAAAGAGTAGTGAAGCATGCTGCAGTGATAGCTCCGCGGCACTGTGCAGGAAGGAAGAAACTTTTTTGAAATCTTTTTTGTAATCTTGAATGATTAGTATGCGAAACTTATATTGAGTAATTCTGCATCAGTTTATTGAATTTTGTCATTTTTGTCAAACGTTTTTGTTAAAAGCTTTCAGCTTGACCATGTGACCGCATGAGTACATCTGGTGCCCAAGATAGACCTTGGCTTTGCCATAAAAAAATTCGCTCAGAAAGGCCTCAAAACTTTCTGACTATATTATTCTTCAGTTCAGAAGTGACTGTGCCTAATTTTTTAAGAATTGTGCCAAAAAAAAATTGTGGAAAGCTCGCTGCTGAAGTTCCAGTTGACGAGGGGCTCTTCATCTTTAAATCTTTCAAGCCCGCTGATTTCAGAGCTTGGAGGAAAGCATTTGACTGATGCCCTTGAAGTGTCAATGGAACACCATTGGATGACCGGAACAGAGACTGATCAGGCAGTGCGAACCTACAAGCGTGTATGTTCTTTGGCATCGCCGCAAGCAGCATTGAAAAATTTTGATAGGAGCACGGGTTGGATGGATGCTCTTTGGGTGCAAATTTGTGGTCCAAACAAAAAAATGCTCACTTTTGCCAAAATGATCCTCACCCTTTCGCACGGAAACACATCTGTCGAAAGGGGATTTTCTATCAACAAAGATTTCCTTGAATAAAATCTGAAGGAACAATCTCTGGTTGCCCAACGAATCGTCTTTGACACTGTGTCGTCAGTTGGAGGATTTTCCTGTGTGCAAATGACCAAGAAGATGTTTCAAATGAACTTTGGAAGGAAGAGCTGGAGAAGACTAAAACAGATAGGGCCGACGCGCTACGAAAGGAGCGTAAGAAGCATGCTGCCACTTCGCTGAAGAAGCTAGAGCTAAAAAAAAACAAAGTTTTGGTGGATGCCAAGAAGCAGGTTTCCCTCTTACAAACAGAAATTGAATCTCTAAGGCAGTTACACATATTGTGGTTGACTTGTACCAGGACTGTTGAATATGCCGCTGCTGAGACAGAATATTACTCGTGGCAGTGTTTGAATCTCAAGTTCATGAGGTAGCAATTATATGATGAAAGGTACATGTTCAAAAAGGGTTGCTCATGTTACACCTCCTTTACATCTTAATTGAATATTGCTCTCTCTCATTTCAATAGGTGTTGTCCCTATTTTCAAAAACTTTTATTTTGCTGCGCATTTAGTTTTTTACTAACTTTTCTTTTTTTGTGTTTGTGAAATAAATATTTGATTACCATTTGAAGAGGTCTAAGGGATTTTTTTTAAGTCCTAGAGGGCAGTTTTCTGTCCTGCGAAGTCTGCCGCATGGGAGCATTTTTGACCCTCCGTTTGAAATTTCGTGCCATAATTATGCATACTCGGTAGAAGGTGTTGCCACCTCCTAAAACTTGCAAGAGGCGTTTGGAGTTGGCACATGCCATCTTCGTGCTGAAATAAGCAAAACTGATTTCCAGCAACAGTACGTCGCGTAGTCGGCGGTAACTTCGATGGGCGATGCTCTGTCATGGTTTTGGTTTCCCTGCATGATCTCAACGGTTAGGTGCTGCGCAACATTTGGTTTTTATCTTTACCGGCACTCCTTTACAGGGGAGGGGGGGAAGAAGTCGATTTTCAACTTTATTGGGGCAGATTTTAGCTTGTTTATCATCCACACTCATGAGGTATTCTCCCTCTCCTTGATTATCCAGGTTACTGTGCCTAAGGCAGTTGCACGCGGAGTTGCCCCGTGTGTTCCAAGGCAGCTCATTGCTCCAAGAGAACAGACTTGTTTTATTTGTGCAGACTGCGAAAAGGCGCTGTGCATTGACCCGTGTTTCAAGGAATACCATGTTCTGAAATACTATAGGAGGTATTCACACGATGTCATTCGCAAGGGGTGCTCTCGCTGCAGCTGCCGTAGTGTGGTCATGCACAGTGGTCATGGTATGATAATCAAGGTTCTTGGCCACGCGGCGGTGTCGTCGATGCAAGTTGTGATAACTTTTCTCATCTATTTATATGAAATCAGAACATCATACAATGGATCGCTTAATGACCATGACAATGTTGGCTGGAGATAGATAAAGATTTAAACTTTTGCTGGCACCGCTGGGCAGAACTCTTTGAGCATCGCCTATGGTACAGTTTGCACCTATAAATGATGCTGACACCAAAATACTGTTCTTGATGTTTTTATAGATTTTTCTCGACTTTGCACATTTCGTACATTCGAAATTCGCATTAAAAGTGTTACACATGCTTACTAGACAGTGATAGCATTGGGTGGCACGGTACTTCCTTGTATTCACGTTGCAGAAAGTTATATTAAAAATGAGAGTAAAAGAACTTGAAGAATAAGAATGGGGTGGATCACATTCGACAAGCATTCTCAAGTCATGAATGGTAATCTGCCACCAACCCTCAAGAGGAAGGTATATAACAGCTTCAGCTTGCCGGTACTTACCTACGGAGCACAAACATGGAGGTTTACAAAGAGAGTTCAGCTTAAATTCAGGATGACGCAGTGAGAAATGGAAAAGAAAATAATAGGTGTAACATTAAGAGACAAGAAGAGAGCAGAGTGGGTCAGGGTACAAACGTCAGGGGTTGCGGATATCATAGTACGTTGAAATCAAGAAAAAGAAATGGACATGGGCCGGGCACGTAGCATGTAGGCAGGATAACTGCTGGTCATTAAGGGTAACTGGCTGGATTCCCAGAAAAGGCAAATGCACGAAGCGGAGACAGAAAGTTAGGTCAGACGACGAGATTAAAAAGTTTGCAGGTTTAACGTGGCAGCAGAAACGTGCCGCGCTGTACAAGCGCAGCACACTGTTGGAGTCGTCTTCAGGCCTAACTCCGCTGACGGTAAGGTGAATTTGAACTTTGTGGGCAAGAACAATGCGCTAGCGCGCTCGTCGCTACGTGCTTCTTCGCAAGCAACAAAGCCCATCGCTCGCCAGCTCCTCGGAACCGCAAACAGGCATTTTACACATCGGCATTGGACCCCACAGTCATGCTTGTCAGATCCCCCTTCTCCTCTACTTCCAAGGATTGCTTGGAATAGCGGCTAGCAGTCTCACGCGTCGCACTTGTGCCAGCACTTCATACTGAGCGCAGTGCACGCCGTTGTTTTGTCGTCATAGCTACACAGTTCGTGCATCATCGTGGAATGCCGCCGCCAAATGCGTTACGCGCCGACTGCACTGTTCACGCGTTCGCGCACTTTACGGTCATATGGAGAACTGCCGATAAGCTTTTGTGGTGCGATTTAGACTTGCTTGGAGTCATACTTGGTATAGCTAGGAGTGTCTATGAATGTTTTGAGACAATGAAAGCCTTGTAGATTAGCGTTTCCATGACCGGCCGTATGATGATGCGTTTCACGGCTGGAGTGGCAAAAAAGCATGTACACGAATTTTTATATGCTTGACTGGCGTCATTGAATAAACTGCTGAAAAATTCCTGTGCCACCAGTTTTCTGCCCATAACTGTTATTTAGAAAGAAAGCGAAGGCTGTCATGGTGTGAGCCATTTTTCTGGTGCATTAAACCTCTCTCTATATAAAGAAATGTTCTGTGATTATCTGTAATCAAGTATTTAATTACACAAGTGACAGCTTGAACGCAAGAAAAATGTGCAATCATTTAAGTATATGCCCTTATTCAATCCCAATTTTTTTCTTTAATGCTTATCACACCACTCTTTCATTCAGAGAACTTGGTTTGAAATCCATACTTGTTTTTTGTAGATGAATAAAGGAGGTTATGAATAAAAACAAAGGCAACAAAGGCACACTGGGCAGAGGCCACTTACTAAATATCACAAGACCAACAAAAGATTACAATTTTTAGGTGTTTTAGAGATGTAAAGAGGAGTTGACACTCTAAACGCAGTTTCCTCAATACTGTTGTTTTGGCGTTATGCTTAGCTCATGGAGCAGATATCTTGACAAGCACTTCAGAGATTTTGAGTCCATGTGTTTTGTAACGCTCCTTGAACGGTGCTTCAGGGGGCTGCGATCTCATTTTGTTTTTGTTTTTTTCATTTTACTCCTTCCAGAATTTTTCGTTGTGATTCTTGTTTGTAGTGCAATTCTGCTAATTGCAGTATCGCTGGAGAAAACGTTAACTACAAGTTTTAGTGTTGCAAAAAAATTATTTTGAAAACGCAGCTTGCTATATCATACATTTGGCTGTCCATGCAGTGATTACCGATTATTTATGTCATCGTATAAATCCTCCAGCCCCTCCACGAAATTTAATGAACTCTCATTAAGTTTTTTTGTGGTATCGCCTTTATATTAAACGGTAGCACTGTGAGGCCATTCTTTGTGTAAATTTTCATCAAGTTCCAACCTGTAACAAAAAAGTTTTGTTTTCAAAGGCGCGTCTCCCCTAAGGGCTTAACTCACGATAAGCTGAGCATGTTCTGGAGTTTCTTATTTGCTTAGAGAGGGGCACTTGGATGTAAAAACAGTGCAAAAATATAGAAAAGAACTGAAGAAGAGACTACAAGGCGCTTAACTTGCAACTAAATGCCTTAATGCGAGACTAAGAGAACACTTAGCCTCATTAAAGATTCCCGGTAGTTTGCACTTGCCAGCTCATTGCAGGGAGTGTGGTTGCCAGAAAAAGACTTTTTGTTTGGTCATCAAGACAACTTCACTGGAGTGGTGATGGAGGCTTTTTACATTCAAAGGGAGGGGAAAGGTGCATCAGTAAACTGTCTGTGGCCCTTGGTGAAAAGAAGGTTGCAGTGCTGCCATGTTAAAGCGATTATTAGTTTTTTATGGACTGCTGTGCATGTTATTGCCAATAGGTTTGTTCTTTGTCTTTTTTCTTGTGTGTTTACTCATATGTCACTTTTCATCATGAATAGGTGTTTTTTGTGCCCTATTCGGTCTGCTGTGCAGCTACCATAGTGTGCTTGGGACTAGGTCATCTGCTTAATAGATGTGTGTGTTCTTTCTAATAAATTTTAGTTGCGAGTTCAGCGCCTTGTAATTTTTTCTTCAGTCCTTGTCTATACTTTTGCGCTGTTTTTACATTCCAAGCACGAAACGCCAATTTTCATTTCTAGTTGAGGGGTACTCATTAGTGTGATAGCGTTAAAAAGCTCGTTTCGCAGAAATACCGACGTCGGCAGCTGCGAGCGAAAAATTATCCTTTTGTGTGTGACTGAAAAAAATCAAACAAGATGCAAATAAAATAATTAAAATTTTCAGGTTCGAGTGAGAATCGAACTCGGGCCGTTTGCACGTAAATCACGTGTTCTATTACTCAGCCACACATCTGCTTGAAAGTACAGTGAAAATAAGTTCCTTTGCTTTGAAACGCAGTGAAAGTAACTTTCCTGCTTTACTAACACACACACGTCTTGTATATGGGCCTCACAATACAATATCTATTATCGCAGTGATATTGCGTGGTACAAGTGTACATTGCCATCGGGTGTCAGAACATGTGATTATCATAATGACTTCAGGGTTTAAGTCGGCCACCAATTACAAAAGGCACACACGTTACTGTGCGTATTTCTTTAAGACCACGTAGTGGTTGCATAGAAAGTTCGAAAAGATATCCCACGCATAACTGCTAATGGTTTAAAGCACGCTCCCATTACACAGAAGGCAGCCATATGTGAAAGGCTCACTGACACAAGCCTCTTTCAACTTTATCATTTACATTGTAGTAATCCACAATTGGAACTTCTCCTGTAACATTATATAATAAAAAGTATGCACTAGGGGCTGGATAACGCTATTGCATTGAACTCTTAAAGGCAAAGCTCAAGGGTCCCACAATTTGTTTCATTTAAAATGTAATGTTTTTTAGCATGCTTCAGCATTTTTGGGAATTTGTACCTCTGGCTGTGTTGTGATGTTACAGGATTGTCATGCTTGGATATCATGGAAAATTAGATGTGTCTACACTGCATCAGCTTTGCACGGACCTGACATGTGCTACTACGTTTATAGAGTTCCACAAGGCAGCATTCATGAAGCCACGGCCGCTCAGGTAAGTGCTTTTAGTATGGCACAACTTATTGCTTCCTGTTTCTTATTGATGAATTTACTTTGGAATGCCTGAATTGCACAGCTAGTGTGCAGTGTGGACAAACTTTATTGCAATACTCATGCCTAGTATATTGCGCATGGTTGATGCAGTGCTAATGACAGGAACATAACAACAGAGTGCATAAGATCAGTGCTGTCTCACAACTGAAAGACTTATGCAGATCTTTCAAGTGACTCAGCGTTTCATTCTACTCCAAATATAGTATTTTGCGCACACTTATTCTTATATTTCTTTGTGTTAGAGTCAAGAGTGGTTGTAATAGCTCAGCTGTATGTGCAGACTCTTTGTTGATGTGATTGAAAGTTTGGAATGAGAAGCAAAAGCTCAACGAAAAGAGGCGCAGTTGCTGCGCTTCATGAGCAGTCAGATTTGCACGCAATTGGATTCTCGATTGGCGGGTGCATAGCAAGTGCAAAGTTAACTTCACTGGCGAAGCAAGCTTGATTTGTTGGACTTGCTACACCTTGGCACATGATGTGGTGCCCACAGCACTTGTGCATTGGTTCCCCAAGCATTCGTAAGAGGTCCTCTGCGGACTGCTAATTGTATGGTGCGGTGTTCAAGGTGGAAAGGGTTGACTCTTCAGATTATATTGGAAAATTCCAAAGCAAGGTAATTACACCAGATGCTCTAACCTTCTAACAGCGGAGTTGTTTGTGCCAGCCATCAAAACTATAGTGTGTGCAGTGTGTACAAAAAACTGTTATCACAGATGGGTATGTTCCACAGAAATTAGCCAAACGTTCTCCTCACCACTGTTTCATTAAAAATGGAGAAGGCTGTAGACAGGCAGCAAAGGCCAATTGACCATAGGAAGTGACTCAGTGATAAGCATCATGGCCGTCTGTTTCAAATTTGCTGAAGTATCTGCACAGAGTGCTTCATTGGTACTCACAAGAGAATGCTAGGGAATGGTGAGGACCCTGGAGTGATGGAATGACGAGCCTGTAGATCGGTCTAATGGCGAGTTTCTGTCTCTGCAGTTTGGGCGTCCATGTTGTGGCATAACTTGAAGCTTTCTGTGCTGTCCAGAAATCTGTAAAGCCTAACAACAACCAAGAAACAATATAGGATCACTTGGTTGATGCCTAGCGACAACCTAGAAGCAACTAGATTAGGCTTCAGAATCGTCTAGCTTCGCGGTTTCAGGCCTTGTGCAACACGGGCGAGCTTCGCTGCTTTTTCTTGTTCTTGAGCTTGAGCAGCTGTTGGAGTTTGCTGTGCTTTGCATCAACCGATGGACTCGTCATTAGTGTGCAATTCAAAGTGCTGTCAATGGCATCTTAATGTTCATTATCCAGCACCTCATATGGGGCAATACATTCAAGAGAATGTTCATCCGCAGCTCGCATGTCGTAAATGCAATTGCTGGTGTGCATCAGTGAGTCCAAACCTTGCATTATGAAGCTTCGAAACTAAGAGCTCTGTATGCTTATTTCTCTCTCTTAGAGCCGCAGCGCAAACCTCTTATTTAAAATAGACACTGAAGTATTGCATGGGAGCTCCATCGATATTCCTGAAAATTTCAACTCTCACCACTACTGTTCAGCCCTACCTTGGCTGTAGGGTGTAAGCAAGCCACAAGTTTGCACAGTGAAACATAGTTCAAGGTACAGAATATTGCCACACTTCCTTGTCAAGCTTTGTTATTGTCTAATTACATGTCTAAGTGCTGTATTGCACAAATCACACTGATTGGCTTAAAAACCATTAAGATAATTTTAGAACCTTCCAAAGTTCGCGTACAATGCGAAGATTACAGATTCTGCTGAAACTTACATGGCTGCTAGTGATTACGCTGGAATATTAGACGGCACCTGCATAAATGCCGACGTGCATCACCGCTATTATTGTACAGCATGCTTTTCTTGCTGTAATCTGACCTAATGTTTTCTGGTCATCATCATTATCATCAGCATGACTACGCCCACTGCAGGGCAAAGGCCTCTCCCATGATCTGCCAATCGACCCGGTCTTTTGCTTTTTGCTGCCACCTTATATCTGTGAACTTTTTAACCTCATCGACCCACCTAACTTTCTGTCTCCTCTCCGTGCATTTGCCTTTTCTGGGAATTCATTCAGTTACCCTTGAAGACCAGCAATTATTCTGTCTACATGCTACGTGCCCGGCCCATGTCTATTTCTTCTTCTTGATTTCAACATTATATTCTTAACCCCGGTTTGTTCCCTGACCCACTCTGCTCTCTTCTTGTCTCTGAAGGTTACACCTATCATTTTTCTTTCATTCGCTCGCTGCATCGTCCTCAATTTAAGCTTAATCCTCTTTTTAAGCCTCTAGGCTTCTGCTCTGCAGGTAAGTATTGGCAGGATGCAGCTGTTATATACGTTCCTCTTGAGGGTTAGTGGCAGATTACCATTCATGATTTTAGAATGCTTGCCGAACGTGATCCACCCCATCTTTATTCTTCTAGTTATTTCACTCTCATGATTCAGCTCCGCGGTTACTACCTGTCCCAAGTAGACGTATTCCTTCACAACTTCCAGCATCTCTCCACGTATCACAAAGTGCAGCTTACTGATGAGATTGTTGCACATTACTTTAGTTTTGCGGGTATTAATTTTCAGACCCACTTTTCTCTTTTCCGTGTGCAGTTCAGTAATAATGAACTGTAATTCGTCCCCTGAGTTGCTCATCAAGGCAATGTCATCATCACAGGTTACTAAAGTACTCTCCATTAACTCTTATCCCTAACTCTTCCCAGTCTAGGGTCCTCAATACCTCCTGTAAACACGCGGTGAATAGCATTGAAGATATCGTGTCTCCCTGCCTTACACCCTTCATTATTAGGATTCTTTTGCTTTCTTTATGGAGAACTATGGTGGCTGGGGATTCTCTGTAGATTTCTTCCAGTATGTTTATGTAGGGCTTGTCGATGCCCTGATTCTGTAGTGCCTGCATTGCTGCTGATGTCTCGACAGAGTTAAATGCTTTCTTGTATTCTATGAAGGCTATGTATAGGGGTTGCTTGCATTCTGTGTATTTCTCTATCACTTGATTGATAGTATCAATGTGGTCTATTGTGAAAAAGCCTGTTTGAAATCGTCCTTGGTCCTTTGGTTGATTGAACTCCAGTGTGGTGTAATTTTATTAGCTATTATTTTTGTAAAGTGTCTGGAGAATGGACAGTAAGCTTATTGGCCTGTGATTTTTCAAGTCATTGACGTCTCCTTTCTTAAGGATTAAGATGATGTTGGTGTTCATCCAAAATTCTGGTACCCTTCTTGTCAAGAAAAACTTTGTATATAAGGTGGCTAATTTTTCTAACACAATTTCTCCGCCATTTTTCAGTATGTTCTTCGTTACCTTATCCTCACCGGTGGCTTTGCCTCTCTTTGCATTTCTTCTAGGGCTTTACTTACTTCCCCTGTCCTTACTGGTAGGATGTCGAATTCCTCTGGGCTATTATTGCTTCTTACGATATCATTCTGGTTGTTTCGGCATTCAAAGAACTGTAGAACTCCTCCGCCACCTCAACTATCCTATCCATATTTGGTTATGGCACAGTATTTTTGGTCCCTTAATGCATGCATCCGATTTTTGCCTATGCACAAGTTTGCCTTCGCAGATTTTAGGTTTCTGCCTCTTTTTACAGTCTGCTGCTCGATTCTCTCCATGTTATAGCGTTATACCTTCTGATGTTAGCTACCTTACGTCTATTTATTAACTTTGAAAGCTCCACTAGCTCTATTTTGTCGGTTGCATTTGAGGCTTTTATGGTTTGTCGTCTTTTAATGGCATTTTTCATCTCCTAAGAAAGTTTGCTAGTGCCTGGCTCATGACTGTACTTCCTTCCTAAATTGCACGTTCTTTGATGATAGTAGTAAGATTATTATTTATTATGTCAATGCTAACGTCTGTTATCTCGTTTAGTGCCTCGAATCTATTCCGAAGCAAAACTCTGAATTTCTGTACTTTCGCTCTCATCGCTAGTTCATTACTTGGCTACTTGCGTATTAGTTTTTGTCTTTGCTTTATTAAATCTAGGTGAATACGAGCTCTAATCATTCTATGGTCACTACATCGGATCTTGCCAACTATTTCTACCTCCTGTACAATGCCTGGGCGTGCACACAGAAGGAAGTCTATTTCATTTTTAGTTTCGGCGTTAGGACTTTGTCACGCTCATTTACGGTTAGCCCGTTTTCAGAAAAGGTATTCATGATCCGTAAATTATCGCATTCTGCGAACTCTACTAATAACTCCCCTCTGGAATTTCTAGAACTGATGCCATATTTCATCAAGAAAGTACATATAAGACATCATAATGAAAAAAATTAATGTGAAAAGTCTTCAAATTCTTAACCCATACTTATTGCTTGCTTTAAGTTTGTAATAATAATTTAGGTGATATCAACTTTTAAAGGAAAATACTTGTGCTCTGCACATGCTAAGGAATATGTGAGTGAAATCTCATCCTGATCTGGCTGTCAAAAGTACTTAAATTATGATGTGCAAACTCAAGAACTTGTCAAAAATTGAGTCTTAAGAAAAATGCATTTTTAAGGTATAAAGGAAAGCTCATTTAGGCGGGGAAAATATGATTCTTAAGATAATTTCTTCTATCTTGAGAGCTTGGAAATATGGCTATATTAAGCATGTGGCTTTGGTGAACCACTCATACGAAATGCAATGGCAAGCAGCCAGATGACAATTTTCAGGGGACTCTAAATAATGAGCTCTTCTTAGTTTTTAGTAGCCACCTTGTGCTCTTTAACTATGATTTTAACCTACTTTGAGTTTTTTTATACAATGCTTAATTTCTTTTTGTCATGAAAGAGAAACTAAACTCGGGAATGCAAATAAAAACAAAAAATTATGTAATTTTGGAAAAAATGTGTTTTTCGAGTCGCATCTTTCCTTAAAGGGCTCCTAAACCCGCTCCGATATTTTCCCAAACATTTCAAGTCAACAAACGCATCACGTGCAGAATGCCGTCGCGATCAACGATGCCACATGCCGCAGCGCTACAGGTAGCAGGTGTGTGTTCGAAAAAACAATAGCTTCTCCTTTCCGGTCCCCGCCATTCCCGCCACTGACTTGACGTTACTACTTTTGATGCTTGTGATTGGCCGAACGATAACCGACGATTTCCGGTCACTCTGTAAACAGCTGTTCGCATGGACCTTGCTGTTCTTGGTCGTTATGCCGCTTGCCAATCGACATCTGCGACACGTAACGCAACACAGGGTTAATACCGGCACGATTCGTAGGGGCACGGGGCGGCACGACAGCGACAGTGGTTAGTCAACGATGAGTGCGCCCAGATGACACACAACACAGTTGACGGCGAGCTTGGTGTCGGAGTGGCGGATCGCGGCAACCGGACGTAGACGCTCTTTCGAACAACGCGTCAGCAGTGACGTATGCCACGTGAGATGAGGAGGGACACTCAGCTGACTTAGCGAGGAGGGGCCAAGTGGTTTTGGAAGAGGGTAGCGTAAGAAAGAGGGAAAGAAGCGATCATCGCGTTTTGATCATCAAATGCGTGTAACTCTGCGATTACGGCACCGTTTCGAAAAATTCTCACGGCGACGTGTTCATTGTAAACTCAAGCAAAACTTCCTCACCTCAACTAAATTTTGACCGCTGGGTGGTTTAGGGGCCCTTTAAGTATAGTTTGGCTCTGTAGTCTTGTTACTGTTGCAATTGAACCCCAATGCTCAAATGAAATGTCACTTCCAAGCTAAAACAGAAAATTTTAAAACTCTTTTATTTAAGGGCACTTGTTGATGAGCAAGGCTCACTTGTTAGGGCACCACAAACTCAGGAAAAGAAGCAGCGGTCTCTCTACTGGGTGGTCTTCAGGGTGTGCTGGTTTCAGCTACTTGCATCAACTGTCCTCGAGGTTATTGGTGTGTTTGTCAGCTTCCTGCCACCTTATATGTTAAGGTAAGTTCCATCTTATGCATTCATTAACCAGCTTTAATGGTTTAGTTGGCTATGACATTGCACTGGTAATCATGATATTGCCACGAGGAATTGCTAAGGCGCAGTACAACGCAGACGTTGTTAAAAGAGGAACGCTGACGGCATCGCTACGACTCATGAAGCCCGCCGGAAGGCACGAGCCGGCCCAGCCTGTGCACGAGCTGCTACCGAGCAGCGGCAAAGAAAAGAGGAGAAGAAGAGGACGACGAGCGTTCGCTGCTTTCTCCCAGCTACTGTGTAGTTCTTTTGGCTTTGGGCACAAGTTCGCCCTTATTAAACCTTGTAAATAGGACGTCCCGGTTGTGAGGTTGTTATATCCGTTACATTTTCTGGTGGAGGAGCTGGGTACATGATTCCGAGCCCCACGCAAGAGCGAAGTCCAAGCACTGACCAGCCGCAACCAGTGGAGCTTACACCGGTGCACCAACGAGTCAGCCGCCGTATCCGAGGAGAGTTGCCAGAATTTGGGCCACTCCCTTCTGTATCAAGGGCATCGGTGACGGAGACAAGCGCCGCCACCACCATGACGAGCCAAGTTACGCCGGCACAACTCATCGTAAGCCAACCGGTCATTCCAAAGGTGTTTCATGGTGACCCATACGAGGACGCCGAAGACTGGTTAGAGCATTTCGAGAGAGTGGGAAATCTAAATCAGTGGAACGAGGAAGGCAAGCTGCGTAACGTCTACATTGCGTTGGAAGACTCTGCACGAGTGTGGTACGAAAACCACGAGGCATCTCTGACGTCGTGGCAAGAGTTTCGGCGGCAGCTACTGAGTACGTTCGCCAACAGTGATCGCCGGGAAAGGGCGGAAGCAGCTCTCCGCACACGGATTCAACGAACGAACGAAACTGTCGCGATGTACATCGAAGACATGTCCCGCCTTTTCAAGCGAGCTGATCCTGGCATGACGGAAGACAAGAAGGTGCGCCACCTCATGCACGGGGTAAAGCAAGAATTGTTCGCGGGACTCATCCGCAATCCGCCCCGTACTGTTGCTGAGTTTCGGTCGGAAGCAACAACCATCGAAACGACGCTTCAGCAGAGAGCCCGACAGTACAACCGCGACGTAGCCGGTGCATCCGCAGGAGTCTACTCAGCAGGCGTCGTGGATAATCTTGACACATTGCGCGAGCTCGTCCGGTCTGTTGTCAGGGAAGAATTAAGGAAACTGCAGTCACCTGATGTCACCCCCGAGCTGTCTCTTGCTGAAGTTGTCCGAGATGAAATTCGACAGGCCATGCGGGAGCCGCGGAGTGATGTGCCAGCGACACGACGGGCGGTAACCTACTCCGAGGTGCTCAGGCGACCTACTCCGCACTGTTCGCCGATCGAGACACCAAGTACTTATGTGCAGACAATGCGCAGCCCGCCTGAAATCGTAGAGGCAACACGCACTCCACCTCGTGCGAGAGAGATGATGCCACGGAAGAGCGATGTGTGGCGAGATGCCACACGTAGGCCCTTGTGTTTCCACTGTGGAGAGGCTGGCCACCTGTACCGATTCTGCCGATATCGTCAAGCTGGTCTTAGGGGATTCGCCATCAATGCACCGTGTCCGCGAAACGGCGAAAGACCTTCCGAGATTGAAGAATACCTATGCTCACGTCGGGAATTTGACCCGCCTCGTCGTCATCAACCACGCTCACCATCCCCTATGCGCTACCGCTCGTCTAGCCCACGTCCCTTCCCAAGCACGTCTAGGCAGCGTTCGCCTAGCCCAAATCCGGGAAACTGAAGAGGGCGACCTGTGGAGGCGAGGCCGCTGGCGACTTGGGATATGAAGATCCTCCACTGCGGTACGAGCCTGATAACGACGACTGTTTCCAGGTAAAGGAGTGCAGTACAGAGAAAATTACTTCAGACTTGCCGTTGGTGATTGACGGACTAGAGCTCAATGCTTTGATCGATACTGGTGCGGATTATTCTGTGATAAGTTACGAATTAGCGAAGCGACTCAAGAAAGTTCTGACCGAATGGGGTGGACCTCAAGTACGTACTGCAGGTGGTCACCTCATAACCCCTTCCGGCCGATGTACCGCAAGGGTCATGATACGGGGCTTCACTTACGTCGGTGACTTTGTCGTCCTACCTGTGTGCTCGAGGGAAGTGATACTGGGAATGGATTTCCTACAAGCTAATGGTGCGATTATCAATTTACAGAGGTCGAGCGTGTCCTTTTCGACGGAGCAAGCTTTAAAGGTAGCACGATCAGATGAACGATGTACCACTCCACTGCGCGTCGTCGACGATGATGTGACTGTACCGCCACGGAGCAGTATAATGGTTCTCGTGCATAATGATGCATTCAGCGACTACGAGGGTGTGGCGGAGAGCAACGTGGATGTTTTCTTGAAAAGAGGCGTTTGTGTGGCACGAGGGATTATCCAGCTGCGAAACGGGTGCACAGACATCCTCTTGACGAATTTCGGTAACGAATTCCAGCACATCGCAAAAGGGACGGCAATAGCGTTTCTTCATGAGTTCTGTGAAGTGACAGAAATATGCAGTCTTGAAACGACGTCACCGAATGTGAAACTTCCATCTGATGCCTGCGACACAATATACGTAAATCCTAATCTTTCAGAGATTCAACGTCAACAGCTATACGACCTCGTGCGGGAATTTGGCAGCTGTTTCTCCAACAGTTCAAAGGTACGGCGCACGAGCATTACAAAACACAGGATCATAACGGACGAGACAACCAGGCCGGTATGCCGGCACCCGTATCGTGTTTCCCCTAAGGAAAGGGAAGTCATCAAGAAGCAGGTACGAGAAATGCTTGAAGATGATGTTATCCAGCCTTCTAACAGCCCGTGGTCATCTCCCGTGGTGCTTGTCAAGAAGAAGGATAACACGCTACGGTTTTGTGTCGACTACAGGAAACTGAATGCTGTGACTAAACGGGATGTATATCCCCTTCCACGCATCGACGACACGTTAGATCGACTTCGGTGTGCCAAGTTCTTCTCATCACTAGATCTGAAAAGTGGATACTGGCAAATCGAGGTTGATGAACGTGATCGCGAAAAGACTGCTTTTGTTACCCCGGACGGACTTTACGAATTTAAGGCTCTCCCGTTTGGTCTCTGTTGTGCGCCGGCAACGTTCCAACGCATGATGGACACTGTGCTTTCCGGATTGAAGTGGCAGTGTTGCCTAGTGTACCTAGACGACGTGGTCATCTTCGCGGCTACATTTGAGGAGCACATCAAGCGCCTTCGGTCAGTGTTAGAGGCAATCCGTTCGGCAGATTTGACAATCAAGCCAGAGAAGTGCCGATTAGGTTTCGAAGAGCTTCGTTTTCTTGGGCATGTCGTCAGCGCCCAAGGTGTTCGCCCTGATCCTGATAAGACGACCGCCGTCGCAAGGTTTCCGGTGCCAACAGACAAAAAGTCAGTACGGAGATTTCTAGGTCTATGTGCGTACTATAGACGATTTGTGAGAAATTTTTCAAAGATCGCAGAACCCTTAACGAGACTTACGAAAGAAGATGTGCCTTTCCAGTGGCAAAACGAGCAACAAAGCGCCTTCAACGAATTGAGAAAGAGGTTAGAAAACCCCCCGATTCTTTCTCACTTTGATGAGACAGCCGACACGGAAATACACACAGATGCCAGTAACATCGGCCTTGGATGCGTTCTAATACAGTGGCAGAAAGGTGAAGAAAAAGTGATAGCTTATGCCAGTCGGACTCTAACAAAAGCAGAGACAAACTATTCGGCCACGGAAAAAGAATGCCTTGCCGTCATCTGGGCCATCAGTAAATTTCGGCCGTACCTATATGGTAGACCATTCAAGGCAGTCAGCGATCACCATGCGCTTTGCTGGCTGGCGAACATAAAGGAACCATCCGGACGACTAGCAAGGTGGAGCCTCAGACTGCAAGAATACGATATAACCGTGGTATACCGATCTGGCAAAAAACATACCGATGCCGACTGTTTGTCACGGGCTCCTACAGACACACCACCATCAGAAGAAGACGACTTTCCGTTCGTAGGAATTGTCGAGACCACTCAAATAGCCGAACTCCAACGTACAGACAAAGAATTACTCCCGCTTATCGAACACCTGCAAGGAATTGACGTACAAGTACCCCGTATATTTTCTCGAAGCCTCGCATCGTTCTGCCTCCGAGGAAACGTTCTCTACAAGAGAAACTTCAAGCCCAACCGCGAAAAGTTCCTGCTTGTCGTTCCAGCAACTATGCGACAAGAAATACTTCGAGCGTGTCACGATGAGCCCACATCTGGACATTTGGGTGTGACGCGAACGCTTGCAAGGATCAATCTCCATTATTATTGGCCCAAGCTACTAGCTTCAGTGCAACACTACGTCAAAACATGCCGCGAGTGCCAAAGACGAAAAACACCAAGTTCTAAACCAGCGGGCCTTCTACAACCTATAGATCCACCGAAAGCGCCTTTCCGCCAAGTTGGAATGGACCTCCTTGGACCCTTCCCGACATCTTTACTCGGCAAGAAATGGATCGTTGTGGCCACTGATTATTTAACTAGATACGCCGAAACAGACTCTTTGGAACGAGGAACGGCAGCAGAAGTGGCCCAATTCTTCGTACACAAAATAGTCCTGCGACATGGCGCTCCAACGGTTGTAATCACCGATCGCGGAACGGCTTTCACGGCGCAACTTTTGAAGTGCCTGCTCAACATGACTCACACTGTTCATAGGAAAACCACTGCATATCATCCTCAATGCAATGGCCTGACCGAACGCCTTAACAGAACTCTAGCAGACATGATATCCATGTATGTGGATGTCGAGCACAAAAAGTGGGACGAAATTTTACCATACGTCACTTTCGCCTACAATACGGCTGTGCAAGAGACCACCAAAATCACCCCATTTGAACTAGTTTACGGTCGTGCTGTTACCACAACACTGGATGCTATGTTACCAATAGACCAAGATGACTACCCCCCCGATCTTGACGACTTTCTACAAAGAGCGGAAGAAGCCCGCCAGTTAGCAAGATACCGAATACGCCACCAACACCGCATCGATGCCGACCGCTACAACCGAGGAAGACTTGACACGCGATATGACGTTGGCGACAAAGTGTGGATATGGACTCCAGTACGACGACGAGGCCTCTCCGAAAAACTCATTTCCCGGTATTTTGGCCCCTACGAGATCGTACAGCGACACAATGACCTCGTCTACGAAGTCAAGCCTGCAGGCCACCTGCATCCGAGGCGACGCAATCCCACGGAGCGTGTACACATTGTACGGATGAAACCGTACTACGACCGATTCCAAACCTAGCCACCCCAATCCCTTGACGTACTGCAACCTCATTTTTACAAACTTGTACACACAAAAAAAAAAAAAAAAAAAAAAAAGTACTGAACAGCCTCATCGCAAGCATCGGGGCGATGCCGCTTGAGAGGGGGGATAATGCCACGAGGAATTGCTAAGGCGCAGTACAACGCAGACGTTGTTAAAAGAGGAACGCTGACGGCATCGCTACGACTCATGAAGCCCGCCGGAAGGCACGAGCCGGCCCAGCCTGTGCACGAGCTGCTACCGAGCAGCGGCAAAGAAAAGAGGAGAAGAAGAGGACGACGAGCGTTCGCTGCTTTCTCCCAGCTACTGTGTAGTTCTTTTGGCTTTGGGCACAAGTTCGCCCTTATTAAACCTTGTAAATAGGACGTCCCGGTTGTGAGGTTGTTATATCCGTTACAATATTAAATTCTGGCCGCGTGATGAAGAAAAAATGTAGCAACTAGAAACTAGATTTTAGGCGGATGTATATTTTATTCCTCGTGTTTCCATCGCACCACTTTAATATGGGAGCAAGAATTAAGGGTTAATAAGGGCTTGTACAAAGTTTTTAATTTTTATGGCGTCCTAAAAATTTTTTTTTAGCATTTGTGCTTGAATGTTTATAAATAAGTGCCTAAATGCCTATACTCAAGATCGCCGTGTATATGTACACTGCAACAACAAATAGTGCTTCCTGGTGGATTTTGAGAACATTATTAGACCACTTGAAATGTAAGTCGCAGGAGTCACTAATATCCGCAGTTTCACAAAATATGTTGAGCATGCAGCCTCGCATGTCCGAGAATTGATGCATGCAATGCATATTGCTTACATTCCTAACGTTAAAAGAATTTAACATCCGAAACCCGCAGTGCACAAGAAATAAATGCAAAAGAGCGAGGGGGGGGGGGGTCTTAAAGCACCCTCACAGAAATTCTCAGACCGCCTTGATTATGCACATTGCACAGAAACTATGTCCAATCACGGCCAAAATTTCACACTGAAAGATATTAATAATTTGATTTTACACGTGCGCACCTGATTTCAAGACATCGCAATCGAATCTCAAACCACCATTGAAGTGCTCCACATTCCATCCTCGTTTTCATTAACGATATGTATCCCTTCCCATCAAGTGCAGCCACTGCAAAGAGTTTCGTTGATTCTGTACCAAATTGAAACTTTCATTTCATGCGAGTGCTACCAAAATGCAACCAATGCTGATTAGGGTTCAGTGTCGTGTCATGGGAAGTTTGACCAAGCCATGAAGATTGGTCATCCAAAAGATCAAACTCAAGCACTGAACCAAGAAGAGTGTCCATGATACGAAGTATGCGTTTGCGGCCATGAGATCGACGTCGGCGCAAGCCCACCAAGCTTATGAAAGACCGTCCACTGGTAGCAAAGGCAAAAGCTCGCATCATAAAGCCGTAAAAACGTTCAATTTATGGACGAAGTATCAAACGCAATATCTGTAGCAATCTCGATTATGACGATTTTTTTCCCAATAGGAAACCTTAGAGATCCTTTGAAGGGAAGGACTCTTGAACAAGGGGTTTCGCTCAAGCTAGTGTTTTGACAATCTTCTTTAAGGGAAAAGCATCCATCCCTCACTGACTGCGGCTTGGTACCAGTTCATTTTGTGCCAGTTTTATTTTTTACAAGACTTTTTCTAATTACTTAGAAAATAAAAGCTCTCACCCAAAAAATCCTTGCAAGAAAATAAGAGTTGTCACACCGCTGAAAATTATTGAGTTCGATAGAACTGATCCGTAGTGAAGTCTGGTAATTACTCGATTCACGCAGGTGATTTCAATCGACATGTTCACATTTGCAATGACTTTTCTTTGCCTTCTCTATTTAATTGTTAAAACTGCTGATTTTCTGGTTGAGACTTTTTTTTTTTGGAATGAACTTATCGCGCCTGTCAATCGAAGAAACAGTATGTGCACGCTTGCCTTGTTGCTAGTTGTTCAATTCAACACATATCTTGTGCAGTGCTGTGGAACCAGGGTGCGGCACTCGTTCATGCTAAGCGCTTGAATGACGGCTGCTTTTTATGTAGTGGCTTTGTCTTCTTGTTTACGTTGCAGCAGTATGTCCAGTATGTACAAAAATAAAAATAGTCACAGAAAAAAAATTAGGGGACCCTAAACCTTCGTCTTTAAAAGTTGAACGCGATAGTGATATCTTATTCCTAGTGCGTGCTTTAAAAAACACGTAGTGCATAAAACCTTTTTGAACTTGCTATGCACCCACTACGTGGCCTTGATGACACAGTAGCGTGTGTGCCTTTTATAGTGAGTGAGTGACTTTAAACCACGAGGTCTGTATGATAATCACGTGTTGTGACGCTCGACGGCCATGGGCGCTTGTACCACATATTATTACTTCAACATTTCATGTTGAATTGTAAAGCATGTATACAGGACACATGTGTTTGTAAAGCATGAAAGTTATTTTCCTTGCATTTCCAAGCAGAAGAAGTTATTTTCACTGTATTTATAAGCAGACGCATGGCTGTGTGGTATAATATCTGCTACATATTTGACATCTGCTACATATTTGAACATATTTGACTAGTCATAACATGAAAATCATGAGATGTATGTCATGAATGTCATCATTTACATTCCCTGGTCCTGCAGCTCCTGCGGTAGTTTCGTTCACATGGCATGTTGCAAAACTGGTATGGTATGACATGATTGCATGGTGAACACAAGCGACAGACTCTAACATAAAAATCATGACATGCATGTCATATAACACTATGACTACATGCCACACTCGTGATGCACTAGTGGCGGTTTCGCTAGAGTCACATATACCACATTCGGTATTACGGTAAGGGTATGGATGACGAAGGTATGTGACTGGTGCAAACATGACGAAGGTATGTGATTGGTGCAAACATAATCATGAGATGCGTGTCATGTAACAACATGACTAGAGGCCACGCTCATAATGCATTGCCGGCCGTTTCGCTAGCTTCACTTATACCAAATTTCGTATCACGGTTTGTGAATGGATGACGAAGGTATGATACTGGTGCAAACATGATAATCATTAGGTGCGTGTTATGTAACAACATGACTACATGCTACGATTATGATGCGCTCACGGTCATGTACCAAACTCGGTATTACGAGACGCGAACGCACGACATAAGTAACTGACACATCAAAACATGATAATCACGGCATGTGTGTCATGTAACAACATGACCACATGCCACACTCATGACGCGCTCGCGACCATTTCGCTAGCTTCACATATGCCAAATTTGGTTTTACGTAATGTCAATGGATGACAAAGGTATGTGACTGGTGCAAACAAGATAATCATGAGATGCATGTTTTTGAGAACGTGACTACATGCCACAGTCAAGGCGCCAATACATTTCGACGTGACGCGGTACACGTGCTCGCCGGCATTCATTTCGTTGCGTCACGCCGGCGTTGCCACGCCAGGCGCCGGTCATGCCATATACTAGCAGGCGCCCGCCGCGCTGCGTTGCTTTGACGCATGCGCGTTTCAGCACGTTCGAGGTTCCTCCGTCACGAAAAGACGGAGACGCAGTGTTGTCTGTGTAACGAATCGGCACGAAATGCAGCATGTCACATGTCGCGCCGGTTGCCGTCGGGCCGCGCCGACGGACGTTGGCCGCACCAGTCGCGCCTGGCATTAGACTGTAGGGTGCTCACGTTTTGCTAACGTAGTGTCGCTGTGCTCAGCGTGCGCGCGTGTCAACGCTACATTGGAGTATATTGGGCCCTAATCATGCGCTCGCGGCCGTTATACACCAAATTTGGTGTTACGTGATGTCAATGCATGACGGAATATATGACTGGTGCAAACATGATAATCCTGACACGCGTGTCATGTAAGAACATGACAACATACCACGCTCATAGCGTGCTCGTGGGCATTTCGCTAACTCCACATATACTAAATTTGTTATCACATGACGTGAATAGATGACGAAGGTAAACTACATATCCAAACATGATAATCATGACACAGAAGTCATGTATGGCATCATTTACCTCCACCTCGTAATCTTGTGCTGATTTTAAAGAGGCATATCAACCTTTCTCATTCGTGCTTCGCATATTAATGATTGACACTATACGTGGGATCTGCCAATTTTTTATTATTTATTTTATTTACGTTCTCGATTTTTCCGTCACGCATAAGATGTTGAGTTTCTTCTGGCAACCAACAATGCGGACACCGATGTCGACGCCGAAATTTCTGCCATACTAGCTCTTTAATGCTATTGCATTAAACTTTCGACGTGTTTGGCTCCAAACAAACCTTAAGTTTCGTTTTGACTGCTCCTAACCTGCTCCAAAACACAGTTCCTCCTGCTCCAAATCTTTTCCAAAATACTTTTTCCTGCTCCAAAAATAGCTCCTAATCCTAAACTGTTCAGACCATCCCTGAACACTGGAACTAATCGTGATAAGGATATGATTAAACTTTGGCAAACATGTGCTAAAGCAGAACCTAGACAGGTGGGCAGCTATACACAACAGGACAACTTTCTTTTTACGTGCCATGTGGGGAGCCCATTTGTTTTTTTCTTAAACTATGAACAGGCAAAAAAACTACTTCACCTGTCTGTGCGAAGAAACACTGCAGTGGCTTTCTTGCGTATTGTGCTGTTCAGAAAAAAAAAAGGCTGATAGTGCAGTTTTATCGTGCACAGCTCAAAAGAAGCAAGTTAGCACCAAACACCATAGGTTAAGCAATCCGCTGGCGCAAGTGAGATCATTTGCTGCTTTTCACGAAAAGGTACAGTCATGACACATCTTCATTCAAATTTCATCACTTCCTTGTCATGGGTAGCTCCGATTTGACGTAACAGAGTGATCGCGTTTCGTTCACACCGGGCATGATCTGGTTAGATATTTCAATAAAATTGCTGAATTACTTGCAACTTTGTGATTTCTAAAACATGACTGTGCCGTAAATTGTCACGCACTACGACCTTAGATGAACTGTCTTCAAGTCAATAATTAGTCAACTACAAATTTTTTGCTAATTAGTAATAATATTATTATTTCAGCTGTGCCAAAGTATTTTTTTCTCATTGTGGAATTCATGTGCAAAGAGGACAAGAGTCTTAGCCTGGTAGTATTTCAATTAAAATCGTAAAATAAGAACCTGGAGGACACTTGAGCTTTGTTTTTAAAAGTAGAAGGCTCATCGCCTTCTCGACTGCTAGGCTGGCTTTGGTTCTGGTGCAGGCCTCAATCATGCCATGAGGTAACGAACGACTGTTCACATGAAATGGGCCTTTTCAAGCTATCCTAGAATGCATACTGTGGCATGGCAACACGGCCGGGCTGGACTGCACCTGCGCGCTCGCTTCTTACGACTTTCACAACATCGTTTGTAGTACATGCCTCTTGCCACTGCTTTGAGGGGGGCACTGGGACCCTGACCTTCCTTCGCCGCTCTGTGCAGTGCGCGCAACGCCCGCTCATAAGCGCGACTGCACCTTTTCGCTCACTGTGCGTTATAAAAAAAGAACATGTTGGATAATTCGTGAAGATGCACAAATGGTTTATTTTAACTTCTTATATGCTAATGTGCATCGAGCTTAAGTTTATCAAAAAATGTATAAATGCAAGAGCCGGGAGTACAGCTCTCTGCCATCAAACGTGCAGACATTCTGAGGTCTGGAAATAAATAACTATTGCTCCTAAGCACTGGCAATAGTTGAGCACTTTCTAAGGAAAACTTTGCCGAACTTCAGAAATGTCTTGATCACGACCTGAAATCGTGATCAAGACATTTATAGATGGAGGGCTTGTCATTTGCGTCAGTCTGTTAGTGTGTGTGATTGACAAAAAGAATTCTTAGCAATTTTTCGGCTGTGAGATCTGTGGATCGTCGGGAGCGGCAGAACACACCAATACACCATGACACATCTAATATATACCTATGTACGTACTATGCATACTGAAGTTTGTACAACTGCCTTCTTGAGTCGAGAAATCACTGCAGACTGAACACTGAGAAAGCAGCAAACAAAATGCAGCCACAGTAAACAAATTCCAGAATAAAGCAAGCCACACTAGGGAGAAAGGGAAATTGACAACAGCCTTATAGTTCTAAGCCACAAGAAAATCCATACATATTTCTTAATAAAAAGCTTCTTACTTGTCGAAAAGTTGGAATGCTGTCAGTTTCTCTTTCTAAATATGCTCTTTCACGAACTCGAAGGATATCACAGAACTTATTTGCATTGAGAGCTTTAGTTTCAGGCACGTTGTAAGATAAATAATCAAGGTGTGGACACTCCGACCGACGGCACGTTTAGATAATGTTCGGCTCTTTCATCCTCCTGGCCCCATGTCGCAGTGCCTCCCACACAACTGCAGCCGGCGCATGTACTATAGAATACGAGCTGCATGTGAAGCTTCCGTAATGGCATTGTGCACGTAAGAACTCAGTGTTAGAAGTATAATGTGTTTTTTTTTTTTAATCTTACATGTGCAGCCAATAGCGGCATTGGCCGCACGTGGCATTTTCTGCACATGGCATTTTTCGGTCGCAAGAAATGCAGTATGCGTTTTTACCTTTAGTTGGTAGCAAGCACGGTTTAAAGAAAAATACTGTGAGGTGAAAAAAAGAAAAACGCGCGTTCGCCTCTTCGCCCTATAGGTCTCTTAAGCCCTTTTGTTGCAGCGCCCCCAACAAAGCTGTGTTTGGCGCATGTACTAAAGGCGAACACTATATGGACGCACTCTCTGTTGCGGCGGCGGAGTTTCCACATAGAAATTATTTTTCTTACGCCGTGGTTTCAGGGCAGGCGGCTTGCGAGTGTAAACAGCTGTGTTCTTTGCATTCTTCATGGGTGCGGCTTGCAGTATAAAGTAATGCAAAAGGGCTTGGAGTCCCTAGACTATAATGTTTCCAGGTAGTATTAACACTTTGACAATGAGCACCACCACTCTCAGGGCCTACCGTCAGATGGGGTTATTCAGCAGCAAGAGTCCTCTCTTTTTTTTACTTTCTTTCTCCCTGTACGCAGTTGTTTTTAACCATTAGAGGTACAACTCGCATGTGTATTTTATTTTAAAGAGCTGTCAAGCAGCAGATTGTAGCTTTAAGCCCTGAAAACCACTCCAAATGTATTTGGAAAAACAAAGAAATAAGATAATAGCTAGCAAAGGGATGGCGTGCACGTCATTTATGTTAGCGACCTCTCTTAAAAGTGCGGCCTTGTTATCCAACGAGACCAAGGGCCAAAGGTAATTGGTGCTCTCTGCTTGCAGGACAGGTGCAGCATTGTTTATCTTTCTCTGATCGTTGCCTGTGCTTTATGCCTCCTTCATTATGCCTCATTAGCTGATTATTCTGCATTTTTACTGAGTTTCAGCTTTTATTATCTATGAGCACACAAATACTTACATTATGCAGCGAGCGGTCTGATAACAGTTTTTTTTTTAAGACTATCCTCCGTCTACCCCCAACTTCATGGATAATCTTCCTCTCCCCTTTCTGTCGAGTGCTCCCATTCCGCGGTTTCACATCGAGCAACACTATTGTCCCATGTGCGCGGCATAGGAGCTGCAAGGTCGGGGTCTCAGCGCCCGTACCGCTGTTGGGTGGTGAAACTTATTCAAGGACTCTCCCATTGCTTTTGCAACAGGTGAGAAAGCCGTAAATAAGTCTAGCCTGGCCGTGACTGTAATTACAGTTGTTAAGTGCCCACTATACCATAATTCTTTCTTTTGTGAGTCAGTGTAGGTGTCACGACTTTATCTCGGGAGCGCTTGCAAGGGAATGGATTGAGAGAAAGACGAGAGATGGGCGTGGCAAACAAACACACTCTATCATCCAAAAGATAAAAGGCAAAAAATCAAAAGTGAAAACAAACATTCGGTTACACACAAAGTTATGCAAAGTTACCGCAATAAAGTACAAAGAAAAACAGCTGCGAACCAGTCTCAATTCGTTCCAAGTCCTAGCGGCTACTCCTAATCCAATATAGCGTTTTAAAAGTTGAACGTTCTTACAGTTCATGTCTGTTTCTTTTTGTTGCCGTATTGACGGTTTCCCCGGGTACGTTCTTTACATGCTGCTCCACTTCTTAGGGTCGTCACTGGTTGATCTCGACGAACAAACCGCTCATACTCATCGTCTGTGTCCCAATCTTCGTCTTTATCTTGGGCTTTGCTGAGCTAGGCTTAGCTTGTCATGGACTCCCTTGCTCGTGTGGGCTGCTCCCGTCCAGGGTAGCTGCAAGTCCATCAGCAACTCCTCGGCAAGGATGCAACGAGCCGTCTTATCCAATCTCGTACGTGAACCCGCTGCATTCCAGCGTCTGGCACGTGCCATCTTACTCAGTAGCGCTGCATTTGTAAATCAACACGTGACCCTACTCAGCTGTTTTCTTTGTTGATGCTTTTGCAATTGATTATGATTAAATATGACTTAGTGCTTTGTAATGGGTGGGCCTTTAAATCTCATTGTGCAGTTCATAAGTTTTGATGCATGATACGATTCTACGTGTCTGTCGCAGCATATTACATGCTTCAAAGGGATTCCAAAACAGTGTTTTCAAGTTTTGTTAAGTGTTTCACACCACAAATTAAGCGACACGCTGTATATCAAGACTGCTGTTAACAATTGTATCGTACACTCCTTCTTACGCCTGCCTTGGTTCCTCACGAGATGTGCTGGCATTGCTGGCGATCAGAGAGACCTCGTGAGACCATCAGAAATTTGAGCTTTGCCCAAAAATGACCTCTGAACTCCAAGATTGCATACCAAGAGGTTGCGCGTAATCTTGGAGGCTATCACCCAATGGGGCAGGCAGTACGCACTCCGTCTGGCAGCATAGATGGAGATCCCGAATGGTTTATATTTGCTCCAACAGGTGGCACCACCCTACTAGCCAGTCTTACTTGTGCACATTCCAGAGCCAATCAGATCAGCAGTGGATGACGTCATGCTACCAGAGGATATTGTGCTGTGGATGGGCTGTTGAAAATGTGTTTGGCTTAGCTGCAGTGATCTGCAGGGATTTGCAGCTTTCATTGTAATAAATTCCACAGAGATCGTAAATCTATCTATAAATTACCCTTAAGACATGGTCTACCGGCCAAATTTTTTTGTACAAATCATCAAAACCATTTTAGGGTCCCCTTAAGGAGTCTCCATACAATACATGAGCCTCATATTGTGTTTCTTTCTGAAGCAGTTTCAAGAAATAGCATGGCTCTGATAGAAAAGCGGCTGAGACAGCCTGGCTTTAATTTTTATTCGAGCTGAGGATTTTTATTATTATTATTTTTTATCTTTCTCAATTTTTTGCTCACAACCGACAACACTGGAATTTCTGCAAAACAAACTCTTTAACGTTATCGCATCGAGAGTGAAAAATAAGATGGGACCTAGAACAGAGCCTTGAAAGACACCAGATGCTACTTTTGTGGTGAGAACAAATTGGAATTGAATTAAGCTTACAATACAAAAAGTTACTTTTTGCAAATTGGATGCCAGAGTAGTTATTTCTTAGATAAAAAATAATTTTTAAACCTATGAGATAATAACTAGTCTCAGTAATTACCTAGTACTTATGCAATAGTTATGATTGCATTAAGATTGTGAAAAAACAAAACAAAAAAACTTTAGCCTGTGGTAGCCTGTGGTTCAGGTGCTTCTGAAAAGAAGGATATAAAGTTTGTTTAAGTACGTTCATATAAACCTTCAAAAAACTTCTATGTGGCAGATTTTTTTTGTAAAAACAACAAAGAAGTTCGCATATGAAGTTGTGAGAACACTTGTAGTTTAATCTACTAAGCTTGTAAGAAAAAGAAAGTTTTTTTTGCCATTGCATGATCTTTTTCGAGAGCCTACTTCGAACTCTAAATACTCCGAAATTGTGATTTCTGGAAATAGTCTTTTTTTAAATTTTTCTACTTTTAAGACCCTTGTTTCCCTCAATGCTATCACATTAAAACACTGTATTGCGCCACATGGTTTGCGAGTTTTCTTTCGTTTTTTGTAATGTATTGGCGACCTGCCGTTTTTCTAAAAGTTGCTCATTGTGTATGTCATCTGCTTTAATTATTCGTAATGCTTCTTCAGAGTTATCCCGTTTCTGGAAATAGTCTTTTTTTAAATTTTTCTACTTTTAAGACCCTTGTTTCCCTCAATGCTATCACATTAAAACACTGTATTGCGCCACATGGTTTGCGAGTTTTCTTTCGTTTTTTGTAATGTATTGGCGACCTGCCGTTTTTCTAAAAGTTGCTCATTGTGTATGTCATCTGCTTTAATTTTTCGTAATGCTTCTTCAGAGTTATCCTGGTAAGAGCTTCAGAAGTATTAGGGTGAAAAACCTATTTTTATATTTCTTTGTGTTGTGTTCATCCTTTTCTTTTATTTCCTGTAAAAAGGGGCCATGGACCACATCAGGGCTTGTTTGCTTTTTTCAAAAATTATCATTATTATCAGTTGTAAGTTTAAATTCTACTGACGTGTTAGCTTGTAATAAATTTTATAATGACTAACTACGACATGTTTTTTCTAACCCAAGTGCTCTTTCAGCATATTTAACAATTGGGGTATTCTTAATCTTTGCCTTTAAGAGTTGAACTCGTATCCTGTCCCTAGTGTGTACTTTAAGGTTGGTGCACACCAGCGACTAGCCGCGGTCGCGCGACCATTTGCGACTGGCGACCAAATTGCGAGCGACGTTCACACCGGCAAGGCTTCATGCGAGCGACCGGAAGTCGCAAACCCGGAGAGTCACGTACAGATCTCGTTATCAACGAGAACTTGGGCGACCGGCGACGATCAGCTGATCAGATACGGAGCCCGCTGAGCGCGATGCGTTTGTTTTTGACGGCTGTGTGTGTGTGCGTTCTCCCGGCAGCATCATAGTCTTCGAGTCGAGTGATGAAGAGGTTGTGGCGGTGCTGATGTGCTCAGCCAACGTGTCAGCGCTGGAAGCACAAAAGCCTTCAAAGCAAGCAAGGCGGTGGTGGGTGAGACCGTCCCTTCGCTCGCGAGAAGTGCCTGGCCACACAGGGCGTCTGCTTCCCGACTTGCGCTCGCACGACGAGGAGTATTTCCGAGAGTAAGTTTATGGTTGTTTTACGTGCTTATAAGATAGTGCATAACATGTTATTTCATTCTATTTTTGGGGGTTAGCTTCATGCGGATGCCGCCACGAACGTTCGATACTGTGCTCGAACTGCTGCGCCCCGCAATATCCAAGCAGGACACAAACCACCGGCCTACAATTTCGGCGCACGACTGCCTGGCCATGACCATTAGGTAAGAGCGTGTGGTTTGAAGATCAATATGCTGTGGCTTGCGGCTGCGCTTCGCTTGTAAGGAAGTTTTGCTTGGGCGGATAGAACGAATTGCATTTATGACGTATGCTGGCTCGATGATGCAGTCGTTACTGCGGCCGGCAGTTTACGCGTAGGTGACGGGTTTGATTACGGCCGCATCGATCGCCTTTAGGTGGAGGCGAAATGCACTTTAAGTTGGCGCGTTTCTTGCGCACGTACGTTAAGAATCTCAGGTGGTGAATATTTCAAAACCATCTGTTGTGGCTTATTGCGTAATCAGTACGTGGTTTCCGCTTGTAAAATCCCAGAAAATGGGATTCTGCGCTACACAATGACATTACATTGTGGACCGGTCAGTTCCCGTTTTCTGTTATCCTGATGCACAGGTACTATATAGAACGCAATTATTAATGATGTTATAAAATAAGTGAAACACAATCCTAAGCTTTGCGAGTACAATTATGCACAAATTGTTAGGACAAATTGATGTGCTGTTCGAGGCACTCAAAGAGTATTCATGCCAAAAATATTTTCAGCATCGGGGAGGGAGGAAGTTCAACCAACCACCCTTTATGTATCTGCATGCACGACGGTGTGTGTTTGCACAAGTACACATGCAAAATTTCTCACAAACATGGGCAGCGTTTAACCCCTGCACCTTGCTACAATTATACGTATGTTCTGTTAAAATGACAGTGACCCAATACACTGTGGACAGTAGTGCAGTGGCAAAACGTATTGTGGACGGTAGCACATTGTGTGAAAGCAATTTGAACAATAGACTTGAGTGATGTACGTTTTGCGAAATAGGTTCTCCTTGAATTTACAGCTTTTCAGAAATCCATGCTAAGGAAATTGCTACAGGTACGTTTAGGTTGCCCTTCTTCAACCTGAGTGATATGAGCACGTACGCTCTTCCATGAAAAGGTTGATGCATGCTTATGATTCGCTAAAATGTGTAGGCACAGAAATATTCACTGCATATACGACAGCTTGCAGAGTGCACAAGCAGTGCGACCGTTCGCGACCAGTCGCAAATGGTCGCGCGACCGCTCCTAGTCGCCGGTGTGCACCAGCCCTAATTTGGTTTAACTGTACAGGGCAATCGTTCTCTCAAAAGTTTACAATGGTTTTGTCCAAATGCGAGCAGTTACTGACCTTGGCTGCCATGAAACTTGACATATCGAAATTTCTAAAGTTAGTCGGCAAATATGCATTCTATCAGAAGCTGTGATGATGTCGTAGAAAATAGACAGCAGAGGTAGCACTCATTAATACATAAAAATGAGGAACACTTTGGCAATGTAGCGTCATGACTACGACACTGAAATGCAACTATGCGTGAGATTTTCAAGCTCAGCATGCTCCTTTTACAGTGTGTGTCTTCCATCATGGCTGTGCCGACAGAAATTTCACATGGCACTTATGCGTTGTAGGTATGCCAAGGAAGTGCGAGATAGATTGGCGCACTACTTCGTCACAGACGGTCAGGTGCCTTGGCAGGACAAAGTGGTGAACAGCACTTGAGGCGTACAAGGTGAAGGTGGGTTGTAAATGCATTTTATTGCTTACAGAACTTATGTACATAGCATCTTCTTAAGCTAAACAAACAAGAAAAAAATCACCCGTGACACAACAGATACATTACAGGGAAAACTGTCATGTCCAAATATAACCATGAAAACACAAAAATAAATAATTCATGTTAAAATATTTGAGTTATTGCACGGTTATCGCTACAATTATCACAGAAATAAGTTGCCTTAAAGGGGTCATGACACCCAATTTTCAACCATAATGTGTATTGTATGAGCTGATTCTTGTATGTTCACATACAAGCTGGTGAAATTCGAGCGATTTGGTAAAGCTGCTAATTTTTAATTGCATATTTTTATAAACGAGCTAGTCGCCTGACAGTTGGGCAATACTGACGCACTCACTATCCATGACATCACGAACCGCTTGCTTGACAAGCTGCTGCACAGTGTGCATTCTGGCAGACGGTCGTGTTTTGTCATCAACTGCGTTTGCAAACAAATTTTTACGCATTGTTGAACTCTCCACTAAAGCTAAATGACTTCCAGGGGTCGAAACATGGCTACTGTGTCAGCAATGTAGCGCTGGTACTTGCAGCAAATAATTTCGGATGTCAAAATGGGTCCTGTGAATGTGCAATGCGTATACCATTTGCCATTGCTCCTTCGGCTTGTGACGTCTCGCACGCCATGACAAAATGGCGGTCACTTGTGGTAGGTTGAGTTTTAGGAGCCGAGCACTTTGACGGCATATTTTTGACTAAAATAATCTCTTAAGGCCCCTTTTCACACGTGTACTAGCACATTTTACTCTGTAGTTTTGTTTTTTGCTGACAACCGTCAATTGTTGAGTGACCAGTCATGACCCCTTTAAGTTAGGACTAGAAAAGTGAACACAAGATAAAAAAAGGTGGGTGTCATTGACTTTATATATATAAACACTTCAATTTGCTTCACTGCTCTGACGCAATTTTGCCTTTGCTTCATACAGCATCAGTTCTACTGCATGCATTACATCTTGTGCAATGTGCACTGGTAGCTCTCTGAGGCGTGCATCGGTACGTAGAGCGAAGAAACCAATGTTATCTTTTTTGATGACCCCCTTGTTCGCTCTGATGTGTTCAAGGTGCTCCATGCACGCTTGCGCCACAGCTTCATGGCTTGTGCCCTCTCCTGCATTGCTGCAAAGCAAGTGTGAATTGCGATTCATGCAAATGCTTTAAGGTTGCATTGTTACTTCATAAAGCACCATTTAGCAAAAAAAAACAGTGTGAGAACGACAAAGTAGAAACAGAAGAAACAAGACAGAGCACTGACTTTGAGCTAAGTTTGTGATTTTCGGCACTAAGAAAGAAAAAAATATAGAGCAACTGAAGCAAATTAAATAGCACACTTAAAAGATAAATGTGTCAATAGGGGGTCTACTTCTCTGTGAGAAATAAATGGGTTTTTGATCTTTGAAACGGACACTCGTGTTTTGGGACAGGGTGGTGATGTTCTGATATTAACGTCTAAATATTACGGTAGTTACATGGGTTCTGTCTGCCTTAGTATAAATGTGCCCACAATAAAAACATCAGTTTATCTCCCGTAACAATATTGTCACGGAGATGAAGTAAAAGTAATTGCAGCCTGTCGCTGATGAATACTTTGCTTTTTCAGAAATATTTGACGTTGTAAAATAACCACATTCACACAGAAACAATGCCTGTGCCCTCATGTATTCCGGTGTGCTTCTGTTCAGTGTTGAGTGCTGAATGTATTGAAAAAAATGCAGTGGTTTGGGCAAGCTAACGACCTGAACACCATCTTTCAAGCACGTTTGTATTTTTGATAATTTTGCAAAGTACAATCACCTAGTAATAAAAAATAATGTTTCTAGGTTCAAGTCCATGCGTGTACAGCTTCAAGTGCATGCACATGGTACCGAAAATTTTTGTGCATGCTCACCTCTCGTTAGCCTCTTCTGCTGTGATGTGGCTGCTGCAAGAGAACATGCACTATGTGATTCTGTCAGTGCTATCGTGTGCATCTTTAGAGCATTTTCACTGTTTTGCTACAATATAAGTACTTATGCTGCATTCTTGTAATGAATATGTGCAATGCTTGTCTATGAACAGCCTCATGACACATGCAATAAGCGATCTCTTTAGATTTTGTATTAAGCCTTCCTTCTTTTGATAAATGAGAGCCGAGAATGACACAGAAGTACACTCAATTCTCTCATTCTTACTGTTCTGTCTTCAATATTCTGTTTTGTGAAGCTGTCCACGTGCCACTTGTACGGTATGCTATATTTTTTGCGTTGTGCTGATGCATTGTGCTATGCTAACCAAAACGTTTCATTTTCTGTTCAATGGACGGTAAGCATTATTCATTACCTTTGGTCAATGGCACTCATGTTGCACAGTATCCAGAAAGAATGATGCACTGAGTTATTCTTCGTAGCTGTAGCCACAGTTATTCGACATCAAAACAGCCCATTGCCATCATGTTCATGATCACATGCATGCCCAATGTGAATTACCTCTTGGGACTTCTATGTTTATGTGCAGTGTACTTATGAGTATTGATATGTGAGTATTTATGTGTATGTATTACAGTCATGTGAATTAAATCAACTTTTTTTTTGTTTAGTACTCAATAGTCAGCTAATATTGAACTTACGCCACAGGCTCAGACTCTCCTTCCATTAATTCAAGCATGGCCTCAAAATGGGGCCATTTTATTGTTGGAATGTCGGCTGCTGCGGCTCCACTTCTTTGTTTTTTCACGTATGTCGTGTTGTTTCCTTTTGAAGATATCACGCAGGTTCTTAAATCGTTTCTCAACAAGGACACCTGAAAACAAAACCCTTGCTGTAGGAATGTATTGTGCATACTGTATCGCTGATAAATTTTCTACTTTATTTCAGCACAATTGTGAGCGGTCTTTATTTTCTTTGCCCAGATTATTTCGGCTGCAGCACCTTAGAAATCTGAATATTGGGCAACAAAATGAATCGCATGCCATCTAAACTTAACTATTGGTAGGGGCTTAAACATTGCAAAACCACGACATGATTGAGGGAACCTGCAGCCGAGGGTTCCAGAAATGCTACCCACCTAGTGTTTTGGACCGTCCACCTACATGTGCACGACATCACAGCTGACGCAATGATTAGTTGCGCAAAGAGTTATGTACACTGTTTCTTGAAGGTAAGCATGTCTGCCAAGCTATTGTAACAAAGAGGCTGTTCATACTGTCGGAAATTGAAGTTCACTTGCAAAAAGTCTATTTCATGAACCAGCACATGATGTCCTTATCACCTTCACAGTGAAGCTTTCTAAGCATTACTGCATTGCGCAAAACTCCACAGGTGCGTATATACCCTTGGTATAGGCCAAGCGCAACTGTCGTGTACAGCGGGAGCGATTGTTGTCAAACAAAAGCAAACATGTTAAATAACTTGAAAAGAAGAATGAAACTAACTAGAGCAAGATGACAATTTTCGAGAGAAAGAAATGCAACAAACATAATATATGACTCAAAGTGTAACATAGAGAGAGCGAGAGGAAGGAAAATATAGGAAAAGAAAGGGACCAAAACATGAAAACATACCAACACATAGAAGCAGACATGAAAAATTGACTTTAAAATATAGAAACAAAGAAAACAAACAAAAACGAGGCACAGTTGAAAGCGGAGAGATATAACCTCGGGGAATAAAATATAAAGGCACCAATAGACAAAAACACGGGAGAGGAAAGGAACAGTTGTGAAGAAATGAGGATTAGATTTGGGCCACATTACAGAGGAATAAATTCCCCCATCTGTGTTTTCCTTCAGTGTTCGCCCAGCCACTAGAACACTACCATATCTTTTTTTTTTACGATTGCATGTCATTTGGCATCAACAGCATGTCTGACTCCCAAATCCGGACATTTGAGAGTGCTGCTAAACATGTTTTTTATGTTTTAATTACACGCTCCTCTGTGGAGTGCACAAAATGCGCTCAAAGCAGAAGCTACTTTGCATTCTTTTTTAAAGCAGCACAACTGCAATGCATAGGCAAAATTAAAGCGTAACCCCCCCCCTCCCTCACCGCGCACTAGATATTATGCATTGCAAATGCCGCACGTTCACAAAAGCACACATTCCCTTGGCCAGACGATGACATACAAACACAGCAAGGAGCATGCGCAAGTGAGTTGGCAACTGCGAGCAGTATTTCGAATGTCTGAGCTTTATTATCAGCTATACAATGTTCTGTCACGTCGATTTCGATGTTAAACTCGGGAAGTCGCGAGAACAAACATGCACACAACTGCGCTCGCATACATCACAGTCAATACATCTCATGCAAACTAACCATGTAATCTTGCAGTACAAATACCAATATTTTCATTGTTCATTCATTGGCAACGCCAGCCATGCAGTACACACCTGTTTTTGCTTATATAGCTACTCAAACAAAAAATCTCGGTACTTACTCGACATGCCGAACATGCTTCGATCTGCCCAAGCCCGGTCCTTCTTTGTCCGATCTTTAAAAGAAGGGTGCCGCTTGTCATACAGATATGGGTACATTTTAGTCGCGTTGATGAGGAGCTCGGCCGAGTACCCAAAGCTGGCCGTGGTGGCATTCGCCTGATGCGAGGAAGAATCCATGGAGGAACGTACGTGTCGTTCGTACCTCACGGCGGTAGGCAAGCGCAACGAGAAAAAAAAATAACATACGAGGAGACCGGACGTAAACAAAGGCTGACGTCACTTCTGGTCTTCGCTGATTGGTTAAACTGTTTTGCGACTGCAGTCGCGCGACCAAAAAATCGGTCAGGAAGCGACTGGCCCAAACAGTCGCTTTGCGACCGCTTGCGACCGTTCGCGACTGCTTGCGACCAGTCGCAAATGGTCGCGCGACCGCGACTAGTCGCCGGTGTGCACCAGCCTTTAAGCACTTAGTGCATGCTTTTTATTGTATGATGCTACTCGAGAAGTTCAAATCGTGGATTACTGCAATGTAATCAATAAAGTGGCTTGTGGCAGTGAAGCTTTCACATGTTGCTGTATTCTGTGTAATGGGCAATCATGCACGCGAGGTCTTTTAGAAGTTGCAATGCACCCACTTTGTTGTGGCCTTTAGGCACAATGTGCCTTTTGTAGTGGGTGGCCAAGTTTAAACCACGATGTTGTTACAATAATCACGTGCTCTGACACCACGCATCATTACTGCGATATTACATGTTGTATTGTGAAGCACGTATGCAGGATGCACGTGTTTGTAAAGCATGAAAGTTACTTCGACTGCATTTCCAAGCAGAGGAAGTTATTTTCTCTGTATTCCCAAGAAGGCGCGTGGCTGTGCAGTAGAACACCTGCTTGCCACACAAAGAACTCGGGTTTATTATTATTTATTTATTAGTTTATTATTATTTATGTTATTTGCATCTTCCCACATGAAATGAATGGTTTCTCACAACCAATGACACCAGCGCCAACATTTCTGCAAAACGAACTCTTTGGCGCCGTCGCGTTGACATGTAGATGTGTACCCTGGGATAGTGCTTTTAGAGCCTTACCGTTGTCCAAAGCATTGAGGTCCATCTTGCTGTGGCCTGCCATATTCCTGGTTAGAGCCTCAGCCACCTGTCACAAGGTTGCATTCATTCAGTATGCAACCTTTTTTTCTACCAAGCCGTAGGAAGACCTTGTTGGGTACTCATGACTGCTGCATTGGTCTTTTGCAGCCTTATCTTGACATTTGTGCAGAGCAAAGAGTACACATGGCATGGCTATGTGTATGCCTGTGGCTATGCTGGCTTTCTTTTCTTGAGCGGGGTGCTGGACGCCCATGCTGTCTACTTCACAGAGTTTGCAGCTTTCAGAGCTCAATCATCCTTACTGGCTGCCCTCTACAGAAAGGTAAAGCCATCTCGTTTGATTGTTAGACGTGCAGTGCTTCTGTAGTGATTGCAAAATGGTATTCAAAAGGGCAGTGCCTGTGTTATTCTTTACTGTTTTGTTCTTTTTAATGGCCTTAGTATGTCAAAGTGTAAATTGTAAGATAGCTGATCCAAATCGAGTGCCTTCATTTAATTTCACTTTCTTCAGTCTTCAGGCTTAGCACCTGCACTTACATTTTCTTATTTGAAAGTTTTTTTGTGAGCAAGTGTATTCCTACAGCTACTTTTATTATTGTGCTGTATGTGCTTCTCTGCATTTGGCCACAATACGATGAACATAGCGTAGCATGGTTTTATTTTGTGTGTGTGTGTCGAGCACCATGAATTATTTGAGCATACCAACTACAATTTATTTATGTCATGAAAGCATGGGAGATAATATTTTAGTACACATATATCTACTTTATGCATTTTATAGGCCAGTTGCTTTCTTCAGAAATGTTACTCATTTATTTATGTATTAATTAAGGTATTTATTCATTTGACATTACTCTTGATTCCAGAGAAGCCACTGCAGAGTGGGTAACAACGATTAGTTAAGCACAAAATAACCTTCCTAAACAGAAACAGTGGCATTTGTTCGTTTCAGTGGGATTTTTTCACTCTAAAGATGACATATATAGAAATTTGTGTGGCGGCTTGCCTTGCTCCTATTCTTATGTAGCGAGGGATTCCTTGCAGTTCAGGCATCATAATCATATAAAAAGGTTACAGTTTGCAACCTGGAGGGCATTTGGCACGTTCAGAAAAGAAATGGCCCAGGACTGTCAAAACGAAAGAAGGCAGAGACATCAAGCTTTCTGTCAGGAAATCTATGTCTGGCTGAGGACGTCTTAGTAGTGCCATTATTGGTAAGCACCTAAACAATTGTCATTTGGCCATTAAAAGAAATAAAGCCAGCTTGGAGGGCATGCTAAAAGTTGTTCGGGCCACACATCTTCACATGGCATCAAAGGATATCAATGCATCCCAGAAGGGCGCCGAAACTTGGTGTAAATTCAACAAAGCCCCATTGAATGGTGAACCATTCGTGAACCTTCCAGCATCTGGTGAACCTTCCAGCATCTGTTATTGAGGCTGTTAAGCTGAATTGTCTGGAAATAGCTCATCCTAAATTGCTTGCCAAATGTTTCTGGGAGAACTCAACACCCTAACGAGTCGTTAAAGCGTCGTGTGTGAGCGCGCTCCAAAAAACATTTTTCTCAGACATCAAACACTGAAAACACACACTCTTGATGCTGTTCTCACTTTTAATGATGGCAATTTAGCCTGTGTGAATGTGCTGAACTCCTTTAGAATTTCGCCAGGGCACTGCACAGTGCAGGGCCTACGCACTCTTGACCTGCGTCGACAGTACTACCTGGCAAACGACGCTCAAACAAAAGTGCTGTACCAATTCAATTTCGACTGCTTGTCAATAAGGTGCACAGTCTACAGACACATTATAGCCGCATTCGACATTCAAGTTTGCAAGCCCCGAAAAGCATGCTCGCATGCATATGTTGTATGAAACTACATTCAAACCTGGATATAGCGAAATATTGGTTATAATGAAGGAAATGAAAAATAGTCGTGCAATAGATATAGTGTTAGGAATAAACTTTTATAAGAAATTTTCACATATAACAAACTTATTTTCATGTAAGGTGCAGTCCAACTATGGTATGATGAGGTTCGAGTGTATTACAAAAAGCCATGTTGTCAAAACACCATGTTTTTCTGCAGGCTTCAGCTAAAATGCCTCAGTGCTCGCTGTGGTTCTGTTTTTTAAGGCTCTGATTGCAAGTTCGAACTGGCATTTTCGTGCCAGCACCACTGTCATGTGGATCACATCTCAGCATTGAACCAGTGTTATCTTGATTTGTGGCAAAAGCTGATACTAAAGTCGACCCCACCACAATGTAAAGGTGTGATATGATAAAACCTGCCCTGTAGAAGCAGGTGCTGTTGTTTTGAGACGTAGTGTGCTTCAAAAAAATGTTGCTGATGTGAGAGTGTAACAGAGCTTGTTTTGCAGAAATACCGGTGTCAGTGTCGGTGTCGTTGGTTGTGAGCAAAAAATCGGCATTGTCTGCAAGCAGCACTTTGAGATAAGTGCAAATAAATGAATGAAGAATAATCTTCAGTCCAAGTGGAAATCGAACCCAGGCCTTTTGCGTGGCAAGCAAATCTCCTACTCTGAAGCGATGCCAATGCTTGAAACTGCTTCGTAAAAAATGCTTCAGGAACGTCATATACTTAGCGGATTCTCCTTAACGCATGTAATATTGCATGGCAGAATCGTAAAATCGTACCAGGCATCAAAGCATTCCAAATGGGCAACGATTAGGTGGTTTAAAGCTGCCGGCTCATTACGAACTGTGCAGCTGTGCAGATGTAACACGTGGAGGGTAATTCACCAATTTGCAAAAGGATGAATTGTAGTGTAGTAAGCACTTTGCAGTTCCACTTGCACTAGGCATTCTAGAAGGGTTTGAAACAGCCAGTGTTACACACATAAACATTCCTTTTCTTGTTTATGGTTGAAAGCGATGTGTACACTGCCTCATTTAGCTATCGCATTCTACTCTTGAAAACAAAGCTCGAAAGCTCTCTAAGTTCATTGGTTTTGTTTTTCATTCTTTTTTAATTGTGCTTTTTGTGGACCTTCAAAAATGGCTCCAAGGACCCCCTGGGGTCTGCACACATCTGCTTGAGAACCCCTGCTTTAAAGAGACTGACAGCAAACTTACATGATGCTTATGTATTTTAGTGCAACAGTAAGCTCAATGGTCGGCGTGAACAATTGTATTGTGGTAGCGTGGAAAACATTTTTGAGCTGTCTTTGTTCAGAATTTTTCATATGTCTGCTGTGAGTATTCACGCATACACTCATGACATTCGTGAATCAAATTGTATGCTGGAAAAATGGTGCAAAACTTGTATTTGAGCTTGATAGCAATTTGATTATAGTTGCTTGGTGATTATACTTGGCAGCGAATCACGGGATATGCCTTTGCACCTATTGCTGGTGCGAATTTGTAGGAGAATTTGTTCACGTCATTTTGTACTTTAGATCAGGTCTATTATTAATGTATCCTCGTTTGTGGCCGATTTTTTTCAACTGCAGTGAGTGACGTTGGGCTGATCTGTGTGGCATAACGAAAGGGAAAGATGGCACTTATATAAAAAATGGCTCACGGTGCGCTAACAACAAGGCAATATAGGAAAAAGCAAAGCTCATGCTAGCTGCTAGCTCATGTGTAGTGGCACATGCGATGGTGCCATTAAATGAAAGAATAGCATCCGATGGGGCAATTTATAAGATCTAAACAAATACAACAAAGATGCTGCGAGGTGATTTCGAAGAGCTCAACACTTACACCGCACGATCTGCAAGTGCAATTTTGTCAGTGCCATCACAAGTAATATCTAAGGTAACTAAAGCATACCCATTGTCAGCCTGCTCATGATTCTCCTCCTCTAAGGACTCTTGAAAGGCTGAAAGCTTCGACATTGAAGAGCCTGCTAGGTTAACTTGCGATGACCATCACAATCATACATACGCATTTACAGAGAATTGTATTTGTTGCCGTGAAATATGCCAGTGATTCGAGCTCTGTCAACTGCTACAAAGTGCACCAAATTGACTTTACTGTGCCATGCTGATCTATTTTTGACTATCATACCTCTGCTGCATCATAACATGCGCATCTTGAACATGGGGCCTCCTAAGCCACAACCACAGACCAAGAATTATTTCACTGAACAAACAGTGCTTCCACATGCGTCCCGATCCAAGACACCATGATCAGTGCTAATGCAGCTTCCATTGTGCAAGCTGGCTCTGCGGCACGACGCGTCCTTGGCAGAGACTCGTGACACCTTGGCCATTCGGTAGCGAGAAAGTGTTTTATGGCTATTCATCGTTTAATGTCTGTTCCAGAAACCCTGCTAAAAGCTCGTTTCAGAAGTTGCACGGCATGCAATTAAAGCAGTGTTCAGTAATAACTATACTGTCACTTTTGTTTCTAAGCATCACGAAATGATATATCTGGGAAGTAGCCATAAATTTAAGAAGCAATATCAAATTTTACATGCAAATTTGGGAACGCGTTGACTCTTTCTCAAATATACTTCATTGATTTTCATCTGAAAGGCTTTTTTTGTTATTTTGTTCTGCCAGCCCATCTGAGTTTTGATTGCTTTTGCAGTAATATCCTCTAAAGGCCCTGCCCTGTTGAGTTTGCGAGTTTTAGGGTTACAGTTCGAATATCTTGCTTCTCATTTTTAAATGCCTTATTAATAAAGTATGCTTCCAAGTTCAATTCTGTTTTGATATGTACAGCTGTCACTAGAGGGCCTGCCGCTGATGGCCCTGGTGTTGGACAGGCCACTGTAAAATGTCTGCACTATGCCACACGTCTGCACACGTCTGCACTAACCAACCAAACAAAAGCGTTTATTGAACTACTTTTACAATGACAATACCATCAGCCGAATCAAGTACGTCACCAGCGACACACTAAAACAACCTTATTTATTATTTATTTATTTATTTATTTATTTATTTATTTATTTATTTATTATTTAACAATACTGCCAGTCTCATCAGAGATTATAGCAGGGAAGGCATATGAAAACAAATATTTGTTTACACAGATTCATATTGATAGAAAACACAAAAAAGCCAGTATTACAAAATGACATGCAAATCATAGGTTGTACATTGCCGTTAAAGAACACACAATCAAAACAATTTTAGTAATAGGAAAACAAAATCATGAACTAGGTTATCGTTGAAAACGACCGCGAAAAGATAATGCATGCATTTGTAATATGGGGTAGGGAAAACAAGTAGGCATTTTTATTGAGCAACTTATTCAAATAATATGAACAATAAACTAATCGAAAAACATGTCACTTGAAAATAACAACCATAAAAACAAAACTTTTGTATTAGCAGTATGACACTGACTCGTTTATTTTGTATATTGATGATGTGATGTTAGTGCGATTTGCGAGGCAAGCAATTCGCTTTCAATCGCAGCTATAAACAAGTTTATGGATGATTCAGTGCTTAAGGTGGGTTTCAGCGAGTTCCAATCTTTAATAACCTTATGCATTATTCCATTTCGCTTAGTAAACATAATACAAAATAATGCGAAGGCAAGGTCACCGATGCTCAATTCACGGTGAGAAACTCATGGGAAACGGCCCGCAGTCGCGGCATCCAGCGGGGCCCTGTCAGAAGACAACCAGCCACTTTGCGCAAAAGGGAGCCTCTCATGTCTCATGTGCTCCCACCAGCCTCACCGCCAAGCGTCGCTGCTGGCGCTACTGTGCTAACCTTAATAATAATAATAGTGATAAACGTGCATGCCCACAACACCACCTCTCGCTTGGCGGTTAAACCTTAATGTGGCTCGTCCGCGAGACATGGGCTCGCCACCATGCACAAAAGACTTTACAGGTGGTATCGTACCCCTGCAAGGTGTGTTCCTAGCTTTCTAGGGTCAGTAGCTGAGCATGAAAAAAAAATTTTTTAACTTAAAGGCGAAGCGCGAAAAGCAACAGCAACAAATTCTATTTTTACACAAAGTAAGGCTAGCAGCTAACTCTTTGGATCTAATCTCGCATAACTCAACAAAGGCTGTTATAAGGGAATACGGCTACTTCGTGGATCGAAGTGAGCTTTCTGCTTTCTGTTCTCATTTAGCGTAGTAAGCGTTACAAGGAAATCAAGTTTACAACAAGTATAACTTGTTTATTAAATGATGACTATTTAATCGGTCATCGCGCAGAGATGGCAAAAGTTACCAAAAGAATTTCAATGCACAGCATTTTAATGTAGCAGGACACAACTTTGACGACCTCATACTCTACATACTTCAAACTTCTGGTCCGCAAGAGAGGGCAAATGTACAGAGTCGTACCTTATTCACAAGTTCAGTACACTCCAGCCAGTAGGTATAAACGTTTCTAAAGGAGCTCTTGAATCTATTTGGTATGGTACATACACATAGGAAGCCAATGTGAGTTAGGCCTGATGTGTAAAAATTTCAAACCTATTATTGATACCTGTACCTTCTCACGATCGTGATTCAGCGACACATGTACATCCTCACCTCTCAACTGCTTCCTTCTTTTTCTTTTTTTTTTCTTCGCAGAACACCCGTTTCCTTTTCACTCATACAATTTCCCCACGTATCCAACGTGGTCCTCTTCCCCTCTTTTGTTCTGATAGAGGAGGTACGAAGCGCAGACATACTAGCGCCAACGAAATGAGTTTTGTTCTAGCCTTCAAGTCCGCTTGTCAAAACACAGCCCCTGTTTACGGATTTTACCCCTGCCTGAGGAGTTCTGCTTGATGCAGCATCGATAGCTTAAGCAGCTTTGAAGTTAAAAATTGAAGAGCCTTTCCGGTCTGTAAGATGAATGACCAGTGTAGCTGTTTGGTGCATGGCAAAAATATGAATGACATGATTGAGGCCAGTTCGGTATGTGGTGCAGCTATGTTAGTAATGGCCGGGCTGTTAACAGTCTATACACATTTCTCGCACTGCTCTCTAGATGGTGCTGACAAATATGCCTGCCTCATGCAACTTCCCTGTAAAAGGAAAGGAAAATTTGTTGAATCGTGTTGTCCCCCATTGAACGCATTTTTCTAACGCTTTCACGAATGCTCGGCATAAAGCAGATCTTGGTTTTTTAGGACACCATTGCATGCACAAGTGATACCCTGGAAGTACTGGGAAAGTGCTCTTGCTACTGCACAGAGAGGCCTCAATGAAGAGGGAAAGCAGTGCCGGAAAGCGCAGCTAGGCGATGTCAAGTGATGGCATACTATTGGCCCAAGAGACCATTTGGTTCAGTGAAGCCATAGTGTTTAGAAGACAGGGACCAAGGAAGAGCACATACTCTTCTCTTTCTAGGTCCCTGTCTGCTATAGCTTCAGTTAATACTGTCGGTCGACAAGGAAAATATCTGGCTTTCGCATTTCAGTAGTCTTGGGGAAATACATTGACGACAGTGTGAATCTTAAGCATTGAGGTACTGTTTGCAGATGAATTTAAAGTGTTATTTCATGAAGTACTATTTTTAGTGTTCAGTGTTTTGTTTATTTTGCTAGTTTTTAAAAAAGAAAATAACTGGAGAAGTTATGTGAGGACACTCAAGTACATGACACTCTTATTGTTGCATTATCAAGTGAACATATATATGGAGTGTTTTTGAGATAATTTTCTCCATAAGAATTTGCAATGAATAAAAATAATTTTACCTTTTCGAAGAGTGTCATAGTAATAATTCAAGTGCTTGAATATAAATGTGACTTCTTTCTCTCTATGGGAAATTGGCTGCTCCAAAGTGCTCCAAAATGAAAATTTTGCTACTACCGTTACGCCAGAGCTTCTCTTTCCCCACCCTCTTTTCTCTCTCCTCCACCCTCGGAGTCCAACACCTGCCATTGGTCAAGGAACTGATGACCTACAGTTGTGCACTTCACCAACTCGTCTGCATGGTGTTGGGCCAGATTTCCCCCCGCCCCCTCGAGGGTCAAACACCTGCAAACAGACAGTGACCTATGGCCTCGCCATGAGTGCGTCCCGCTCCTCCTCTTGGCTGCGCTTGTCACCTGCCCACCTGCACGGTTTTGCCCACAGCACCTCACCGGCACGCCTGATTCATGATTGTACTGGTCCATTGTTAGAAGACTCGCCCCAGCCTACTTGGTCGTGCTGGCTGGCTCTGTCGCTACAACGTGTTATACCTGCTATATTTACTATGCCTGCTATATTCACTGATTTCTTGCTATAACATTTGCTACTTTTTTGTTTTACAAAACCTTTCTGTCTTGCTCTGCTTTGGGATGAAAAGTCTGACTTAGACCAACGACGGCCACGTTGCCATTGTGGTGGGATACCGCAAATACCCCATTTGTAACACTACAAAAATTATTCTATATTATAAATGCACGGTATTATGACTGACCAGCGCCTCCTATATTTTTTCAGTGCCTGGGCGAAGGAGCGGATTTCAATAGGAAGCGGCCGTCAGTGCTAGTGTGGCGTTTCGCCGCCGGGCGCTGCAACTGGAGTAGAGATGCCGCCGCATCCTCTTTCGCACAAACGAAGCCCGTGGCTGCACTCAAAGCTGCTATGCGGCTCGGTTTTTGGCTGTATTCGCATTGTTTAAGGTGTAACGGAAACCTGGAAACGAGAATTGTGATGCACTTGTTCTGGACACCCAGCTCATTTCAAAGGCATATGTCGTTTGCGACTACTTGATTGAGGCGCTGGTGCGTCGTCTGTTAGGTCGATACCAGATAGCCAGCCTCATGCTAGTAATCTGCGGAAGATCGTTTTGTCAAAGTGGTGTTCGCTTGATTAAGAGTTGCTTTTTTGACTAACTGAAAGTGGACTTTTGAGAGAAGCCTTTGCCAGGAGATAGTATTAAAAACTTGGGCGCCTAATGTTCATCGATGCTTGCTACTCTCTAGTGGGGTAGCACATTATACACAAGCTAGGAGTTCATGCACTAAATAGCACAAAATGCCACTAGACTGCTTCCAGGAATATGGGTCATCATCCGTTTCATTCGTAAAGCATTACATCTGTTGCCACTGAGAAAAAGCAAGTGTCGGAAAATGAGGAACTATGGCAGGTGATTTCACCATTTGAGAGCTTAAACAATGAAATCATTGTGAAATAAACAAGAACAGCTCCATATGTGGCACGATTTCTGGGATCATTGCCTATGTTTTGAACAGGCGCTGTTAAAGTCTGAAATCTAATGCCAACTGTCAATCAGAGCCAAGGTGACAGACATGAAAAATGCGGCCTGCGGTCAGTTGCTTGAGCTTGTCTGCGTATTTATGGACGGATTGTTGTAGCCTTAATATCCAGCTGCTCAGCTCTGTCTTCTTCCCTCTGGCATCTTAATTCGGTAGCGAGCAGAGTAGAGGCCATATTGCTGTGTGGTGCCCATGGGCTATCATTCAGCTTCGGGGCGTAATGCCAGTGTTGTGCACGGCAGTGATCGCGAGGCAGAGTTGCTACTGATAGAATGATTTGTTGACTATTTGGATGCAGCGCGCTCCTGTTTAGTGATTCTAATTGCCATGTTGCCAAACGTGACAGGTAGTTTCCAACCGCCACTATTTATAATATATAAAATACTCGGGTTGTAAATGCTGGCTACATAGTAGACTGTAGTATGAAGATTTATTAGGAGACCTATTGTTCTGCCTGATTACTGCTACCACACTCCAAAAAATAGAGGAGGCACTGCACTGACATACACTTGCTGAATGTTTTCCTTGCCGCTGGCATCTCAAGTTTTCGACCGGCACGACAGACACAAAGTGTAAGGAAGCTAGGAACTAGAATAGTTCAAACAGATGTCTTCGATACACAAGCACAAAAATGAAACGCACACATTACTTTTTGGTTTACCTTGGCTGAAGAATTAAGTATGCAAAAGTTGTCCTACAATTTCTTATTTTGCATTTTGGTTTTCATACCAGAAGTCTCTTTAATAAGAAAAAAATGAACAGTAAGCATGGAGTGAGCTCAAGAAGGCGTGATCTGGTGTACGTGTTCAACCACTACTTTTTTTCAGAAAAACTGCTACTCAGCCACCAAAAAGACTTCATAAGAAAGGCATGAATATGAAAAATGTGCTGAAATAAACATGCTTCCCGAATTAAAAAGAAAAAGGAAAGTCATTTTTTGAAAAACAGTTTTGTGCTACCCTGTGCCCTCAAGTGAAACAAATTGTGTTTTTTGACTCTTAACAGGTGTTCCGGCTGGCACCGAGTGCACGCCGGCATTACCTGGCCGGTGACGTGATGAATTTTATGTCAGTCGATGTGGAGGAGGTGAGCTCATTCTTGACCCTGAGCACCCAGGTCTGGACAGTGCCGCTGCGCATTGTGCTCACCCTTGTACTACTGTGGCACTACTTGGGAGCCTCGTGTCTGGCCACGCTGGGTGTCATGTTTGCTGCTGTGCTGGCAACCACCTATGTGGCCACCCTCTGCGATCGCTACCAGGTACAGGGACAGTTATTAATGACTCAGTGCTTGGCAAGTTTTGCCTATCTGGTGTTCTAGCTTGACCTGCCTGACTTTCTCACTCACATTTAGTAACTACTCAACAGTATGTCAGACTAGCTAGGCAACTGTCATGAAAAGTGCCCATTTCCTTGTTCTGTGTGCACACACAATTTGTGGACCCTGTTGAATTTGTGTTTTCTGATGAATGCACCAAAGGTGTTTTTAAAATTGGAGTACTTGTATTGACAATTTCCATAGATGCAAGTTTGTGTGCTAAAGAAGTAGTTTTTAGACATGTAAAACAGGGTGGCAGGCGAGAGTTGAGCGAGTCTCTTCTGCGCGTGACGGTGGCCGCGAACGGTTGTCTCTAGCGTGGTTCCTCGGCGCGGGACACCGCGTGCCTGCGCTTCGGGGGCCCTCGTGGTAAGTCAAGCGTTGGTGACGCCGCCTTTAGTATGTTATTGTGTGTTTTGTGTGTTACTGGGTTATATTGTTTGTATGGTAGCGTTCTAATTACAATTGATATAAGATTCGGCGGACGATATCGTCGTTATAAATTAGTTAAATAAATGTATGTGTATTGTTTGGTCTGTACCGTCCGCGTATTCTGTATCCGTTCACTCCAAGAGTGTGGCGTGGTACTCATTCGCCATATCAAGACCCCACAAATTCAATAAAGTCGCACTTGTGGGTACATCAGTGTGGAGGAGGGAGAAGTCTCCACTGGCTCATATTGTTTGGCTTGTTTCGCGGGGCAGTCGGTGTGTCTTTTCCATCAGCAGTGAGGTTGTCACAAGACAGTTTTCGTAATCACAATAAGACTTTCAACTGAATGAGCTCACAGTGGCAAAATAGAAGGAGACACACGTGGGAATATTTTGGTAAGTAGAATCTCGATAATACAAATTCGAAGGGAGTGCGTAAAATATTTGTATCAGCTCGAATTCGTATGAATCAAAAACAACTTAAAGTTCATAAAAATGATAAAGAAGGACTTTATTGGCAACTACATTTTGCTGAAAAAAGTCTCGGTTTTCTCGCTCATGCTGCTGGCGCAGCGGGTTCGCAGTTGAAATTCGGAGTGAAAGCAGCCAAAATCTTTGGAAATTCACTGGCATCCCGGTTTCAGCAGCCGAAAAACTTTGCTACGAAGTCGACTTGAAAAAGAAAGAGTCCTGGAGAATTGGCATTAGAGAATTCAGGCGAAAATGCCAGCGTGGCCTGAAAGCCATGTTTGCGGCCGCCAAAAACATTCACATTCGTTCTGCCCCTCGTATACATGCCACCCCCGCCATCGCCGCTTGAGAATTCATTCCTTTTCGCCCGTTTCCTGAGCACTGAAGTCCGTACCGAGTTATAATTATCCATACAAAGCGCTGAAAGAAGCAGTTTAGACCTTTACTAACATTATTTCAAAAGACACGCCAGCCAAAATGACACGAGTGGACACAGCCGCGGCGACGAATTCAGCCGGCAGTGCAAAAGCAAGACACATTTGGGCAAGCTGACTTGCTGCTGCTGCACCTTCTACTTCTGGTGTTATCAGCGACTGTAATCTAAACCAGGCTCTCGACAACCGCATTCTTTTTAAGGTCGTGAGCTTTGACGTGCCGCGCGCGTAGTTTGCGATAGCGCCGACACGAGCCACCGCCGATGCCTTTGCCGCCATATTGATTTGCAGCTGGTTTAAGAGATAAAGCAGCTGCTAAAGCCAAAACCGTGAAGCAAAAAGGTCTCGGACCGATTTTTTCGCGTCGACCTCGCGACGGGTTTTTCCGGCCACCAAAGCTAGGAAAATTCCGGCGAGTTTTGGCGCATTCACTTACTTCGAAGTCAAAAGTGAACGGGCCTTCCTTCCACTGACCAGCTGCGTTGTGCTGCTGGCATGCAACAGTCAATCGCACATTCATATCATTCATAGTGGCTGGGAAAACCATTCGTATAACACCGAATCACGGTGCATTTTATATAATATAATCCATAAAAAAAACCGTAAAATTCGTATCGTTACAAAATTCGCATCAACCATGTGGAAACTGAGGCCAGTCCGCTGCATTTGCGCTGGCTATGCCGCCTATTTCTGTCATTCTCATGTCCCGACATGACTCCCCTTCTCCGCTGTCTGCCGTGCTGGGAGAGCAAGGAGTGACGTTTAACCCCTCTCACCGGGTAGCGAATGTCGACTGTGGCGCCGCGCATGGTCTCCCGACAGGTTTTGCGCACGTGCGTCGGGAGTGAGTCAGAGATTCTCCGAGACAGCTTACGGTGAGCACGCATTCCTTTTTTCGTTCGTCGACTCCCGATGTTTGGGGCTCGTCAGACTTCGCTGACGGCGCTCGTGACGAACGCTTATCTTTTGTTTCCCCTTTGCGTGCGCTCAGCGAAAGGCGGTACGGTTTCCTAGTGCGTGGCCAAGCTATGACGACCCGTCTCCCTCCGAAGCCAACGCGAGCGCCTTTGCCCTCGCTTGAGCAACCAGGCCTTGGTCCCAGTGTCTCCGCGAATCAGCTTTTACCACGGAGACGTGCTCGTGACACCCTGTGTAGTACTTTTCGCCCGTGGCGTGGATAAGCCCATTTGCTTTTTCGCCGCGCCTTTGCAACGGGCTCTACTGCGTTTTGTTGTTGTCACAGACAATAAAGTGTTGCGGTCTTGAGCAGTATCGTGTTCTCGCCACGGCCACGATCAACGCATGCCCTGCGGCTCGCTAAGACCGGACCCACGCTAGTGGTCGTACTCCTTCGGGATACGTGTCACTACAACCGTAATCGTATCATCGAGATTCTACTGTATTGAGCTTCACCTGTTCATAAGGTATATGTGCTGTAGACATTTCGCTTTCCTAAGCAATTCGATCAACGGCTGACTCAGGTGTGCATCTGCACTGTTGATAATGCGAAGGTAGATTCAATGGACAGCATGTTTAGCGAGTGTTTCATTAATCCTTCGCTGACATAGCATCACATCTGTCTCACATTACGGTCAGCCTTAAAATCAACATTAAGGCCGTATCCGCCCCCATTTCCTTAAACATGTGAGATATGTATAGTGTCCCGAACAGAAGAAGAAGAGTGTCAACAATAAAGACGAAGATCGAATGTCGAGTTAACAACAGTTTATCAGTCTTGGATTGGATTCCTATTTTACACTTGGCGGCACAACTCGACAGAATGTGGATACAAGTAGGAGTTGCTACATCAGCTGCAGGACAACCGTACATCATGTCATACACCGCTAACAGGTTGAACTCTAGGAGTCAGCAATGTCGGCAAGCCTGCTGCAGTTCATTGCAAGCAAGGGAAATGTCACCGAGGCTGATCTCATCAGCCGAGGTATGTGGCAAATAAATATCAAGATGTCCGACTATGATAAGCACTTCAAACAGATAACCAGTGACAAGCTGTTTTCAAATGACACTAACCAGCCCATTGTGGTGCTTACAGAGCAAATGTTGCAAGTGCAGATGCTAAACACTGAGCAACACAGATGATTGCTTGCTATGTAATTGGAGACTCCAAGTGTTAACACTGGTCCCAAAAATGACTTTGTCAAATCGGACGTGTTCGATGGGATGTCCTCATCTGTCTTACTTGACTGAAATTCTTCAAATATGCTTGCGAGCAGAATAGCTAGGTGATGTCACAAGGCAAAGTACAGAATATAAGATTGTTCCTCACTCACAATGCCAAGAAATGGTATAAGCTCCAAAAGATTACATCACTGGAACGATTCCTGCGATCAGCGGAATCGGCTTTTCTCCAAAACCTCGTCTATCGCTAACACAGAGCTGTATTTTTCAAACAACATTCAGGCTCACTAATAGATTACTTTGACGAGAAGAGGCAGCTGTTGCATTTAGCAGACCCTCAGGTGCCTGAATCTTCGGTTGTGCCTTTTGTCATCCATGGTATGACAAAGGAGTGCCAAAAGGGAGTGCAAATAAGATAATCCAAGACGGCTGAAGACCTATTGGGATGTCTTAAGCACGTTTACCATGAACCCTCTGGGCACACCGCACAGCATAAGTGGACCAATTTAGCAAGATTTTCTGCCATGGAGCGCTAGCAGAGACAGCCACCACAAGAAGTACCACTTCGTACTGTCGTCCTAGTAACACAGACCTCCTGGAGACAAAAAATGAATAAGTGTGAGTGGACAGCCCCACCTGTGTAACGAAAATGAGAAGGCTGTTTACTTGATTCAGTCGAACGTCTTATACAGTCGAGCCCACATATAACGGCCCCGCTTAAATCTCGGCGAGGTGCCCATACATACATCGGCGAGGTGCCCATACATACATCGGCGAGGTGCCCATACATTTTGTAGCGTTAGCTATACTGGCTTCGCTGAGCCAATTTCGCGTGGCACTGGTCTGCGCATGCGCAATAATACTTCGCCGCTGCCGTGCGCGGCTCGCCGCCTGTGTGCGTGCAATTCGATGCGCTGCACAGACAATCAGTGGTGTCACGCACCGGAGCCGGCACCTCCCTCGCACTCGGCTGCGGCCGCGCGCGACTCGCCGCCGCTAGTGTGCGCTTTCCAGAGGAGTGCCATCATAGCCTTGGTAGACATATGGACGCCGACGCGCGCGCCTTCTCAGTGCAGTCGCCATCTGACACTGCACTGGAGCTGCCTGATAGCGCCTCTGACTGGTGTTTGCCACTGTGGTATATCCATGGAGAAGGAAAGTGCAAATGCTGCTCAATGGTGCAGTAGAGCGGAGAAGCTTAACTCATTGGATCCCGAAGTAGTTACCCGCCAAATAAATATACATGTGCCACATAATACGTATACCGCGTGTGTGTCATTGGAACAGCTGTAAGCATGATATCTGGAAAGCTAAGAATAATCAGCTGAACCTTTGCTAATGCTACGTGTATCCTGGCATAGCTGAGCTAAGCCACTGCCATTTTTTATTGTTAAACGCCGACCCTCCCTCCGCGACCCTCTAGTTGCCGCTCTCCCCAACCCATGGAGGAAGGAAAGCTGTTTCCTTCCGTCATTCCCAACTGCTTTTTGTTATGCCCCCCTCTGTCCTTTGTCCCCTCGCTACTCTAAGCATCACGCACCGCCAGACGAGGCCAGTGTTTTCACACTGCCACTGATCTTTGGAAGACCAGTCGGCCATCTACCCTGTTTTTGATCGCTGGTACTGTTGTTGGCGTCGCCGGCCTGGAGTGACCAAACCATTTGCCAACATCGTCGGCCACCGACTGTATCCGATAGTCTGCGTCTAGTGCACGTACATACGCTACCCCACCAACTCTGATTATTTGCGATTCGTTTCGTGTTTAGGACTTGTTCTCGCTCATTTCGCACTCAACTCAGCATGCCTTCCGCGCCCGTGCGGATGCGCGAAAACGGCTGTTAGTTTGTGCGGAACAAATCGCGAAATATCGAACTTCGTAAGACCACGCAAACCCGCCGTCGCAACAAAGCGATTTTTTGACCCCGGCCGCCGATTCTGCGCACCGATCCAAGCGGCCGTGCTTTGACTTCGGCGCGTGCAGGCACTCAAGGTTTTCTACGTGTGAGTTTTGCGAACCTTTCAAGCAAGTTACCTAACCTGCCTCCTTCCCGTGTGTTTTGGTTTTCAAGGTCGCCCTCCCGCCGCATCCTTCCATCTTTTTATCGCAACTCCTTGCCCTCCTCTTGCAAGTCTGCTCTCCTCTCTTGATAACAACCCCTTCGCCCGTCTCCACCGCTCCGCGACGCTTGCCACGCTGGCTCGAAGTAGTTTCGTTTTCTGACAGAAAACGAGCCCAGAGCTGTACCACGCGTTCTGGCATGCATGTTGCGTGTGCGCTTCTTGCTCGCTCTCGGTGTGCGTGTGTGGTCAAGATGGCGAACAGGAGGACTAGCATGCTTTTTCCTGCCGCTCAACAAAACGTCGAAAGTGTGAGTGCTAAGGTTGAGCGTAATCCGCATGTTAGGTGCCACGATGGCGGAGCGCTTGTTCAAAGCTGTTGACCACTTGGCAGCCAACTTGCCACTTCGGGCGTCCCGGTATTCAGCTGTGGAGATGGTGAATCTTTCGTGGGCAGCGGTGATGGCTAAATGCGCGGGAAACTGTTTTCGCGAGGCCGACTTCGTTGACGTAGGGCCTGATCAGGACCACTGCGGCGGCGATTTGTGGCAGCACGTCGTCGACTCCGACGTGGGAGAGCCGGTGGGACATCTGTTGCTATGGTTTAATTACGGCCGATGATGATGCCGACACTGCGGGACCGTGCACGGATTAGAGAATCGTGAATGAAGTGCATAGTGAAATCGATTCGGAGGAATTGGATTGCGAGAACAACGAAACTTTCAAGCGAGTTCCTCGTGCAGCTTATGCCACGTACCTCGGCGAACGAGCACCCTGCAGTTTTAAATGAACTCGAAACCGCCCTTATTGCTTGTGCTCTTCGAAACAGGTGCATCACAGACTTTCTGAAGCAAAAAAAAGTTTGTGTTTTCACTCACAACTTTTTTTTTAAAGCTGCGTTTTGTTTACTACGAACTTCAAGATACAGGGAACGGATGCCGCGTCACCCTCATGTTCGTTATAAACGGGCTTGACTCTAATCTGCGCTGATTATAAATGGAAGAAAAGTCAATTCATTACCTGACACAGAAGCTTCCGTGAACCTGATTAATGAACTCATGGTGAGGCAACAGGAGATGTGACAAGGCAATATAGTAACAATTAAAACTATAATAAATTATATTGAACACTGCATACCTAGACTAGAGATAATACACATTTGACTGGGGAAGACTTCGTGATAGAAGCACTGGTCAGGCATGACATCAAATTTTCATTCCTACTGTCAAGACCCGACATGAAGAAGCCGAGAATGAACATTTCTTAGAAAGACGAAGTGACTCTAGAAATAAATTCGTCTATCTAGACACCGATGTAGATGAGAGCTGTCAAATGTGCTCGTAATGTGTGGACAGTTTTTCCGGAGGTTATATGCCTGGATGCATATCCAACCTTAGCACCCGTACCCGAAGTACCTTTTTAACTTCATGACACGAATATTGTGGGAAAGAAAGTCTATAGAAGATCCCATGAAAAAAAAACATTCCTGAAACAAGAGTTACAGCTAATGCTGAACGCTGGAATCATAAGGTCCTCGACGTCATCGTTTGCATTTCCTAAATGTATAGTTCTCGAAGAAGATGGCTCACGGAGGCTCTGTACCGATTACCGGCAAATCAACACCCATACAAAGCTGTATTCATTCCCCACACCTTTTATAGAAAACGTCATTATTGATAATGTGTCGCGGACTTATCTTGGGACAGCTTGCGATGGGTTGGATTGAGGGAGAGACATGATTTGGCTGTAACGCGGCAAACTCATTTTAATATTACACAAAATGGCAAACAATCGACACTCAGAATCAACTCACAAAAAGAGACAAGTACTTACTCAATAATCTGCTATACAAGTGAACCGTAACGAACTTCAATACAAAACAAGTTCGATCCTTATCCCCAATTTGTCTCTAGCCAAGATGGCGTCTTGGTGGCCACTCTCATGCGATACCGTAATAGTAGAACATTCTTACTGTTTCGATGCCACCGTCAAAGCTCCGACGAAGTGGTACCGTCGTCGTAGTCATACTAGAAACCGTCACTGTACAAACCACACGAACTCATTGCCAATTGGTTCCGGTCTTCGTCGTATATTCCGGCTCAGTTAGGCTACGCCTAACTCATCAACGACGCCTTGACTGTAATGCGAGCGGCATACCTTTTGTCTTCAAGCGGAGGAGCTGTATTCCACCCAGGAACTGCTGTGACAGGTTGCGGCAAGTCTGGGCAGTCTCACTCGATTCTTCCAATGAATAATGAAAAAAATGGCTCAGTTTCTCTTTAAGAAGATCTGCAAGTTAACTAGAAACAGCAGTTTTCCAAATACCTTTCCCTGAAACACTTGTTTTAAAAGGAATCTTGTTGATATATGTTACTGCTGAAAAAAAAAAAAAACTAAGATGAACAGTAATGACAACCAACACACAATCAAGCCAAGGGAAATATAGAGGACATTGTTTGTAGTAATTGAGATGTAAACAAGAAAAAAATCAAAATGGATTAAAGGATAGCTCTCCGCTGGCAGAAGCAGAACCTACAACAAACCAGCAGGCGTCCTCCTGCACGCTTTCTCGGGGATATGTGTGTATTTAAGCCTGAGAGTGTTATAGTCAGCATCGCTTGTAGCCATGACGATGAGTGCAGAACACTTTTCTTGTGCATGCTGCTAGCATGTGGTGCTTCTGCCGTGCCAGTAGGCAAAAGAAGTGATTAGTGGAGTTTTGTGGCACAAGGGCCACGGATGGCCAAAAAGCGCCACTAGGCAAAAGAAGAGTGTGCCGCACTCGCCATCATGGCTACGCACTCACTTCATTCATCTGCCCCTGTTGTCTGCTGCGCTATTATTGCAACTATATAAGTTATAATATAACTGTGAGTATGATATAAGTATGCTTTTAACAGGCCAGTAGATGGTCTCCATCAAATTTTAGTAGGCCACTGGGGACTGCCCTTGCCAGCTATGAATGACAGATATCCTATTTTTACAATATTGCTGATATCAATTACTACAAAAATTTTAATTATATGAGACAGTCAAGGTGGGATGGTTATTACTATCATTTGTTACTGTTTGACTGAATAGTTTGGAAAAGCAGTAAATACTTGTTATACAGGAAAAAGTGCTGTGTTTTGTTTTTGATTGTCCAGGTGAACCTTATTTTTTGTAAAGCTTTTACTGATTCAACATGTTCAATCTTGTAGTTACTTATTCTTTTTAAAAAATTTTTCTCTACATCACAGGAAAAGCAGATGGCTCTAAAGGACAAGCGGATGCGCCTAATCAGCGAAATTCTAAATGGAATTAAGGTACTCTTTTCAATCTACTTGTGTCGTGTGGTGGTATTACTTGTGCGTATGTAAAGGCAGAGTCTAGCAAGTGCTATGAAATCTTCGTGGCCCATTTTTCACGACAACTTCATCAGAAGCAACCAGTGGAGCCATATACAATGAAATCTCGATCCTACGAATCTCAAGGGACCGCTAAAAAATCATTTGTTATTTTGAAAAGTCTATGTAGTTAAAGTGTTGCACAATTAGCGAGTCGCCTACCTGTGCTATGTATACATTCGCGATCACGTTAGGCTCTAATAAATGAAAAAAAAAAAGATCAAACACAAAATAATATAGAACCAGTGCATGTTTATTTTAGGGAAAGCGCAATCTATTCTGATGTGCGCAGCTCGACTCCTGAAAGACTAATTGAAAAAGGGTTTATTGACGTGTGCTGCGACGGCGGTTTCATGAACAAAATGCAATTGGAACAAAGTAGTGTTCAGGAAGATGCTGGCAATGATCAGCGTGAGGCGAGCGAGACGAGCCAGGAACCCAGTACCCAAACGTTGGCGATGCTGCTTGCCAACGATGCATCTTCTTCATCACAATTTGCCCCCACTGAAAAGAGCAATCCTGGCGACCTAAGGGTCTGGAGGCAGAGGGCTATGGTATGGCTTGAGGCTTGCCACGTGGACAATCTCATGTCATCAGATGTCAACCATGTCATGTGAACAATGTCATCAGATGGGCAAACTGGCTCAATCAGAAAATTCACCGGGGAGGTTTTCTCCAAAATGCAGTAAGGGCCCTTGTACATTGGGACGAGTTTTGAGGAGAGGCCAGGGGTTTGGTAAGGTACAGCCACCCATACAAAAGATCCGGGGAATAGCTGTGGCTTCATTGAGAGTCGGCATCGTGTTCCTTCTGGTGCTGTTCTTGTGACGTGAAGGTGCACGCGAGTTCGCCGCACTCTTCTACTTGTCGGGCAGCTTCGGACACAGTTGGGCATTCGGATGCGTCAGGACAGTATAGAAAGAGAGTGTCGATAGTGGGGGAAGGTTCGCGTCCATAGAGGAGGAATAAAAGTGAAAATCTGATGGTAGACTCTGTCATGGTGTTGTATGCGAACATGATGAATAAAAGAATGCGGTCCCAGTTATAGCATGATCAGATGCCACTACATCAGGAGCATATCGCCAACAATTGCGGTTGAATCTCCCTGTGAGCCCGTTAGTTTGTGGGTGGTATTCCCTGGTCTTGCGATGAACAACGTGGCATTCGGAAAGTAGAGCTGCGACGACTTCTGATAGAAAGGCTGGGCCTCGGTCACTGAGTAGTTCTCGAAGCACCATGTCGAAGTATAAAGTGACAGAGGATGAAAGACGCCACGTCCTCCGCCGTGGCACTTGGAAGGGCGGCGATTTCAGCATAGCATGTTAAATGGTCCACAGCGACTATGATCTACCAATTGCCATCTAATGTTATCGGTGGTGGGCTATATAGACCTATTCCGACCCTAGCGAAAGGTTTGGCGGGGTATGGAAGCAGCTGAAGTGCACCGGGGGAGTGGAAAGGCATCGATTTAGGACGTTGACAATCAGGGCAGGACATAACAAACTTGCGAACAAAATTATACATTCCACGCCAGTAGAAGCGATGGCGAATGCGTTCATAAGTTTTGAAAACTCTGGCACGGCCACATTGCGGATTCTCGTGGAAGGTGGCATATATTTGTGATCGCAAGCTGCTGGGGACAACCAAGAGCCGCTTATGACCTTCAGGGGCGTAGTTGCATCGGTGTAGCAGCCGATCATGAATGGCGAAATTCGTAGCTTGACGCCGGAGAGATCGTCATACAGTGCTGTGGTCGACTAGCCGGAGAGACAGTCAGAAAGGGAAGCGATCCATAGGTCCTGGTGTTGTTCTCTGGCAAAGCAGTCAAGGTCAAGAGATGTGACGGAGTTGGTGCCATTGGTTCCGTAGGCCGAGTCGGGAGATAAGGGCAAACGGGACAGGGCATCTGCGTCAGAGTGCTTGCATTCACTGCGATAGATGACCCGAATGTCATACTCCTGGATTCACAGTGCCCGGCGGGCCAGGCTGCCAGAAGGGTATTTTAATGGGGCGAGCCAACGGAGTGGATGGGGATCCGTTACCAGATCGAACTGGCGACTGCACAAATAAGGGCGAAACTTGCAAAGCGCCTACACTAGAGCTAAGCACTCCTTTTCAGTGGCGCTGTAATTGGCCGCAGCTTTAGTGAGCGTGCGACTCGCATAAGCGACGGCGTATTCGAAGTAGTCAGGCTTACGTTGGTCGAGGACAGCACCAAGACCAGCCCCGGTAGGATCTGTGTGAACTTCTGTTGCAGCTGTTGAGTCGAAATGCCAAAAAATAAGAGGAGATGTGAACAGATGACGGAGCATGGGAAACGCGACGCCGCTGTCAGGAGACTAGAAGGAAATTTTTTCGTAACCGTGTAGGAGGTTGGTCAGTGGTGACATGATCGATGCGAAACTTCTAACGAAGCACAGGAAGAAAGAGCATAGTGCGACAAAACTGGGCAGTTCTTTGAGCGTAGCAGGTTTTCGGAACTCAGTGGCTGCACGAAGTTTTGCAGGATCGGGTAGAACATCATGCTTGGACATGATGTGCATGTGCTCTAAGATGGACAGCTGTCGCGTGTTGAAGTGGCACTTTTTGAGGTTCAGTTGGAGCCCAGTGTCAGTTATACATGCCAGATCTAGTCGGAGCCGATGCATGTGAGTAGAAAAATCAAGAGAGAAGACAATGTCGTCGAGTTAGCATAGACACACAGACCACTTGAGTCCATGCATTGTGTTGGCCATGAGTCGTTCAAACGTGGCAGGATTATTGTAAAGCTCAAAAGGCATTACGTTAAATTCATGCAGGCCATCTGATGTAATAAACACAGTTTTTTGGCGATCAGCCTCCGCCATGGGAACCTGCCAGTAGCCAGAACGTTCCGTTGCAGAGACGCGGTATGATCTTTGACGCAGAGGCTGGTGTAAACAGGTGTCAATGTAGTGGTGCACTTCTGTAATGCGACCCAATTGCGGCTGAGAAACGTCGAATGAATTCGCGAAGTGCTGAGAAGCTCGGCGTGTTCTGTAGCACTTAGGGTATTGAGGATGGAACTCAAGAAGATGTCACTCGACGAGCATTCAAATGGTGAAAGGGCATAAAGTTCGGTTGAGTCGCTACGACACAATTCATCTGGCATGTTAAAGAAAAAATAAGATTCAAGGTGCTCCACACGACGGAGACGTTTGCCGATAAGTAGGGGAGGTGTGAAAAGTTGGTTGTGGACAAAAATATTACTTTGGCCAGCAGTGACATGAAGTGTAGCAAAAGGCAGAGGAACGGCTCTGCAGCTCATGAAAATGTTGGAAGGTGTAAACAACTCCATAGTGTCATCAAGGTCATCATAAGAAACAGACGACTGCAAGAGAGGAGGCTGGCGGAATGTTGGTGTCCTCACGCACGAGTTTAAGCAGCCTATCAAGAGCTTCATGCAATGGTTTGTCAAGACAGGGACGAAAATTGATCTTCAGCACGTGCACAGTCAATGATGGCATTATGATGTGACAGAAAGTCCCACCTGAGAATAACATCATGCGAGCACACTGACAGGATGGTAAATTCTACGACATGCATATAGCCTTTGATGAATATGCGGGCAGTGCAGGCGCCGAGAGGTCTATCTGGCTGGGCGGTAGCGGTGTGAAGCGATAGTCCAGAGAGTGGTGTGGTCACTTTGCATAGGGAGCGACAGAGCTTGGTGGCTATAACTGAAACGGCGGCACCATTGTCGATGAGGGCAAATGTAGAAACATCATCGACAGATATGGTGACAATGTTAGCAGGTCATGTGCGAGGACTTGGGCATTTCGATGACAGGGCAGTTCTTGCCTCTGGAACTGCGGCGTTTAGTTTTCCCAGTTTGAGGGTTCGGGCCGGCCACGCATTGGGGAAGGTGATCGCCTGCGAGGAGATGGGGAGTGGGGAGAGTGAGACTGAGATGAGGACTGAGGCAACTGAGACTCGAGAAGGTCAGTGTAGTCATACTGCGGTGATGTATAAGAAGCATGTGGGTGCATGGGCTGTTGGTCGTATGGGAACGGCCGGGTAGCATCATGGAATGGTTTGAAGCGACGGGGACAATATCAGACGTGTCCTGGAGTACTGTTGGTGTAGCAAATCGGGCGATTGTCAGAGTGCCCCAAGAATCGCTGACTTGCAGTGTGGCCCATGCAGTCGAAAGAGGGGCGGAGTGAGGAGCAGGTGGATGCATGAGTAGAAAATGCTGCTGGCGGGGCCTGCGTACCACCTGGGCGTATGTAAGAGGTGCAGTTACGGGCTGCATAGCCGGCGCATAAGAAACAGGCGTGGCCACAGGCTGCTGGTGGGGAGCGACAGGGACGGCCTGAGTGACCTTTTTGTCCCTAACATTGCTGAACAGTGGGGGCAGACGAGAGTATGATGGCTGCTGCACGAAGAGAATCAAGGACAGTTGCCGAGCAACTTCATTGCACACAAAGTCCTTAATCTCTTGCAGGGACGGTGAGTGCTAGGGAACGGAAGTAAGGCTAGAGAGCGAGTCGGCATGCGAGGAAAAAGGTCGAGTCAGGGCGCGCTGCTTCATAAACTCGTCAAAACTTTGACACAAGGTGACGAGTTCCGCAACGGTGGTAGGATTACGGGCCAGGAGCATCTGGAATGCGCCATCATTCATCCCTTTGAGGATGTGCTGAATCCTGTCGGACTTTGACATGGCAGTGTTGACACTGTTACAAATATTTATTTTGCCGGGCAACTACTTCGGGATCCGATGAGTTAAGCTTCTCCGCTCTACTGCACCATTGAGCAGCATTTGCGCTCTCCTTCTCCCCGGCTATACTACAGTGGCAAACGCCAGTCAGAGGCGCTATCAAGCGGCTCCTGGGCAGTGTCAGATGGCAACTGCACAGGGAAGGCGCGCGCGTCGCGCAACTCGAGCCATGATGAAAAATCCCAGAGAATGAGCTGGCATTGTACGTTGGGGCTCGGAGCTGCAAACACGTAGGAAAACAGCGTTGCTACAGCGACGGGAGCAGCATAGCCACCCGGTTCTGAAGGATGTCGGCGTGAGAAGCTCGGGAAGCGGCCGTTGACCTCAGAGTTCCCTAGTGAGGCTGCCTTGACTTGCCGCACCCTTACCCAGCAGTTCCTCGTGGACTTGCAGCTATCTACCCCATTTCGTGCCAGGACGGTAGCAGCCCACACCTGTCAGCAGAGTGAACACGTCAGCAGGAAAGTTCTTGATGAGCTAAGCTTAGCCCAGCGAAGACCGACGACAGAGAGACACCGGCGATGAGGAAGAGTGGTGCAGTCAGCGGAAAAGGACCTCGATGGTAGGAACTCACGGAGAACATCAACGGAGGACTCAACTAAGCGTCGACACAACCAAGAACAACGAGTCGACATGGCAACGCGACGAACTGTAAAGACATTCCATTGTTGAGACACCATATTGGCCCACCTAGTGAACTACAAATATTGTGTACACATCCATGGTATGTTTCTCGTGGACATTGTAAATGTCTTTCAAATATCCATATAAATCCAAATTACGAAGATTAGATGTACCTGCAGCTATGAAAAGCTCAGCAGAGTAAGGCTGCAAGTACGTTGCACATGTTCACTGAATGGACCTTCAATAGATAGATATACATAGGCATTGGCATTTTGTAAATAAAAGGTTTTTCATGCACTTCGCACACTTACTGCATATAGTTGGTGTGCTAGACCTGCGGTCTCATGGCAGTTTTGCTCATTGTCGCTCAGCTGTTCTTTATAGAAAGCATCAAAGGCATGATGCTGACCGGATTGACGACCTCAGCTCAACTGCCATGTCTAATCAGCGACGCTCCTCTGGCTGTGGCACGCATTTTTTAGGGGCGAAGCTCCTTATTGTCTAGGGCAGTCCGTCCCTCCAGCGTAGCCAGCACGGTATCTCCACAGACAAACGGACAGACAGACAGATTGCTCGATTGATTGATATGTGGGGTTTAACATTCCAAAGCCACCACATGAGAGGCGCCGTAGTGGAGGGCTTTGAACATTTTGACCACTTGGGGTTTTTTAACACGCACCCAAATCTGAGCACATGGGCCTACAGCATTTTCATCTCTATCGAAAATGCAGCCGCCGCAGCCAGGATTCGAATCCGCGACCTGCGGGTCAGCAACCGAGTATTTTAAACGCTAGACCAACGCAGCGAGGCTGGCTGGCTTGCTGTCAGATGACAAATTTATGGCCTGCGTCATGGTGTTGACGCTTTCTGTAAGTATAGCACACCAGCTAAGAGCCAGACTGCAGTGGGAGCGCAGGTCTGTAGCACACAAAACTATACATGCAGCAAGCTGGAAGTAAGTTCGAGGCTGGGAATAAGTCTGCTTTGTTTCTCTTGAGCTTCTTTTCTTCCTCAATTTCTTTTTTTCTTTCTCAGTTTTTTCTGCCTGTATTTCTCCTCTACTTTTTAATCTATTTCTCTTGTCCTTTGTATTTTTCTTCCTATTTCTTCTTTTTCTATCTATTTCTCACTTGCTTCATCTTTTCTATCTTTATGTGGTTTTTCTTGCGTTACGACAAGTGATGACAGCTCAGGCCCTGAAAGTGCTTCACACTTGCAAACACCTTCGGGCTGCATGACTTTGGGATATCATGTACGGCAGCACTAACGCCATGCATGTTAATTCTATGGTAGTTCGCTTGCTTTATCTCCTCGTCCATGTAAGTGTATGCATCATGCACGTTAGAATGTTACATGCCCATTTATGGTCGAGCACTTTTTAGATATTACGTGCAATTTATCATTCTATATGTCAAATAAAGTGGTTTGGGAAGACAAAGTTTTGCGATGCATTTATTGCTGAGAGCACGTATATGCGACGTCATTTGCACTGTCTAGTTTTTGTTTAAAAGAGAAGTGCATGCGGCGTTAATAATACGGAGGCTCTCTAGACTGTAAGGTGGCACAGTATGGGGATGTTGTTTAGATGTAAGGTGGCACAATATGGGGATGTCGTTTAGATGTTATCGATAGACGTAGACATTGGATCTTATTTCTATGTCGACAAGATATCAGTTGTTCACTGGGTAGGGTTAGCGGCTAGGTCTAGTAATGGATTTAGACTGAGGTACAGACAGTTTGTGTTTGACCATGTATGGGGATTGTCATTGAGTTATTGATTCTTATTGAGTTGTCATTGAGTTATTGATTGTTAATGAGTTATTGAGTGTTATTGAGTGCTTTAACATGAATTCAGTGCATTGGTTTTGTTCGTTCAGTATATGAAGCATGTTTCTTTTGCCACGCCCGTCTCGCGCTTCTCTCAAATCCATCCTTCACAAGCGTTCCCGTGATAAAATTAGTGACAGTAATTGGTGAGCCTGTGCCAGGATTTTTTTCGTCTTCTTTACCCAGTCACATTATCATCGGGGGTCAGGATGGGTTGTGAGAAGTTGACGACCGTGGCCAAAGACTTGGGGATGACTAAAGAGGAGATGCCTAAGTTCTTCGAGAACGCCCAGAAAGAATCCGAACGGTGGCTAGTGGTTGAAGAAAATGGATGCGAGGGGGAGCGCAAGGAATGTGAAACCGTGTACCAGAGGGAACGAAACGGAGCGGGCGAAAAGCCCTATTGGATGCTCGAACAGCACGAGTGCGAAAAAGAGATCCTGCAGCTCAAGTTGAGGCTTGCAGAAATAAATGCTGTTTTGTGCAACGACGCCAGTGCTGCGAGTACTTTCACGTCGGCATTGGCCAGCTCGCCTACTCCCAGGCCTGATGGCACCTTTTGATGAGCGAACGAACGATTTGGATGCCTGTTTGCATCTTTTTGAGAGGATTACAGTAGGGCAAGGATGGGAGAAGAGCGAGTGGGCCTATATCTTGAGTTTGTGTCTAGTGGGAGAGGTGTTTAGTGTGTTTGGCTGATTGCCTGCCTAAGACTCATTAGACTACGATCTGGTAAAGAAAACTTTATTAGAAAGATTCTGGCTAACTGCCGAAGGTTCTTGTGAAAAATTCTGGTCGTGCAAGCCTGAGAATTCAGAGACTGGCAAACAGTTTGTCTGCTAATTGTCGAACTAATTTGACAGATGGATGGAATTGCCGGACACTGAAAGAACATACATAGGCGTTTCCGACGAGGTAGCGGGAGAATGATTCCTCGATAGTTTCCGTAGCAAGTTGGCCATATTCTTGAAAGGAAGAAAAGTGGGCATAGTAGAGGAAATTTGCAAGGCAGGCCTACCAATTCATGGAGGCCCAAGGACTGAGAAATCTTGGAAAGGGGGTCGGTAAAAGCGCTATGGCAGTGGAAGGTGAGATTGGAGGGCAGGTTCCAAGGAGCAACTTCAGGGCACACCAGCGATGTTTCTTGTGCAACTGGCTGGGACACATTGCCAGCAATTGCCATCACGGTTGACATCCAGGTGAGAGGGGTCAATGCCACTCCCGCTCCCCCAGCGCTGACGGACCGCAGAGAACGGGAGAGTCATGTTAGGACATGAGAATGGCGACAAAGCCCGCACAATGGTTGCGGGGTAGCCCCAATTCCCACAACTGCCATTCGGTTGCCTTCTGCAATGCTCTCGTGACGGTGCGTGGTATCGATGGTGCTGCGCTAGTTCTCGTAGTTGTGCAGTGCATGGTCTTGGGCTACAAGAGTCGGCGAAAACTGAGTCGTGTGCACCGGAGATGCATCCTCTCCCTCCTCGGGCAGCGCACGGTAAGCATCTGCACCCTCCTTGAGAATCGTTGGACTGTAGCCTGCCTGGATGCCTCGGTATTTCCGACGACCGCATTTACCTTTGTGCTAGCTCTGGTTTCGTACGCTAATCCAAACAGCGGTGCCTAGTGCTTGTGCGCGGTTGTACTATACAGCTGCACTTGCCAGAGGCCTACAAGGACGAGATTTACCCTAGCTCTCGCAACTAGGCGCAGTGGTCATTCGGGGAGTGCGCAGCATAGTTGCAAGGGAAGGAATAGAAAAGCGTTTATTACAGAAAAAAAAAAAGAATTAAGCCCCAGTCCAGGGCTCCACTGGCCTCAGCAGCCCGCCGTACCTGGCCAAGGAGAGCCACTTGGGCCTCCTTTTCTTTGCTGGCGAGCAAGGTGTTAATTTTGGGCCGCCTTAACCCACATTTCCATGGAATGTGAGCAAGTGTTGGCTGTCCTTCACACCAAGGGCAAGAACCGGTGTATGCGGTTGGGTGGATCACATGTTTTGAGCTGATATGTATTTGTCCTCAGGCTGCGCCACTAATGATTTTTCTCAAGCTGCTTGTCAAAGCTCACCATTTCCAGCTGCGACATGCTTGTGGCTCTGCCTTTTGGTGTACGTCCGCGTGTGGGAGTTTTTTTGTTCTCCCCGTCTTGGAAGCAAATGTTGTATTGTGTGTTGGGGTACCACCAATGGCAATAAAGTGTTTGTGTCTGTTGTTGATCAAACGTTGGGTGTTTTGCTGTGTTGTGCTTGACACTTGGATGGTTGAGGGCGTGCAGAGTGGTGTGCCATTCGTGAGCAGGCGACAGTATATACAGCCCTGTGGCTCGCTAAGCCTGAACCTGCGGTGATCTCGACTACGATGAGTATCGCGGTTACCACAAATATTAACTAGCCCATTCTCACACCGTTTTTTTTTGTGTGTGTGTGACTGCAGTAATAGGCTTTCCAATCATTTGAATGGCATTCGAAGGTATTTGCTACAGATGCTGCTTGCATTGCTTCCACTGGTAACAGCATACAATGATAAAAAACAGGTTGAAGTTCCTTTGGCTTTTTTTTTCTTTCTTTTTCTATTGTTTAGAAGCACCTTCAATTTGACCATGTCTCTGTCTTTTCTCTTCGATGTTTGTCCAATCGAATGCGCAACGATCTCTGTCACAAATGCGCACCCACTCGCCCAGCAAGAAGTTTTTCTAAAATACACAACAAATACAGTTAGTGTTTTAAATGTCAGCGAGTCTCACCACATGTGACTGGCTCCTTTTGCTATAGAATAGACCGTTTTCGAAACTCGTGTGACCCCCTAGCAATTGCTGGCCAAAGGGCTTAGATGAAGGTGCGCCACTTGTAATATAGTCTGCTACTGTCATGTATTTGAACATGACACACGTTAGCAGAATTTTCTAGCTATTTCAGCTTGCCAATTAGTGTGCAAGCTTTACGATTTCTTCAAAATCATGCTAATGTCCTGTTATCATGCTTAGAAAATCAAGACATGACAAGTTGGCAGTTTATATCATTAGTTGCTGAAAGGGCGTTTTCAGGGCATGCATTTTTCTGTTTAAGATTGATTTAGGGCTTACCACAGCTATAGTCGTGTTCCAATATTGGAAAGGGTTCCTGTATATCCTATGAAGTAGCACCTGTCATGATTGCTTTCTCGATTTCTTAAGAAAGAATTTGTAATTGGTCAGTGTCTGTGCTTTGCACACACCTCCATCTATTTCCCAAACTCCAATCTCGAAGGTGATACTTTACATACACGTAACTGCACAAACTTTCGAAAAGAATGTCTGTGCAGGATTTTCATAGCATTTGCATATTATGATTAGAATCCTTGCATGCTCTGTGAGTGCACGCTGTGTGAGCCCGTGAATGTGGTTGTCACATAGTGACAACCGCACTCACAGAGCATGTCGAAAAGACAGGCCACAAGATAAACTGATACAACGCACCCATCATGGCTATAGAGAAGAATTTGACGCTACTCAACCTCAAATCGCTGATCATTCAGACAACACACAATCAATAGATCGTATGACACACTAAACCATGTGTCCTCCCAAACTTTACATCATGCGCTCAATGCTACACAAGAGCCTGTTGCTCAGCCGTCATGCCGTTGTGAACAAGGGATCTGTGCGAATCCAAAAATGTCATTCTTGTTTTGTTTTGACATTGGTCAATGACCTGTTTATTCAACAATATTGAGATAGCAGGCCCATTTCTTTTTCCTTCTGCTGCAGGCTGAAGACTATAATTCACTGTAAGGGGGCTGGCACGCTCTATCATTGAACTTTGCCACCAGGGGACAGTGTGATCCTGGATGTTTGGGAAACAATTCATTATGCAGCAAAATAACAAGCTATATCCATATTTTTTGGTGCAATGACTGTCAAGTGTAGAATTACACTCCTTATGTAAAGCTTTCTTTGTCTTCTTTTATGGGGTTTGGTGTGTTTGCTCAGTCCATTGATTACTTAATTGAGCCAGTCTTGTTGATAGTGCAACACAGTAAAACCTTGATGATACAATCGAGGTGGATTCGAGTAATCTTGAGTAATTTGGCGGTTAAGAAGGCTTCTGGTCAGCAGATTCATGGAGGCATTTCTTCGATGCGTGTGACTTCTCATGAAAACAAAAGAGCAGAGCAGAACACATAGATGGAAGAGAAAGCAGAGAAAGAAAAGAATGGACCGAGAGAGAAAGGAATGGAGATCTTTTGCACCATGCTAACTAAGACCATGCTCATCAAAACCTTGGTAATAATATATGTCCGCCTCAAGTTCTGTTATTAGTCCAGCCTTGTACCACCAGTGCGAAGTGCTATTTTTTTTTTATCGTGAGCATGGCGTGTGTGTATATATTGCATTTTCCCACAATGGATCGGTGTTTTCTTTCACTCACTCGTCCTCCTGTTGAAATTACCCCCTGTCATTTTTAGAGCATGGTCTTAACGTTGCTCATGTTCTACTATTTATTTTCTTAGATGCACTTAGTTTAGCAATAATGTTTAGTATTGTATCTACAAGGGCTAGTTGTATGGCAAACACTTTGCAATTAGTTCGGGAATGTTGAATTTGTCTGTTCTAGCCCTTGTGGCAGGCTGCACTTCATAACAGCAGTTATTGCTACACTTACAGCTAGTAAAATAATGTTTCCTTGTTCCAGGTGCTGAAATTGAGTGGATGGGAGGTACCCTTCATGGAGCGAGTACAACAGACGAGGCTTCAAGAGGTGTCCTACCTGAGAAAGTTCTCGCTGCTTGACTCTGTGTTTGGTTTCTTGTGGACCTGTGCTCCATACTTGGTATGTGTCACTAGCTGGCCCTTGTTAGGCATTAGTTAAGACATTAAGAAACGTCTTCACTGGTATGGAGTGAGAAGGGAAATAATATAGTGACATGCACAACTAGATCAACTGAAAAAGTTTCGTGAAAAAAGATAAAAAATGTCTTTAGAGCAGAGGATTTCGTCTTGTTAGAAAAAAACTTTCTCTGTTTCCCAATATGAAGTCTTATTTACTTCACATGCCGTCTCCTCTACGGGCCTGAAAAGGCCCACAGTATTGAATAAATAAATAAGTAAATTAGTGAGGATTGTTCGGAAAGTTGTTAGTAAAAATTCAAGAAAGCAGGCTTCCAAGAACAATTGCTTGGGGCACTGTAGGTGAATAAGAATGGTCATGGTGATAATTAATGTATAAAAATGTCATTTGGTTGAGGTTAAGCTAGAAAGTGAATCATTGCATCAAAAGCTTCAGGGAAGTAAAAAAAACACCAAGATTTGCATCTGACAATAAATAATTAGTGAAGCAGAGTCCAGTCGAACGCGGATATATTATACTTGAAGCGGATCATGGATTAGTACGATATATGAAAAATTCAATCGATAAAAATAAGAGGCCCTGAGAGCTTACCTTGAGCGGATCGTCACTTACAATAGGTGCATTCAAGTATGACAAGTAATTCCACACACACACCGCAACAGAATGATTTATTGGCGTGAAAAAAAACGCAAACCTTGGCTTGCTTCTTCGTTTTTAAAATGTTGAACACGCTAGTCTCCATCTTATTACAACTCGAGAAATGCTTGGTATACGCGCGTGTCCTTGTCTTCTTCACCGGTTTTTGCAATTTTCGCCATCCCGAAGCCTGCCTTCCGGAAGCAGTTGACCACTGTGTTTGTCTTCACTTCTCGCCAGGGATTAAAGATCTCCGTGGAAGAAAACTTTGCAGAGATTTCTCACCACTGCTTTGTCATCCACTGCTGGATGTTCTGGCTGCTGACAGCTTCGCTTTTGTCAAAAATGGTTTTGCCAACGATGTTGTACGCTGCTTAAATCGGCAAAGCCACCTGATGTTGTTGGCAAAGTTATTTCACCAAGTGCAGCGGCAAGCCATTTGCTTTTGGCGATCAGCATCGGGCCATTCACATGTTCTCTTCGCGCACACTTCTAAAAATCAGGCATAGAGTGTATTTTCTACATTCCCGTGGGCAGAAGCATGCACATGACAGGCTTCTGACGTTTGCTGCTTCGCCGCCTTTGCCTTGATATCTGCCTTGTTTTTCAACAAGGTACTCGGAGTGCTCCGTGGTATCCCAAAGTCGTCTAGGACGGTCGAACATTTCTCGCCCAATTTAACACGCTGAATAGCGTTAAGCTTTGTCGCAAAGTCAAGGGTCTTGCGCTTCTTGACGCTGGCCGTAGCTATACGAGTAGTCGACAATTCAAGGAGTTCAGCGGCTTTGCCCATCATGCATGCAAAAGAGAAATGCTGCATATGCGGTGGTATGTAGGCGACACAACAGCGGAAGCAACAAAGCACTCACGAGGCAATGGCCACTTGCGAGGGCAACAGCAAAAGGCACGAGCTGTGGTTGGCTGATCAAACCTCTCAAAACAGCAACAAAAAATAAAAGGTGGAAGGAGGAGGACGTCAGCACCTTCTTTTCACTCTCTGATCCGACGCGTATACGGAGAAAGCATGAAAAAGAGAAAGAACGCAAAAAACAAAAGTTCCGCAAATTGGGGATTGTGCAGCCCTTGCCTTTTTTTGAGCGTTGCGGGTTTTGGTGGATGCGTAGTGCCGCGCGAGCGGAGGTCACTGGGCGCTGCTGTGAGTGCCAAAAGCGCGCTTTCCAACTCGCGCGCGGAGCCGCGCTACTGCTGAGATCGCAGGGGGGGGGGGGGGGGCAATGTTGAAGTGCACCTTCCAGCTCGCACGCTGTTCGATATGTCCGAAGGTCAAGGGAATAACTTGCGAGTTCGATATACCCAAAAATTTTATATATGTGGGTTCGATATAACTGTGTTCGACTGTATAGTAAAGTGTTGCAAATTTTTAAAAAGCAGTGTTGACAGGAGCTGTGGAATAGATTCAGATTCTAAGAAGTTTACATGCAGACATTGATGACACATTTTTGTTTGGCATGCCAGTAAGTGGGATGAAATGATAGTTTTCAGGAAATCCCGGAACCACCTGCCCCATCTTCCGATCATTGGCTAATTTAAGCACTGCAAATAATGTCTAAATGTCTTGGCCAAGACAAATAAATGCCTGAATGCGTCAGGATTTCTGAATTTCTGAATTCAGAAAATCTGGAGCTTGGAAAGAAAAACAAATGTTTGCTCAGCTCAAGGAAAAACGTAGATCCTTTTGTTTGAGCAAGTGAATGCAGTACAGCCAGTATTAGTGTAAAGCTCTACAATTGTGTTACAATGTAAGAGCAAGTAACTTATGTATGGGCCATGGAACATTCATTGTGAATTTTGTATTAGTCCAACCCCAAGGCTATGGGATTGGATTGCCCAAAGGTGCACCAAATGAAAATATGCATCATATGTTTTCTCTTAGGCTGCCCTGGCGTCTTTTGCCACCTTCCTAGCAGTCAACCCATCCAAGCAGCTAACACCAGAGATTGCTTTTGTCTCGTTGGCCCTCTTTGGTCTGTTGCGATTCCCCATGGGGATCCTCCCTGATGTCATCTCCAAGTATATCAGGGTACGTGCTGTGTAGTGAATGTGTGGACTCCTTACCAGTTGTACCATGAATTTCGCTTTGTATATAACCTTGTGCTTTAGACAATGGCCTTGCATCTGGAGTACAGTTAAGGTTCAAGGCACATCATCCTCATCTACCCTGAAATGGATTTATCCGAGAGGTTGAACTAAACAAGGGCCAAATAAAATATTGACGGATCATTTTTCAGGCAATATTTACTTGATTCCAGCAAACTCCCAGATCACATGTGCATTTGCTTTTTGTGTAAAGTAAGGAAACTAGTTTAGAAACACTGCTGGAACTCCTAGGCAAATAATAAATATAATGTCCACTGAAATTTGTAGCAGATAACATGTGGTGAGCTTCTTGCTTTGGCAATAAAAAAAAAACATGAAAGCAGTATTTACGATTGCATATTGTAAATTGACACTTGTCCATTGTCTTCTGCCACTGATCAGTTGACGAATTGCAATGGTCCTTCACATGGCAGATTGTGCCTTAATTGAATGGCTCTGCAACAGCTGCTAATGGGATGGTGGCTTATACTTAGGCTATGTTGCTATTTCGTCCTGTGGTGCATGCAATCCTCGGGATAACACATGACAAAACAATGCAAACTGATATATATATTTCTGGTATTTGCTTGAAATTTATGCCTGAATACAGCTTTCTTTGTAGTACCGAAGCATCCTACTGATAGTGCATGCCATGTGGAACCAAATTTGTTACAACATCCTTTATGGCAAGCATTTTTTTGTGTTTTTTTTTCATTCAAAAATTTTTAGATGCACAGTAATTGTCTCGAAAGAAAACGGCGTCACGGCTGTGAAGTGGTTTTCAAGGTCCCAGTGCTCTTTAGTCCCAGTGAACCACAAATATAGTGTAGACATCCATGGTATGTTTCTCGTGGACATTGTAAATGTCTCTTAGATATTCATAGAAATTCAAATTACAAAGATTAGGTGTACCCGCAACTATGAAAAGCTCGGCCGAGTAAGGTTGCAGGTATGTTGCACGTGGACACTGATTAGACATTCAATAGATGTTCATAGACATTGTCATTTAGTAAATAAAAGAGTTTTTTTATGCACTTCGTACACTTACTGCATGTTGTTGGTGTGTTATACCTGTGGTCCCATGGCAGTCTTGCTCATTGCCGCTTATAGAAAGCAACAAAGGCGTGAGGCTGACTGGATTGATTGATATGTGGGATTTAATGTTTCAAAGCCACCACATGAGAGACGCCGAAGTGGAGGGCTCCGAAAATTTTGACTACTTGGGGTTCTTTAACATGCACACAAATCTGAGCACATGGGCCTACAGCATTTTCATCTCCATCGAAAATGCAGCCGCCACAGCCAGGATTCGAGTCCGCGACCTGCGGGTCAGCAACCGAGTATCTTAAACACTAGACCAACGCAGCGAGGCTGGCTGGCTTGCTGTCAGATGACAAATTTATGGCCTGCGTCATGGTGTTGACGCTTTCTGTAAGTATAGCACACCAGCTAAGAGCCAGACTGCAGTGGGAGCACAGGTCTGTAGCACACAAAACTATACATGCAGCAAGCTAGAAGTAAGTGCGAGGCTGGGAATAAGTCTGCTTTGTTTCTCTTGAGCTTCTTTTCTTCCTCAATTTCTTTTTTTCTTTCTCAGGTTTTTCTGCCTGTATTTCTCCTCTACTTTTTAATCTATTTCTCTTGCCTTTTGTATTTTTCTTCCTATTTCTTCTTTTTCTATCTCTCTATTTCTCACTTGCTTCATCTTTTCTATCTTTATGTGGTTTTTCTTGCGTTACGACAAGTGACGACAGCTCAGGCCCTGAAAGTGCTTCACACTTGCAAACACCTTCGGGCTGCATGACTTTGGGATATCATGTACGGCAGCACTAACGCCACAAATGTTAATTTTAAGGTAGTTCGCATGCTTTATCTCCTCATGCATGTAAGTGTATGCATCGTGCATGCTCGAATGTTACATGCTCATTTATGGTCGAGCACTTTCTAGATTTTTCGTGCCAGTATATATTTATCATTCTAAACGCCAACTAAAGTGGTCTTGGAAGACAGAAAGTTCTGCGATGCATTTGATGCTGTGAGCACGTATATGCGACATCATTTACAACATCCAGTTTTTGTCTAAGAGAGAAGTGCATATGACGTTAATAATACGTAGGTTCTCTAGACTATATATAAGGATAGCACAATATGGGATATCGATTAGATGTTATCGATAGAGGTAGACGTATGAATCTTATTTCTATGTTGACAGGATAACAGTGGTTCACTGGGGTTGTATGAATCGAAATCTGGACATACCATTGGCTGAAATTGTGAACATCTGCTTATTATGGGGTTACCAAAAAAGCAAGATAATAAATGGCATTTTTATGTGTTGCATTTCGCACAAGCACCACAACAACAATGAAGTGAGCAAGCAGTGTGCTTACATTTGTGGTTCACATTTTGCGGATTATGCAGCGGTCATAGAACTTTTTCTGAAAGTTGTACTTTGCAACATTTTTGACACAGCAAGCTTTGCACTGGCAGCAAAGACTGCAGTAATCGTGGCAATGTTGTGTATTTTCTGTTGCAGTAAGGTGCATCTATTTCCTATCCTGTGTAAGTTAAGCCATGGAGTTGTCTGGATTTCAAAACTGAGCTTTCCAACTAGTATATTTAACGACCTCTGGTGTAAACAGTGTATTGTGTCTAACTATGCATATTTTGAAGTGTACCACGCAGGTGCAAGTCATAAAAATGAATCTTAGTCACATCATTACACAACCTTATGCACGCTTATGGCATTTATTTAGTCGTCTTCTTTAACTGGGCTTAATATTAAAGTATGGAGAAAATCAGAAAGCGTATTCTACTATTATGTAAAAAAAACAACTTGCTCACAGCAACAGATTATTAAGAAGCAAGAGCCTAGCTTTCGTAACATTGTTTAAGCACGATGTATGAAGCTTATGTCATTGACACTGATAGAGCATTCTTTCTGGGTCTTCTGCTAACTCGATATATTTTGGAGCAAGTACATGTCATTTGAGTGCTCTATGCTTAGTAAGGGTAGGATGCTTGAAGGTTTTGTTGTGTTTACCTTTTTTTAAAGTTTGTAGTGTCCATGGGACGCCTGGCAAAGTTTCTTGGGGAAGCGGAGCTTGACAGGAATGCAGTTGGCACAAGTCCAGAACAAGGTCATTGCTGTTTCTTCAGTGCAACTTTTTCCACCCATGTACTGCCCTTTCAAGGTGCAATTGCAGTAGTGTTGGCATTTCTGAGTTTCTAGAAGGTCCATTTGGGATGTGATTCGCGCACACTTTCAACGTCTTTTGTCGGTGGTGATAGCCATTATTTCGTTCACGGCAGGTAAAAAAAAAGATGCGCAACACGATTGGTGCCCTGCAAATGGTATTCGACATCCCTGCGCTCTACAATGGCTGTGTATTGAACAAGTGGCCCATAACACACGTATAACACAGGTTACACCTTACAATCCAAGGTCTAACGATACATCGATTATAACGACCATATTTTGGTGCACATACCGTATTTACTCGCATAATCCTCGCACTTTTTTGGGTAGAAAATCGATTCGAAGTTGGGGGTGCGATAATTACGCGGGGAAAACTTTCCACGAAAACGTACAGAGCAAAAAAGAAAACGAAATAGCCGCAAGTCGCGATTCTCACGGCAGAACAATAAGAGCACAGGTTCAACATAAGGCAACATTTATTTGAGACACAAAAGGGGCAATAAAATAGACGAGAATTAGAATACTGTACGCAAAGCTTGTGGGCGTTGCAGGCATAGCGGTAGCGTTCGTCGCTCAACAGGAGTCCGCAAAAGGTAAGGTAAGGACGTCAGTATTGGGCTGATGGCCTTTCAATAGAATCGTCCGCAGTTACCTTCTGAAGAAATGAAGTTTACCATCAATCCCAGTCTCAGGCACACGGAAGGCCCAACACGTCTGTCTTGGTGGCTTTCAGCTGCCGTCACCAGTAGCGAACACGAAACTCACCTACTCCGAAGGGCTTTTACCGGCGGCCCTGTTGCCGTTGTTTAGTGCATGATCAATCACTTTCAACTTGAAAGCAGCCGTGTAGCTTCTGTATCGCCCCATAACGTAACAAGATTACAGACATAACATAAAAATCATGCCGCAACGCTCGCTTGCCACTTTGGCTTGGATTGGGTTTAATCTCGGTGCAATAATAGTAGTACACTCTATGCTTAGGAGATGGCGCCAGACGGCGCACGCTATCTTCATCAGTGGCTGGAACGAGCAGAGGACATTATTGCGGCAATTTTCGGGAGTGCGAGAATTATGCGAGTGCAAGGATTACGCGAGTAAATACGGTACATTTTCTTATACTACCCATTCATACTTGGCCCACACATAGCGAATATTTTTGAATGCCTCTCGCTTTTAGAATGAACATTTAGAACATGGTTGCGATGAAAATATGGCCGTCGGGATGAGAGTTTTGGGAAGTCGGTGCCCATTAAACACCTTTGCGTTTACCGAGTGCAGAATGATCGCACGAGCAGTAGAACAACGAGCGCATGTCATGCTTCGCTTATGAAAGCGATTGAGGGAAGGGTGTGGGTACATCCGCTTGATTTCGCTGCGATTTTGCAAAAGCACTTGTCAGAAACGCAAAATCTATGCAGTTCTCTGCACGTCAGAAATGCAAAATTTATACAGTTCTGTGCACACTCTGCACTGTTTTGGGACGCTACATCCGCGCGTGGCTGAGCATAAGCGACGCTCAGCTCATGATGTTCTATTACACAGGGCAGCATGCTGCCTAACATGCAGGTGGTTAATGAATGATTCATGTGCAGGTGGTTAGTTAATGCAAATTAAGTTCTCATTAATTAATGAGGAAGCAGTGGATTTAGTTTTATACCCTATAGTCTTTTCAGAACCCCCCCCCCCCTTTCAACCACTTGCCATGATGGGGCTCAGATCTTGCTCTTCACATTGGAAATTTTTTTGTCAATTGATATTTTGGATGAAATAAGACACTTTCTGTTTTGTTCAGTGTGGTGTCTGGGTTTCTGTTCTGGTTTTGTAACCGGTTGGCTGGCCCTTAGGGGGCGTTGTAGATATGTGTATATAGCTACGCTTGTGTGATATAAAGAGAGTTCCTGCTTGGCTACCGGCTGCTGCATACTTCTGTTCTTTGTGCGTCGCGTCCGACACACGATACTATATTTAGCAGGGAAGAGAAACAGATAGGGAACATTTAAATAAAATTTATTTTTGAAGATTCCTTTTTAAAATTTCTGCAGTGAGTGTCAAAATTTCAAATGTGATTTTTTCAGCTTCACATTTTTTGTTAGCTTGACTAGCCTTACGGAACTTTTCATTATGTGTTTCTAAACCAATTTTAATAAATGTTGTACCGTTAAACTCGTAACAAATCAAACTGTGGAACTATGCTTTTTCTTTTTGGCTAAGTTGAACATATAAGATTTTGTGAACAATAATGTGAGCTAAATACACTTTAGCATTATGGAGCATCAATACAACGGAAAGTTTTTATAGAGTCCAGCCTGCTTATAACGAACCTCAGTGTGACGCGGCATCGTTCGCTGTATCCCGAAGTTCGTAATAAATGAAACACATCTTTTTAAAAAATCTGCGAGTGAAAACACAAACTTTTTAGCCCCAGAAATCCGTGATGCTTGTGTTTCGAAGACCAGAAGAGATAAGGGCGGTCTCGAGTTTATTTAAGACATAAGTGCTCGTTCACCGAGGTTCATGGCGTAAGCTGCATGAGGCACCATGGCTCCAAAGTATCGTCGTTCTCGCAACCCGATTCCTCCAAATCGCTCTTGCCACGTACTTCATTCAAAATGCCCCGATTCGTGCACGGTTCCGCAGTGTCAACATCATCATCGGCCGTAATTAAACCATCGCAACAGATGTCCCACCCACTCTCCCAGGTCGGAGTCGACGACGCGCTGCCACAAATCGCCACCGCAGTTCGGAAGCTTCAGGCTCGGCATTGGTACTGACGTTGACGAAGTTGGCCTCGCGAAAACAGCTTCGCGCGCATGTAGTCGTCACTGCCGCCCACGAAATATTCACCATCTCCACAGCTGAATACCGGTACGCCCGAAGCGGCAAGTTGGCTGCCAGGTAGTCAACAGCTATGAGCAAGCGCTTCGCAATGCGGCAGCTAACCCGCGGATTACACCCTAAGCCAAGCGGTCACACTTTCAACGTTTTGTTGAGCGGCAGGAAAAAGCGTGCAAGGCCTCCCGTCCGCCATCTTGACCACACACGCACACCGAGAGCGAGCAAGAAGCGCACACGCAACACGCATGCCAGAACGCGTGGTACAGCTCTGGGCCCATTTCCTGTCAGAAAACGAAACTAATTCGAGCCAGCATGGCGGGCGCCGCGGAGCGGTAGAGACGGGCGAAGGCGTTGTGATCAAGAGAGGAGAGCAGACTTCCGAGAAAAGGGCAAGGAGTTGTGATAAAGAGAGGGGAGGATGAAGTGGAAGGGCGACCTTGAAAACCAAAACACGCGGGAAGGAGGCAGGTTGGGTAGCTTGCTTGAAAGGTTCGCGAAACTCGCACTTGGAAATAGTGTCTGCGCGCGCAGAAGTCAAAGCATGGCCGCCTGGATCGATGCGTGCGGTGGTGTTCGAAGAATCAGCGGCCGTGGTCAAAAAATCGTTTTGTTGCACCGGCGGGTTGTGTGGTCTCACCAACTTTGATAGTTAGCGATTCGTTCCGTGCAAATTAACAGCCGTTTTCGTGCTTCCACACGCATGCGGAAGGCATGCTGAGACAAGTGTGAAGTGAGCAAGAACAAGTCAAAGCAAGTGAGCAAGCAAGTGAGCAAGAACACAAATCAAATCGCGAATTGTCAGAGCCGGTGGGGTAGCGTACGCGTGTGCACTTGATGCAGACTATCGGATACAGTTGGTGGCCGACGATGTTGGCAGATGGTCTGGTCACTCCAGGCCGGCGACGCTAACGACAGTACCAGTGATCAAAAACTGGGTAGACGGCAGACCGGTCTCCGAAAAATCGGTGGCAGTGTGAAAACACGGGCCTCTACTGGCGATGCGGGGTGTTCAGAGTAGCGGGGGGATAAAGGACGGAGGGGTGCGTAACAAAAAGCAGTCGGGGCATGAAGGAAGGAAACAACTTTCCTTCCGCCATGGGCTGGGGATAACGGCAACTAGAGGGTTGCGGAGGCAGGGTCGGCGTTTAACAATAGAATGTATGGGCACCTCGCCGATGCCTGATCGGTGGTCGAAATTGGTTTCTGAGGAAATCTGCAGACCGCTGACTCCGTTCGCTGCAATCCGATCAGCGGCGCTCGGAGATGTTCGTTGTAAGTGCCATTTTGTGTCATTGAACCAATGTATATTTTCACGGTCACGCGGATTTTGTTCGTTTTAAGCGAAAGTTCGTTTTAAGTGGGGATGTTATATGTGGGCTTGAGTGTATGATGATGGATATAAGCATCAATATAAATAGCAAAGCTCCACATGGCAGATTTTTGAATACAGCTGCATTTCAAACTGAACCAAAAATATAGATAAAAAGTGCATTAATCACCCGTAAGAAACTACCTAACTATACTTTACTTATTTTATTATATTCTGATAAATACTTGAGGTACAATAAAACTAATTACATTTTGGAAAACAGGAGAAAGAAACACATATACACACTTAAGTGCATTAAAATATTTCTAATAATAAAAATTAATTTTAAGACTAGCGTATCCTCTTAAACCAAACAATGTTATCAAATGCAAAAAAGCCATCAATGCAAGACGTGATAACTTTATCTGGAATAAACTTTGTGGGGTCTTGAAATGAGAATACCGACGCTCTCAAAACACATGGAGACGGTAGACACGGTCGGGCAAACCAGGACATCGTGTACATTTACTCAACTATACTTTTAAACCTATCATATCGCCAGACGAATCAAGTACGTCACTAGTTACACGCTAAAACAATCTTATACAATATTCCAATATGCTAAATCAAACATAAGAACAAACACAAGGTAACGCGAAGGTGGCTTCGCCGATGTTTCACTAACTGCGATACAGGAGACGATCCTTCGAGCCAGCTACCGCACACCAAAGAGACTCACTCATGTCTTTTTTGCTGCCACTGCTGGCACGACCTCATCTTTTCATCCACTTTTCTTTTTTCACATTTATGTTACAATTACTTCTAATTACATACCTTATACATTCCCTGATTGTCTGTTACTTCTCACTAATATTGGGTCCTTGCTTTTGTTATTGTTTTGCAGGACACTCAGTCACTCTAAAGAATGCAACACTGTCGTGGTCCAGGGAAGAGGCTCCTGTTTTGAAGGATCTGACTCTGAGTGTCAAAACAGGCAGTCTTGTTGCAGTGGTGGGCTCTGTTGGCTCAGGCAAGTCGTCACTGCTGTCTGCAATCCTGGGGACACTAGAGAAGGTGTCAGGCACTATCGATGTGGAGGTCAGTACGGGATGATACTTGAGGATGGGGAAATAATCTGCCACATTTTGTGTTCTCTGCCACTTGAAAAACTTGTAGGCATTCCTCGTTGTTAATGGTTTAAGTGAGAATGGCCTGTAATTCATGAAAAATTATTTCTTTTTAGCCTTGCTACTAAGCCGTCCATCACTTTTTGTAGCAAAGATATGGAATGTCATGAATCTTTCAAACTCTCATCACATTACTGGTGGCTACTGCCCCTTGATGAGTTCAGCAGAGCCACTTGAATTTTTTGCCACTGCAGCGGCACCCTTTCTTTGGTGGTACTGGGAGGGTAAATGGGAATCGTATATGGGAAGGTGAACGGGAGTCAGAAACGACCGCATTGTAACTGGTCCTGCATTATAAGTTATTACGTTGTAAGTGGTCTGCATTGTACCTGCAGGTGGGTATGTGCCATAAGTATGCAGGTATGTGCCACAGTGGATGGACAGTTTATACCCAACCAGGATCATTGAGAACAGGCATGAGTAATTTTAATGCGTGTGCCAATCAAGTATCCTACCACAAAGCCACGCCAGGTCTTGGAACTATCTATCTAGTAGACTGCAATGTTCGTGAAACATCAATTGTGGTTGCAGTGCTGGCTATTCAATTTTATAAGTGTTACATATGTACTCTTATGATACTGCCAACACGTTGAATTGATGTCAGTTGTAGTTAAATGCCATCTGCTCAAGTTGACTTATGTAGCAGTGTCCATGACTATCATGCTTGTGAGCACCAGCGCTTCATATCAGCCTACATTGGATTGATGTCAGTCGTAGTTAGGTACCATCTGCTCAAGTTGATTTATGTAGCAGGGTTCAGGACTATCATTCTTGTGAGCACCAGCACTTCATATCAGCCTGCCGCTGCTGGTGTTCCAAATATCCATGTTGCTGTTGGCATCTTTACGCAACTGGAAACAACTGGTTTTATATAATATATGTGGCTTTTTAACATGTCTGTGCATGCATTTATACACTCAAACCTCACTATAACAAAGTTGAATCATGCATGAAAATAAGTCCTTTATATGTGAAAGTTTGTTATAAAATTTTATTCCTAACACTATATCTATGGCAAGACCATTTTTTATTTACTATGTTACAACTGATATTTCGTTATATAGAGGTTTGAGTGTACATATCTTTAGCACCACTTGGTAATGTTTCACTCAATAGAAATTACAACAAACTCACCTTCCCTCCGCATGCTTCGTATAACATGTATTTGCCAAAGATTTGGCAAATTTTTTTCTACTTAGCTTTTATTTGATGGATGTGTGACATCTGCCACACAAATTGTTGGTCATGCACTGCTTGGTATGATTGTGGTTGAAAACACCCCTGTAGGTACACTTCTTTCCTTCACACCAAAGAAGAGTCGTGCACAAAGACCTGAAATAATGCTGCTGTTTTACATTTAAGGGCCGCCTGGCGTATGTGCCACAACAGTCCTGGATCCAGAATGCCACGGTCAAGGGTAATGTGGTCTTCATGAATAGACTGGATGAGGACCGTTATCGGGAAGTCATAGAGAGTTGTGCTCTTCTGCCAGACCTGGAAATACTGCCTGGAGGAGAAAATACCGAGATTGGGGAAAAGGTACTCTTTTACACATTTGCTTTTGCTAGTACCATTGATGCTGTGCTCAGGGCTGTCTCTGACTTTCGAGAGAAATTCGCCAAACGACGAGCAATATGTAACCAAAGGTCGCCATTTTTCTTCAAATTTCGCCAATAAGGTTGCCCCTCTACATACGTGTGGTGGGCCTAGTAATAAATATTCCTAATTTTGTATAGCCCCATGGAGTATGGTACCATCGATAAGCCCTAAATTATGTTGACATTTTTAATGCCAGTCACATCACCCGCTTCACCATGGGAGCACTGAAAAAGGGCACTAGCAGCATGAATAATAAAAGTTTGTGATGGTTTCAGTTGTGATGGCTGAACCCTCTTTGTAAGTCTCCAGGTTTCTGCTCTGTAGCTAAGTACCGGCAAGATACAGCTGTTATATACTTTTGTCATGAGGAATAGTGGCAATCTACTTGTCATAATTTGAGAGGGCTTGCCAAATGTGCTTCCCCCCATTCTTATTCTTCCAGTAACTTCGATCTCGTAGTTCAGCTCCTCGGTTATTACCTGTCCTAAAAGACGTAGTTTTTACAACTTCAAGTGCACTATTACCTATCTTGAAGCGCTGTTCTCTTCCAAGGTTGTTGTACATTACTTTCGTTTTCTGCAGATTAATTTTAAAACCTACGTTTTTGCTCTCCTTGTCTAATTCAGTAATCGTGAGTTGCAAATCGTCCCATGAGTTACTCAGTAATGCAATGTCATCGGCGAAGCGCAAGTTACTAAGGTACGCTTCATTAATTTTTATCTCTAACTCCTCCCATTCTAGGCTTTTGAAAACCTCCTCTAAGCGCGCGATAAATAGCATTGAGGTGATTGTATTCCCTTGTCTTACTCTCTTCTTGATCGGTATTCTGTCACTTTCTTTATGGAGCACTATGGCGGCAGTTGATCCTCTGTAAATTTTTCTCAGGATGTTTATATATTGTCACGGGTATAGAAAGGTACCTCAGGCACAGGTGCTGAAATGAAGCAGAAGGAATGAAGACGACGATGTTGTTGAGGGGCTGTGTCTGGACTGTCCTGTTGTCCTGCATCCTTGCACACTGTGTGCAGTGTTAGCCCAACCGGCAATAACTTATAATATACTCCCCGTTACATATTTTTGGTTACAAGGAGGTTTAAAATGCGCGGTTCTCCAACGAGCTTTCAAGGGGAATAGCATTTACTTTGTTACATTGATTATTTCATTATATCCCATTACGTTCTAACAAGGTTTGAGTGTAGACTTTTGGAGACATTATCTCAGGCATTTGCAACGCTGTTTATTTTGTTTTCCGTTATCACCTCTTCCGCGTTGCTCTCAGATAACTTCTTCCTGTATTATCTCGACCCTGGTGTTCCAGCTGCATGAAAACATGAAGGTGGCGTCTTACCGGAAATTTTGACCACCTGTTTATTAACGTGTACCTAAATCTAAAGTTCTCGCCTCTACAATTTTGCCACCATTGAAATGCGGCTTTCACAGCCGGTATAGAGAACTCCACAGGGGCACGGGTGGTGCCACACGGATTTTGATCTTCGACATAAAGGGTGGGCCTTACGTTATCAGAGTAAAAGCTTCAGACGTTCCTCTTCTTAAAACGTGAAACTGCAAGGTGCTCTTGAGTTTAGGCAGCTCCGTAGTGTAGCACTGCTCAATATAAACGACTCGACTTGGTATAGCTATTCACTATACGCAATGTATACAGCTCATAGCTCAGACCATGTGTCCTGTGCCGATTATTTACGTGTTCACGTGAAGGATGTTGCCAGGAAAAACAAAATTTTCATTGTGTAAGCATTTTGGATGTTTCATCTCTACAGAAGCTACCGCCAAAGGCTCGGGCTATTCGTGGCACCGACGAGGTTTGCCAGTGCTATTTTACGTGCCTTAAGAAAATCCACTTTTCTTCCAGCGAGAACAGCGATCAAGTCAAACCTTTCTCAGTGGTAACTCTAAGTGAAGTTGTTTAAGCGTCACAACAAGTGTTTGATTCTGTTTCGAATCCGAGAATACAAAGCACTAAACACGTTCTCTGTCATTGCCGTAATAAGAGACGCACATAAATCTTTCTTAGTTTGTACCAACTGTTGCCTGCTATTTTGCTTCTTATTTTAAAAAACAGCGTGAATTTTCACAAGCCAAAAGGTGTCATCACAGCACTGAAGGAAGCATTTTCAGCACGGCCACTTTGGCCTGCTGTATTTCGTGAACAATGCAAATGAGGACATATAATATTGAAATCGTGTATTGAGCAACATGTTGTACGTACTTTCATAAAAATTTTGGTTAAATAATCTTGGTTAATGTATAATGAAACAAGAAGAAAAAATTTCAACACGTTTACAGTTCATAACTAATTCGCCTGCGAAATCGGAAGACATTACGGCCAGCAATAACGAGACGCGCATGCCGCAATCTGGGATCTGAGAATCTGGGATCAGTTTTTATAAATAAAATTTTCCGTTCCGTGTACCACTAATATACCCTCATAACATATAAAAAAAACAGACAAAGCAAAAATATCGTTCTGACACGAATGTTCGATCTCTCATGGAATCATTCCTACTTCAAGTTTGAATACAATTTTCAGTTTTGTTTGTTGTTCTTGTTGCTGTGCAATTTGAGAAACCAAACTTGTGAAAAGAAATAAAAACAAAAAAGCTGTAATTTTGCAAAAAATAAATGCGTTTTTCGACTCGCATCTTCCTTTAGCTGTAAGTCATGTTTTCTTCCCTCAATTCACATAGGATGTTGGCAGTGGGCATAGATATAACGTGTTGGGTTGCACGACACATTGTTTTATGTTGGCATATTGTACAAGATGTTTTGGTAGGTGACTGAGCATTGTAATTGAAAAAAAAAACGGCCACAAGAACTATAGGGAAGTGGGGTGAGACGTCTACTGTTCACCTCCTTGCAGTCCTGTGGGCAGTCAGCATTAATGAGTGCTGGTGTTAGCATTGGTGTGTACTGATAAACATTTTTCAGGGCATCAATTTGAGTGGTGGCCAAAAGCTGCGTCTCAGCTTGGCCAGGGCAGTTTACCATGATGCGGACGTCTACCTCCTGGATGACCCATTCAGCGCGGTGGATGTGCATGTAGCAGCCCACCTATTTGAGCATGTGGTGGGGCCCACTGGAATCCTCAAATCAAAGGTAACTCCTTCTACAAGTTTCTGTTTGTCGGCACTTTTGATTCGTTGTCGTAAATGAGCCCAGTTCGTTGACGCTTTTCTGAACAACAAAAGAACCTCTTGATCACATTTAGCCTTTCTTGCTATTTAATTTACTACACAGATAAACTGGAAGGTCCTCTGACCTGGATGATTATTAAGTGGCAGCAGAGGTACAAAGTTCATGGAGAAAATGTGGCAATGTGCATGCTTAAGCTGTCGAGTCTCTCAGTGCGCAGCATTCATGTTCATTCCATCTGACGGGCGTGCTTGCTTTTGCACATTGGCTGGTTATATGTGGCTGCCACCACGAGTATGACACAGCAGCCTGGAACCCCTTGGTCTTATTTTATTCTAACTACGGAAAGCTCAAATGGCCCAGATCGCTATCGTTAGCAGAATCTCACGACTGAAAAAGTTCATACAGGGTGTAGCCGTGCTAATGCCTATACCGTTGTGGCAGAGTGGTATATAGCGCCATATATAAAGTACTCCCTGTCATGATGCATGCCAAAGTGTTGCCTGCGCAGCAGACGCCTGAACACTTGTTGCTAGCAGGCATTTCCCCAGTAAAGAGTTCAGTTTTTACCAGTTTGTCAGCTACCTTCTTCTCCGTGACAACGGTGTGCTCCTCTGTTCACATACTGGGCACTCCAACAAACCTTAAGTGAAGCCCACATTGTGAAAAAGGGACCTACATGCCATCCCGGGCAACCGAGCTAGCCAAAACAAAGACTGCATGTAATATTGTCATGCCTGAAAAGAAGCTCTTTGGGAAAGAAGTTCCGTGCACTTAGAAAAACTGACGCAGGTCTCACAATGCAGCAGTGACAAAACCGAAAAGACCAAGTGAGAGAGGGCTGTCCTCAACGACCTTTTTCTTTGTTTCTCTTGGATGCAGGCACGTGCTTGCCATAGTTAGGGGTGCAACAGCTGCGCCAATTTGATACAATTTGATTGTACCAATTTGATTGTACATGCCGCGCCAGTAATAGCGATGGTGAAGGCGTTCATATGTTTTGAACACCCCGGCGTGGCCACATTGCGGATCGTCGTGAAGAGAGGCACATACTTGTGATCGTAAAGTGCGCGGAATGACCAGTAGCCACTGGCGGCCATCGGGAGCGTAGTTGCGTCGATGAGGAAGTTGATCGCGGATGGCGAAATGGAAAGCTTGACGTCGGAGGGATCGAGATACTGGAAGGTTGGGCGTGCCAGATAGATATTCGATAAGAGATGCGATCCACGGGTCACGACGTTGTTCGGTGGCAATCGAGTTGAGATTTAGCGATGACAAGGTCTCGAGGCAAGTGTTTCCGCACGTCTGATCTGGTGGTAAAAGTGAGCGGGACAGGGCATCAGCGTCAGAGTGTTTGCGTCCGCAGCGGTATACAACGTGAATGTCGTACACCTGGATGCGGAGTGCCCATCGCGCAAGGCGGCCAGAAGGGTCTTTCAAAGTGGAGAGCCATTAAAGCACATGGTGATCAGTTACTAGATCGAATGGGTGGCCGTATAAGTATGGCCGGAATTTTCCAAGCGCCCACACCAGAGCCAAACACTCTTTTTCTGTCGCACTGTAATCAGTTTCGGCTTTCGTCAGAGTGCGGCTACCGTAGGCTACAACGTATTCTGAATAGCCGGGCTTTCGTTGAGCGAGGACAGCGCCTAGCTTGACGCCGCTGGCGTCGATGTGCACTTCGGTAGGAGCCGTCGGGTCGAAGTGGCGAAGAATAGGTGGGGAGGTGAGCAGACGGCTTAGAGTAGTGAAGGCAACGTCACATGCAGGGAACCAGGAGAAGAGGTTCACGTCACCGCAAAGAAGCTGGGTTAATGGTGACATGATAGATGCAAAATTGCGAACAAAGCGCCGGAAATACGAGCATAGGCCTACAAAACTGCGAAGTTCTTTCATGTTTGTTGGCTTGGGAAATTCTGCGACTGCTCGAAGTTTTGCTGGGTCAGGTAATACGCCGTGTTTGGACACGATGTGGCCTAGTATGACGAGCTCGCGTGCAGCGAAGTGGCATTTTTTCAGGTTAAGCTGCAGGCCATCGTTGGTCAGACAAGTCAAAACGTGCCTGAGGCGAAGGAGGTGCGTAGGAAAATCATGGGAGAAAACCACGACATCACCGAGGTAACAGAAGCACATATTCCACATGAGGCCACGTAGCGTATTATCCATAAAACGTTCAAACGTGGCAGGTGCGTTACAAAGCCCAAAGGGCATGACGTTAAACTCGTATAGTTCGTCTGGTGTAATAAATGCCGTTTTTTGGCGATCGGCTTCAGCCATTGGGACTTGCCAGTAGCCAGACCGCAAATCTAGCGACGATAAAAATTCCTCTCCGTGAAGGGTGTCGATGGCGTCATCAATGGGCGGCAAAGGATAGACGTCCTTGCGGGTTATCTTATTCAAATGACGATAGTCCACGCAAAATTGGACAGATCCGTCTTTCTTATGCACGAGGATGACAGGAGACGCCCAGGCACTGTGAGATGGTCGAATGACGTCTCTACGAAGCATATCTTCGGCTTGATCGTTCATGATGCGGCGCTCTTCAGCGGAGTTACGGTATGGTCTTTGACGCAGTGGCTGGTGTAGGCCAGTGTCAACATGATGTTTGACTTGTGACGTGCGGCCCAGTTGAGGCTGCGACACATCGAAAGAACTCCTGAACTCTTGCAGAAGATCCAGCAGGTCGGCATGTTTGGCAGGAGTGAGAGTGTCGGCGATGGCGCTGGAAAACGTATCATTGGACGACTCCCCGAGTTCCGACAGTGCTTTTGGGTGGTCGCAGTAGTCATCCGGGACATCAACCAAAGCCGAAGGGTCGAGATCCTGCACGCGGCCGAGACATTCCCCCGCAAGCAAAGTGACAGGTGTGGAAAGCGGATTGCTTACGAACATATTGCTTTTTTCGGCGGCAAGGTCAATTGTTGCGAAAGACAGCGGCAGAGCTCGACGACTCTTGAAGATATCGGCAGGCATAAAAAGGCATGTAGCGTCAGTGTAGGCATTGCATGAAACGGAAACAAGGGCGAAATTTCCAGGTGGAATATCGGTATCTTCATGAACGAGCAACTTTGCCGGCTGATGAAGAGCGTCAAGTAATGGGACATTACACAAGGGTGAAAACTCAACTTCGGCGCGAGCGCAGTCGATGACGGCATTATGACGAGATAGGAAGTCCCACCCGAGGATGACGTCATGCGAACAGACAGCGAGAACAATAAACTCCACGATGTAAAGAATGCCTTCGATGGACACTCTTGCAGTGCACGCTGCGAGAGGCGTTACTTGCTGTGCGCTTGCGGTGTGGAGCGACAGTCCCGAAAGGGGCGTCGTGACTTTGCACAATAAACGGCAGATATTAGCGGCAATAACAGAAACAGCTGCGCCGGTGTCCACAAGGGCGAAAGTACAATAACCTTCAACAGTTACTGCGACCACGTTAGCAGGAGAGAGGCGAGGAGTTAGACAGTTCGAAAACGGTGCAGTTCTTGCCTCTTAAACTGCGGTGCTTAGTTTTCCTTTTCGGAGGGTTCGGGCCGGCGACGCATGGGGGAGGGTGATCGCCGATGAGAAGACGGTGCGCGCTGCGGCTGGAAGTCAAGGTGGTCAGTAGGGACATAGCGAGTTGGTGACGAGACCGGCCCGTATTGGTCGAAGGGTTGGCTGCCGGGTTGCGACGACCGGGCATAGTTGCCGAACGTCTGAGGTCGACGGCGGCAGTAGCGGGCAACGTGTCCGGGAGTGAAGCAGGCGTAGCAAATCGGTCGGTTATCGGGCGTTCTCCATGGATTGGCGACTGGTGGTGCCGCCCAAGGTGTAGTATAAGCAGCCGGGTGTGCGCGCTGTGAGCGCGTGGTGTGGGGCGGTTGCGGAAGCCTACGCACAGCGTCTGCATATGTGAGCGGGGCGGCTAAGGGCTGCATCTCTTGCAAACAGGCGACAGGAGGAGCCACAGGCTGCGCTGCATACGTTAGGAGCGCGGCCACAGGCTGAATCGCTGGCGGATAGGAGACAGGGGCACCTACCGGCTGTGCGACACGCGGGCAGTGTACACGGCTAGATAGAGGCGGCTCGTGGTGCGCAAGGGGAACAGCTTGTGCAACCTCTTCCGATATAGCAGTGCGAAGCGGGGCGGGTAGACGGGTGGCGGTCTCGTGAGCAAAAGGCACTAGAGAAAGTTGGCGGGCGGCTTCCTCACGGACGAAGGCTCGGACTTGCTGAAGCAATGGTGAATTGTCAGGCATGGTGTCGAAACTGGACAGCGACTCACCAGCGCGCTTAGGTTGTCGAGTCAGAGAGCGTTGCTTCTTCAACTCGTCGTAGCTCTGACACAAGCTGACGACTTCAGAAACTGTGCTCGGATTTCTAGCCAAGAGCATTTGAAATGCGCCATCGTCGATGCCCTTCAGGATGTGTTTGACCTTGTCCGACTCGGGCATGGTGTCATTCGCGCGTCAACAAAGGTCGACGACATCCTCAATATAGCTGGTGAAATTTTCGCCAGTCTGCTGAGAGCGGACGCGCAAGCGCTGTTCTGCCCGCTGCTTGCGGACAGCCGGCCAACCAAACACTTCAGCACATGGCGTCTTTGTGTTGCTTCTACACGGAAGTTCGAGCTCATTCATCGTACATCCCTTTGTTATCCTGCACAAGGATCAGACACAAGCTTTTGACTATGAGGACGACACGAATCAATGCAGGCATGAGTCTTTGTGCTTCCTTCGCTTCATAAACTTTGTATTGCGACATTCTGAGATGAACTAGATGATCTGCTAGCGATTTTATAGTTACGTTTAACCTAAGAATCATAGCAAAGAAACCTGAGAGTCATTTTAAACACTAATGCGAGCACTTAGAGCGCAGCTGGACAATGACCTACATATTCGCTTGTCTTCATTTACATTTCACCAATTACTTAGAGAGTTGTCTGAAAATTTAATGCTAGTGCATACTCCTGAAACCCCTTAAAGCCAGCTATAACAAAACATACTAACCTATTACCCATTCACATGTGCTGCTTAAGGAATGCATTGAAATTCTACTCACCTCCAGTCTGTCGTTAGCACTGCTGCAGGAACGTCTCGTGGGTCACCACTGCTTTCTGTTTCAGCCGTTTCTGAAGTTCTCATCTTAGTGATTACATACTAGCACCTTTAAACTTGTGAAACATTGCTGTGTTTTGACCGTGTGCCGTGAAGAACAGCAATATCCTGTATACTGTGCACATACGTTGCATACACCGCTGCAGACCCCACACACCAACATGGTGGTGAAAAATCGTAGGCACTAGAAGGTGCTGTGGTGGAGAAAATGGCAGCCTCCTTATAAAATGTTTTTATAGTATTGCATCATTAAGTGTGAGGCTGGGGCTTCTGAAAAGCAAAAATGCCAGTGTGTAAATTAGTATAGCTTTTCTGACTAGCATTGAATTGCTTTGTGTGAATAAACTCTTCAGCTTTATGTGACATCAAATAATTATTTTTTTGTATAGACAAGGATTCTAGTGACACACTCAGTGACTTACTTGCCTCAAGTGGACTGGATTGTGTTGCTCAACCATGGAGTAGTACAAGAACAGGGCACCTATGCTGACCTTGTGGGCCGTGAAGGGAGCAAATTTGCAGAATTTATTCAGCACCACGTCAAGGCGCACCCTAGTGCCAATAGCTTAACTGCTGCCAATGGCTCCAGGAACAGGTGTGTATGCAGGATTTCTCCACTGCAAATAGTATTTGGTTTCTTAAACTCGCTCTTGTGTGTTCACCTAAGATAGCACATGTGTTTTTGAACCGCACACCACGTTCCAGTGTCCTTGTTGGCACTGTGGCTGAGGATGGTCATGATGTTGAGTTGTAGCTGAGTCCTTTGTATTTCGTTGGCAATGTTGTACCACACACTGGTTGCACAGTTCACATGGTGTGGTGCCTGGCCAACACTACTGCCTTGAAAATTACATCTCTTAGCATAACTCTTTGTCCTGCATGGTGAAAGCAGTTTGAAACAATGGCATCATTTTGTGCTAGAATACTCTACTGCCCCATAGAACGCGGGGGTTTGATTGAGGCTGAAACCCTGATATTTATTATGTGATCTCCAATTAAGGTCATACGGGGATTTTTTTACTGCACACCACGTTTTCTAGGGCCATCATCTGATCAGGCATTCGAGGTTTTCCACTTAGTAACTCTGATCTTGTTAGAAATTCCACGATATCTGAGGATGCATTAGTTTATTTAACACTTGCTGCTGTTTGAGTGTTTGGGATCTTTGGAGTAGTTGGTGCAAGCGCATCTAAAGTTTAAAAAGTCTAAAATGAATAGCGCCAGCTTTGGTGTAAGCACGCTAGTGTTTTTTTGAAACAATTTGTAGGGAACGCAGATCAAAGGTAGGAGTTTTACTCTTGAATTAGAGTGCGCCAAATGGCATTTACTGGGCGATCCTTATTACACATATGTAATTGCACCAAAGTCTCGAATTTGATGGCATATACAACTGGCACATCAAAACAACGGGGCAAACTGTATGAAGCAAGCATTATTTAGGAGTAAAAACAGGGCTCAGGCACACATCTCGATAATGCCATCCATGGTGGGGTTTTTGTTGACACAACATTACAGTAGGAGCTAGTCATGTATTGCAATGTTTGCAGAGTCCACAAAGCGCTTATATTCGCAGAGGCCTGTAACTTTAAAGCCATTCAGTGGTGATTCATCGAATGCTCAAGAAAAATTGCTGGTAGGTGATTGCACCTACAGCACAGCAAAGGCAATACTCACTAATAACTACATGGCTCTAATAGTCTGTCACTTTCTTTTTGGGCATTGCCAAAATGAATCTTGGAAAACCAACGAGACATATGGAACTAAACAGAATTTTTTGTGCATTGTATCTATAGATCAGTATGTAAATGTTAGGAAATATTTCTTCTGAAATGTCTCTTTTTCATTGTTCATGATTCAGACTAGCTTTCTCGTAGTGCCTTCCGCCAGCACATTTGGGTAATTTCACGCCGTCATCGCTTGCTGCAAATATGTTTTAAAAGTCTGCCCTGCTCAATCTTGTGTGTGTGAGGGTGTAGTGTTAAATTTTTTATTTTCTTTCTTAAAATGTTTTGGCATTAATAAATTTCTGCCTCTTGTTTAAAGCAGCTGCAATTTATTTTAATATGCAGTGCTGTCAATGGTGGGCCCGCTGTGAAAAGACCATCTTACATATATCTATGTTAAATGTCTGCCCCTTGTCTCCCAGTGTCTTAGCAAAACTTGAAATTTAGTGAGATGGTGCATAGCTAACGGAAAAATTCTGAGTGCAAGTACAAAAAATTCACAAAAGTCCTGTCTATCTTGCTCTCATGAATGTCTTGTTTTCGCACTCGAATCGTCCCCGTTATTTTCCAGTGTGAATCGCTAATGGCTAGAACAGAAAGGGAAGCTTGCTATAGCATGTAGTTCCCCCTTGTATGCATATTCAAGTGCTTGCATGGAAGCTGTACTTGTAGTAGATCTCCTTTTCAAGGACACGCACAAAACAATAGTCTAGAACTGTATTGTGAAAAAGGAAAAAAAATGGTAAAGTTTTCACTAAGTCACTCAAGGCTTGAAACGGCGAAACTGGATGATTATCAAGTCATATATAGTTGCTTCTTGGTTTTAGCTTCTCAGTTGCCAAGCAGTTTGTACTGATTCAGAAATTTAATTCAGTACCAACGCCTTTCTAAGGCTACCAATTGAGCTGACCAAGCAATTGGCAGTGCTAGGGTGGGAACACATATTTCAGTCAAAAAAGTTCAAGTGGTCCAATTGAAAAAATAGCAATTGGCATCAATTGGGTTTCAACCCATTGTAATTTTGCCACTGGTTAGAAATGTATAAATTATGACTAATTGGTGAACCAGTTTACATCTAATTGGTTATAACCATATAGACAGAACTGGTGGCTGATTGGTTGACCAGTTGATGTAGGCTGAGGTCCAACTGATCATCCAATTGAATCTAACTGATGCCTAAATGGCCAACCAGTTAAAGTGAACTGGTGTGCAACTGGTAATCCAGTTAATTGTAAATGGTCACCCACTTGAAACTAGGTGATTGAAACTAGGTGGTGCCAGTTGAAGAAAGCCGGTGTCCAACTGGATGGCCAGTCGAAGGTACGTGTATTCAAATGGTTAAGCAATTGAATAGATGTGGTCATTCAATTAAAACTAACAGGTGCTCAACTAGTCAGCCAGTTGAAATAGACTGGTTCCCAAGTGGTTAACCGGCTAAGCACAAGTGGTCATCCAATTAAAACGAACTGGTGCTTAACACGAAGAGCCTTTATTAGACAACAATAGTTGGGCGAAAATGTTTCATACAGCGTGAGCTTCATAGCGCAGCTCCCAATTTCTGCCAGTAAGGGTATTTGTAGTGAAACGGCTGCCCATTCTGCTGCAGCTCCTGGAATGGAGGTCCCTGATATATTCTTGTTGCTAAGAGCTTTTATTTGTTCCGCGTTGTATCAGCAATTATGCAGCCAGGCTGCGTGAAAGAAAAATGTAAGGAGAGGTTAACACACTAGTCTAAAAGGCTGCAACTGCACGCTCTGTCACTTTCCAGCACGAGTGGTTTGAGATAGTGCACACGTGAGCATTCGTCCTTTACGGTCATGCAGGCCAGCATCGACAGTCCAATTCGGAGCGCGTCATTCGGCTGTTCCAGATGAGTGTGGTGACCTTTGCACGAAGGATGGAAATTTTAGCGATGTAACAAGGCTTACCATGTACAGTAGCTCCCACACATCATGCTTGCTGCGCTTGTGCACAGTGCCCGCTGCAGTCACGAGCCAACACTAGATAGGGTAACGAGCAAAATGTGCAAAAGGTGCTAATAATACAATGATTAAAGTCATTCAGAAGTAAAATACTTGCTTTCGTTGGGGCGAAATAGGGCTGAATCAACGGATCATGCCAACATGATTACTGCAAAGATGCTGAATATAAAACACGCTGGTAAAGCTTGTGACCTCCTGTGTCTGCTGTGACTGGCTGTGGCAAAGAAGCGCTGTTCAGTCGTGATGACGATGCTGATGGAACTTGCCGCAGCGCATGCACTTTTATGAAAATATGAATTTCACGACTTTTTTTTTTTTTCAAATAATACAAAATTTTGTAATGAGAAATTATTTTTAATGTTTATTTTTACTTTACTTTATCGCTTTGAATGCAATGTTTTTGGAAGGGTTGCTAAAACTAAATGAACGCTTCTTCAGCCACTTTTTCACTATATTTTCGTATCAATAAGCTGTAGCGGCTGCTCGTGTCGGAAAGATGTGAAGTGGCAATTAAAGTTTGTTGCAGATATAGTACTATAGTAAAGTGCTTTATGATTTTCGAAAAAATATTGCAAAATCTTTACCACCTCACTCATTGCCAACTTCACAGAACTTGCACATGACACTCTATAGGGTTAACCAGTTGAAGAGAACTAGTGTTAGCTAGTCAGCCAGTTGAAATTAACTGGTTTCAACCATGTCAACCAGTTGAACACTTACAACATAAACTCTTTACAACTAGAATGTTTCCAATAAAGGGTCTACTCCGATTGGAAAGTCGTTTCCAATTTGGATGTGTACATTCGATTGGACCAAGAGGCATTCCAATTGAAAGGCCAATTGAAATTCACTGTTTCAATGGTTTATCAATTGGGATGTGTGCAACCAATTTGACTGACAAGCATTCCAATTAGGAGACCAATTGGAAACTGGTGGACTTATTGAAATGACCAATCAAAACTGTGTGGTCCAATTGGTCCTCCACATTGAAGTACCAGATTCCTGTTGATTTCCAATTCATTCCATTGAGGGCCAATTGCTGAAAAGTGGTGTGACCAATTGGACCCATTCACTTTTTTGACTGGGATCTGTGTCCATGTGCTTCCATCATAACTGAAGCAGCACAAATTTCTTGGCAACTATGAGGCCTTCAATTAGAGACACAGTAGTGGCTTTTTCGGGCAAAGAAATAACGAGGATAAGGGTCAAGGAGAGTTCATACCTTGACCCTCCACTCGTAATTTCTTTGCGCAATATAGGCGCAACTGTGGCTTTTGATAGAACATGATTCGGCTAGTCCAACAACCTGTACTTCTGTGAGGCTTTCTTTTAGAGAAATTCATATGGATTCTCTTGTGGCTTCGTGCTACAAACGGGCGATTGTCAATTTCTCTTTCTTATGATGTTTACCGATATTTGTATCAGTTACCCATTGGTCACAAGACTTAATGAGATAGTTGTAGTTTAGTGTTAATGTGATGACGAGGTTAATGGAATGGCATTACGGTGCTGCAAATGTTGCTTGTGGAAGGCAAGTTTTAGTATAGTGGAATAGCATTTACATGCTGAACTTGTGACTGCAACAATTTCAAGTGGAGGATGAATGCATTGAGACAATGTGTAGAGAAAAAAAAAAATGAAAATGCTCACCTGTATTTCTGCATGCAGCAGTATCTAAACTTTGAATTTATTATTTAAAAAAAATTTTAAAGTATGAAGTGTCCACGAAAAAGCAAAATTTATATTGTTACAGTGGGTTCAATCTAGTGAACCAACAGCAGTGACAACAACAACAGAAGGATGAAGAGAACAATGCGCAGTACCGGCACGCACTTGCCGTTCATCCCCTGTTAATAAACCTCTTCAACCTCATTTGTAAGTCTCGTGATCGAGGGGTCGAGGTGCTGGGTAACCCGAGTCCCTAACTACGGAATCTCGATACCTTGGCCCTCTTCAGAGTCGTTTTTTGCAAGACTTTCACCAACCTCAACAGGAGAGATGCCTCTGGAATCCCAAGTTTCGAGGACGGTGGCTTCTTTGCATCCTTACAATGAGCCGTCGAGATTTGGCGAGACTGGCGAGAAGGACGTGGTTGAAGCAGTACAAGCGAGTGAGCAAACCTAGAGGCTGGGACTCCGCCGCTCAGCTATTGTATGTCGTGCTCTCCCTCACCAACACTGCCCTCCTGTGGTATGAAACCACGACTATATGCTCTCCACGAGGAAGACCTTTGTAGACGAATTGAGCAAGTGCTTCGGAGACACCACAATGAAAAAAAAAGCGGGTGAACACACCCTGTCTCAAAGGGCTCAGTTACCTGGTGAGACTTGCACCACTTACATCGAGGAGATCATAAAGCTCTGTAAGCTTGTTAACCCCAGTATGTCTAAAGAAGTCTAAGTTGGACATCTTCTTAAAGGCATAGTGGAGGATGTGTACCAGTTCTTGATCTCTAGAGAGAACATGACCTCTGTGACCGACGTCATTAAGCACTGCCGTACCATTGAAGCCCTGAAAATGCGTCATATAGCACCGAAATTTGGCTGCTTGGCTAACGTCCCGACTGTAGCTAGCGTCTACGCTAACTTCCCCGCCGACGTGTCATCGACATTACGACAGATAGTACGGGAAGAGCTGCTCCGGTGCTGTGAAATAAGCCATTGCAGCAGTGATGACTACTCCCATTGCAACCAACCTGGACTACCTCCCACCTTGTCCCCACCATTTATCAGCGCGGCGAACATGGACAAGCCGGCAAATCGATCTTTCTTCCCCAACGAGCAGTAGCAACAAAACACCTATTCCGCGCAGCGATTCCGACTATTTACTCGTCCACAACGAGATGCAGGTATTGCAATGATCAGGGCAGATATTCCATGCCAACTAACAGAAACGAATGGTTTGGGCAGCATCGCGCATTTTGGCCTCCTCCTGTGCATGTGCTGTATCTGCGGCGTCCTAGGTCACACCTCATGATTTTGTGACCGTCGACAGAAATTTCGAGAAGCACCTTCATGAGGTTTCTACCATTCTAGCAATTGTTCCTTTTCAACGTCATGGCCAACACGCCCTACTTCCAGTCATAAATTTCACCAATGCAACTTCCGAAACTCGTCACCAGCCTCCAACCGCAGCTGAACGCCACCGCCTGCTCCACGTGCTCCGCTGTTGCCGTTGCCACCACGTCGCTTCCCGTTACCACCACCAGAAAACTAGGCAGTGCGGCTGATGGAGGCGAGGTTGCTGGATTCTGTGCGCTGCCAACTGATATACCTCCGTCAGTCCACATGCTGAAAAACAAAGTTCATGTGTGTGTTGACAATGATGAGCCTTAGTTTTAAAACTGTACAGGGGAAAAAGGTTATGTTTTCATGGAACAAAATGTCGTCGTTTTGTAGTGTTAGTGGTGATGCGTACATTGTGCCCGGTTGGCATTTGTACTGCTGATGTTTGTGCAGCAATGTATTTACCACTGAATTCGCCGTAATTGAATTCGCCGTAACTCACGATGTTATTTTAGGCCTAGATTTATTGCGGGAGTGTCGTGCTATAGCTGACTGTCGAAGTGGGGAGATTTCGGTACACCACGAGCTTTTGACTGAACTCGTGGAAAATTTGCCACGTCAAGAAGTGTCTTCTGTATTGTCCATGATTTAGTGATTAATGTCATGCTTTGGCTGCAACTAACATAAACACAAGGTAAAGGAATACAAAACAAGCACAAGCGACTTGTGCTTGTCGTTGTGCGTTCCTTTACCTTGTGTTTGTGTTATTTGTGGCCAAAGCGTGTAATTAAGCAAGTACCAACTAGGCCAACAATCAGTTAGGTAGTGATTCCTGCACGGTGTAGCATGTGCTTTCTAGTAATTTGCTCTGGTACAGCTTCTACTACATTTGACGCCGCAACAGAACCTCTACACTCAGCTTGTGTGAAGAACGATGTGTTGGTGCCACATTGCTTGGTGTTGGTAGTTGAAGAATAATCTGGATTATAATGAGGAATTACGGGGCCCAGCTCATACCTCTACCTTCTAGTATGAAGCTGGTACTCTTCAGGGAGGGAGTACTGACGTTAGTTTTTGTTGTACTTCATGTCTTCACCAGAAAGTCATATTCATCAAACCATCTCGCCCTCCCTTACTAAATTTGGTTTACCCCAACTTAATGAAGAGCACCCAGATGTAGGCAACTAGCGGCTGGATGGACGGACTGATGGACTAAAAGTGCCTACAGCACGCGAAGAAATGCCTCACCCATAAAAAACATTAATCAGGGGCCAGGTATGTATGTTTAAAGTATGGCTTCACAACAGTGGGGACTTTTCTTTTTTTGCGTAAGTGGTTTCGTGGCACAGCAGTTGTGCACTGTAGTGATACCATTTTTGCAGGGTGTTGATATGTCAAAAGTATGTTAATGTATCATTTGAATGCTTTGAACTTTCATGCATTTTTAATTTGTATAGAAGCAAATTTGAAGGTGTCAAATATGTTTGATTATTTCCCTTTGCTTACTTTCCCTAGGTTCATTGTCTGTTGTATTTGTTGTGTCAGGCTACTTGCTCCATTTCTCTCTGCTGAAAAAGTTGCCTGATAGCTTGTTCTTGTGTGCTTGCAGACCTGTTGATGAACAGAAGACAGGAGTTGAGGCAGACAAGTGCACCCTCGTTGAAGAAGAGACCTTGTGCACTGGATATGTAAGCTCGTATATAGGTGTTTTCTTTCATGACAGCCACATGCTATAGACAAATGGATATTTGAGGTGTTACTTTTTAACAACTGTCTTGTTTGTTTAGGTAACTTTAAAAATAACAAAACTGTCATTGGGAAGGATGTAATGTGTTATAGTTACACATACATAGAGCATCATGTATATTTAACCTAGATACTATAACTGATGTGAGCTCAGCGGACTGCTCATAACACATAGGAAGCCTAAGTATAAATAAGACTTTATTGGAATTAACAGTGATGAAATAGAAGGGAGCGATAACACAAGCGAGGCTGACATTCACATCGCCAGTGATCACAACAAGTACGATATCCCACTGCGTACATTTGCACTTTTGAACGTCATAGTGTACAGTCGCGGCCACGTCTGTGTAGAGCACGCGAGCAGCCTGTTTCTGCTCTGCTGCGCGAAACCTTGAGACAGTATCGGGCTGTGACATGCTCAGCCTGACAACTAGGCCATACATTCTCCCGTTACACTACATCAGAGCCGGAAACTCCCTCAAGGTTTTGACCTGCAGAGCAAAAACCGGCTTCTCGCGCACTCTACACAGACGTGGCCACAGCTGTACACTCACAAAAGTAGGCTGTTTATTTATGATTTCAATAAATGGTAGTTGCATTGCTGCTGCAATTGGTCAAATGGCTAAATCAGACACATTTCTTGCTAGCATACTTTTCAAGTTGAATTGTACTCATGAATTTAGACGCGACACCAAATTGCTTATATATTGACTGGTATGTGCAATTTCTGAAGATAACCACATCACGTCACGTTGAATCTGGTCTCGAAAAATAATGTTGCTTCTATGCATTCGAGTTAAAATATGCTTACAATAAGCCCGAATTGAAGACGGTGGGACGAAAATACATGTGTGTTACTTAGCCATGAATTTTTCCTGTTTCGATTCGTGAGTACTGTACATCGTGTGTCAGAGAGCAGCCACCAAAGCAGAGTGGTGTTCCTGCTGACATTGAATAAAGGGAAAGGTTGAACCTGAGTGTTCTTGCCAGTGATTGAATGAAGCAAACAGCGACATACTTTTTTTTACGCCAGTCGACATTGCTTGTCAACAACATCCCTTTACTGACGGTTGTGATGCTTATAAAATAAATGAGAACTGGTTGTGCTTCCTGCTACTGCCTCTATAGCTGCTTGTAGCTTGCGATGCGACCAAAGAAAAAGTAAAAATTGGGTGCTGATGCAGCGTAAAGTACTGTCGGCTTCTAAAGTTTGCTGGATTTGCAGTGCCTAGCGTAGCATCGCAAAACTGCATTGCCGCGCGTCACCTGCAATGATGCGACGGCTGTTAAGAATATCAGCCACAGTCTTCGGGATTACATTCGGAAATGGCACGTTGTCTAAGTGTGCCGTTGTTAATAGCTGAGGCCCCGGCCAATAGTCTCAACACCAGTCGCATCACGGTACATGACTCAACAATGCTGTTTTTCACTTTGTGGAAGTGCTATCACTCCTTGTAAAGTCATTTGCACCTCGTGGCACTGATGTGTCTCGCAGATAAGCCACACTCAGTGTTAACAACGATCTAGCAGTAGGTGGCGCAGTGCTTGCGCAGGTTCACCATCATCATCATTATGGTTAGCGTGGTAGCGCCAACAGAGCCTCTTGGCGACGAAGCCAGGTGAGCGCTTAGAAAGCATGAGTGAGTCTCTTTGGCGGCTGGCGTGGAGGGTCATCTCCTGAGGGGGGGTCTGCAGGATGCAGCAGCCGCGGGTCTTGTCCTGTGGGTCCGCTCTTGGTGAGTCTAACATCAGCGCCGCTGCCTATGCCTTGGAATGTTGTATAATGTTATTTTAGCATGTCACTAGTGACGTATTTGATTTGGCTGGTGATTTTGTCATCTGTAAAAGCAGTTGAATAAATTTATGTGATGTTTGTTTTTGTTCAATCGTGTCTACTGTCTCCGTGTGTTCTGAGAGTGGCATTCTCATTTTGAGACGCCTTAGTTAGGCAATGCGCTAAATCTAATCGCAGAAGCCGTGGTCGATAGCCTTATACCCATTGCGTCTCGGTGACACAGCAATGCAGTTTACAATGATTTGCCATGTGCTGCAGATCTTGAAAACTTTTGCGGCCGACAGTACAGTGCAGTATGATGTGCTAGGCATCGCTTTCATCCCTGCAGGTGACAACTCTTTGTTGTGAAAAAATAAAAACAGTGCAGATATAAACATACCATCACAAAATAAATTTCTGCTGTTGTCCTTTTGTTGATTGTTTGGCATTTCATTGTTGGCAGAGCTGTGCAAGCCTCAATTTCGTAGCTGTGAGAGGTCTGCTAGTTCTGAGAGGTCTGTTGTTGAGCACATGAAACATGCCAAAAAGCTGTCAATCTGTTCATTAATTCTCATGTCAATGGTGAAGCCAAATCACTGTTGACAGCTACATTAGAGAAATTGTGGGCACCACTGGTTTTGATTTGGCAGTAACACATTGATCTCGCTACCTTCCCTGTCTCTAGTGTAAGGGCTGTACGACAGCGATTATAACAAAGTAATTCTAGCTTTCTGTTGAGCATGTCATGTATCGAACAGAATTTTTTATTAATATCTTGATGTTTCTTGCTTTATATGTTTTAGGTTGGCTCTCATGTGTATGGCATGTATTTCAAGAGAGTCGGCTGGCGCTTTCTCATCCCAGCGTTGATAACCTGCATTCTTGCCTTTGGAAGTGAGGTATGGTTTCCCTCCTAACTGCATTTCGCTGCAACATTGACCAGTGCCTGTGCATGTGACTTTCGAAGGGTGGAGGAAAGTGTGGAAGGTGTGCACCCATCTTGATTTGTTTTGTTCTTTCTTAATCTATCAACCAATGGGTTGTTATGGTGCACATAATGACTGGTTATGCTTTCTTCGTACATAGAAGCCGTTACATATTATTTGTGTGCAGATAAGAATCGTGTCGTCTCTGTGATTGATAGTGTAGTTCTGCAGAATTGTTTAAGCAATTTGGTGTAGTGAAGAAGAGTGGCCTGTGCCTCAGCATTATCACCACGAGTATTAACTTGTGGCTTCTTATGCTTGGCGTCCTCCATTCCCTGCTAATAAATCTCATAATCAATGTAGCAGGAAACATCACAGTTGTTTTACAAAGCATCTCGAAGCAATCATCATTCTTCCAACAGCATTACCCACCTTGTGTTGATCAAATCCTCCTTTTTTCACAGGTGTTCAAAATTGAATCTCCCCATGCTAGCAAGTGGCTGCCCATAACAATAGAGACTGAAGGACATTGTAATTCACTTATCGGGCATTTCAACGCTATGGTTTCTAAGCCATGAAGCTGTGCGGTTTGCCTTTAAGACCAGCCTTATGAAAATTCTCCCTTGTTCAGTGGTACAAAAGCTTTGTGTGACCGACCCCAGCAGACTGTAGAGGATTTCGAGAGCTGCATTGAAGTCATTGCTGACGTTTACAAATGGATAAACGCGTTGGGTGTCACAGGAGGAGAAACATAGTGTACTGAGGATGACTTATTTCAAATATCACTATTCAAGATTCCTTCCTGTCATCAACGTAATAGTACCAGGACAAAGCAGCGACAAGTTTTGCAGGCTTAATGCCAAACATCCCTCAGCACTGGACAACTTTCCATCAAGCCATTGACAATAGTTATGCTGCTCTGCTTAGACTGCATTAGTTCTTGCAGACGTAGCTTTCGAGCTATTTTGTTGCAATGGCAATTATATGGACAGTCTCGGATGGGCTGGTTTTGGCTGTCGCCGCCGCTGCCATCACTCACGTATATGTGTATAAGTATGTTGTAGGTGCTGCCATCTAGGACTAGAAAGGTGAAGCCGGTAATTGCGTGTGCTTGAGGTGCACATGGTGCATGGCTGGGCTCCTTGGCTAAAGCGCGGTTCTGGAATAAACCTGTGTCCACGTAGCCCAGCCTCCTGCCTTCTCGCTCGTTCCTGACGACTTCAACATCGTGTCGGAAGAACAGGTACTACCAGTGGACGTCGGCTTCTAGTCATCATCCTAGCGAAAGATGCTGCAAGCAAAATATCACCGGTCATGGCGTCATTCATTATTGAACCGCCAGACGCCTTCAACTTTTCGTCGCCGAAGGTGTGGCCGAAGTGAAAACAGCATTTTGAATGTTTCCGAACCTCTTCAGGCTAGTGCGTGAAGCCCGAGAAACATCAAGTAGATGCCCTACTCTACATCACGGGTGATCAAGCCGAGGAAATCTACGCCACCTTCACTTTATCCGAAGAGAACTCCAAGAAATTCGACACCATCGTGGAGCAGTTCGACAAGTATTTCATTCCGTGACGCAACGTAATCTTCGAATGAGCCAGATTCAACACCAGGCTGCAACAAGATGGTGAGTTGGTGAAATATTTTGTCACTGCGCTTCACACACTTTCGAAAGATTGCAAGTTCCGTGCTCTTCAAGAGGAGTTCGTGCGCGACCGCCTTGGGGTTGGAATAAAAGACAAGCAGCTATCCGCCAGGTTGCAGCTCTACGCAGAGCTCATACTACAAAAGGCTCTAGATTCCATTCGCCATATCAAAAGTGTCCGTCAGCAACGAGTCAAGCTCCAACAGGAAGTGCCATCTTTGAACAAAGTTGCATTCAGTGCGCAAACCAGTCGACGTGCTTCAATGCAAGACAAAAGCGGCAGTTATCTACACGGGGCCAGCAAGCCATCTTCACTCTCAGGTAAAAACAGAGAGCAGGAGCCGTGCCATTGGTGTGGTCAAGAGCGTCACTCCCGCACTCTCTGCTCAGAACGCTCGGAAGTCTGCAGGAATTGCCGCGAGAGATGTCACTATGCCTCGGTATGCCTCTCGCGACGCCTCGATTGTGTCGAAACCGAGCACGGAACTTTAGAAGCAGGATTTCATGTAGCAGTCAAGACGACAGATACTGGAAACTGGGAAACAACAATCTTGGATCAAGGCCAGCCAGTAGACTTCAAAATTGACGCTGGTGCCGATGAAACCGTCTTCTCGACGCACGTATTTCAGACGCTCAAGGACAGGCCGCTTCTATCAGCTGCTCCTCGTCAACTGCATGGCTTAGATGGTAAGCTTCTTCGAGCAGCAGGAGTGGCTCAACTTCACCTCATCTACCGCAACCACGGGACTATTCAGGATATATACGTCTTAAACCAGATCTGCACTCCATTGCTAGGCAAGCCAGCCATCAAAAAGCTACAGATTCTGACCTTTGTAAACGCCGTTACGAACAAAGTGAACCCGAAAGAAGAATTTCTAGTGGTGTTCCAAGGACTCGGCAAGCTGCTCAAAAAACACAGGATTCAGCTTCAACCAGGAGCAAAACCTTTCGCACTCAGCTCCCCGAGCTGCATCCCAATTCCATTGTACGAGGAAACAAAGTTGGAACTTCAAAGGATGCAGAAACTTGGTGTCATATCATCTGTTGATGAGCCGACTGAGTGGTGTGCACCAGTGGTAGTCGTCCCAAAGCGCTCCGGAGACGTGAGAACATGCGTCGGCTTTGCAGACCTGAACCGCCACGTTCAGAGAATGGCATCCTATTCTTTCCTTGGAGCACACTCTCCGACTTTTTCATGGAGTTAAGGTGTTCTCCAAATTCGATGCCAACTCTGGATTTTGGCAAATTCCACTTTGTGAAGAATCAAGGAAACTCACCACCTTCATCTCACTGTTTGGACGCTTCTACTTCAACCGACTACCATTTGGCATTGCGTCAGTTCCTGAACACTTCCAGAAGCTGACGGGGTACATTTTACAAAACATTAGTCGAGTTCTCTGTCCCTTGGACAACATCGTCAAGTACAATGGGACGCTCCAAAACGTGCTGCAAGCACTTGCAAAGGCTGGAGTGATACTGAAAGACAGCAAATGCGTGTTTAATGTTCAGCGCCTTACATTCCTAGGACACTGGCTGGATGAAGACGGAATAAGACCGGACGAAAAGAAGATTGAAGCCATAATGAAAATGAAGAGTCCCAAAAACAGGACCGAGCTGCAGAGAGTTCTCGGAAAGGCAACATACCTTGTGAGATTTGTTCCCAATATCTTTGATATTCTGCAGCCACTCACTTTCCAGTGTTCAAAAAGCAAGAGTTTGTTTTGGGTTCTCCACAACAACGGGCATTCCACGGGTGGAAGTCGGTGCTCTCATTTTCGTCCTGTCCTTGGAGTCTCCGTCGACGCATCATCATTCAGACTGAGAGCATTAATCAAGCAGAAGCAAACGAATGGCAAGTTTCTTGTCATTGCTTATGCTTCGAGGTTACTCTCAGAAACCTAGAAGCGCTACGCTCAGATTGAAAAAGAGGCTCTTGCTTTAGTCTGGGCATGTGATAAATTCAGTGATAACCTTCTTGGCAAACTGTTCAAGCTAGAGACGGATCACAAGCCGTTGGTTCCAATCTTCACTTCGAAGGGTCTTGACGACTTGGCGCCTAGATTACTGCGGCTAAAGATGAGAATGATGTGGTATCGATGTGAGGTTGCATACGTATCAGGCATGGAACTTCTATCCGCAGGTGCACTTTTGAGAGTGCCTCTGGGAGAGACTGGAGACAGCGAGCTCGAAGAAAGTGTTGAAGTTTTCTTGTGCTTTATGACAACCTCTATTCCGATAAAGCGATGTTGTTTACAATGGTTAAACGCATCCCGACAAGCAGACCCTATTTGCACACAACTTCGTCTGCTATGCGAGGAAGAATGGCCCTCTAGAAGAGACTTAAGACTTAACTTAAAACCATTCTTTGACTACCGACACTATCTCACTGCCGAGAATGATTTACTCGTCCACGCATCGCGAGTTGTCGTTCCAAACTCATGCCGAAAAAACATCCTATGACTCTTGCACGAAGGACACTTTGGCATTACAAAGACATTGGCTCGAGCCAGACACTGTGTCTGGTCGCCCACCATAGGATCTCACGTCTCGTCGCTGGTGAAGTGATGTCAGCGATGCAGCAAAACAAGAGTAAACAGGAAAATGACACTAATAAGCTCCGAATTCCCTGAGAGGCCTTGTCAACGCATTGCGGTGTATTTGTTTCACTTCAAGAGCCAGTGTTGGTTGATAGCTACCAACTATTATTCAAGATACCCCAAACTAGTTCGACTTGAGAACCTCACTTCGGCAGCCGTAATCAACCACTGCAAGTCAATTTTCGCATGCCACGAAATTCCCGAGGAAGTGGTTTTTGACAATCGCCCACAGTTTTCATTGACTGAATTTTCACTTTTCGCCCAAGACTATGGTCTTAAGCACATTACATCTGGCCCTCGCTATCCTCAAAGTAATGGGCTTGCAGAGGCTGCAGTGAAAATCATCAAGACATTCATGACGAAGACCAAGGACCCTTACCTGACACTTCCAGCTTACAGGTCGACTCCTTTGAAGAATGGATATAGCCCTGACGAACCACTCATGGGTCGTTGGCTGAATTCCAGGCTTCCTCTGTGTTCCACCAAGCTGACACCCCAATTGCCAGATCAAGACAGCTGTTGTAAATTTGAGGAAAGATACAGACAACATCAAAGGAAAGACTTCGACAGATGTCACAGAGTCCACAGCCTGCCGGAACTTCTTTATGGAGATGCCGTGTGGGTGACGGACCTCAAAAGCAAAGGGTCAGTCCAAGCTCCAGCCGATGAGCCTCGATCTTATTGAGTCAACACCGACACTGGTGCTGTGCGTAGAAACCGGATGGTGCTAGTCCTATATTCCCGAAGTGACAACAATGCAGATAGTCCCAGTACCAGTGATTGTGCTGTAGTTACTCGCTCACGTTGCCACGACACTTCTCACGGGCATACCAGAAGAGGCAGGTGGGTGAAGGCGCCTGCTGCAGGGAATGTCGCTCGATTGCATTGGGAGATGTTGTAGATGCTGTCATCTAGGACAAGCCAGGCGAAGCCGGTGACCGCGTGTGCTCGAGGTGCGCATGGCTCGTGGCTTGGCTCCTAGGCTAAAACGCGGTTCTGGAATAAACCTGTGTTCAAGTAACCCAGCGTCCTGCCTTCTCGGTCGTCTCTGACGACTTCAACAGTATATACAGTAAAAGCTCGTTAATTTGAATCGCAAGGAGAAGCCGCTTCAGTTCCAATTAATGAAAGTTCGAACTAACGAAAGTGAAGAACAACAATAATACACTGCGAGTAGGGCAGAACAATTTATTTTTTGAAAAAATCTGTCATCGCGGTCTGTCTTCTTTTCTTGAAGGTGACAGCCAGCACTTTTTGCTCTAACGAGTGAATTAGGCAGAAGGCCTCTTTTCCGCCTTCTTCAAAACTTATGAAAAGACGGGCAGCATTCAATCCGGCAATGAATTCGGCAGCAGAAGGCCGCACTGGTGCTTCGCCCTCCTCCTCATCATCGTCACTGGCAGCGAAAGGTTCTGCACTTCTCACCTCACATATTATGTCGCCATCCGTGAGTGCACCACACACCACTGCACTTGAGTCCACATCGCCGTAGTCCACAAAGCAGACGTCTTCCAAAACGTTCGCCATAAGGGCGGTGACGCCATGTTCGAGCACTGGTGGCTCGTCAGCTTGCAGAGCTTCGGTGCTGAAGCCACAGTGGCGAAAGCAATTTGCTATCGTAAGCGCTGTCACTTGCACCCAAGAATGCACAAGCATGTGTAGTGCACATAGGAGCGTCACTTAGTAGTTATTGCACGAAATAATTCGTTCCAACATGTGACACCAATAAAATGATTTTAAATTTCTAATTATACCCTGGTCCATGGGCTGCAGTACCGCTATCATGTTTGCTGGAAGGAGGTTTTTTGGCACGATATTTGCCGCGGGCACACGTCATCAAGTCGGAGCAGCAGAATCACGACAGACGGGAAGCTGCTACCGGTGCTACTGCAACAAACGTTAGCCGAGACCTGACACCAGCACAAAGAATCTTGACAGCCAGAAGCTACTTCCAGCACCAACAACCAAGGTGTACGACGCACGCCCTAGATAGAGACTGCAGAGAAGGCTCAGCGAAGCTATGACGCAACCGATTTGCTGTGTGCTGGTCATGCCATCTGTCGTCTAACAGCGACAACTACGCAGGATTTTTAAAGGCTCCGAGATTGGCGCTTAAAAAAAAAAAACAAATCTTGGAGGTTACGTAGGACGGAGGGCAGGCAGCCGCAGAGAGAGAGAGATTGTAGGGAGAGGATGGTGAAGAGTAAGTGGCGCTATTTTCTGCACTCTGGCCTCTGTGCCAATCTCCATTTTTCTCTTTGCTCCCTGTCAACACCGCCTCGTAACTCGGCAGCCGCCGTATCGAGTGACTAGCCAAGTCGGTGGCGCATAGTTCGAATTATCCGCCGCGGAACTTACTCGCGTTTCAGTTAACGGGCTTTTTTATTCATAGGCTTGTATGGAGCTTGGCCGGACTACAACTTATAGTTAGAATTATTCATAAATTCAAATTATTGAACTTCGAATTAACGAGCTTTCACCGTATACTGAGAAGGATGCACTAGCCTCCTCTTTCTGCGGAGCGATTATCGCCTTTCCTGCCGGGGTCGTCTGCCCGCGCGCTTATCTCGTGAGCGACCAAGGGGCGGGGGAGGGGGGGGGGGCAGTTCTGGTTGCTGCGCTACCGTGGCAACGATCAGCGCGCAGCTCTTTTGCCCCAACAGCAAGCAGGAGCTTCTATGGGCTGTGCTCTCAGCATGAAAAAACGGCGCGCAAAGTGTACCTAAAGTGGCCGTCCACATATATATGGGTTCCACACATAACAAACCGTTACCAGCAGTGACACACGGCGTTTAGCCCTTAGTACCAGCTTGTGCTGCGCACGGAAGGTGCTTCTCATCAATTCTGGCACTACACACGAGCCTTGTTGTGGTCATTTAGTGTGAACACGTCGCAAGAAGCTTGTTTACTTAGCAAGCACATGTTTACTACAAATAATATTGCTCCTAAAAATGCTAGCTTTACGTCGCAGGAAGCTTGGTTATTTAGCAAGCACATATTTACTACAAATAATATTGCTTCTAAAAATGCTAGCCTTGCTTCGTAAAACATTCGAATATGTTACTATCGCTTTCATTCTTTCGCCCTTTTGGCCAAACTGCGACTTTTTTGGCTTCATGCATCTCATAATCACCCTCTACTTTGGAATCTACGATTTATGGCTTCATTTAAGAGCAACTATCAAACTATTTTTCAAGCCCGCTAATAACAGCCAGTCACCGCACCCGTCATGTGCAAAAGCAGTTGCTAAACCTTGTGGAGATTGGGCTTGCTGTGTCCCGTTCGTAGTTAAAGCAGAGAAAACGGAGGCTCCACATCAAAACAAACAATAATTTAATTATCTAAATGATACTATGGCAGGGTTGGCCCAGGTACGAGACAGCGGCATGGTGACCAAGATCCCCGGGCAGCTGCAGTCAGCCAGCTTGGCTGATAGCATTCATTCTTCGTGGCAGCCCCGGCCCTTCTTCCCCGGGCAGCGCGCAGGCTGGCCCTTTTGAAGAGTGCAAGGGGGCCGCGCCCACTGCCGGTGCGCGTGCTTCCCATACATCCCCCCCTCAAGAAGGCAGACTCTGAATTGGAGACCTGAAGGGTATGTCGGGCTGCAGGAACCCCGTGGCGAGGAAAACCGAAGAACCAATAAATATTTCCTGGGACGTTGAACCCCACATATCAATCAATCAAATCAATAAATATTTCCTTCTCGCCACCAGCGACAGTATTTACATCTTTCGTCAAACAATGAGGCGAACATAACAGCCCAAGGAGAGAAAAAAAAAGCAAGCACCAAGCAAGAAAATGCACCATCTTTTCAGACCCCTCTTTGCTACGTTACCATGGACGCAGATTGTACTACTAGTTCGGTGGTGTTTGTGACTGGGTGGCCGGGCTCCGATGAAGAATGTCTGGATCCCCAGCAGCTGAATCTTTTCAGGCAAAAAACGGTTTGAGATCAGAGACATAAATGGGGCCACACACTTGATTGGTCATGGAATCTGTTAACATGTATGAAAGCTTGGATTTTTGAATATTTTATAATGCCTGTCCCACCTGTTTGCTAGGGAAGCTGAAAAACTTTTCGAAGCGTTTTAACACCAAGCTCAAAATAATATTCTTCCGACGCTTATACTGTCTGGTCTGTTCCATGCGGGATACATCAAGGTGCTGTGTGGTTTGTTGTACTGCGTCGGTCAGCCGGTGCCTCAGGTCATCTGTAAACTTTGCATAAAATCTCCCAGTAGAAGCCGCACGTGGAGAGCATTGTCCTGTAGAAAACTCAGTTCTTTGCCCAGGTGAAGTTGCGCAGGAGAGAAACCTGTTGACCGATTCACTGTCATTCGATTCGCAAATGCTATCTCTGCCAGTTTCAGAGTCCAGTCTTTATGACGCTCGGTATGCACGACAAGCATAAATTTATGATTTGGGTTTACCATTTTGGTGATGTTAGCTTGCAGGTGATATACAGACATGTGCTCAGGGCATCAAAGGAATCCTTGAACAACTTGGTGGAGGAGTATGCTGCGTTGTCCGTGATCAATTGAAAAAGCAATCTGAACCTGGTTAAGGTTTTGAGATGGCAGTCCCATTCTTTCTGCAAAGTCATCTTGCGCAAAGGAAGAAATTCGACCCATTTTGTGAAATGGTCAGTCACAACAAGCATTGAGAAGGGAGCAGCTCACACCACTCAGCCAAGTGGCCTTGTCAGAGGGGGAGTCCTTGATGAGCGGGGCCTAGCGAGGCGGAAAAGGGAGACGAGGATGAAGACATAGGCAATGCAGACGAGTTAATCGCCAAGCTTACACATTCCAACGACAATCACGACGAGGCGGTACCACTTCATTGTAGCTCCGAGAGTGGCATATGAAGTGAAGTGAAGTTTATTTCCTTTCATACAAAGGAACAGCAAGAATGTTTCATAACTGCGAGAGCGCATGACAGCAGCCACCAAGTCGCCATTTTGGCTAGGGACAGTTTAGGCTTAAGACTGAACTGGTCTTGGATTCGTATTAGTAGCTTTGGTTTCACTGTATAGCCCATTATTGTGTTCATACTTGTTTCATTCTGGGGAGCAAATTTTGAGTGTCAGACTTTTGCCATTTTGGTGTAGTATGGGTTTGTCATGTAACTGCCCACTCGTATCTCTCTCTCAATCCAACTCTTTGTAAATGCTTCCGAGATTAAATTCGTAACACTTGGGGCGGGGGAAAGTCTGCAATTGTGCGGAGCTTATCTGGGTGGACTTTAGTACACCATTGGCAGCAACAAACCCAAGCAAGTTGATCTTGTTAGTGGTGAGCTGCGATTTTTCGGGATGAACTTTTAGACCCGCTGCTGACATGTGCTGTCGAGCCGTATGAAAGTGTTCAAGTTGCTCTTCAAACGAGCGCGAAAACACCGTCACATTATCAAGATACCTAAGTGCATAATTAAACTTTGCATCACCTAAAGCCATGTCTATCATGGGCTGATAAGAACTTGGGCTATTAGAAAGACCAAAGGGCATGCGCACAAACTCAAACAAGCCTTTATAGCATGTGAAAGCCATTTTCGGGACATCATCAGGGTGTATCTCGATTTGCAGATTTTTGCGAGAGCAGTGGATAGTGGTGAAGAACTTCGTGTTTCCCAGCGCATAGGTTGCGCTCGATATTGCTGGCATAGAATAAGAATCTCCTACCCTGACTGCGATCAGCTTGCGGTAATCTACAATAAGAGATGACGTACCGTCTTTCTTTGGTGCCAGTACAACTGGGAAGGCTCACGGACTCTCCAATGGTCGCATGGCTCCGGTGTTGAGCATCTCGTCTAGCGCTTTATTGAAAAGGGCTTGCTGGTGCTGGCTCAGTGGTCTCGGGTTGAAACGCCAAGGCGGGGCGTCACCAGTGTTGATGCGACGCACTAGGACGTCAGTCCTCCCGAGACGTTCTGTGAACATTCCCCAAAACGGTGTCAGTACGGCCTCCAACTGCTTACGCTGGTGTTCTGTGCCTGTGAAGTTCCCGAGGGACTGCACGACGGCTGACGGCAGAGTGGTTTGCATGGCTCCTACTGCTTTCTGGTACTGGCATGGAGTCTCTTTTCTCCACAAAGGGGTTGTCTCGGGCTGTCCATGAAGGCGGTAACATCTTGCCGGAAAGTCGAGTGTGAACCCTTTGTCTGCAACGAAATCGCGGCCTAGAACCATTGGCACTGATAGACCAGGTGAACAAACAAATTTCTGTCACTTTGTTCTCCCATTAAAGCTTATCTGCAAGTGAACACAAGCTTAAGCGTTTGATACGTGGTTTGATGCCATTCGTAAATTAACATTTGCAATATGAAGCTCCAGCTTTTTAGCTTTACATTGTTCCAGCAACGTGTCATCGATTAAAGAGATCCCCGAGCCAGTATCAAGACGAGCTGGTATGATAATTCCCAGTGCTTTCACATTCATTGTGGTTTCTGCGCTTGTGCTATGCGGCAAACAGAGGGAACTATGACTGACTTATCAGCTTGTTGTTCCTCGTCTGCACGTACCGGGCAGTGTTCCACACTCCTGGTATTGATGGCAGTGGGCTGCGACACACTGTCAGTGTTTAGTGTCGCCGGTCGTAGAAGTTTCCTGAATGACCTGTATTTGCACCACGGCGCACCAAGCAGTGCTGCCTCACATGACCAGCTTGACCGCACTGGTAGCTACGACTTTCACATGTCTGCGTTGGCCAGTTAGCCTATCACTGGAATCACGCCATTTGGTGGAGTGGCGCCTGGAGTACCCATTAGAGGAGCGCTTGTCGCAGTCGGCTCCCGTAGGACTTGTGAACCCAGCATACCGAGAATGGGGGGTCCGGTCGATTATGCTTTGTGACTCGAGTAAAGAATGAGCACGCTGCACTAGGACACTGCTCCGCAGACACTTTTTCCCAGGAACGGCTGACCCCAGATACAATATTGAATGAAACCCCGCGCCGCCCTTGCTTATATGCGAAGGGGTCATGGGCATGAGAGGAGACAGCTGGACTGCGCCTTGCCTTGTCAGGTCGCATGAGAGACTGGCAAGGGGGGCACGCCAAGCCAGGAAGAGCTAATAGAGGTGACGGTGGTGACATTTTAAGTGCTCACAACTAACAGGGCATCTTGTACACTGTGGGCCTCCCGTGCGAGATGGTCAAGGGTCTCAAATTTGTGCCTGTGAAGAAGTAACGAGAATCTGGGATGATTCTGTCGAATGACCCCAGCAACTTTGTTTCTTTCCGAGGCAGTCGGTGCGGCTCGACGATGCAATCCCTGAATTGTCCGGATGTACTCGAGCAAGCTTTTGTCTAGATGCTGGGTTCTCAATTCGAGCTCACGCTGGACTCGGTGCTTATATCCAGGAGGCAGATATTCCTCTCTGCCCATGTGGTCAAAAGCGACTGTAGCCTCCACCATCGTCCTGTGACATCCTGTAAAGCCAACAGAAGGATTTGTGCCGTCACATATGCTTCGGAGAGGCCAGTAGCTCTGGCATAGCTGTTTACTTCGTCTAGGAAGTCAGCTACTGATTTCGGGTCTTCGTAGCCTGTATATGTGGGTACCTCAACCTGCGGTCAAAGCTGTGGCTCACTCACCCGTGGCTCCACGACCACACTGCTCTTGCAGTCTACGACCGTGTTGTACAACTCAACGACATGCTGAAATATGTAAAGCTGCTGTGCCAGCAGCTGTTCCGTTGGCTAGACAGATGAATCCTCCTTGTCGCTGGTAGGCAAGATAGTCCTGGAACAGCACTAATTTTCGTCTTCCTGTGCTATGGAGGGAAAAGAAATACCGCGCCACAAAAAGCACACCCGGAAAAAAATTCCTGAAAACGAAAACTCGACAACCAACACTAAAGTCCGAACCTACATCAACTGCGCCGTTCCTACGGGCGGGAGCAAAAAACCACATTGGGCGCCAACCGTAGTGTGTCCCATTCGTAGTTCAAGCGAAGACAACAGAGGCTTCACGTCAAAACAGACAACAATAATTTAATTATGAAAATGCGGCTATGGCAAGGTTGGCCCAGGGACGAGACAGCGGCGCAGTGACCATGATCCTCAGGCAGCTGCAGCCAGCTTGGCTGATAGCATCCATTCTTTGTGGCAGCCCTGGCACTTCTCCCCCAGGTAGCGAGCAGGCTGGCCCTTTCAAAGAGTGCAAGTGGGCCGCGCGCACCTCTGCTGCACAACACATGGTGGTATCTTTTGATGACCGGTGTGCGTGCTTCCCACAACCTCACTCTCCAAAATTGGTGTCCTTCAAAGCAACTAGAAAATCTGTTCTACACTACACTTGGCTGGGAGTGTGCGTATTTTATTGGTAAAATTCCTGCAGCCACAACTCCCAGTCTCCTACACCAGTGCCTGTGGTGGGTTAACTATCGCATAGATGTCCATGCAGATGTTTATCAGGCCAGCCATGAGGTGAATATGCATAAATCACCGAATGCCAATAACTCTTCTACTCATTAGAAAATTACCGCTGGTTTCCTGGCCAGCACTGGTGATCAAAACCGGTACATGCCACTTCCAAAGCGGATGCCCTACCCTTTCATTTATGATGCAGTTTGGGTGCCTCTAACTGATCTATGTATTTGAACTGTAAGTGTACCAGACGTAACGCTTATTTTTGTTTGTATGGCTTGAGTTGCCATTCAAGTACTTCTGCATACTGTCAAAATTTATTGCACTGCTCTTGTGTTCTCATGATACCATATTGTTACGGAAGAGAAGAGACGCCATATCGATGAGGCTGTGGATCAAATATATTTCAAACCAGCAGCAGCGGTGTGACGGGTTGACCAGACACTGTGCGGAGACCACTCTTCGTCCTCTTCGTCAGGCGCACATGCGCATCGTCCCACAAAATGTCAACATGCATGTAGCATAATCCCCGGCGGCAGAAGCACCGTCTCGGCGCATCTAGAAGATGTCAACGTCAGCGGGAGAGTGTTAAGGCTTCAAGCGTGCCACATGTATGATATCGGTGGTCTGTGGGGCAGTTGGAGGCGATGAGGCAGCAGGGGCAATTTCGTATGTCACAGGAGTAACCTCATGAAGGACTCAATATGGACCTGTGTAGCGGGAAAGAAGTTTTTCGGACAAGCCAATTTGACAGGTAGGGGACCACAGCAGCACCAATGAACCGGGTAAGAAGTCACGTCGCGGTGCCGTTGATCGTACAAACGCCGCTGAATCTTTTGAGAGACCAGGAAGCGAGTGCGGGTGATTTCACGTGCGTGGGAAGCTTGAGTGATAGCGTCAAGGGCAGATTCACTGGTTGGTGTCGCGGTAGATTGAATGACTGTATCTAGCGGTAATGTAGCTTCTCGGCCAAACAACAGAAAAAAATGGGGAGTAAGGGGCAGTGTCATGGCAAGAAGAATTACATGCAAATATCACGTATGGCAAAACAAGGTCCCAGTCAGAGTTGTTGGAAGAAACATATTTCGCAAGCATGTCTGTAAGTGTTCGATTCAGACGCTCCGTGAGTCCATTTGTCTGCGAATGGTACGACATAGTGAGATTGTGCCTCAATTCACATGACTGAAGGATATCGGCTATGACCTTTGATAGAAACGTGTGGCCACGGTCTGTAAGCAGCTGGCGTGGAACTCCATGCTGCAAGATCACGTCCTTGAGGAGGAAGTCGGCAACATCTGCGGCGCAGCTTGTCGGAAGTGCTTGTGTGATGGCCTAGCGCATAGCGTAGTCTGTTGTCACAGCTATCCACCTGTTGCCAAAAGAAGACAAGGGAAAAGGATCCAGGAGGTCTAAGCCAACGCAGAAAAAAGGTTCTGACGAAATGTCAAGTGGTTGAAGGTGCCCAGCGAGAAGGGTCGATGATGGTTTGTGGCGCTGACATTTATCACAAGCCGCAACGTATCTTCTGACTGAGCGTGAAAGCCCTGGTAAAAAGAAGCATTGGCAAATCTGGTTGTAAGTGCGTGATACACCAAGGTGATCGGCAGTTGGAAGGTCATGGAGTTTGTTGAAAACTGCCGAGCGGAGGTGTTTTGGAATGATGAGCAGCTGGGCTAATTCATCTGGGTAGAAGTTCTGGCGGTATAGGACACCATCGTGAAGGACGAATGAGTGATTGGACCCTTCGGAAAATGGTGATTCGAGATGTTCGATTATAGCACGCAAGGATGCATCACGACGTTGCTCGTCACCGATGCGGGTCAGTTGCAAAATGGAGAAGGCACAAGTATCGGTGCCGGCCTCAGGGATGGTGCTCAATTCATCGATTGAGTAGCGGGAGAGGAAGTCTGCGTCCTGATGTACGCATCCCGACTTGTACGTGACTGTATAGGTATATTCTTGCAGTCGCAGAGCCCACCCAGCACCCAAACCGGCCAGTAGAATCCTTCAATGACAAAAGCCAACATAGCGCATGGTAGTCTGTTATTACAGAAAAATTCGTGTCATATAAATATGGGTGGAAATTCGTGCCTGCCCAAACAAGAGCAAGATATTCACGCTCTGTTATTGAATAGTTGCGCTTGGCACTGTGAAAAGGCGGCTAGCGTAGGCGATAACTCGATCGTGTCCCCGCTGGCGTTGGGCTAGGACGGCTCCAATCTCGTGACCATTCGCATCGGTTCTGACTTCCGTCGGATCGGACGGGTCAAAATGGGCCAATATAGGTGGAGTCGTGAGGAGAGTGGTGAGGTGAGAAAAAGCGGCAGCTTTAGCAGAACCCCACGTAAAAGTCACATCTTTTTTCAAAAGGTCGGTGAGTGGTTGAGCGATCTTTGCAAAATCTTTCGCGAACCTTCTAAAATAAAAACTAAGTCCCACAAAGCTCCGGACGTCATTGACAGACTGGGGTACAGGAAAACTCATGACAGCACAAATTTTCTCTGGGTCAGGCTGCACACCTGACGCGTTTACAAGGTGGCCCAGCACTGTAATCTGCTGGCGGCCGAAGTGACATTTCCACGAGTTTAGTTGAAGGCCAGCAGTGCGGAAGATGTCGAGAACCACTGACAAATGCTGGAGGTGTGTCTCAAATGTAGGCGAATATGCAAGGACATCATCCAGATAGCACAGGCATGTTGACCACTTGAACCCTTGTAATAGCTAGTCTATCATATGCTCAAACGTGCCCGAAACGTTGCATAACCCCAAACGGCATCACCTTGAATTGGTATAGGCTGTCGGGAGTTACAAACGCAGTCTTTTCTTGGTCTTTCTCATCCACCGCAATCTGCCAATAGCCAGAACCTAGGCCAATTCAAGAAAAGTATCGCGCGCTGTGAAGACAATCGAGGGCGTCATCAATTGGGGACAAAGGATAAACGTCCTTTTTCGTGATTCGATTAAGATGACGGTAATCAACGCAGAAGTGCCACGTGTCATCTTTATTTTTAACGAGCACAACAGGAAATGCCCAAGGGCTTGAGGAGGGTTCAATTATTCTTTTGGCTAGCATCTTGTTGACTTCTTGAATTACCTTACGCTCTGTGGCAGACACCCGGTATGGTCCGCGGTGAATGGGCAGAGAATCAGCAGTATTAATGCAGTGCTTCACGAGTTGAAGTCTGACCGAGTAGACTGCTGTTTATGTCAAATATGTCGCAGTAGAAAGCCGAAAGGTGGAATAGGGCATCAGATTGGTCAGGTTTGAGTTTCGGGTCGATCATGCTCAGGTTTGAGTTTCGGTTTGAGTTTCGGGTTTGAGTTCGGGCGCAAGGCCGCATTGAGTGATGTGGCATCTTGCGGTTGACATGGAAGGTCGGAGCATGCGTCTGCCGCAAAAGCGGTCACGTGGGCGTCTGTTAAGGGTTGAAGCATGGCGACTGAAATTCCGTGTGGTAGTACTTGCTGCGTGAAACCGAAATTGATAATGGGCAGACATGTTCGGTTAGAGGCGATGGTTACGACGGAGTGTGGCACAGCGATGTCGCACGCCAGGAGAACATCAGGAATAGGCGTGACGACATAATCACTGTCAACAACGAGTGAACTTGTTGACAATTCAAGGAATTCGAGGGCTTTTGGCCGTATCAGACTAAAGTCTGTGGTAAAGAGGCTTTTTGGCAGCTTGGGGCGAGAATCTGGAAGAAGAGGAAGCTCTAAACAGAGAGTGCTGGCAGAACAGTCGATCAGGGCAGAATGCGTCAATAAGAAGTCCATCCCGAAGATGAGGGCAATTTTCGAGCATGGTAAATAAAACAGGAACATGGCGGCCAGAAAGGCTAATACGAGCTGTACACATTCCAATGACGACCACAGTTCTACCATTGGCAACACGGACGGCTTGTGTTGCAGCAGGCGTGAGTACCTTTTGAGGCGGTGACAGAGACGAGCACTCATTATAGACACCTGAGCTCCAGTATCAACTAAAGCCGTCAAAGAAAAACCTTCCACATGCACTTCCAGCAAGTTCTTAATAGTAGGGAGCATCAACGAAGGATTTGGGTCAATCACACTTGATGCAACACTACCTCCAGAAGCTTCGTAATCTAGTTTTTCGTCCGGGAAGATCCATAGTTAATCGGCGATGGATAGCGACGGAGAACGGCGGCGTTGCGGTGATGGTGAACAAGCGGTAGAGCGACTGTTAGGTGCGTTGGAAGCAGGATATTCATGGCTGGGCGAATAGCGATGGGGGTCCGCGTATGGCCAAGGAGAAGAAGAAAATTGGATCCAATGGGGGGGGGGATCCAGGTGCTGCAGCAGTAGCGGGAGACATGGCCAACTCGGTGGCAGCGGAAACAGATCGGTTTGTCGTCTGCTGTTCTCCATTCCGTCGGATTGTGGGATCGGGGCAGAAAGTATGGGTCATGGCGTGGTGCATTCATTGACATCGGTCTGTAGTCTGGTCGGGAGACAGAGCCGGCGACAGGAAAACCAAGGTTAGCAATTTCTTACCGCACGACTGCCTGAATAACTGACACCGTCGGAGGTGTTTGCACGGTGCCCTGGTCGAGTGGAAGCGGATGAAGCAGGCCAGAAGGGCCACCTTAAGCTTGTGCCGAACAATGCATGTAACATTCTCGTGCAAGAGTGGTGTGGCACCGAGATCGGCACAGGTTGACGTGACAAACATGTTTGGGAGCTGCAAAAATTGAGGCAGAACTCGGCGGTCTTTGGCCATTTCGAAGTGGCGGCATTCCCTAATTATTAGATCGACGGTCGTGATGTTGTTGTACATGAGCAAGTTGAAAGCGTCGTCAGGGATGCCCTTGAGTATGTGGTGCACCTTGTCACTTGCTCGTCCACTTTGTGGCACAACGCGAGCACGTCTTGTATGTACAAGACATACGACTCGATTGATGACTGTACATAGGTGGAGAGTTCTTGTCGTGCTGCCATTTGTCGACCGTAGGGGTCTTCAAAGACGTCACGTAGTCATTCCTTGAAGATGTCTCAGCTAGTGAGCACGGCCTTATGAGCGTCGAACCATACACGCTGGGTGTTATCCAAGTAAAAGATTACGTTGGCGGGCATCATGGTGTGACAATAGTTATAGCGCGAGAACAAAACGACGACACAGAGACAAGGACACGAAGCACACGAAGGACTCCTTGTCTCTGTGTCGTCGTTTTGTTCTCGCGCTATAACTATCGTCATGCCATACCAACTAGCCCAAGCTGCCACACATCATGGTATGGTCCCATCGGTGAGACAGGCTAACGCGCTCGCACATGCGGAGCCAGTAGTCGACATCAAGGCCAGGCTGCGCGAAGAATGTACCGGCATCACGGGGGTGGGACATCGCAAGATGCGTAATAGCTGGTGCTCCAGCTGTAGGCGGTGACGGGTTGTTATCATTGGAAGCCATGGCCGGAGGCTGGACGGCGTGGCCACCGCGAAGCTTCGTAGTGAGGACAAGAAACGTTCCACCTCCACCAAATATGTTACAGAAGAGAAGAGATGCCGTATCGGCAAAGCTGTGGATGAAATATATTTCAAACCAGCAGCAGCGATGTGACCGGTTGACTAGACACTGAGGGGAGACCACTCTTCGTCCTCTTCCTCAGGCATACTCATGCATCGTCCCACAAAATGTCAACATGCATGTAGCAATATTATGCTAGAACCTTGTTTCAATTCATGACGCTGTGCTCATTCAAATGCGAGAAGTAAGATAAAAGCTTTGCGACATGAAAACAGTGTTTCAGGGAGGGTCACAACCTACAATGAAAATTTAGGCCTACACATCACATAGACAGTTTCCAAAGGAGATTTTGAACGATGTTTTTTTTATATATTCATATCGTTTGCTATTACTTTTAATATTGGGTATTGGAATGCATTTGACTTGGATAACTTTTTCAGATTTATGAGATTACGATGAAAATAAATTTTTGCTGAGATCTCCGGTACTGCTCCAATCGAGGCCTATCAAACACAGAAAAGACAGTAAAGCAAGCATGGGACATACAATGTGGATAAAAAAAAATTGTGTACAATAAATCATGCACTCTGAGGTAAGGTGTAAGTTATGAAGTTGAAAAGACATTACGATGAAGATTGTGCATTACAATGGGAAACTGGCAGCGGGCCTCACCGCAGCTGACAGCCACAGTAGTGTATCTGGCAGAACAACAGTAAGATTCATGCAAGGATGATGTTCTCATTTTCAGTGATACCATCACGTTCGGGAAATTTTACCCCTCTGTAAAAGGGGGAGAAAAATTATGTTAGCAAATGCACTGTGTGCGTGAGTGAATATGCTGTATTGGCAAAAACGACTCTGCTAATATCAGAAGGCAAAGTGTTGTGACATATCCTGAAGCATCCCTGTTCTTGTTTCCAGTATGGCTCTGCAGTGTGGTTGAGCAAGTGGTCTCAAGATGGGGATGTGTCACAAAGGCATTTTTACATCACTGGCTATGCACTGTTTTTGGCATCCTACGTGGTCTTCAACTTTGTGTTTTGGTCTATATTTGTTGTTGGAACGCTGCGGGCAGCCATCTGGTTTCACCAGCAGCTGTTGAACGGCATCATGCGCTCACCGCTCTCATTTTTTGACACTACACCCATGGGCAGAATCATCAACAGGTGCGTGCTTTCAGCTTACTTTTGAGGGCAATTCTTATCCACTGCAGTAATAATAAAGCACTATCTGCTTTGCACCCTGAAAAAACAAGGGCATAGCCTAATAAGTGTAATTAACAAAAACTTGGTGGTGATACCAGCAGGAATACTCATGCAAGGCAAATATTGAAAGTTCCGCTACAGAATGGCACTGCTTAGCATGTAGGAAAATATTTGGAGTAGTTGTGTTATGAAGAAGAATATAACATAATGCTTTCCATATGAGATTTTTAGAAAGAAAAGCTCTTTGGCTGGCAAAAATTTGTACTGGCCTGGGATTCAAAGCTTTTACCAACATCTGTCACGGGCAGGATTTCACTCAACAGATTAGCCTTATTAAATGGTAGCATGTTCAGAGATATTGGTTCTAAACATAATTTACATAAAGTTGGAGCAGTTAAACTGTGTTGCTTCAGACAAGCCTTAAAGCGAACACTGTGGGGTCTCAAATTGGCAAGCGAACACCTCGCCACGCTTTTGGAGTGAACGGACACAGCAGACACGGTCGGTACAGCAAAACACATACATACATTCATTTAACTAATTTATAACGATGATATCGTCCGCCGAATTGATACATAACTCGTTATGTAATACGCTAAAACATCGTTCCACAATAACACGACAAACACACTAACACACCCAAGGCGGCGGCGCCAACGCTTGACTTACCACGCGGGCCCCTTGACGCGCAGGCCCGAACTGCCACGTGCCGAGGACCCACGCTAGAGACAACCGTTCGCGGCAGCCGCTACGCGCAGAAGAAACTTGCTCAACTCTCGCCCACCGCCAAGGCCTGCCTTTTGCCAGGGGTCACCGCCGGCGCTACCACTCTACCAACAGTGGTACTCAACGCGAACAGAACGCCATCTATCGTCCGGCGATTGTCATCCACGAAATACGGCTTCTGTGAAAGACACGTGCGCCACGCGGCGCAAACAACTTTACAGGGGGTGCCCGCACCCTCACAACACTGAAACACTTTGCTTTTGTACAAGTGGATGTACAGCAAGTTGTGTAGTTCTGAGCAAGTTTTTGAGGCACAGGTGAGATTATCTCCACCCTAAATAGTGCCAAATGTGGCATATTAAGCCTTTTTTTTTTTTAAGTCACAAATTGCTCAAGGCAGTACCGAAACTCATCGCAAAATGAAATAGTGTGTACTGTCAATGCAATTAAACAAGCTCGTCTTAGCAAGCTTTTCCAGCTCAAATTCTTGGAAGCTACATGATGCTGAATAACAGAATCACAAATGTATTAATGGCAAATACTAATGGAAAAGCCATGTTTTCATTTTGGAGCTTGCAGTAGTTGTTTTCACCAATCTGGAAGACCATTACAGCCTTGCATTGGCGCAGGATTTATTACATTATAATGATGCTGCCATGCCGCTCTAACATGGCTTTTTTGAGGGTAAGACATGACTAGTGCTCTGAGACACCAACAGTTGAATTGCGAAGTAGATTGTACAACTTGTGACCAAAAACGCATGAGTGCCAACAGGAAAACAGAAAACAACCAAATAACCCAGAAGGTATTGCGATTTTTTAAATGTTGGTACGTTCCATGCGTTTTACGTGCAGTTGACCTCTAAGCTGCAGTCGTGCACTGTGACAGCATCGACAGCTGAAAGCATTTACTTTGAGTTGTAGATTGATTTGCTTTTGTGCTGCCAACCGCTAGCATGCGGGGTAGTTCAATTGGTAAAGCAACCACCCGAAAAATCGTTTATCCTGGGCTCAATACCCAGGCCAGGATACATTTTTTCACCAGCAACTGAGAAATTTACTGAGAAATTCTGCAGATTCTGAGAAATTTATGCAGATTTTCTTGTAGCCTTGTGCTCGAACAGGTGGCTGTCAGTTTTCTCCTTCGTAACCCTGCCACCCAATTGCAGGATTTCACGGAATTGATTTGCAGAACTTGTATGTTGTGATGAAAGTAGTATTTACGGGAGACATTATTAGTGTGTATCTTTTTCAGGTTCAGTCGTGATGTTGAGTCAGTTGACAAAGAGATACCGATCAATGCAAACATGACCATGTGCAATATTGTCTGGGGAATGCAGCTGCTGATACTGATATGTATCATGTCACCTTACTTCACAATTGTGGTCGTCATGGCTGTGCTCCTTTTTGCAAGCGTTACGGTAAGGATTGTTTCACCTACGTGCTTTTTTCGTTATAGATTTTACAGAAAACTCTTTACACAGCACACATAAACAAAGCATATAAGGTACTGAACAATAAGCAAGTATTTATAAGAACTAACAGACAGGCTAAAGTAAGTGTAGAAAATGTTATGAGAAGTAATTGTGATGTAAATGTGAAGAAAGAAAGTGGACGAAAAGATAACTTGCCACCAGCAAAATCCAAACCTTCAGATAAAGTGTCTGATGCTTTATCACGGAGGTATGGCAGTGGTGGACGGAGGGGTGGCCACCGCCATAGCTCAGTCGTAGAGCATTGGGCGCATTTTTTCGAAAGTTGCAGGTTCAAATTCTGTTGATGGCAGCTAATCTTTTCGTCCATTTTCCTTTCTTCACATTTACATTATAATTACTCCTAGAAACATCCTCTCTACTTATGTTGGCATCTTTGTTTGTTTTCAATAATACTGCGTCCAACAAAAGAACAAGCCCCTAAATTTAAGCTTATTTCTTTCATTTATAGCGAGAGTCATTCTAGCAGACTTGATGACTTCAGGTAGTATTTGAGGGATGATTGGTCGGCTGTCAGCTCGTAATAAAATCATGTGCTACCCAACACCAACAGGCAAAAAGGGTGTTTTACACTTGCCGCAATGGCAGCGCTGACGGACGCTCTTATGTTTAAATGCACATATGTGGTAGCTCAGTTGTGGTAGCTCAGTTGGCAGAGCAGCAGACTCATCATTCGAAGGTCCCAGGTTTACTCCCTGCCCACGGCAAGCTATCTTTTTATCCACTTTTCTTTCTTCACAATTACATTTCTGCATATTTACATTTCTTAACATTACACTTGCAGTATACTCTCCGTGAATGGAAGTCTGTTAAATGGAACTGCTGTTTAAGAGGAGATGCAGTTAAAAAAAAAGAAATTCGTTAATCTGCAGGCTAGAGCAGTGAAATTTTTTCGTACGTATAGGCCTTTATGCTGATTTCAAATATGTAATTAGTTTTATGGTAAGTTTCACAGTTTAAGTTTTATGCCATGACAATGTGTAACATATCCCACATTTTGTGGTCCTGGACGAACTTTTTATGCCACTAAGCTTTTATGGTTCTGAGCCATTAATAGCTCATATTGCTTTCATTTAACTATATAATACTAGTAACTACCAAGACAGTTCATATAAGATAGTTTAACGGACAAGAAAAATTATTATGTGGGAATGCTTAGAATTCTCAGCCTCACTGATTATTCAATTTAGATTCACAATAATAATACAGGAAATATTAAGTTTTAAAGAAAATACTTGCACCCTTTACATGTTAGAATATGTGGGCGAAATTTCATTCCAATCGGGCTATCAGAAATACCAATAACACGATGTGTAAACTCAGGAAGTTGCCCAATAATGGATCTTGAGAAAAGCGCATTTTAAAGGTATAAGTAAAAGCTCATCTATGTGGAAAAGATATGTTTTTAAGACCATTTCTTCCCTCACGAGAGTTTCACAATCATTGTTATTTTGAGCATGTGGCTTTAGGAACTGCTCATGCAGAATGCAAAGGCAATCAGCCATGTTATGATTTCCAAGGGAGAGTAAACAATCAGCTCCTTTTATTCTTTGGTAGCCACCTTGTGCTCTTTAAAATCAATTTCGGCCTGATTGCAATCTTCAGTTTTTTTTGTGGAGAGACTATACTTGTCGAAGCAAATAAAACGGAAATTATGTAATTTTGAAAAAATATCTCCCCTTTAATGGAACAGCTGCATGCAGCACGATTGCTTTCGTACTTGGAGCCCTAGTTCATCTCACAGTAAACTTTTTTCTGGTTCTTTCATATTCCATTTAACGAGAGTCTACTGTCTAATAACACCCTCTGTACTTATCTTGGCATCATTTTCTGTTGGTCCTCATTAATACTGTGTCTAACAAAGAAAATTAGCCCTTAAGTTTACAACTTGATTACTGAGGGTCGATACTCCTATGGTAATTCCAAGTATACTCCTATGATACTCCTAAGGCACCAAGAAAAGTGTTAAATTGCTTCGAAGGTGCTTTCAAAATGCGGCATTGCTCCAACACAAACAATGCTGTACATTAATGAAGCACTTTATTTCACTTAGCAATACAAATAGCTGGGAGAAAAAACTTTTGTTCTTCTTTGGTTGCACAAGAGTCTCTTTTCTCTGTATTGGCCTACGGTATAAGAATGCTCTGTGGATGCTATTGATGTGGCGGCAATAAAAACAAATACACCACACCTTTACTGTCTTGTACAATCACAACCCAACGTCTGCTTTTTTGCACCTACTACCACAGTACCAGAACACTTTAACATTGGCAGTGCTATCCTTTGCTTACACACTTTGGTGAGCTCTATTTTTATCATACTTGACTTCAACAGGGTATAACTCTGCACCTTTTGTTGGTTGCTGTTATGATGACTCCCCAGAGCACTGGGATAACTTACTGCAAAATCTGCAAATCGAATTTCGCTTGCACATACTCCACCACCTGACCTCTGCTTCTACAAAATAATATGGGGACTTCGTTACAAATCTTGTAATATTTCAGTGTTTGGTTATGATTTTCATAGTTCACTAAAGCAAAAAACATGAGTTTTATCAGACATGGCCATGTTGAAATGCAATACATTGTGTTAATATGCTCCCTTTTCTTTGTGGATGTGAGAACATTATTCTGATTTACTTCCCGTGCTTTGATTGATTATGAATGTGAACCTTTTCTTCATGTGTCAGCCCTCTCTTGTTTGCCCTTTGCTCTAGTGTCATGCTCCTGATTCGTACAAATGAAGAGGTTTGTGTGTTCTTTGGCTTGTTCACCATAAGCCCTATAGGAACAATATGACAGGCAGTCCTGGTGAAATGCTTAAAATAAAGTAACAATTTTAAATTCGCCTAAGAAGTTCTGTACTGCATGGTTGTCCTTTTTTATTTATTTCTTGTATTGCCCGAAGAAAGATATTTCCAGCTGTTTTGATGTCCTACCCTTGGCTGGTGTCTCTTACTTAAATCTAAAAGGATTGCCTGAGAAGCTTACAATGTCCTGTGAGGATTCAAACGCTAGGTTTACGAAAACATGTTGCCCGTTGAAGGTTTTGCCTGAAGCCACCCTGCCAACACACTGGAAAATCGGTCGCTTGCAGCTATGGTTGGCTGACATTGGCAGTGCTTTTTTTCTCACTTATGGTGTGGCTTTCATGTGGATCTTTATGAACATTAAATTTCAACCTTTCAGCGAATTCTAATCACGTACTGAGGGGACATGAGTTGTCTCTAATCAGTATAAGCGTGTTGTCTGCGGCAAATTCTTCTTGTACTTAGTTCGACTTTGTTCATTCTTTAAATGTTTAGAAGGAGCACTTCTTGAATAAAGTTTTCTGCGGTAAACTGATGACCAGTACCCAAATTCTGTGCCTTTCCTCTCTGCATAGTGAGCTGCAGTGCCATGGTGGCTGCCAGGAAGACATTACATGGTTCACAAGAGTGGTTTATGTTTGCTTTTCATGCAGATAGTGTCGCTGCCAGCATTTCGGCAAGTCCAGCGTCTCCGGTCAGTCACACGCTCTCCCATCCTCACACACATCAGTGAAAGCATAGCAGGTGTGGTATCTGTGCGAGCATTTGGTGTTACCAAGCAATTCATCAATGCCCTGGAACGCTGCGTAGACGTCAACATTAACTGCTGCTATCACTCCATTTCCTTGGACTGGTGAGGCATTCTTGTTGCATCTGTCTTGTCAAGTACTAGTGACGGCACGGGAGGCTCGTAAAAATGGGAGATAACTTGTTTATCCACTAAGAAAAAGCTGCATACTTCGGTGGCAACGAACGATGTATTCGGCGACTGTCGGGGGATAGGTAGCGTGCTGAATTTCCAACCAGCGCAGACCGATCGAACCCCCCCCCCCCCAAAAGATACGTGGGCGTGACCGCAATCATGCCAGATAAATTGCGACATGTGTCGTATCACCAAAGGAGATAAGGCTTCTGGCTGGCAAGCACAACACCGTATATGTATATGTATCTATATATATGAAAATGCAAGAAAGAAAAAGAAAAACACTCCGGTGTGCAAAATCGAACATGGGACCTCTGCGTCGTGAAAGCGAGGCGTTAACCACTGAGCCACCTTGGAGCACGCCCTTCACTGTTCGAATGGCAAGCTATTTATATCTACCATTTACTGCTGCTCACGAGCATTTCAGAAGGAGGGAGGGGGGGGGGAGTTGTGTTTTTAGCATCACCAGCAAGATGGTGCAATCTCTCACGCAAACTTTTCCCCGCTTAGAAAAGGGGAGCGACGCTCCCTCTGCACCCTTATCTCGTGGTGGGTAGGAGAGGAGCATCGTACGTCTTGGCTGGCCTCGGGCTCTACCTGGAACGATTCTGCTGTAGTTACTGGGCGCAAAAAGGTCACTGCAATCATTTCAGTCTCCATTTGCGAAAAGCGCGCGCTTTTCAGACACAGCGAAGAAACAACTGAGATGCTTATTCGCGTGCATTTGTACTTGTGAGTACGTCGTTTTGTGCATCATTTGTGCGTGAGAAGCGCGGGGCACGTTTCTATCTGCTTTCAATTCTGCGCGTGACCTTTCAATTTGTTGCTGTCGCATTCATTGCTTCGCCTTTACGGCAAAGCTGTGACTTTTTGTAAAAGTGGTTTCACAGCAGTAGAAAAGTGCTAAGCCGTTAAAACACGTAAACCGGAGAAATTTGACTTCTGCAAGGCCTCACTTGAAGGTTAAGTGAACATACTACCCTCATACAATTCATCATTTTATTGCAATAGCAATTATATGGACACTCTCGGCTGGATTTGGCCGACGGCGTCGGTGTCATGCACTGTATATGTATACCTATCTATATATATAAAAACGCAAGAAAGAAAAAATTCAGAAAAAAGCACTCCGGCGGGCGGAATCGAACTTGGGACCTCTGCATTGTGAAAGCGAGGCGTTAACCACTCAGCCATCCCAGAGAACGTTCATCATTCAAAAGCCAAGCTATTTATATCTACCTCTTACTGCTGCTGTGTTTTCGGCATTACCAGAAAGATGGTGCAATGAGCGCACGTCGCCACATCGCGCAGCGGCGCCCGCTCTAATCTGCTACGCGTACTTTGCTTGGCTTAGAGATGGGGAGCGATGCTCCCTCGCGTGCCCTTATCTTGCGGTGGCGAAGAGGGGAGGATCGTACGCCTTGGCTGGCCTCGGGCTTTACGTGGAACGATTCTGCTGTAGTTACCGGGCGCACAAAGGTCACTGTAATAATTGCAGTCTCCATTCGCGAAAAGCACACGCTTTTCAGACTCAGCGAAGTAACAAATGAGACGTTTATTCGCGTGCATTCGTACCTGTGAGTACTTTTCATGTGCAATTTGTGCGCGAGAAATGCGGGGCACGAGAAATGCGAGGGCCTCCGCACAACCCGCGGTGCCACGCACCGGGGAGCCACGCTAGAGACAACCGTTCGCGGCAACCGCCATGGGTAAAAGAGAGCCGCTTATTTCTTGCGCGCCCCCACCAAGGCTTGCCTGCCGCCAGGGGTCACTGCTGGCGCTACCGATCCAACAACCATCATGATGATGATAGCGGTGATCACCACTCGCATACACAACACCACATATCGCTCAATAGCTGTGACGCTGAAATAGGGCTTCTGCCTTAGACACGTGCGCCACGCGGCGCAAACAACTTTACAGGGGAGTGTCAGTACCCCCACAACGTTCATCACTTGCATTCTCCCTAAAGTCGAATCCTGCTCTTATTCAAAGTTGTTCCCTCTTTCTTTGAACAACACCACAAAAAAAAAAATTTGCACATGCTTTGTTTTAATTTTAAAAATATAGTGCAGATTAGTAAGGTCATGACAAATATGCCCATTTTTTCTGATGTGATATAAAGTATTTGAATTTGATTCAACAAAATGGGGCCAAAATCACTATTCTCTTTGTATTCGCTTCGAACTTAAAATTCACTATTCTTGCCCCGCCGTGGTGGTCTAGTGGCTAAGGTACTCGGCTGCTGACCCGCAGGTCGTGGGTTCGACTCCCGGCTGCGGCGGCTGCATTTCCGATGGAGGCGGAATTGTTGTAGGCCCGTGTGCTCAGATTTGGGTGCACGTTAAAGAACCCCAGGTGGTCGAAATTTCCGGAGCCCTCCACTACGGCGTCTCTCATAATCATATGGTGGTTTTGGGACGTTAAACCCCACAAATCAATCAAATATCAAATTTGGCGTGACACGGCCCTTCATGTTTTGTGCCATGATCAACCGCAAAATGTGGTCCTTCTCTTCATAGGTTACCCGGACTTCAACTCGTCCGGTTACTGGAATGGAACTTTCATTGTAGGAAGGATGTTAATCTTACATTAGGCTTTCCGCCGTGGTTGTGCGGAAACAATTTCTAGAACCCACTTTCGTTCAATATTGAGACTGCAGCTCCTGTGTCAACCTGTATCTCGCCCTCTTTGCTGTCAATCAGTACGCTTACATTGTATGCCCCCCACCTTGGGCGTCATTTCCACTCTAAACAACAGTTTCATCACTGGTAGCATCTACATTTGTCACAGAGCTAAATTCAGTTCTGCACATTTTTTCCAAGCGTCACGTTTTCGAGCATTTATAGCACTTGCTAAACAAAGGCGGACACTTCTTCGTGATATTTGAGCTACCACATCTAGTACAGGCAACAGTGGTCCTTTGAGGCGGAAAGTTTCATTTACTTTGTACTGAAGATTGCCGTTGCCAGTTGACATCGTCTTCAGTGACACCGGCGTTGTTGGTTGCGTTGTGGCTACGGACTTCCTTGTTCTGTCCTTGCGCTACTTTCTTTCCCAGCGCTGCACTGTATAAGCCTTCTTGAAGGTGAAGTCCTTGTATTTTGTCGTGAGGAGCTTGCACCAGATGGCGTCATTGTGTAATCCCACAATGAGGTGGTGCCGAATTGCTTTTTCAAGAAACGTGCGGAAGTTGCACGTGGCTGCCATCTGCTTGAGTTCCACAGCGAAGTCACTGATGCCTTCACCTGGGCGATGGTCTCTCCGGTAGAACTTGTACCATTCCACAATTACAGAACTCTTGGGCGTGTAGTAGTTTCGCAGGGTCTTCACAACATCTTCGTACCTGGCTTTCACCGGAGTTTTCGGAAAAAGCAGATTTTGAAGCGTGATAAACGCGGCCTTTCCGATAAGCGTTAAGAACACCTGCTGCTTCGTTTCCTTGCCTATCTTGTTAGCAGTAACGAATGCCTCGAAGCGTTGCATGTAGGCGTCAAAGTCACCTTTCTCCGGTGAAAACTCCGGCAGTTGAACCAGAATCCCACTGTTCGCCATGGTAGCGGGCGTTAAATTCATAGTTGTATTTTCAACGTCCTCGTCAACAATGTTGTAACTTGACCCAGGAAGGCGGAAACCAGACGAACTTGATAGCAGGGGGATTACTGCTTTATTCGACAAGGATCAAAACAGTACAAGGATCGGAACACAAGACTCACGATACAAGTAATGGCCTGCTTTTTATAGCCTTGGCCAGGCGTTACATTATAGACACTTGGGCGGGCACGCAGGCGGTCAGCATAGTGGCCGCACCGATTTTATCACAGACAACATCTAGCTCGTGCCCAGCCAAACGGCGTCATACGTGCCATTATTCACATGTAACATTGACGTCTACCAAACAGATTTCGAACACCAGAATTAAAGTGCACCCTTTTCTGCTACATCAGTTAGTTTCACAGAGGTTGAATGAGCCCCACAGGAGCATCTATGCAAGCAGGCATTCGGTGAGTGGTGTCACCACGGACCCGAGCCAATTGAAAGAGTTTCTACCTTCTCCCATGTGTCGCTGTGCCTAAATTAGCTGTGTCCAAAGGAAAGAAGATCCTATGGATTGAGTAGACACTGGGTTTTGCCGCAACCGTTTGCCGCAACCGCCATGCACGAACTGCAGTCACAGCAACGCGATAGCGATCTATGAGCTCTGAGGGCACGCAGCGGCAGGTTAAAGGCAGTAAATACGATAAAAAAAAGTTACAGTTTTGTCGCAAGGGCAAAGCAATAAATGCGCCAGCAGCAACTTGGAATGCACCACTGAGAACAGCAAGCAGGTTGATACATCCAGCGCGCTGCTCACACATAAATGACGCTTGAAAACGATACTCGCAGAACGAGAGCGAACTAACAACATTTACCCCTCGACACGTAACGCGCTGTTTAAACAAAAACGATGCATGATACGTAACAACAGATGCAGATGAGTACAAACTAACAAGTGTCCTAGTTGTTATACCGCGCTGTGTATGAAAAGCGCACTGTTTTTGCGAAAGGGGCTGGTGCAGAGACCAACGTGACCTTTTTGGGCCCGGCAACTAACGCTTTCGTTTCAGTGAAAGCCGAAGGTGCACGATTCTCCCACCAAAAGATAAGCTCGCACGCACAGGCATCCATTCATGGGGAAAAGTATTATTATTATTATTTGATTTGCATACACAGATACACAAGGACACAGAGGAAAGAGGGAGAGAGCAAGCTGGCAACTGCCACCTGGAGAAGCAAAGCGCCTGCTCATTCTTTCGGGAGGAGGGAAGAAACAGAGGAAACAAAGATTAGAGGGGAGAAAAAGGAAAGAAGATGAGGAAGGGGAAAAAATGACGAAGACTTCGGCGGGTACGAGTAAAAAACATAAATAACAAATAATAAAAAAGGAAAAAAAAGGGCCCCGTAAGAGATAAACACACGTTGATGCATCGCGACGAGGCCGGCGCCGAGCGCGGGCAGCTTTTTTTTCTATGAGTGTTCATATATATATATATATATATAGATACGTATACATATACTATGAAGGACGACGGCGGTGGTGACAGCAAAAAAAAAAAAAAAAAAACAGTACTGTCCATATAATTGCTATCGCAATAAAAAGGGGCAGGATGTTTTTTGGCGTTCTTGTCAAATAAATCTAGTAGTGAGCAAAGCTTTGATCTGCGCTTTTGCGGCAGCCAGCTGCGCCGTCCCGTCCATTCACGTGTGTCCCAGGAAGACACTTGCGAGTTGTTTTGACTGAAATAGATTATGCAGTTGTGTTGATCCTTTGAGACTCTCACCTTAGTACAAAATACTCTCATGTGTTCGGCCACTCCTAGCCACTATAAGACCGCAACACTGATGTTGGCGCTTGCAATTCTCCCCTCCCACCTGCTCTTGTTTTTCGTATTGTTTTTTTGTTTGTCCTTGTTTTTTTGTGCCCCCCCCCGTTGCGGAAATCTCCCAGATTCAGAATCCTTGAACTTGGCAGGTATCGACTAGGTAACCTAAAAGCGTTTGACAATCAGCCCATCACTATCACCACACCGAACAAAGAACACCGTGAAGGTAGTCGTGTCAGATGGCAACCTGATGGATCTCTCAGATGAAGAACTCTGGACAAGCTGGTAGGACAAAAATGTTATCCAAGTGTAGCGCATAACAATGAGAAGAGACAACAAAGAAATTGCCACGAAACATTTCATACTTACCTTCACATCTACCATACTCCCCACCGAAATCGCAACAGATTATCTCAAACTGCCAGCAAGACCGTACGTTCTGAACCCGCGGCGCTTCTTCAAGTGCCAGCGTTTCGGCCATGGCTCGCAGAACTGCCAAGAACAGCACACCTGTGCGAAATGTGGCACCACCAGACAAATCCGAATTCCTTCGCGCCAATTGTGAAGGGGACCATCCCGCATATTCCAGGTCCTGCGTGGCCTGGAAGAGTGAGAAGGAAAATATGACAACAAAAATCAACTAAACATAAGGTTTTGTGAAGTGTGGCAGTGTGTTCCCCGCATTTTGCAGGAAACACATCATATGCCAAAGTAGTGCGAGGGGAGTCAGCACTAGTACAGTTTTCGGTGATGCCCAGGACAACGCCTGGCGTGCCGAGGCACATGTCACGAGCGCCAACGGGGGGAGCAGCTTCGGTTGCCCCACGTTCCCTGAACACGGCCCAATCGAAGGCTCCTGTGAACTCTGGCTGCAGCCAGGGCAGCACACTTGCTAGAGAGGCCTCATCAACCTCTGGCCTGGTGTGGGTAAGGGCTCGGTTCATTATGACAAAGCCTATCATAAGTACACGACCGTCTGGCGTCACTCCAGAGGCAATGGACACATCTGGTTCACCGGTGTAGACGATCCCGAAAGAGCGGCGAGATCCTCTCTCAACTGCTCCAAAAAAGACGAAACTCCAACTACAGGCCCTCTCAAAGGCTCTGTAAAATAAGTCACTTTTTTTCGTCTGAGACCAGTCACTTCCATTTTGTACTCACAGCGCTACTTTAATCCTAATATGGAAACACAAATTACACAATGGAACGTTAGAAGACTGCTTCAAAATCTCGATGATGTCCAAGCACTTTAACAAACATTCACTAAAAGTGCTGTGTGCACAAGAAACACGCTTAACATTCAAGGATGACAATTTTCTTCACCATTATGTTACGTTTTTACTTGCGTAATCCTCACACTCGCATAATACTCGCACCCCCCACATCGCCTGACAAAAATACAATTTCTTTTTTTCTTCGAGTAATTATCGCACCCACAAAAATTGCGACAATAATGTCGTCTGCCCGTTCCAGCCACTTGGATTGATTGATTGATTGATTGATTGATTGATTGATTGATTGATTGATATGGCTGTACCCTTTAGATCGGGCGAGGGCCAACGCCACCTAGCTGTAATACTCAGTGCACCAACAACTAGATTTATCATTTTTTTTCTTTTAAATAGTGAAGTTGAGGACTTGAGGACTGGTACTTTCCAGTGAAGGATTTAATTTTCACTCGTGCCTTGATTTCAGCCACCAATCAGATAACCTCTTTCTAGTTATTTCTACCTGCTTAAAAAAGTCTATTTTGCTCTCGCTGTCCCTAAACCCCAGTGCTCTGAAAAACTTTGCACCATCAACCTGAACTATAGGGTGAAGCCCTTTACAGAACATTATCAAGTGTTCGGCAGTTTCCTCCTCCTTTCCACATGCACTGCATACCGTGTCTACCCCTTCGTATTTGGCCCGATATGTCTTGGTTTGCAATACTCCCGTACTGGCCTCAAACAGTACAAAACTACCCCGAGTATTATCATAGATCCTTTCCTTGGCAATTTCCTGCTTAAATGTTCGATAGACCTCTAGTGCGGATTTCTTAAACATGCCAATTCTCTACATGTCGGTCTCCGTTTCCTTCACCTTCTTCTTAACCAATAGTTCTTTTTGGTTTGGCCCCCTGCTGTTTTCTAAGTATCTACCCGTCAATTTTCTGGTTCGCTTCCTTCATTTTGCATCGACATTTCTCATGTACAAATAGCTGAAAAGCTTCCAAGCCTAACGTTCTTCTTCTATTACTCTCAATTGCTTCTCAAATTTTATCTTGCTGCTAGCATCCCTGCCCTCAAATGATCTCCATCTCATATCACCTTGTACTCCCTGATTTGGTGTATTCCCATGAGCTCCTAAGGCAAGCCTACCTTTTCCAGATTGCTTAATTTCTAATCTTGCTTGAACTTCTGATCTCATGCACAAGACGGCATTGCCGAACGTCACACCAGGAACCGTGACCCCTTTCCATATTTCTCTCACAATATTGTCACGACGCAGACACAGCAGGAGTTCGATATAGAAGAGCTCACATTAATTAAAAATGAAAGGCGCTCGTAAAGAGGACCGGGCAAGAGCTTCGTCTTCCTCTCTGGCTGTGCGAGCTCTCCTCTGCAGGTTGAATGCGGCATTTGCCTCCCTCCAGGAAGAGCATCGACCCGATGCTCGACTAAAGAATACGCGGTGTATGTAGTTGATGTATTATGCAACTGGCTCACTGCAATATGGCTTCATCTGCACAACGTGTACGATTTCAGATTTTTGAGCTCGCGAGGAACTGTCAGGGATGACCTCATAATTCACGTCACTTAGGCGCCGTATAACATTGTAGGGACCAAAGTACATCTTCAGTAACTTTTCACAAAGGCCGCGTCGGCGAATAGGGCTCCAGACCCACACTTTCTCGCCTCGTTGATAAGTGACGTATCGGTGTCACAGGTTATAACGTTGTGCGTCGTAACTCTGCTGTCGGGCGATTCGCACGCGTGCTAGCTGCCGTGCCTCTTCAGCTCGTTGGGTAAAGGCTTGAACATCCGTGTCTGTATCCTCGCAGTCGTGCAGCAGCATGGCATCAAGCATTGTCGTCACTTCACGGCCATAAAGAAGACTAAATGGCGTGCTCCGTGTAGTTTCCTGCTGCGCCGTATTATAGGCAAACGTCACGTATGGTAGAACGTCGTCCCAATTTTTATGATCCACGTCGATGTACATACTAAGCATATCAGCAATTGTCTTGTTGAGGCGTTCTGTTAAGCCGTTGGTTTGTGGGTGGTAGGAGGTAGTTTTTCGATGCGCTGTTCCACTCGACTCAAGCACTGACTTGAGGAGCATGGCCGTGAAAGCGGTACCTCTGTCTGTTATTATAATTCTAGGAGCACCATGCCTCAGAACGATATTTTAAATGAAAAATCGTGCCGCTTCTACTGCGGTTCCACTTGATAAAGCCTTTGTTTCTGCGTAGCGAGTAAGATAGTCCGTAGCGACAATTACCCACTTATTTCCAGTATGCGAAGTCGGAAATGGTCCAAGGAGATCCATTCCGATTTGTGCAAAAGGCATGGTGGGCACTTGAACTGGTTGCAACAATCCGGCTGGTTTTAAAGGTGGCGATTTTCATCATTGACAATCGAGGCACGTGCGGGCATAATGCTTTACAGTGCCTGGAAGCTTCGGCCAGTAGTACTTTTGTTGGTTTCTGGCCAATGTGCGCGTGTATCCGAGGTGGCCGGAGGTTGGCTCATCGTGGCAAGCGCTCAGGATCTCATCGCGAATGGATGTCGGGACGACAAGTAAGTGGGCATTTCCGCTGGGGGCAAAGTTCTTCTTGTATAGGACATCACTGCTCAAGCAGAATGATGGCAGGCTCCTTGCAAATATCTTTGGAACGCTTGTAGACTGGCCGTTAAGAAAATTAATAAGAGGGAGCAAATCACTGTCTTCTTTCTGCTTAGACGAAATGGTGACCGTGTCGACCACTCCTAAAAATGCCATGTTATCATCTTCTGAGACATCATCTTGCTTTATAGGCGACCTGGATAAGCAATCAGCATCAGAGTGCTGTCGTCCCGACTTATAGACGACCGTCATATCGAATTCTTGTAGGCATAAGCTCCAGCACGCTAGCCGACCGGATGGGTCCTTCAAGTTGGTCAGCCAGCAAAGAGAGTGGTGGTCGCTGACTACGTGGAAGGGACGGCCGTAGAGGTATGGGCGAAACTTCGGAACTGCCCATACTACAGCAAGACATTCCTTTTCCGTTGTGGAATAATGGGACTCGGCACGGGAAAGCGTCCTACTTGCATATGCAACCACTCTCTCGGCTGAGTCTTGCCACTGGACGAGTACAGCGCCTAAACCTACGTTGCTGGCATCAGTGTGGATCATGGTTGGAGCGTCCTCGTCAAAGTGAGCAAGCACAGGGGGTGTCTGCAGGCGCTGTCGTAGACCGTCAAATGCTGCTTGTTCCTCTTCGCCCCATAAAAATGGAACATCGTCTCTCGTTATGCGTGTTAAGGGCGATTCTATGTGCGAGAAATTGGCGATAAATCTGCGGTAGTAGGCACAAAGGCCAAGAAAACGTCTTACGGCTTTCTTTTATGTTGGCACCGGAAATTTTCGGACGGCGTCGATCTTGTCGGGGTCCTGACGAACACCTTCATGGCTCACCACATGTCCTAAGAATCGGAGTTCCTTGAAACCGAAATGACATTTCTCAGGTTTCAGCGATAAGCCAGCGGACCGTATTGCTCGAAATACTAATAGCAGCCGTCTTAGATGTTCCTCGAATGTTGGTGAGAAAACAATGACGTCGTCGAGGTATACCAGACACGTCTGCCACTAAAGGCCTGATAGGACAGTATCCATCAGTCTCTGAAATGTTGCTGGGGCTGAGCACAATCCGAAGGGCAAGACTTTAAACTCGTAAAGCCTGTCAGGCGTAACAAAAGCAGTCTTTTCTCTGTCCCGCTCATCGACCTCGATTTGCCAATAACCGCTTTTCAGGTCCATCGACGAGAAGAAGCGTGCATGCCTCAGCCTGTCAAGTGAATCGTCAATACGCGGTAGTGGGTATACATCTTTCTTTGTCACGCGGTTCAGCTTGCGGTAGTCCACACAGAAGCGTAAGCTGCCGTCTTTCTTCTTAACTAGCACTACCGGTGATGCCCAAGGGCTTTTTGACGGCTGAATGATCTCATCATTGAGCATTTTCTGGACTTGTTCTTGGATTGATTCGCGTTATTTCGGTGCCACGCGGTATGGGTTTTGTCGAATTGGTCTTGCCGTCTCTTCCGTTATAATTCGGTGCTTTGTCAGTAGCGTTTGATTTTCCCTCGACGTCGACGAAAAACATCTTCAAACTGGCCGAAAATATCTAGAAGACTCTGCCTCTGCGCTGGCGATAAATCTGTGTTCACGTCAACAGGCAGTGGTGCTGAAGCGGCCGGCATCTCTGCCTGTTGTACTGCGAAGCACTCGCGGAATTCTACAATTTCTTCGAAGTATGCAACTGTGGTACCCTCTGCAATGTGTCCACGCTCGTTGCTGAAGTTTGTCAACAGGACCTCTGCTTGCCCAGACACTACACTGACGAGACTTCTGGCAATAGCGATTCCTCGAGAGAGTAAAAGCGTCGATATTTGTTCCGCGACACCTTCTCCACTATGCTGCGTATTACACGTAACAGAGACGAGGCGGCATGACAACGGTGGCATGGTCACGCCGTCAATCACGCGCATGGGCTTGCGCTGCAGCGCTGCGCTATGGTCCGCTGAGAAGGTCAGTACACTGTCCGGTACATTTATAATGGCACCGTACTCCCGCAGGAAATCCATACCCAAGATGGCCTGTTTACAACACTCAGAAAGAATAACGAAGGTTGCCACTAATGATGAATCCTCGATCTTGATTCGTGCGGTGCACTTTCCGGTAGGTGTCAGCAGCTTGTCTCCAGCTCCTCTAATTTTCGGCCCCGTCCATTCCATTTTTACCTTCTTGAGTTGGTCGGCGAGATTCGCACTCATTATTGAAAAGTCTGTACCAGTGTCGACCAGTGCGGTCACGTCGTGACCGTCAGTTGAAAGCATAATGTCGGCGGTGACAATCTCGTCTTTCGTCGGTTCATTCGAAATGTGCGGCACTTCATGCGGCGGTAATGGGGGATTTTCAAATCTTCGGCAATTCGCAACCTTCCCCCCTAAGGTCGCTGCTTTTAGTTTCCCCGGCGTGGACTGGGAGACCTTCCTCTCGCCATGTCCGTGGTGCTACCCCTATTAGATCGGGGAAAATGACCTGGGGAGGGTGAGCGTGACCGGAACCCAGGAGAAACGTCTCGCAGGATTGTCGCGCTCGTTTCAACGTTGCGTCTTCTGTCGAAATAGCGCCGAGGGGTAGTGGACGGAAATCCTTGATACCCGGCAACGCGATGAGGACAATATGGCACGATGTGGCCTGCTTCCCCACAATGGAAGCACAGGGGCCTGTAGTCAGGGGTACGCCATATGTCGGTTTTGCGGAGTGGGGGTCGCATCGGCGTCGACGTTTCCCTGTAGTACCAAGGCACTGTCGGCGGCTGTTGCTGGTGGTACTGTGGAGGTGGCGGCACGTTAGATCTAGGCTGTCGACGGAGGATATCTGCATATGTTGGCCTAACTATTTCAGTGTTCGGCTCTGGAGGTGAAAACGCTTGCCTTATTTCTTGGCGAACAACTTCTGTGACCGACGCAATCGCGCAGTCATTCGGTGTGGCGGCGAGCTTCTTCACCTCTTTTTGCACAATATCGCGTATCAGGTCACGCAAAGAACGCTCGTCAGGAGTCACAGTGGTCACGGCGGTTGCGCTGATTTGTCTGTTGTTGTTTGGACGGTCGTACTGGCGGTACCGTAGCTGTAGTGCGCGTTCTATGGCGGTCGCCTCCTTCGAAAATTCGTCGACGCTTGAAGGTGGGTTCCGTACGAGACCAGCAAACAGCTGCTCTTTAACACCACGCATGAGGTGGCTGATCTTTCTGTTCTCGGACATATCGGGATCGGCTCGATGAAAGAGACGAGCCATGTCCTCAACAAACAACCCAACAGACTCATTGGGCATTTGAATCCGGGATTCAAGGAGTCGTTGTGCATGCTCCCGCCTTTCGGTGTTTGCGAAGGTGTCCAGGAACTTCCGCCGGAACTCGTCCCACGTTGACCACACGCGATTCGTGAACCACGTGCGAGCCCCGTCTTGAAGAGGGAAATACACGTACTCCAACTTCTGTGCGGCGTTCCACCCGTTAATGTTGGCTGTGCGCTTGAACTCCTCAAGCCAGTCATCTGCGTCCTCATATGTGTTGCCATGGAGGTCCACAGGAGTTTTAGGGGTGAAAACAGCCACCTGTGTTGTGCTTGGGCTCGTCATGGTGGGGCAACTGCTTCCCGGCGCGGTCATCTTTTCCGTCCAAGGACCGAACTCTGGGCTCAGGCCTAACAGGCGGTGGCTGGCGCGGTGAACGGGTGTTTCGACGAGCGGAAGTCTTTGTGGACTATATCGCAGGCTGTTGGAAGGTATCCTGGACATGTACCTAGCTCCTCCACCAGTGTCACGATGCAGACACAGCAGGAGTTCGATATAGAAGAGCTCACTTTAATTAAAATGAAAGGCGCTCGTAAAGAGGACTGGGCAAGAGCTTCGTCTTCCTCTCTGGCTGTGCGAGCTCTCCTCTGCAGATTGAATGCGGCAATATCATACCTATTTTAATTCCTCAGTGCCCTCGGAGTTACTGTATGTGCTCCTTAAAGGTAGCATATACAGTATCTTTAGCATCAACGACGGCACTCATGAGCCGACCAGAGTGGATAGCCGGCTGGCGCATCTCATAGAGGCCAATAAATCTATGCTGCGAAGAGCGAGTAAACAGAAATTCAACAGGAAGATATGCAAGAAGATTACAGAGATTAACCGAGAGATTGAGACTCGCTGCGCATGACTGTGCGAGCAGGAATGGCAGGAGCTCTGCCTGACGATGGACGGGAACATGAGCACTGGACGCACCTGTAAGATTCTCGGAGACCTTTTGGACCCAACCAGCCCCAGAATGGCGACTCGTGTGCAGATGACCAAGCAGCGACACAAGTACAAAAACAACCCAGAAACATTCACAGAAGAGATCGTGCAGACGCACCTCACTCGCTCGTCAGTTCAGAGTCATCTCGAGTACAGCGGCGCTCCCAACGAGGAACTAGACTGAATTTTACAGGAAATCAGAGCGGTCCTTCAGCTATTCCTTTGAGGAGGTCTCCATCTTGTCGCACTATGAGGCAGTAAAAACAAAAATAGAAAAGCAGAAACTAGAATGCAAATGCACAAAATATGAGGCTTTCAACCAACCTTTAGCTTGACTGACAGTGCTAAACTGCTGCAGAAATTCACCCCTGGTTTGGACTGCATGGCGTACGAGATGTTAAAAAACTTGTCTCCCAAAACGCGAAAAACTACTTTTCCTGTGCAATGCCATGTGGGTTTTCGGTAAGATCCCTGCTTCTTGGAAAAAGGCTATTGTCATTTCAATTTTGGAACACAGTTAGGATTTATCCTCTGTAGAAACTTGCAGGCCAATCACACGAACAAGTTGCCTGTTTTTCAAAAATATCATTAACCACTGACTACTACGCTTGCTGGAAACGAACAACCTACTGGGCTCATACCAGTGTTGATTTCACAGGGGTATATCCACCACTGACCAGCTGTTACTCATCGAGGCACAAATCCGCAGTTCTCGTTGATAAATAGTTTTTTCTTTCAGTGTTCTTAGATATGCAAAAGGCGTACGACACCACATGGCACCCTTGCATACTGCAAGTTCTCTCACAGTAAGGTGTCCGAGGCAATGTGCTGACCATAACCGAAAGTTATTTGTCCAACCGTACTTTTTGCATCAGGGTGGGGAATGTCTTGTCACAAACATTTGTCCAGGAAACAGGAGTGTCGCAAGGTGGTGTGTTGAGTTTCACACTTTTTATTGTAAAAATGAATACACTGCATTCCTACAATCCATGCAATGTGTTTTATTGCACATGCGTCGACCACGTTCAGATCGGTTTTAAATCCTGCAATCTCGCCATGTGCGAGCGGCAACTTCAACTTGGTTTGAATAAGGTTACCAAATGTGCAGAAGAAAGTAGGTTCAACGGTAACCCGCAAAAAAGCACATGCACTTTATTCACAAGAAACAGAGTTCTTCATTCTGATCCGATCATTGACCTTCATGGGCAGCAATTAGCTGTGAAAAGTGAACACATATATTTAGGCATAATTTTAGACATGAAATTAACATTCGTGCTTCACATGAAAAACCTAAAAAACAAGTGGCTGAAAGCTATGAATATACTCAAGGTTTTGTTGTAGGTATCAGGGGGCTGTGGTAGAAAATGTCTGATGAATCCTTATAGAAGTCTTATATGAATGTGCCTAGATTATGAGGCAATAATCTACCAGTCAGTGACACCAAGCATTTTGAAAGTACTTGACCCGGTCCATCATTTGGGCATGCATCTTTCAACGTGGGCTTGTCACGTTAGTCACGTAAAAAACCTGTATGTAGAATCGAACGAGTGGTTGTTACAGCTGCAGAGAATATACACGTTTTTTGTGTATTACCTCAAAGCAAACGCAGACAAGAAGCACCCCCCACACTCCACAATCAATTACTTGTCCAGTTCTACGCTGTTTGATAACCTTCCTTCGTTTAGGCAGCCCTACTCACTTTGTAGGAGTGGCCTCGCTAAGAAAACGGGACTGCCACTTTTTGATCAATATCTGATGGCTTCTGCCGTGCACTGCCATTGCCACTGGGGCAATGGCAGCTCATAGAATGTGATATATATCATTTGTAGAACTTACGAAACACACACTTGTGGCACATATCTGCATGTACTACTTGGAGCTTCACAATTGCAATTGTTCTGACTTCTTGACAGATGCCTCAAGTCTCACACTTCTGTGTAGTTTGCAGCAGTGAGCCCATCTTTTTTGGATGCCAGCCTACTGCATCTTGATACAAGCATCTTCACCGGAGAAGCTTACGGGATGCTTGGAATCGTTTAACACCTCAAACAATTAAAACTACAGAAGGCAGTAATTTACAAAGATTCATTAAGTGTGGTGAAAGCTCCGAAAACTCCTAAAGAGCATAAAAACCCCATCCTTGTTTCACTTTACTCACTATTATGCCCAATCTGCACAATCAAACAACATATCATAGTGTGCTGGGTGCCAGGGCACCGCGCTATCAAAGGTAATGTGATGGCAGACCAGCTAGCTAGATCCATCCGTGGAAACACTGCCAATAAATCCATAGCCATCTCCATGCATGACCTCAAACCTTTCGTTAAAAATCAGCTCAGACCTTGTTGGCTAAGCACATGAAAGAGCCACACACAAAATAAACTACTCGTTATGAAGCCACACCTACGAAATTGGCCGCCGAACGACTCTGCGATTACCTTGCCATAATTTATTGCTCTGTGTATCTGCATTATCTTTCAAGTGGTGAACCTAGCGTCTCTTTATGTTCTGACAGTTTTTTCCAAAATGCTACGAACATCTATGCTTTGAAACACTTTTTTAAGAGCTCGTTTTGCAGAAATTCCAGTGTCAGCGTCGTTGGTTGTGAGCAAAAAATCATCATCTTGTGCATGATCAAAAAATCAAGGGGGATGCAAATAAACTAAATGATAAAGGATGATAGATCTGAGTGAGGATCGAACCCAGGTCGTCTGCATGGCAAGCAAGTGTTCTTCCACTGAACCACGCATCTGCTTGAAAAAAACAGTGAATGTAACTTTCTCTGCTTGGAAATGCAATGAAAGTAACTTTCATGCTTTACAAACACACCCGTCCTGTATGCATGCGTCACAATGCAACATGTAATACTGCAGTAATAATGCATGGTATAAGCATAGATTGCGATCGGGTGTCAGAACATATGATTATCATATTGACTTCATGGTTTAAAGCCGGCCACCCACTACAGAAGGCACACATGTTACTGCACATTTTCCATTAAGGCCACGTAGGTGGTGCATAGCAAGTTTAAGATTTTATGCGCTCGATTGCTACCTATTACGCAGAATGCAGTCCTACGGAAAAGCTTCACTGACGCAAGTCAGGATATATCATGTATTTTATTATGGAAGGCTTCCGTAAGTTCACGTGTTAGTGTTGTAGAACAAAATATTTGTATCGTGAAGCATCGGATCACAATGGCATGATTTGCAATGATCTGACAAGTGCGAAAACGTTTCTTTTCCTAGTGAGTTAGCATGCTCTTTTAGTAGTGTATTGATGCATGTAGCGGCCAGCCTGTCCGATGCAGCGGCAGATAGCGCTTGTCTGTCTCTTTTTTGGTCTGTATTTTGTGCATGCTAAAGAAGTTATAATATGAACTCCAATGATGTCGGCGTGAGATCCAGCAACTATTGCGTTCATGCATACAAACATGGTGCGAAGCCAGCACAAGTCCTCTTTCGCCGCTGGGACCACCAAAAAAAAAAGTGATAACAGCATGGGACGTGATCACGATGCATTGCATCGTGATCCCGTTCCATGGCCTGTCACTCATTTTGTGTAGCACAAGCATTTTCCAGCTTGGCATGCAAATGTGCATCACGATCACACTACCACACTTGGACTGCATAAGTGTCTACTCAACACGCGACGACCACCAGAGGTCCTTCGGGCAGGTCTTTAGGACCTACCGCTTCGATGCAGCTAACATCACCCTCCGGAGGCATTGTCAGCTGCCCTACACGTTTACAGTCATGGCCAAGTGTGATGACGAGGAGTGACACTGAATTTCAGGCATGTGGCCCACGAGAGTGGGATGTAGAGGAAGACAAAGATCGGAATAGAACAGCTGGCCCAGAACTGGGTGCCGTCTTTCTGTCTCTTATTTCTTACAGTAATTACATTCAAGCAATAGTGGGAAATCATAGATTTATTGTAGACTTTTGATAAGTGACAAAAAGCGTGAAGTTTTCTACAATACTACTAGAGGGAACTATGGCGCTAGTGTCTATGAGAGCTACAACGCACGGCGCTTCAGCCAGCATGGGAATGATGGGTAGTACACGAATTTTGTCGTCTTTGTTCTTTCGACTCCGTTTCGCTTCATGGTATCTGAATTTGTTCGGCCGCTTGACAAAGCTCGGCAAAAGTTCAACAGTCATGCTTTATTACTTTGACTTTTTAAGCTTCCGAATTCTCATTGTCTCCCATAGTTCACAATGGTCTGTTCTTTTATTTGAAACAATACCAAAACACAACAATAAACAAATTCATGAGAGCGTTCAAATTTGGGTAGTAACGATCATGTCCGTGATGGCTGCGCAATTGCAGCGCCAGAATCCCTCCCAGCTAATTTTAGGAAACTCTATAGCAGGTAGTACACTCCACGGATGGCTTTTCTCATCGCTACAATTTTGAATTGCACGTCTCGTGTGCAGTACTGTGACATTGTTACCAATTGAAATTTGCGACAGCTGCAGGCTAACCATTGCCAACACGCTGGCACTGGTGGTGTCTCTGGGGGCCTCATTGTTGACCATTGCTGGAAGGAACTCCCTGAGCCCAGGAATGATTGGCCTTGTGCTGTCCTACACCCTGGAGGTCAGTTGGATCATGCTTGCTCCACCTCATTTTGCATTTTGCTGGCTCATCAAAAGACATTTGCCTAATATTGTAGCTGCACATGCTGGCAACCTCACACTCGCTTTAAGTAGTACTGACATGATATCGTAAAAAAGGTGTTTTTCATTTCCTTGGTGTGCAGTGTTAACCTGAACGGAACAAGGTGTACTTATCTTAAAATTTTCATTGCTGAGCCTCAGCAAGCCATCCCCACTGCTATGAACATTAGTGTGACTAGTCCACTCAGCATCCCGCACCCAATCTAAATGATAGAAATCACGGTAGGGGTCACTCATCATTGTTTATGTGAACCACAAGCAGACTGCAGATCTGCTACTAGTACCGTATTTTCTCACATAATAAGCGCACTTTTTTTTTTTTCAGAAAATTCGGCTCGAAGTTAAGGGTGGGCCAATTACGCGGGGTGAAATTTTTGAAAATTTTTTAGACTTGGGTCTCGCGCTTCAAATCTGCCCATTTGTCAAGTAAAATGCGACTTTATCGTTTATCAATTAATTCAGCATAAAGCAAACATAACTATGTACTATTTAGTGGACAAACGAGAGCCATTAACTGCACACACACACACAGGTAAAATTCATTTACACAAAAGTCGTAGGTGTTTCTCCTTTTTCTTATTCGGAGTCCGAGTCGGAGAGCACACATTCATTCTCGCTGAGCGACGATTTGTTTTTGGTGTCCGAATCATCCGCACCCCACACACATATAATCCTCACTCGCATCCAGTGCATTCGAGATACCCGTCTTCTTAAAGCTTTTCCTGACAACTTCATTGGAGATCGCCTGCCACACTTCTACGGTCCAAGCACACAGCATTTCCACAGGCGGCGTCTTAATCTTACCACCTGGATTCAGCTGGTGTTGTCCTCCAGCCATCCAGGTGGTGTACAGCCTTCGAACATTGTCCTTGACAGGCTTATTCAAGGACACGTCCAAAGACTGCAGTATTAATGTGAGGTTGCCCGGAATCACTGCCAGGTCTGTGCTTTAGCTCCTCTCGTATGCAGTCTACTAGGTGCCGACGAAAACTGTCCAGGAGAGGCATGAATTGTAACAACAGACCACCCGGCCGCCGACCCCAGACTGTTTTCACCCAATCCGCCATGAGTTCCACGCTCATCCAGCCTTTTTCCTGGACTTTGACATAGATGCCTTGAGGGAAATTTTCCTTTGGGAGCATCCGCCAGCATTACGGTGCATCATTGTTTATCAGCGCCAGACGTTCTGACGATAACGCTCTGTGCACCTTTCTCCTCCACTGTCGTGTCCCAGGGCATATCAAAGCAAAGGGGGGGTCTGATCAGCCTTGCCAATCTGGGACAAAATGAAGTCTTTCTGCTGTCGGAGCTTTATAACGAAACGGTGGAACTCCATCTTGTTAGGAAGCGCAGCCACTATTTCAAAGAACACACACCACGTGAGGACAAAGTGGTGGAAGTCCACCACTTTGTCCTCATATGCTGCGGGCAAGCGCTGGCACAAGGTGGTCCGCTTTTGCAGTGCGAGGCCATGGCGCCACATGAAACGAGTTTTTCATCCGGAGCTGGCTTTGAACTCTTTTGCTCCCATGCGCTGTACTCTGGCTAATCTGTGCACTTCTGTTTGCGCAGTATCTAATGACACAGCACAGCCATCTTGTCCTAGCTCCCGTATATGCCGGACCAGTTGCTCTTCGAAGCTCGGATACCTGCCGGTTTTGACATTGCAGACAGCCCATCGTGTCTTCTTCGTCGCCTTAAGTTTTAGGGGCGAAGCTCCTTAGGGCGTGGGCTGTGCGTCCCCTGTAGCCTGTATGTAGCCACCTCTAGTTTAGTTCTTGCAGTGTTCACTAGATGGCGGTACCGTCCCCTGTATGTAGCCACCTCTAGTTTAGTTCTTGCAGTGTTCACCAGATGGCGGTATCGTCTCCTGTATGTAGCCACCTCTCGTTTAGTTCTTGTAGTGTTTACAAGATGGGGGTACTTGTAGCTGATGATGAAAAGATGCAAGATGTTATAAACTAGAAAGCGGTACTTGTAGTTGATGAAAGACGCGAGATCTTATAAAATAGGAATGATGTCACATATGGCGCGTGTCATTGGTTGAAGGCAATCGTTCGATTTAGTGCGGCGACGTACGCTAGGGGGAGCGTTGTAATAAAATCCGTTCGCTGTTGGCGCGCGCTCGGAGTCGCCGGATGGATAAGGCTGCACAGCGGAGAGAGCGCAAGGCGGCAGCAGCGCGCGCAAGGTGGCAGCAGCGCGCGCTCGCAGACAGAATCCCGATGTGCGAGCGCGCGAGGCAAGGGACATCGCAAGCCATCCATCGTCTAAGAACAAATAAAAGTTGATTTGTGTATATACACACACAGCGTTTCTCACGTCTTTACATGATGATCGAGATGATCGACTGGGCGAATTACACGGAAGATTCACAGTTTACCGATGAATCCCTCCGGAGCTTCGCCCATTCATCATCATTCACCCCGTGAATATGCCGTAATTTTTTTCTTCTTGATCTTTCCAGTACCGAATACTGGTTTCTCAAACAACGAATGCCTGCTTGCAGCCTGGTTGCTGTGCTCTGGCGCGTACTGCCCTGCCTTCAGTTTCAATCCAGTCATGCAGCTTGCGTACTTCCCCATGGTGGAACCAAACTTGAATACATGACCACAACATACGCACACCGCTTGCAAAATGGCCTTTCTTTCTTTTTCTCTGATGATGGTGATGACGATCGAGGCCCCGGGGTTGTACGCGTGACCTCCAAGGAGCACAGGGATTCGGGGGATATCAGTAATTGATGGAACAGCCGTTTTTTTTTTTTGTGCTCAAGGATGGTTTTTTTTTTTCAAGTTTTATTTCTAAAAACACGTTAGTTGTTAGGTCATTGCACTTCGATTTTTTTTTTATTTGCTCGTCGATTTGCCTTCATTTTTTTTTTTTTTCAGAGTATGTGGACTTTACCGCTGGGGGGTAGAATCATTTCTGATCACAGCCAAGTTTGGGGTGTGCTTGTGCGGAATAAAAAAAATCGAGCTTTCCGTGACCAAACTAGGGGTGTGCCTATTATGCGAGTGCGCCGATTATGCGAGTAAATACAATACATGGTGAGTTGCTGTCTGCCATGACACGTCACTGAGAAGTCGCTTCCTTGATATCGAAACCAGAAAAACTGAAAGTTTTCATGCGCTATCAGACGTATATTCGCTGCATTCTCAGGCGCCACAGTACTGTTTTAGAATTCTTGGTACTAGGGCTTTTATTTAGAGCAATAATCTGAAAATATTTAAAATTTGTGTCAGTGCTCCTTTAACATCAGATAATTTTTACATTTATGCTAGGGATGTGTGAATTTTAAAAGTGGACATGAATGCTAATCCAATAATATCTAAATAGATCCGAATATCCAGATAGCTGGCCAACTGTTTCCAGAGAAGCCCTAGAGTAGCAATCTAACCATTTCCAAAAGATCATGAGAATGCCATAGTGATTTATTTCAAAGAAATATTCACAAGCTTAGCTAAGAGATATTACTTTTAACTTTAACTGACAAAAATATCGCAGTTATGTAAAATGAGGTAGGCTCATATACAGTGAAAGAGACATGACATTTAAACAATGTGTCATGAGCCGATATTGAAACCATTCTTTTGATAATCCTAATGGTTTGATGACACTTTGTCTTAGTGTGCATCTGGCATTTTAAGCAAAGATGCCTTTATTTGTTTATTAGTATCTACCATCGATAATCCCATCTGTAGGAGTCCGATCCGATTGTTCTCGATTGGGGGTTCACGAAGCGATTTTTGGAGGGTTCCCAAAACCCATCATTGAACAAGCGGTTTTTGGAAACAACTCCTTTGGACTTTTCAGTGTGCTTGAGCATTTAAAACTTTTTGCACTGCTGTGGAGCTAACATTTTGCTTTTTCATGAGCTGTTTGTAAAGCTATTGTTAGAGTTTTCTACGACATGTGCCCACCAGCATACATCTTCTTGGCTTGCATATTTAAAGTGCTAAGCACATCTGGAAAGAGGTTTAATGTGGCTGCAGACTGCACATTGTATTTACAAGCTGTTGAGATCAAATTGGCGGGATACTTTAGTTTGACCATTCTTTCCCATGTCAGGCATGCGCCCCTCCTCCTTTTTCTCTCACTGCAATCATTGGTTCACGAGAGGGCTGACAACTACTGGCGTAGGCGACATGCATTGTGGTAAATAAACGACTAGAGCCAGACAAATGACTTTACGTTGTTCCAAAATTTGTTTCTTTCGGGGTTTTTTCACCAGTGTTGCTTATTCAAAAAATATTTCTATCAAGCTTTGTATTTTTGAACATGACCAATTTCATTCAAATAACAAATCTAATAGGACGTCTTTTAATTTGTCATTCAAAATTTTTGGAACATTTGCACGCTCCTTATTCGTCCCTGGTGATTGTCTTTTTATCTAACAGTGACCTTCCTGTAGTTGCAAAAGTTTGTGTGTCACCAGAGCACCATTTATTGCAGGTGTCAAATGCTGCATCGTACACATTCCGAATGTTTGCTCTGCTTGAGACTAGCCTGGTTGCTGTGGAACGAATCAAGGAATACATTGGGCTGACTGAAGAGGTTTGTCATTCTCTGTCTCTCAATTGTGCTGTTATAAAAATCAACAGTTCCTTTTCTGCACCAAGAAAAACATTCGCCGATGATTATTACACTCTCTAGTGCAAATTCTAAGTGCAGCTTCATGTTAAGACCACGCAAACTGGGTTTGAAGTTTTGGCCATCCGCAGTTGCCACAGTAACTGCCAGCAGCCAAGTGCCATGCACAAAACACCAACAGCTTCAATGACGGCAATTGAAGCCAGACGCAGTCAGCCCTGTATGCGCTCTCTTCTCCTCGATTTAAAGGACTCATGTCTCTCCTTTTCTTCTGCGATTTATCTTGGCAAGAAGTTTTGAGTGGGCAGAAGTTGAAAGTATGGTAATAAATGTAGTTACAGAGCTACTAGCTGCATCAGAGTGCTGTGCATTAACAGCAATACCAGCTGCATTGACGTGCACCACATCTGTGTCTTGGAGCCCACCAGGTAATTGCAAAAATATTTACGAAAAAGATCCTGCTGCTGCGCCTTTGACAACTTCCTTCTGCTAAGCAAGCTTTCTGCTAAACCGATGCAGTTCAAATGGTTAGCATTCAAATGGTTAACAGTATAAAGGCGGCTCATCCACCCTTCCGTTTGCGACTGTCACCGTTGTGCATTATAGCAGCTACTCTTCGGAGAAATCAGAATGAGTAGTAGTGTTATCCCTACAACAACCTGGCTACTTGAAGTGTGTCACGAATTTGGATGGTTTCGTGTGGTGGATCAAGACAAGACTCGAATAAATAACCCAACACACTTAATAAGCACACACACATAGCGCTCTAGAATATAAAAATTGTATGAAAAAGGAAGAGAATCGTTTCAAACAAACCCCAGAGAGAGAGAGAGAATGAGAAAGAAAAGGCCGGGAGGCAGATATTAGCATCTGGTTTGCTACCCAGCACTGGGGGCGGGGAAGTAGGGGCAAGAAAGAGGGGGTAGATAAAGAAAAAAAAAACGCACGCGCACTCATAAAAAAAAACGAAAACACACACAGGAAGGGCGTCCGGCTACAACCGTTCAGTAAGGCCGGTCGATTGCAAAAAGTGCAGTAGCGCCCTCGGGGCCCTCTTCTGTGAAGTCGCATCCTGACGATACTGCAAAATTCCCTGCTCCGACAGAGGTTGATCATCTAATTTGTTGAGTTCCTTGCGAAGGCAAACCCCAATTTTATACTACTAACTAGATTGTGCTGATCTTAGAATAGTTCTTCTATACTAAACTTCTAGTAGCTGACAGGTTTTGTGGCTCTCACTTGACATATAAGAGATGTTCATGGGCAAAGTCTAGGATTAGTTGTGTTGCGTCTTTGTTGGAGTTCTTGACGTTCTCGACGAACACCGCCATCTCTGCCACTGCCAGAGTCATTTGTTGTTGTCGTCCACTCACGTCATTGCTGACGTGGCAGAGGCCTTTGAGGTTAGGCCTAGAGGTGGCATGCAATACTTGGTGCTGCAAGCTGACGTGGCTCTCCAGTGACTGTCTTCCGGGACTTACTTCGAAGGTTTGGGCAAGCAATGTCGGGGATTGTTGTGCGTGGTAGCTGCATCCTGAGCAGCCTCCCTCGAAGCAGGTCGAGGTCTCCGGCCACCTCTCAAGACACTTGCGTCACAGGCTGTTGAGTCAACTTCCTGCTGCTTCCATCGCCAGTGCACTTTTGTTGGCGAGATGACCTTCTTCTTCCAAGCCGACATCGACAATGCTGTCGCAGCGCTGCCCGCGTCCCGGTCACAGATCGAGTTAAGCCCCCGGGCACTGTATCAAAGGTGTGTGGTCTTGCGGCCTTTCAAATCTTCTCTGGACTTCGCCGTTGTCCTTATGCTTCTTGTGGAAGAGTCTTGTCTTCACAGTTGTGTCGTTCTTAGGCTTGGCAGGCTAGGCGTCAGGCAACATGGGTTGAGAAGTAATGTTATTCTTCTCACAAACATTGGGCGCATGAGCGAGTGCGTGTGCTACACACCTTTCTTTTTTTTTTCTACTGTAGTGAACGGGATTGTTACATCGCCGCAGCAGGGATTCCCATTGCACCGGCCATCGGCGTGTGTCTGTGGTACTTCCACTCCTCTTGGCTAAAGTTCGCCGCAGGGCTTGTGTATGCAGTAGCCGTTACTGCAGTTTCGAGCCATTGCTTGCTGGCAGCCTCTGTGACAGCATTTGCAATGGATGTAAGTCAGCGCTGACTACTGCCATGGTTCGTTCATGTGGTGTTAGCCATGCTCAGAAACTGACTCGTTCTATCACAACCCTGGCCTTTCATTGGGCACAAAATATAGAGGTGGTTATTTGAAGTCTGAACATAGTAAGACACCGCTTGGAAACCCATCTCATTTGAATTGCTCTGCGCTATCGGAGTGGCAGTCATTCTCGCTAACATTACACAGCAACCCTATCCCACGGTTCATGTTGAGTCGCAACCCCGGTGAGGCCAGTAGTATTTTCATTGTCTTTCAACTAACGGTGTTTATTCACCTTAGTTAAATGTCACCCAACTTTAACTTATACACATCTGAAAAAACACCTCAGCCATGAAGCGATCCACACCACTGAAGCGATCCACACCACAACAAATGGCAAGCACACATCAAGGAATGATAGCTGGCTGCAGAACGAGTCCAGAGTGCAAAGGGCAGTGGGAGTCATGAAATACCTCCCCTCCAATGCAACCACTCTCGCCGCTGCGCACGTAAACATATCATAAAGTGCACAGTGAAATAGCCTCACCTCATAGCATCTTGTTCGAGTCATCTTGTGGGAATGCACATAGGACCCAGAAAGTTCTTGATCGAGCTATGATAAAATAGTTTCTTAAAGGTGTCTCGAACAATTTTTAAACACCTTTGTGGGTTGCACAGACTGATGGCTGGGCATAATTTTAGAACGGGTCAAAGCACTAAAGTGAGTCAATTTAATATATTAACATGATAGTGTTAAAGAGTTTATTTTGCGGAAATTCTTATGTCGGTGGCATCTGGTTTGGAGCTAACAAACAGCATTGGCCATAAGTTAAAATTCGATGTCAATGGAAATGACATCGAAATAAGAGCTGGAGGAGGTTTGCCTGTGGCACCGTTTCGGTCTTACTGAAAATGGCCTCTGGCTTTTTTCTGGCGAGATGTCCATATGAAAAGCTGCTTCTTGCTGGCATTCATGAGCTTTCAAATGTGTAGCACAATCCCAATGGTTGTTGAAATGGCACCGCTATCTCTCCCCTTCGAGGAGTCTTTTGTTTGCTGTACTTTTTATACTAATAGAAACAGGTGGTGTTATTAAAAAGTTATAATAAAGATGTAACTCGGAAACATGTTAGGGAATGCACATAGGACATAGAAAACAATAAGCTCACAAGGTTTACCACTTTCTGTAAGGGAATGCACATAGGACATAGGAAAAAATAAGCTCACAAGGTTTATGTAAGCTTGCCTATGTAAGCTTGCCTATGTGTAAGCTTGCCTATGTGTAAGCTTGCCTATGGACCCTCCCGTGTACTCCCCGGTTTGTACGTGTTTCGGTATTCAAGAGGAGAATGTCCTTCACCTCGGCAGATTTTTTGTTTCGCGCTGTTTTTCTAGAAGTGCTGAAGATGTGGGTGCGACATTGTTTTTTTTTATTAACAACTTGTTATTACTGTGGTAACAGTGCAATCGCTGCGCCTGATGAAACAGACAAAAGTGGTGCACAGGTTTTCCCTACGTGGGAGCTTTCAGCTTATTCTTTTGCCACACCTCTGAATTGCTGCTGCCAGGAAAATTCGCCCATGTGACCCCAGTGAAAATAGAGTTGTGGGTACACATTTCTGTCTATATATTTTGAATTCACTAAGTCGAATAACTTCATACTGCATGCTTCGATCGCTGTCATTTTTGTTGCATTATTCTGTTTATGCAACTCATTAGTAAGAAAATGGGCACGTGAATAGTGTTGAAGCAGCCCTTTAACAGTGTAGTACTTTTACTTACTATGGTACCCTGTAATTGAAAGCATTATCTTGCCAATTTTTTTAGCTGCTCCGAAACGCTATTTTTTTCTGCTCTAAAATGTGCTCCGAAAGTGATCCTCGATAAAGCTAAACTATACATGCAACGAGAAACTTGATCTCGTTTTTGTAGTTTCTGATAAATCTTTTTGTTATTCACTATCAAAAAGCTTTAAGAGTGGCTTTGTGCAAGAGAAAGTCTTTCTTTATGCACTTTGAAATCCAGCAATACAGTGCCTGAATTTCTCCTAAAACTGTTCTTTCGAGAACAAGTTGAATGTCTTTCTGCAGTTTGTGCTCAGTATAATTGCATTTGACCATCAAGATGACTGGATTATTTGTTTTAGGAACAGAGTGAAGTAACTGGATGCAAAACTGACATGTGGAGGATGACATTGCTAGGGATAGGTGAATAAGTATGCAGAGGCAGATAGCATAGGAGCAAGAAGCTGTGTTGGTGTCCATCATTGCCTTCAGTAATTAATCTTCCTGTTTCTTTAGATGCGCCGGTTTGCTTTTGGTACGATCATGAGAACATCATGTCACTACTGTGTGCACATGGCACATCCCATAGTGGTGGCAGTAAATTTTCAGTTTAAGAATGCCAATGGCCATTCTCCCCTCTGCTGACATCAATGGTCTCTTCGTGTACATAATTTGTCAAGATAGAAGTGACTGATTATGAGCTCACTTTAAAATCTAACTGTGAATTTTGTGCTCCCTATAGTGCTATAAAGAATTAGTGCCCACCAGCAGCTTTGACTACGTGTTCAAAATGCTTTGTGTTCATCAGTGTTGATCGGCTCTTTTAAGTCAAATCCCAGAAGGGCGCTTTATTTGCTCCGTAAAAAAATACTGGGAGCACTGTGCGAGGCACCATTTTGAAAGTGCTTGACTGCACATATGTAATGGCGAATTCCACTCGTAGATCCGCAGCAGCCGCCGAAATCCTGGAGCGACCACTCAGATTGCGTTAAGCCATATCTGCAAGTGGAACACGTGAATGCCCCACTTGAGGTCGCTTGGAAGCTGTTCCCGCATATGTCACTAAACCCATGCCAGAAACTTCCTCGATGTAGCCGATTAACTTTGGCCGTGCACACGGCGGGCCAGCAAACATTTCCTTATACATCATTCCATATAGCACATACAGCTCGTCATCCTCAATGCTGCTACTTATGCTATTGCTGTCGCTGAAAGTGAGAAGCAAACCAGCAGCAGCACGTCCAGCAGAGTCAAATGAGGCCATTTTAGGAATGTTAACAAGTGCATAGGAAGACTAGACATCGTCTCATAAAAAAAAAAAATCTTGCTGAAGACAGTCTAGCTGCCCAATTGTACTGGAAATGGCAGCACGCATTCTCTGAATTCGGCCGAAATGCGTCTGGCAAGACGGAGCATGCAGAATGCTCTGTCGTGGAGTGGGTTGTCTGAATCTGTCAGTGGAAAATGCGTACTTGCTCTGAATCTACCAGCAAAATGCAGATTCTCGGCTGTGGAGCAAGAAAGCTTGCTCCCGATCGACCAGTGGAATTCGCTATTTGAACAGGGCCACCTTTTGAACGTCATGATACCGTCTGACACATTGGCCTGCTTAGTTTACCCTGAATGAATGCATAGCAGAAAAGGATGTGCTACACATGCAGGCTCCATGGAGAAATGCAGACTCACAGCCTGATGCCGACTGGCCGGCCAGAGGGAACATTGCCTACTCAAACTACAGCGCAGCGTACAGGGACAATCTCGCCCTTGTTCTCAAGGGAATAAACATCAAAATCTACGATGGTCAGAAGGTGAATCTTCTTACACCATTTTTGGGGGAGGCTGCTCTTTGAACTCTTGAGTGGTTTCGATTGAACTTGTTGAAATTAAACGTGAATACTTGTGTGTTAATTTCAAATGTGCAATTATCTTTCGTGTACAGTGTGTAGTTTTTAAAATATGAAGCATTTCACATGCTGTTTTGGGAGCTTGACTGTTGCCTAAACTGGGAGAATAACAGGATATGTCAGCATATCACATTATTCTTAAAAGAGAATTGTTCACAATAAAACAGCAATAGCTGTCCTTCATCAACTTGAATAAAAGAATGAAAGTTATGGTATGTTGAATGTTTGTGAGCCGATCATCAATCCGTACATTCCTCATAGCAATCGCTAGTGATCGCTGTCGGAGTCATCAGCCTCTCATTAACTGCAATGCAGTAACTGCAATGACTACTGCAATGCTCATTTATGACAATTTATGACCACTGAGTACACACTCGAATGGTGACATCACTGGCAGAAACAGCGAAGTGATTACTTATCACTAATGGCGCGGTCGTACCATATTTTGCTCACAAAAACTTATTCACCCTTTCAATGACTTTTTGTTGGATACCCATAATGCAATGTTATTGAAAAGTGCAAGCTACACAGCAAAGATATCACTAGTGATCACAACTATTTCAATTCTATTGCTGCTTGCAACAGTACCCACATAGCCACTCAGTCACATTTTTTTACCAGTGTTGATTTTTGCAGCGATGGTCACACTAGAGAATGTGATCACTGGTGACTCAATCACTCATTCTTAATTCTATGCATCCTGATAAAGTTCCCCTTAAATTCACTTCTGAGCTATTCCCTCCACGCACTTTCGAAAATTCTGGGTTGCCTTGAAATTGAAAAGTAATCAAGAACATTTTTGGATTAAATTAGCTGGCAATTGGATTAAATTTGCTAGCAGTTGGAATAATTTCAGTGACGTTTGAATTAAAATGATTAGCACTTGGATTAATTTGAGTGGTGACTGGATTAAATTGACTGGCACCTCAATTATTTTGGCTTGTGCTTGGATGAAACTGAGTGGGAACACCTATAGTATTTATCGACAAATGGCGTTGTTTTGTTCTTTTAGCTTGCACGGGTATAAGTTTGTCTATGCAGTGCTTGTCTCCATAAATAACCAATGGCTTCTGCCTCGAGCACCTGAAAATCACCAAATGGTTGTTACAAATAATTGAGGATGGATGTATCATATGGGTGGCAGTAATCTGTAACATTAGCATACACACAGGATCTTGTGCAGACAAAGGTGCCTCCCATTACTTTTCATGGAAGTCAATATCTGGTCAAATAAGCCATTTTTATTTGGTATACTATTACCATTCACTTAACCAAAGATTAAATCTGAATTCAACAATGGCTGCGATGTAACGGTAGCTCTCGTGCAATCTTTAACCATTTGTCTGGCCAGATGTAGCTGTCTTGTCGCACCTGCTGTGCTACCTCTGCCGGTCCATTCCATTTAGGTTACATCTTTCCTACGTGTCCTGTCTTAAAAACCAGTACTTGCTCCCCCACGTCAAACTCTTTAGGCCTGGCTCAAAAATTGTGCTTCTGAGTATACATCTGTTGTATTTGATCTGCGCACCCGTCAACTGTGCAAGCTGCTTCTGCCATTCGAGCACGTGACTCCGTCGAATAAGCAGTCGCAGATTTATTAGGCCTACTGAAGGTTGCCAATCTCCCGTCCAGCTTTTCTGCAATACGTTTAATGGTCCTTGGGCGATACGACCGTACATTAGCTCGAATGGTGGCACGCCTGTCATCTCATGAGGGATCTCACGATACGCCCACAGAACACATGGTATGTAATAACGGTCTCAATCTCATGCATGATCGTGGATGACATGTTTCAGCATCGCCTTAAATGTTCCGTTCCACCTTTCTACTAGGCCAATACTCTGCAGGTGTTCCGGTGTTGAAAAGTGTACCTCCACTCCTAGCCTTTCTGTCAGCTATATAGTTAACGCTGCTGTAAAATTAGTTCCCCGGTCACTGCATACGAGTTCTGGGACACCACACCATGAGAAGATATCCAACAACACCTGATAAGTTGTGCTCGTAGTCAAAGCTCAAAAGTGGGATGACCTCAGACCTCCTCGTGCATAAGTCAATCATGCACAAAGCCAACCGTTGGCCAGGTGATGATACAAGTTCCATACGACCGTTACAGTCAAGGTACACTACTTGGAAGGGTGTTTGGGGTAGTGTGAGGGTAGCGATTGGCACTCGACCGGCCACCTTTCTACTCGCAAATTTCTGGCAAGTATGGCAAGAATGACAATGCTTCTTGATGTCCGACATCATTGTCGGCCAAAAAAAGACACTACGAACGCGCTCTTTCATTTTTTTTTCCTGAACAAGCTCACCAAAAGGTGCATCAGGAGCAAGTGCCAGCACTTCTTTGCGGCATGCTTCAGGTAATGCAAGTCAGTCACACTGCCTCCCGTTCAAGCTTTCCCAGTGGAACAACAAGCCCCCCTCTATGAACATTCCATGTGTTCCCTCACGTGCCTGCTCCCACGGCAAATGCCATGAGCTGACCTCTCATTGATCTTTTGCGAGCAGATCATTATATGCTTCATTAGCCATTACTTGTTCTTCTGTCAAACAAACTGCTTGAGATTCCATTGGATCTGGCTGGTGCTCCAGCTTCTCCTTAACACAGTTCTCATCGTCACAATTCATTTCCTCAACAGCATTATGCTCCACTCTCACTATCTGAACCGCCAATTCCCGCGATTCTCTTCGCGTCTTTCTAAAGTTTTCCTGCGTGTTTGGTGTAAGTAGGGCATCTGCTCCTTCTGCAAGTTCATTGGTGACCACGTACAGTTCCATCAGCTCTGAAGCTGAGCCTCCACCCGGGATGTGCAGTGCTAATGGGACATACATTAGGTCAGCTGAAACAGCGTCCCTAAATGCTCCTCTCAAGCGTAATTGGCCTACTCCCAGAAATTTCACTGTTTGTGGCACTAACTTTCGCCTGATCATTGTAATATCCGACCATAAATCTAGGCACGCGTTGAACTTGCGACCTGCACTTATCCATTCTATCTATGTTAACCTTGACATTCCAGCACCACAGTGCCCAGGCATTAAAGGCAACTCCGGCGATTTTCTGACCATGTCAGGATAATGGTACTTTTGTGTTCCTTAGACACTCTTCTCACATGCGCAATAACTGAACTGCTCGAAAAATTCGAAAATAATTTTTAATTATCGAAAGACCACAATACCGAAACCGAAACCCAACCAAGTGCGCTACTACATGCGACGTAAAGATTTGCCTGACGCTGCACGAACCTGCCTGACTGCACATAATGCCCGCCAGACGGCACTACCTGTCAATGCTGTCCGCGGCAATCAACCTAAACGCTTACACTGTTATGGTGAATATATGGCAAATCGTGTGTGGCTCACAACTCAACACCACTTAGCACCTATCGCACGCCCACCAACAGGAAAAAAGAAATCGCACACTCAACCGAGGAAGCGCCGGCCAAACCCACACAATTTATAGTAGATAAGCACACGCTGCAGTGGCGCATCAGTTTGTCACTTCCGCCTGGCAAAACTCAGCATCACGCACCAAATGTTGCCATTAATTCTGGCAAGCAAGTTGAGTGTTTCGAGGCAAGCTATAAAATTCTTTTGAAAAGAATCTGCGAAACTCTCAAACTTGCAATTTGACATGAATAGCGCAAATGTGCAAATGAACATACCCAGTGAATTTTATTGCAATCCACTGACCTCGAAAAATTGCCGGAGTTGGCTTTTAAGCTTTCCTTCACCAATTCACATGCCCCCCTCGCGGCGAGTCTCTCTGGAGACGAACGGCCTTGTCCCTCTTGCGCTGCCAGCCGTGTCATTTGCGAGCACTGCCAATGATAGTGTACGCTCTCCCCGCAAACATAGCGTCGGAAGCCCGTTGTCTGGTTTCGTTGAGCTTGTCTATCTGACGATGAGCGATTGAACGCATCACCATTCTTCGAACGTCCAGCAGCTGGATTTCGCCCCGCCGCGGTGGTCTAGTGGCTAAGGTACTCGGCTGCTGACCCGCAGGGCGCGGGTTCGAATCCCGGCCGCGGCGGCTGCATTTCCGATGGAGGCGGAAATGTTGTAGGCCCGTGTGCTCAGATTTGGGTGCACGTTAAAGAACCCCAGGTGGTCAAAATTTCCGGAGCCCTCCACTACGGCGTCTCTCATAATCATATAGTGGTTTTGGGACGTTAAACCCCACATATCAATCAAGCAGCTGGATTTCGTGGCTTTCTATGTCTCGTGCTCTCATCATATTTCTGTGCCAACTTCGCGAGGTCATGAAGTCTTAGCCATTCTGCTGTCTCATGCTGAAGCACGTATGTGCGCATGTCCTCACGCATCAGCTGCTTGACTCGGTCTGAAATGAGCAACGCCCGCAGCTCCTGAACACTGCTAATTTCTCTACTGCAGAGATAATAATCAAGCAAAATCTCGAGTCTCGTGGTGAACTGTCCCCATGTCTTCTCTCCTTTCCGACAGGCATAAAGGCGGCGTTTGTACTCCTCATAAGAGAGATCCAGTTCATGCAGGATCAGATCACGAACTTCCTCGTATGAGAGTACTCGATTCTCAGCTCAATTTGCCACCAATATACAGCTGTTTTCGTTCGGAAATGGCACAATGATAATGCCTTTTTCATCTTCAGAGATGGCACAGCTTCTAAACATATTTTCAACGCTACGGAACCACGCAGGCACCAGCTCATCGTAAACCGGCATTGGCGAAAGAACTACTCGCAACTGAACCCCATACCGTGCCAAATCAGACCTGTCACTCCACTCCACCTCAATGTTTGTCTGAGATTGAAGCTTCAGCTTTTTTAGCTCAATTTGGATCTTCAAACCCTCTATTTCTAATTCCTTCATTCGAACTTGAACAGCAGGATCCGCGCTTTCACCAGCAACCAAATTTGCGCCAATCATACCTGCTGATGCCTCATTACAATCTGACTCCATAGTAGTCCCACCTGCCCTCTGACCTCTCGTCACCCTAGTCGCCATGGTGCTCAGAGAAAACCAAACAGGGACCCGCTTGTGGTTCACTGTGCATAGATGAGTCACCACACCACCTCCGAGTAGAAGTTCCAGTCATTAAGTAGTGAAAAGAATTTTCCACTGTAGTTGGATGTACGTGCACCGTTCAGTCTCTGCCTGGATAGGTGTGCTGGTCGCCGGTCACGGGCTGCCTCTCACGATCTATATAACTCCAGCAGTCGCTAACTGTTCTGGGTAGGGAGCCGATGTCCGAGCATAAGAAGCCCTCATTCTCAATTCTGGCTCAGCATATCGTGACGGTCGGAATTGCGCCGGGTTCGTCTTTCTTGAACTGCATATTTTTATCTCTGCTTTGACGTCGCCTGATGATTTTTTTTTTTCGCCCCCACCGGTGTATGTGTGCCAGGAAGGCAGGACGTTTCATTGTCCTCCAGGAAGCCGCTGCGACATCCTTCTGACTGCGCCAGTCAAGCTTGGGATGATGGATGTAATTCCGTTGGTGTATATGACCACGGCACATTGAAGGACTGGACAGGCCCGGTTGCTCAGGTTCTGGCAAAATTCAGTTTATTCACACACTGAGACTTACTTACAATAAACGGCTGGGGTGGCCACTAAACCGACCGCACAGTAAGCACTGGGCTGTATTAATGTCGGTGTTACTTGCCGAGCCCTTAGTATACTGTACGCATCGACACCAACTTCTCGATGTAAGGTCAAACCCTGGATCAGAGTCGGCGCCAAGCACGACCTCCGTCCGCGCTGCTTCGCGATCTTGTTCTCGAGTGCCAAGCTCTCCTCCTCTCCATTTCTCTTCATTAAATACCTCCCGTCTCATTTGAGACTGCCTCATGGGACGAACACTTTCTTGATGCTCCACCAATGCAGCAAACAACTCTCCTTTTTTTCAGAGATATGTCTCCACCTCTGCGTTCCCACACTTTGCTGTCCTCATCCACCTAGAAGTCAGCTAAAGAATAACTCCATCATTTCGTTATTGTACAGCTTAAAAATACTTCCACCCAACAACAAGCCTTGGTAGACAGCCATTTGGCTGTCTTGAGTAAGTACACACGGTGCTGCCATCTGTCCACACTTACTGTGACAGCACGCCGCCACATTATCCTGTCAGGAGCGGTGTCGCAACAGGGACCACTTGTTTCTCAGTCTGGCTCACCGTGAGAAAGCTTCCACCGTGCGGGTGACTCGGCAGCACAGGTGCAATGAACAAAAGCTTACGGGGTTTGTTGACAACGAAGGCGCGTGCAGAGGCTAACGGCTTAGTACCCCATCTGCGCAGCCACTTTTCATAATCTCTCCTTTTTGTCAGGCGCCATCTACTGACTGGCCATCCTTCGCTTGCCCCAAACATAACTGGGACCAACGGCTCCCTTTAAGGCATTCGCACTGGTATTGAAAAAATTAAAGGAGGTGTTGAGCAGTCTTTACATGCCCTGTAAAAAAATGTTCCCAATAATGTCAGGAAAGTTAACGTCACCAGCGATTATTAGCTTTGTGTTTTCATTTACACAAAAACTGTCTTCCAAAAGCTCGGGTTGAGTACAAGGTGGTCTGTACACAGCTCCAATAAGATGCACTGTGTTAGCATAATTCACTTTACAACAGATCATTACTAATGAAGTACAATTTCTTTTCGTTGCGGCTGTTGCACTTCTGATTACGAATACAACACCACCGCCTCAACAATTCCTGTCCCACTTGAAGATCTTATAATTTAAAGTAACAGTGTCTTCGATAGTATTAATTAACCTTGTCTCAGTTATAACAATTTCATGCGCGCTACATGAAAGTAATAAAAATTCCAGCTTTGTTACTTCGTGCATTTAGCGCAAACAATCTGAGCTAAAAATGCTGCAGTGCAACTCGCTTCCCATACAATCCACTGAACTACACAAGGCAGAAGATTATCATTGCAGTGCAGTCTATCTTGACTTCTTTCACGGTGATGTTCTGTTCGTAGAAATCATCATTCACGTTAAGGTGCTCATATAAATTCGAACCTGTTTATAACCAACCCAAACGTGTCTCAAAAAGTGGTAGTTGGGTGTGTAGTTTGTTGTATATGAACTTTCTCTGGAAAATGTGCACTTAGCGACCATGCCGCTCATTTTTATTAAAGTGCTAACAGCGTCGCCTGCTGTGTGCTTATGAGGAATTTAAACAGCCTTTGCAGACATCGTTTCACGAAAGTGCAGTAGTGTAGCCAATCATTCCTGGCATGCCATCACCGCCAGGCTACTTTCTGTGTTCTTTGTGTCTCTGTGGACCAAGTGCGAGTGCCTCAAGTTTGTTCAATGCTGTAATGACAAGTATTTTACAAGCAACGCACTATTCTCAGAAAAACTTGACGGTGCGGCGCACTTGGGAGGTCTTCTAAAAATTAGGATTGTTGAAATAGTGAAGTTTAGGTTTGTAGTGATTTCAGCTGAATAATTTCAAATCCAATTCGAGTAGTATATATCACATGTTATAAAGGAAATAGGCATATTTGTCCTGGCCTAACTAACCTGCACAGTATATATATTCAATTGAAGCAAGGCCTGTGCAAATGCCATTTTTCTTTTCTTCAAACCAAGTGGGAACAACTTTGGTTAATAGGAGGATTTTTTTTTTGGTAGAATGCATGTGATATCTTATAAATCATGTTACGTTCTAACATTCATTATGCTTAGAGCTTTTACATGTCAAAAATGATTATTCAACGTGAGAGTGATGTGTCTATTCAACCTTAAAAGTGGGGCTTCATAACAGTGCAGATTTTTATTATAAAGGTGTTTTTTCATCTTAGCACGCCATCACTGCAGTGACACTACCTTTACGGGGATTAGATGTGGACTAATATACAGTCGACTATCGTTAATTCAAACTCGAAGGGACCCCTGAAATTTGTTTGAATTATCAGAAGTTCTCAAATATATGACTGTGAGTGAGGTGGCACAACACATTATCATTAGGCATTTATTTTATCATAACTAAAATTTTTTTGATGTTTTCGAACCCTGACGGCACGTAATTAATATAAAGCAGAGGTATAAGGTCCACAAGTTTATGATCAGACCTTTTAAAGAAATCGTAAATTCCCAACTGCTTCTTTGCTATAGAGTTTGAGCTCTATACCAGTTGAGAAGTATTGTGGTTTACCATGCGTCTGCTTCGTTTTAGACATTTGTTTACTAGCAAAGCCTTTTTTCATGAAGGCCTGAGAAGCTTATTTTTTATTTTTAAACTGTTATGAATATATAAGCACGCTAATTTTTGAATAATAGTGGGAAAGCAGCATATATTTACTGGTATGTAACCACAAAAAGTATAAATTAACTAAATGATATAGATTGAATTAAAAGGCTTACAAATACATTTAAAAAGTAGACAGCCAACCAAAACATTCAACTTTCTTAGAATTAACTGTGTAGTGTACACATATTTTGAAGGATTGCGGCCACTAGCATGGGTCCGGTCTTAGCGAGCCGCAGGGCATGCATTAACCGTCGCTGTAGCGAGAAAACGGTACTGCTTAAGGTCGCAGCACTTTATTGCCTGGGACAACGCCAAAAAAGGAATTCAGAGCCCGTTGCAAAGGCCCGGCGGGAAAGCAAATGGGCTTATCCACGCCATGGTCAAGAAGTACTACACAATGGTGCCGCGAGCACTTCTCCATGGTTAAACTGATTCACGGTTGCACCGGGACAAAGGGCCCGGTCGCTCGAGCAAGGGCAGAGGTGCTCGCATTGGCTCGGAGCATAGCCTGGCCACGCACTAGGACACCGCACCGCTCTTTGGCCTAGAGTTCGCAAAGAAGGTGGACAAAAGGTAAGCGTTCGCCACGGGCATGAGGCGCTGTTGGCGAAATCCAAACAAGCCCCAAACAAAGGGAGCCGACGAATGGAAAAGAAATGCGTGCTTACCTCATGTTGTCCCCACAGAGGTTCTGACTCACTCCCAACGAGCGCGCGCATAACATCCAGAGAGACTCCGCGCACGATGCCACTGTCGACATCCTCTACTGGATGAGAGGGGTTAAACGTCACTCGTCTCTCCCCCAGCAGGGCTGACCACGGAGAAAGGGAGTCATGTCGGGACATGAGAACGGAGAAAAAGGCGACATAGCCCGCACAAAAGCGGCAAGCTCGCCTCAATTTCCACATCCCCCTCTCCTATATTTGCCCTTTACCAGTCTGCAAAGTCAGCCGGATGTCACCCATGCAGTTAAAATGACACTGCTATGAGCAACACCTAACCTCAGTCCAACCCTGTAACTGCTGCTAAAAAATGATGACAAGGTGAAAACATTATTATAATATAGACACATGACACTATAAAATATTTGCAAAAGGGAGCACAGGAAAGTAAGACTAGTCTTCGTGGTGCTAAGGCGGGATAGCATCAACCGCGCGAAGGGGCGGAAAAACGTGACAATGTCCGCTGGGTGTGATGGCCGCGTGCGAGGTCAAAGGCGCGGAAGGGGCTCACTGATGGTTCGTTGCTGCTGTCAATGATAAGTCAGCGAGTTCGACAAACGCCACTTTGGTGGTGGTTCAGAGGCCCCGCATTTCTGGCTTAGTGACGTAGCTGGGGCGTTGCGGGAAGCCGGGCCTCTCCGGGGATTAGGGAGTCGAACCTGCATCGGCTGCGAAGCCCCCTGGCGTTGGCCGGCTGCGCGTAGCTGTTGTCAGCTGGCCTCGCACAGGAGCCATGGTGGAAAAGGGCAGTAAGGCTTCTAGACGATGGCCGAGAGCAGAGCACAGCTGGACTGCCTGACGTCAGTAGGTCAGTGCCCACAGCACCTCTAGTGTCCCCGTCAACGGGATGAAACCAGGACGTGCACTCTCCACGGGCATGCGCAGAAGGGCCATGCACGTACACATGCACAGAAGCACGCACACACACACACACACACACCGCCGACGGCTGCACAAGCGAAGGTGCAAATCATCCTTCATCCTTCTCTCCATGCATAAGCTCAATGTTCAAGGTCACAACTTTCTTCGCTGGTAGACGAAATAAACATGGAAGAAAAAGTAAAACAGAGCACAAATGACAATATCTGGCCAATGGAACATAAAAACATAAAATATGAATTAACATTTAATATTAGACAAAAGAAACATAAATTACATAAGATACACATGAGCACTTAACAAAAAGAAACACTGGCAGCAAACTGGTCAGGGTCGACTTCTTTATGAGAACAGGCCGTAAAGAAGCTCACCTACACTGAGGCTAGACAGTAAACTGAGGGCCTTGGGTTGTGGAGAAGCTTGCCATCCGGCGCAAAATTACAAAGGTGACCGCTTCCTCAGATTATGCCGGTGCGGGGTCCGAATGCGGTCGCCGCCTTGGGTGTGCCCTGTTGCTTAACACAAAGTGCCGCTGGGCGCTGGCGCGAGCTCGTCAGACCGTGACAAGAGGGCTTCAGGTCTGCGATGTGGGCACGGCTGAGTTTTCTCCAAAAGGGGATCTTTCAGCAAGTACCCGCCACGGACGCTCACTGACAATCGGTTCATAAGACCAGGTGGGTTGCCAAACCTTGGTTCAACCGTTTGTCAGATGTGGCAGGCACAGAATAGGGATAAATACCATGCTTCGTGCCGGGCCAGGTCAAAACAATGCTCAGATTGCAAAAACTTTCAAGCCATTCACATGACCGGCCACGAGTTCGTCGTAAGAGGATCGCAATAGTGTAGCTCTCAGACTTTTTGGGCATAGCCACCTTAAAGGTATCGGCAGACTTCTCGCCAGTGGCTATATTGTTCAGCAGGAGCCCGTCATGGTCCAGCAAAATGAATCTGCCGGGGACTCAGCGACACATGCTGTTTCAGCTCTCTATTCGTGCCCGCGGCAGAGCAAGCAGCGTATACGACGCTCTGTCTCTTCGAGACTCGAAACAAATCACTCTGCTGAGCCTTCACTAGCTCTTCGCTGCCGAAAGCAATTCCCACTCTCTCAAAGGGGGGACTCTGGTATCGGGCTCACTCAGAACTGGATAGCAGCCAAGGTTGTCTGCATGGGGGCTCGCCCTTTTTGCCGCTCTTTCGCACCCGACACTTACATGTGCTAAGGCACCGCGAGCGGCCGTCGCACCGGAATCCAGGTTCTCGGCAGACAACAGGGGGCACCAGATAGTGCATCAGCTACCACCTTGGTTGTTTGTTCACCACAAAAGGAGTGGAAGCGGAGACACTGATGGCTGCAAAAGGGGTGCCCATCGACAGAGCCTGTTGCAAAGGGGCGGCGGAAAATCAAATGGGCTTATTCACGCGACGGGTGAAAAGTACTACACAGGGGTGCCGTGAGCACGTGTCCATGGTAAAAGTGATTCACGAAGACACCGGAACAAAGGGCCCGGTCGCTTGAGCGAGGTCGAAGGCGCTTGCGTTGGCTTCAGAGAGATACAAGTCGGCGTAGCCTAGCCTCGCACTAGGACACCGCACTGCTCTTCAGCCTAGCGTTCGGAAAAGGTGGGGGGGGCGACAAAAGGTAAGCGTTTGCTGCGGGATTGAGGCGCTGTTGGTGAAGTCCGAACGAGCCCCAAACAAAGAGAGCCCACAGACGAAAAAGAAATGCGTGATTACCTCATGTTGTCCCCGGAGAGGCTCTGACTCACTCCCGAAGCGCGCGCGCAAAATGTCTCGAGACACTTGGCGCACAGCGCCAGAGTCAACATCTGCTACCGGGTGAGAGGGATTAAACGTCACTCGTTGCTCCCCCAGCGCGGCAGACCACAGAGGAGGGGAGTCATGTCGTGACATGAGAACGGAGAAGGAGGCGGCAAAGCCCATGCAAAGGCGGCAGGCCCGCCTCGGTTCCAACAACTGAAAGTATGAATTATCAGAGTTTGAATTATCACGAGTCTACTGTAATCTGTTCATTTTGAATAGTTCAAAATTCTCAATAATATAAATTCAAACCAAAGTGAATTTGAATACTGTGATATTCATTCAAACATTTGAAGCATTTAAATATTCGCACAAGTTCACTTTTAATAAAACATGCAGTATATGCTTGCAGTCGGTGCATCTGCTATGCTCTGCATCAGCAAGCTACTTTCGCTTTATGCAAAGCGACTCGCATTTTAATGTGGTTTTGAAAGAACGGCGTGGCAGTGAACTTGTAAACAGCAGAATGGCGTGCTGGAACTACTGTCGATCCACACAGCTTATGCCACATGCGCAGCCAAGCATACAGCTGCAAGTGACTTCGATAAGGTCGTGATGGCACGTTTAACCGACCTCTGCCTTGTTGTTGCTCTTTTTTTAAATTATTCTTGTCCATTAAGTCATTGCTGCAAGTGTGTGGGAGTCATAAATTGATCAACCAGTCTTGACCGTTACTGAAAAAGACTAAGGGCCCTTTGCAGCACTCTGAGGTGTCAATGAGTTGAGGTAGTGAACTTTTACGTTGAGGAACGTTATTGCACATTTCAAGGTATTATTTGGTTCATAACAGTTAGCTGTTTATTGCGTACATAGCAGAAAATTGCGTCGGAAAAGGTTGACGCATGAAAGCTGGCTGCACCACTTCATGCTATCTTCTACTTTTTTTTTTTTTTTTGCACAATGGCATTCTGCTGCTGAAGAAACGCTTGCAAAGTGAGTGACCTCACTCGAAGCGTCGAGAATTCGCATGCGGTGCTCACTGATCTAGGGTATGTTCATTGCGAGTAAATTGTAGCAAAGTGTACGAGATAACGTGGCTTTTTTATGCTATAGAAGTGAAGCGAAAGGTTCTAGCAAGTTTCAAACGCGAGCACAAAAAAAAGTAGTGCACAGGACAATGCTTTAGAGAGCAAATTTTAACTTTTTTTGCTTTGTATGCACTATATTTTTACTGCGACCTTGTCTTAAGCGTTTGTCGTAAAAATAGGGGATTTTAAAAAATGTTGCCTATATGTGGACGTACTTTCAATGGATAGCATAGGGAAATCATAAGTATACCAAAATACGCTCGTTACAATCAATAGATTGTTATATTTGAGATCGTGGGTTTGACTGTATCAGCTTCACTTTTGCTCAATTAGCTTTGTCAGCTTCATTAATTTGCCACATCTTTTTGCTGATAGTTATTTCTTTAGCACAATTATGGCTACTTTAGCAAATAAGGCTACTTTTCAGTATTGGTAGCATACTTTCCTGTCTGTGATAATTAAAAAAAATATGACCTCAGGTTTTATAATGTTTGGTCTTTGTAAACCCAAGCAGTGTATTCTATCAACCAGTTTTACCTTGATGTCTCTAGAGTCTTGCGAAATAAGTTGTCAAAAATGACTTTCACCAAGCCTAATACAAATTCACTAGGCGTTTCAGGGAGGTCCAAAACCAAGAAATTATTTTCCCCTATATAGGCATATATAGCCAAACACAAATCGTACCAAATCTGAAAGGGATCACAAAAAAGCTCTATATACAGATATTTCAATTGATAAAATATTTCATACATCAAAGATATTTCGAGGGGATTCGAGAGCTGTTGTATATATTTGCATGCGACTGTTTGTGTGATATGCACTAATAAACGTACAGTTGAATCTCATTATTTCGAACACGCTTAATTCAAACTTCCAGTTGATCGAACTCACGCTGAGTTTCCATGAAAGCTATGTGTATTCCAATGGGCAAAAATGTCCTGTAATTCGAACGCACAAGCACTTGTGATAGTTATTTCGAAGATACTGCGCTCCGTAAATGCTCTCAGCATCACGCCCAATCCCACAGCGGCACCTCCAACACCTCAAGGCTGCGTGAAAAGGAAAAGAAAATGAAAGAAAAGGCTGCGGTGGAATGTTTGTTCTCTCTCAAATGCCGATCTGTGACGCACTTACGCCACGCTTCTCCCTTTTATGTCCCTGCCACGTAGAGACCCTTCTCCTTTCAACGCCATGCGCAAAGAGAGAAAGGAACAAAAGAAAGAAATCTGTCACAGAGCGTTGGCTCTTTCTCACGCGCCGCGCCGGTGCCACGCTTGCCCCTTACCCGTCCTTGCCACGTAGACTCTTGCTTTCAACGACGCACGCGAAGAGAGAAAAAAAAAAAGTGCCGTGGAGTGTTGGTTATCTCTCAAATGCCGATTTGCTTCTCTCTGTGTGGAGACACTCCTCCTTTCTGGTCACCTGCTGGCCATGCCGCCGCTACGGCGCAGAGGGTAGTAGCAGAGACGCAGTCGTTGTTGTCATCTTTAGAGAGTGTAGGCACTGGACATTGCCGCAAGCAACTTCTCTTGCCAGGAGAAGCTGAAATGGAAATGCTCTGCAAGATGAATGGGAAATTGATTGACTCACTACAAGGAAAACGTGTGTAGATGCGCATCACCGATTACTTCAATAAATTAATTAATTTATTTATTTATTCAATACTGTGGGCCTTTTCAGGCCTATACAGAACAGGGAGTACAGAGAAAATAACACTTCATATCACGGAGATGAAAAGAAATGGAAAATATGCAACACAATCCGCAAAAACAATGATATAACAGTATAAAGCAATAAATGAACAATGCACATGTGTTTCACTAATAAAAAAAACTACTTAGCATGATAACATCAACGGTAACAGTGATATACTGATGCAGGCGGTTAAGCATGTGTAGCAATGTGCGAGCACATGCGCGATACACTGTTTCAACCTTTATTTCGACGAAGATAGCACATGATTTATTGCAATGCCTCTAAATGAATTTCCAACAACGATGAAAATGATTCAGGTGATTGTGCACTGACAACGTCATTCGGCAAGTCATTCCACATCTCTATAGCTGCGGGAAAAAAGAATACTTCAACGTGTTACAACGTGACAGGAATGGGCATATGCATTTGTCGTTGTTAGTTCTTCTGGAGTGACGGTGCGGAGCTTTAAGGTAATAACCCTTATTTAAGTTTACCAGGTTGTTTGAAAGAAGAAAAAGAAATTTCAGGCTGGCTAGTTGTCGTCGGCTAGCAAGAGTTGCGACATGTGCTTGCAAACGCAGCGCAGAAACACTCTCCTGCCTGGCATACTCTGAAAAAGTAAACCTAAGAGCCCGGTTTTGAATCTTTTCCAATGCATCAATTATGTTCTTTTGGGGCGGGTTCCAAACTATTGCTGCATATTCCAGGACGGGTCTAATGAGCGTCTTGTACGCTGTTAGATTAACTTGAGGGTAAGTTCTGGTCAGTTTATGCCTTAAAAAACCTAGTTGTTTAAATGCACGTGTAGAAATTCGATTAATGTGAACATCTCACTTTAATGATGATGTTATTGTGACCCCCAGGTACTTTACGGTATTTGCATGCTTGATGTCTGCCCCAGAAAAGGTGTACTGAAAGTGAAGTGGTGTCTTGCTATGGGAAATTGTAATGCACATTGTTTTGTCTGTATTAATTTGCATACCATGTTTTTCACACCATTGCCCAATATTTTCTAAAGATTTGTCAAGTTTCACCAGGTCTTCTGTTGTGCTAGTGGGAGAGTATATGATGCAATCATCTGCAAAAAGCCTCATTGTGATACCTGGTTCCATAGCAGTGTAGATGTCATTGATGTATATGAGAAAGAGTGTTGGTCCTAGTACGGACCCTTGGGGAACACCAGAGAACACGTTGGCACGGTCGGACTCGACATTATTAAAGAAACATACTGGGTGCGGTTGGAAAGATAAGCGGAAATTCAATGGACTATTTCTGAGTTAACCCCAAATAATTCAAGTTTTTGTATGAGCAACAAATGTAGGACGGGGTCAAATGCCTTAGCAAAATCAATAAATATTGCATCTATTTGCAGTCTAGAATTAATAGCTAAAGCAAAGTCATGAGTAATCTCTAAAAGTTGTGTATTGGTTGAAAGCTTCCTTCCAAAACCGTGTTGGTTCGGGTAAAGCAGATTATTTTCCTCTAGATAGTTCATAAGTGCTTTGTTTATTATATGCTCCATTAGCTTGCAGCATGTACTTGTCAGTGATATTGGCCTGTATGTGTTTATCAGTTGTTTGTTCCCACTTTTATAGATACGAATTACTTTTGCACACAGCCAATCATCAGGAAGCACTGCTGTTTCTAATGATAAGGAAAATATCTCGTGTAGAAAAGGGGTTAGCTGAGCGGCATAGCGCTTAAGAAAAGCATTAGAAATTTCATCCGGGCCTTGCGATTATTGACATCGAGCTGAAAAAGCAGGTTAAGTATGCCAGACTCTGTTATTGTTAACTCTGGCATGTGATTTTCTCTGTTAGACGGATGTCCTGTGATTGTGAATAAATGTAAGTCTTCTGAAGCTTCCCTCTTGTGTGTCAGCTCAATGCACATGCCCCACTGCGTGGTGAGCCCTCCGTTCATTTAGCTTTCATGAATTCAACCTTTTTTTATTTCGAACAAATTTTTGTGCCCCTTCGAGTTCGAATTATCGAGATGTGACTGTACTAGTTCAGCCAGTGCTAATGTGTGAACATTTTGTTGAGTATATGAGGACACAGGTTTTCTTATTAAGATAAGTCATCATCATCATCATCATCATTATCAGCTTGTCTACGTCCAATGCAGGACAAAGGCCTCTCCCATGTTCCTCCCCTCAACTCGGTCCTGTGCTTGCTGCTGCCAGTTTATACTTGCGAACTTCTTAATCTCATCTGCCCACCTAACTTTCTGTCTCCCCCTAACCCACTTGCCTTCTCTGGGTATCCAGTCAGTTACCCTTAAAGACCAGTGGTTATCCCGCCTACGCCCTACATGCCTGGCCTATGTCCATTTTCTCTTCTTGATTTCAACTGTGATATTCTTAACCCCGGTTTGTTCCTTGATCCACTCTGCTCTCTTCTTATCTCTTAAGATTACGCCTTAAGGATAAGTATTATGCTATAAACAAGACCTTGCTTTCAGATTGGCATTGTTGGAAGAACTGGTGCTGGCAAGTCTACACTAGCGCTGGCTTTATTCCGAATCATTGAACCCAGAACGGGCAAGATCAATCTGGACCATGTGGACATTTCCAAGATTGGTCTTCACGACCTTCGTTCCAAGATGACCATCATTCCTCAGGTTTGTCAGTGTTCTTGAAATGCTTATTTGAGGCCCCTGGTCAAAAGAGGCCTTTCTTTGCATTGCAGGCCCCTTGTTATCCCCAATAAAAAAAATATTCTAGCCTTTGTAAACATGTGTTACAATGGCTGGAATACACGTACTGATGTGCCAACCACCGAGCATTTTCAATGGTAGAGACTGGCACCGCTGATAATGCATCCGCCGGAGGTCACCAAACGGCAACATTTTTAGGGACCATGCTAACCAAGCGACACATCAGGAAGCATGTGCGTTGCATGCGTGTCGCTTGAGCTTGGAATGCACATTCGTTGGCTGCGGTCACTGAGTAAGAAATATTCTGTTATAGCAAAAAATTTGTGGGTGTCATTGCTTTCAAGCAAGCAGCGTATGGTGTCTCTACATGTTGTTGCTGGATTTCTATTCTATGCGTGTGCTTCGTGCAGATCGCATTCAGTTCTCGGCACCACAATGTCATCACCCAAAGTGACAGCACCTGTTTCCACCCTTATTGTACGAGTGGATACCATTAAAACGAGTGGATTCAGCACGTCTGTGAACGCAGAATGTTCAGCTGAGAGGGAGAATTACATGAAGAGGGAAAATTGTAGACCAACTTCGGCAGCATTCATTTGCAGAAAACACTTAGATAATTGCTACACTGATCATCCTTAAACAATCAAACAGTTCATTCATTTTATTACCTTAAAGGTCCCGGTTGGGATATTACATGAGGGAGTGGGTATTACAAAGGCTAACAATATAATGGTAGTTATGATGGGATAGTTTCGATGAGCCGTTTAAATGCTTGGGTGTCGATGATGGTGGTGACTTCGGTGGGCAGGTCATTCCAGTCTTGGGCTGTGCGCAGGAAAAACGATTGATGAAAGGTCACAGTATGGGCTTGTGGTGGATATACTGCGTTACAGTGACTGATGCGGGAAATGCGGTGGGCTCTTCTGATGTATGAGTTATCTAAAGGCAAAGAATGGAAGAATTTATGATAAAGGTTAAGACGTGCGATTTTGCGGCGCTTAGCCAGATCGGATAAGTTAATCTCTGCTTTTAGTGCCGAGATGCTTGATGTGTATGAATAGTTAGACAGTATAAACCGTGCCGCACGGTTCTGGACAGATTCGAGGGTGTAAGTGAGGTTATTGTGGTGAGGGTCAAAATCGCGTTAGCATATTCTAGCTTTGGCCGGACAAAGGTTTCGAAGGCAACTTTTTTAATAGAAGGAGGAGCGAGCGAAAGGTTACGGCGTATATACCCTAGAGTACGATTAGCAGAATTGATTATGTGGTTAATATGACAGGTCTAAGTTAGGTCACGCGAGATGTACACACCAAGATATTTAAATGAATCGACTGTAGTAATCTGGTTGTTATTGATGCTGTAGTTATAAACAACGTGATGTTGACGACGGTGAATAGACGTTAACACAGTTTTAGTTACATTCAAGGACATGAGCCAAGTGTTACACCAGTTCTGTATGCGGGTGAGGTCACATTGTAGTATGGAATGATCAGAGGGGTTATTAATTGTGCGGTAGACAACACAATCATCTGCGAATAGACGGATGTGAGAAGAAATATTACAGGGGAGGTCATTAATGTATATCAAAAAAAGGAGGGGACCAAGTACGGTACCTTGCGGTACGCCTGAAAGAACGGGTGTTAGAGATGAAGAGCGTGAGTTAGCATAAACAAATTGCTGACGGTTGGTTAAAAATCCTCGTATCCAGTTTAAAACACAGGGGTGGATGTTAAGGCGGGATAATTTTAATAAAAGACGACCAAGGGGGACCTTGTCGAATGCCTTTTCGAAGTCTAAGAATATTGTGTCAGTCGGAATGTTACGGTCTAGGTTTACGTGTAGATCATGCAGAAAAAGTGCAAGTTGAGTGTCACAGGAGTAATGTTTGCGAAAACCATGCTGACTTGGGTGAAAGAAATTTACAGATGTTAAGAAGTTCGTAGTATGCGAGTATATGATATGCCCCATTACTTTACAACAGACGCTTCTTATACAAATCGGACGGTAGTTACTCGGCGATGCTCGGCTTCCTTTCTTGAAGACTGGGATGACCTTGCCCACCTGCCAGTCATGTGGAACTGAACCGCTGTCGAGTGATTCCTGAAATATGAGCGACAAAAACGGGCTACACACATGTTTAGTATTTTTTAGCACTTTAGCATTGATGCCGTCTACTGCCGTGGATGATGAGTTATTCAATGATTCAATGACTTTGACTATGCCGCATGAATCAAATGTGATGTTTTGCATCAGCGGATATGTGGAAAATGGAAGATCGCGTAAGCTGTTGGGTGGCTCATTAGTAAAAACAGAACTAAATACTGTGTTGAGAGAATCAGCAATTTCATTCTCAGGAATAGGAAGGCCAAAGCTATTATTAAGTGAAATCTCACTACATTGAGGGGGATTAATTGTTTTCCAAAATCGATTCGGGTTATTTTGCAGCATAGCTGGTAGGGTGTTAGAATAGAACTTGTGCTTAGTTTCGATAGTTAGTTTATAATATTCTTTCTCCACTGCGTAATAATTCTGCCATTTGGAAGCACAGTTAGCTCGTTTGGCAGCTCGAAATAAGCGTTTTTTCTTATTATTTAGTTGTTTGAGGGATACATTGAACCATGGGGAATTCATTTTCTCTGTTATTGTGATGGTAGGAATATAAATACGTATAAGACGATGCATCTCTGCTTTGAAAAGCAACCAATTCGACTCGAGAGAATTTAGCGGAAAATTAGTGGAAAAAGTGTCAAAGTATTCTGTTAATTCTCGGTTTATGCTAACGTAGTCTCCTTTATCGTAGAGGGTAAGTGTTTTTAGATTTTTTTTGTTTCTTTAGTACGTAGCAATAAAACGAGGCATGCACTGTTAGATGATCACTCAAGCCGCGCAAAAGGTTGATAGGCGTGAAGTTATCAGGATGCGTTGTTAACACAAGGTCCAAAACGTTGGACGAGTGATCAGTGATGCGCGTGGGGTCAGTGACGAGCTGCGTTAAGCCGAATGTTATGCATGTGTTTAGGAAATCGCTTGCCGAGCTGCTGTTAGATAGTGAAGAAGCGGGATCAGACCAGTCAATGGAGGGAAAATTAAAATTGCCGAACAAAAGGACAGGGCTATTAGGGTACTTGTTTAATAATGTGTTCAGACCTTCAAGAAATAAAGGCGTGAATGAACTGTCGGAATTAGGGGGCCGATAGCAGACACCAATGAGGATGTGCGGGTGTGTGGCTGTGCATCGAAGCCAAACTATTTCCTGTGGTGAAGGAAGGTTTACAAGTGAACAATGCAGAATCCGGTTAGTGGCGATTAATACACCGCCACCGCGCGAGTAATCGGCTCTATCTTTCCGGAATATGTCAAAGTGTGAAAGAAAGGGGAGAATCTCGGAATTATCGACGGATGTGTTAAGCCACGTTTCTGTTAATAGTAAGACATCGCATGAAAATGAGCCTATTAAGCTGCACAGTGCATCGCGTTTGGGGATTACACTACGAATGTTAGCCAGTAAAAATGAGAGGGGCTGATTCCGTAAAGAAGGTTTATTTCGAGATCTTAATGATGGCTATTGGCGTTCTTCAACTACCCTATTAGTAATGTGGTCGTAATAGTAGGTTTTATCATTCGTGATAAGCTTTTCATGACGTAACCTGTATCGCATGTTCTGGGCCCTTCCAAACTCGGAGAGGCGTTTATGGGCAAGGCGCGTGCTGGGGGAGAGGTCTTGCGCGACGGCATAGCCTGTATCTTTGAATTTGCGCCCTGAAGACAAGATGCGCTTTTTATCTTTAAAGTGTGCGAATTTCACGATTATAGGCCTGCGTTTCCCAGTTTGGTAAGACCCGATGCAGTGTGCACGCTCGATATCGCGCGGTTCTACCTGTATGTCTAGGATTTGTTTACAATGCTGGATGACAATTTTTTCAGAATGAAGCCATGTTTCCTTAGGTTTATCTTCTATGCCATAGAAAACAAGGTTATTTCTTCTAGATCTATTTTCAGCCTCATTCATCCGGGTAGACAGTGCATTTATCTGTGCCGTATTTTCGGTACATGTCTCATTCACTTTAACTAATTCAGCCTGCATGTCGTCGATACTAGCACAAGATGTCTCGATTTTGTCGAGCCGTGCTTTAATTTCACTGAAAGTTTTATCATGATCAGCCAATTTTTTTTCAATCGACTTTAGCTGCGCCAGCATCACCGTCTGCCTGGATTGCAGTTCATTCAAAACTTTCAGAATTTCTTTGTCGGGGCCGGGATTAGATTCAACATCACCAGCTAGCAAGACAAGGCTTAGTAACATATGAGAACAATCACTCACAATGGAACAAAAACGCCGTGGGCCCGGCAGCACCAGGAGTGCTCGGTGACTAGTTGGTTTTGCGTAAAGGCAATAAGAGTTCATTACCTGCACCAGGAAGAAGCGAGGAACGTTAGCACGGGCCATCGTTAGCGTGCTGCCGGACCCACTGAAAGGAGTGTTGCTCTGAGCTTGCTTTTTAACCAAATCCCACGCATGCGTGGAATGTGCAGGGGAGGTTCCGGTATTCAAATGGCCGATTGAAAGCCACGATGCTTGTTGATATGGTCGACGGCCGGGCACGAAGTGCGCAGACCGAGATGCTCCGAAGATAGGTTGATTTAAGGACCAGAACAGTCCCACCGCATGATCCTCGGGCAGCAGAGGCGTCGCGTCCGCACATGGCCTAGCAGCAGATGGTGGGAACGGGGTACGGGGGCCGGAAGGCTCCAGTAGCTGCAAACTCCAGAGTCCGAGAAACTGCACCAGGAAGAAGCGAGGAACGTTAGCACGGGCCATCGTTAGCGTGCTGCTGGACCCAGTTAAGAAGTAGTTGTGTGGTAACTAACTACAAATTGCTGTCAATTTAGCATTTTTATCGATGTGTGACATATGAAAAGTTATTTTCAAAAATATTTTACTTCATCTTGAGGAAGCCCATTTCAATAGGAAAGACGTTACGGAGCCTGGCTGTGGCAGTCACATTTCTGCGGAGGCAAAAAAAGAACATTAGATTGTCCAAGTTTCCTAAACACGTCATTACTGCGTCCATCGCAATTGTACTAGGGTTTTGGGACAACCCAAGTATCTTTATTATTCATCGTGAGAAACCACGTATATATATCCAATGGTACTTTTCAAAAAAAAAAATAATGGAATTGCGCACCGTGATAATGATAACTGTACATACAATTCTTTGCTAGCACAACGAAATCACATTCTCTTATTGCACTTTGCATCCGAACCAATGCAACACGGCGTCTTTCACTAGAGGGCACATTGTCCAGAGACACCGCTAAGTGTAGCTATCGCCATCTAATGGCAACCAGTGAAAGGGGACGGCTGCAATCGGCACACTAGTAAGTATATTCTAAGCACTATGCATGTGTGTTACAAACCTGCCACGGTGGTGTAGTGGTTATGGCGCTCGAGTGCTGACCCAAATGTCACGGGATTAAATTTTGACTTCGCTGGCGAAAATGCTTGTGCGCTTTGGTTTACGTGCTCTTTAATAAAACCCCAGATGACCAAAATTTCCAGAGCCTTTCATTACGAGCGTTCCTCATATTCACATTGGGATGATATTGGCTTTGGGACAGCAACAGTGATTAACCTGTACAATGAACATATGAGACAGACATGTTAAGTCGAATCACAATGTGCAAATCTTTAACTGGAAAAAAAGAGAGTGACCATGGCACACTAAAGTTCCATGGCAAGCTTTTTGCTATGGCACTTTTATCCTCATACCCTAAGTAAACAGGCACATTAGCTAATCAAGATTGAAATAGTGATGTTATGTTGAGTTCAGGATTTGCCTCAGAAAGAATGATGCAGCAGGCAGGTGAACAAACACACTTAGAACTTATTTACACAAGAGAATGGCCTAAAAAAGTAGACGGATACAGTCAAAGCCCATATCCCGCCCGCTACGTGCTGGAGTCGAAACTTGCTCCTACTGTTCAGAGTTGACGATGTCACCGAGTCGAAGTTGTCGAGCGTCCAATATTGTGGCTTGGTGAGCGTCGTGGTCGTGTAGAGGCGCGGCCTATCATCCTGGAGTTCCGGCCTATGGGAAGTGCTCCACGAAGACATCGTTAGGCCCCCATGCTCTTGGCCAAACCCACAGTGCGCCCGTCAGCACAAAGCGGCCTGCCCTAGTGCCCGGTCCCTGGCTCAATCTTCTTCTTGTGATAGAATAAGCGGGAGCACATCTATTACGCCAAGGCGACAGGAGGTAGGCCTGTTGGTTATCTCATGGACCATACGCCCAGCGAACGAGGCGGCCCTGGAACCTTCCAATGCCCACGCACAGCTCACGAAGTGCTACGCTTTTTCGAGCCATTACGCACACCATATCGCCGTCCTCTTTGCTGCAGCATGGCACATACACGATTCACCCCTGCACGACGCACAAATTCAAAAAGTCGCACACATCATCACAGAGTCGCCACAGCACGGTGCGCTGTGTTGTTCATATCTGAACCCGCACAACCACATATCACAGAAATGACCTGCGAACTAAATGCAGTGGGTATCATCTGAACTCTGTGCTAATGCACAAGATTTATTCAGAAAAACTGCCAACTAATGCACGTTCATTATGCGGGGATCTAGCCAGCTTGGAAGGTGCCACGCTGGTGCCCCGCATTACATGGTGGCAAAGCCATCACGCTGTCCAAATGGGAGGCTGCTGTTACCAGAATAGTTATGGGCGATCCAACGGGCCAGCAATGCAGCAGAGAGACTTCTGTGCTGGTGCCCATAGTGTGCTAGAGCGTGTTTCGAGGAACCGTGATGAAGTTTTTTTCACGCACATACAATATGACAGTATCTTCTTAGGTTGTAGACAGGTTAAAGACATGCAAACATGTGCATATTCACTCCATTGAGATCAAAATTGGGCTTTCATTTTTCCTTCAGTCCCCTTTTCTGTGTCTGTTCTTTATTTATTTATAAAGTTGACTCAGTTGTTTTAAGATACATTACTATTTCTGCTTTGTTACTGTAAACAGATTGAATGGCAGATGGGGCAAGGGCAAGCTGAATGGTGCAATAGCTGGGGTGGCCAATCGTGTCGCTAGACCAAAATAAATTTTTCTAAAAAAATTGCAAGAAATATACATGCGTTTGAACATTAGTTTTGCAGTATGTTCCCAAGATATTTTGAGCAATAGAAGTTTTATGGCTACGGGAGAGCCATTTGAATTTCTCAAAACGGTTGAAAATCAAGCGCGAGAAAAACTTCCAAGAAATCAAACATTTAGCCTTTCTTTCAAAACTAGAATTTTTGTGTTGTCTTGGTGTATTGCTTTTGTTAGACATTTTTACAAAATAGATCGCTGTTTTAAATGTTAACTTTAAATAATTAATTGCCGTCTTATGTTTTCACAATCACGAGTTCTTCAATTGTCTAGTAAATTATTCTTTGAACATTTATTTTCATTTGTTGTATATGTATATTCTGTCTTTACTACATTTTTTGTCGCATTGCAGTTTAACCCCTTTATAAGAGACACTGATGTAAAAGACAAATGGGTGTAGAAGACACCAGGGTGCCTGAATAAAAATAGGCGTTGATCAAAAAGTGAAAACATGGTATCTTGCTTATAAGAGACCCCTCGTGTAGGGGACAAGAAATGCTCGCCAGTGCATGTCTGTTATTGAGGGATTCAACTGCACTCACTCCCTCTGCACCTGAGGGTAATGTAAATGAATAAATAAATATGAATTGGTGCTCCAAGGATCAAAATCTGTACACCGTTAACCAAAATTGTAGGTCTGATCATTGTGGAGTCACTTTCGTACAAAAAAAAAAATAAGCTAGTAAGTGGCATTTCTCTGTGTTTCAATGCTCAAGCCCAGTAGTGATGAAGCAAGCTGTGTGTTTACACTTTTGGCTTACATTTTACAGAGAAGCCTATATAACTGTGCGACCTTTCTTGAAAGTACTTCCTATACTTGCCAAAAAAATGTTGCACAGTTATAGTGAGGGCTGCAGGGATCATGATGATAAAGTGTACTCCCAAGTGGCACGTCGGTTTGATATCCTCCACAAATTAATCCACGAGTGTTTCAGTATTGCAGAATGGAGCTTGTATGATTGAGAAAGTCTGTTTGATAGATCAAGTGGTGGACAGGCATGATAATGTGCAGGACCCAGTGCTGTTTGCGGGCACATTGAGGTGGAACCTGGATCCCTGTGAAGATTACACAGACGATGCTCTGTGGGAGGCACTGGAGCAGGCCCACCTCAAGGACTTTGTGGCGACCCAGGACGCTGGTCTGGACTATGAGGTGCTCGAGGGCGGCGAAAACCTGAGGTGCGTACAATAAACTGCCACTGTTTGCTAATCACTCAGTCTGTGTTCGATGCATATGCTTTTCGTGCCTACAGTCTTTAAAATAATTATGTGAACTTCACTGTCAAAACAGTGTGACAATATTGGTGTGTTGTGGTGATGGTAAAGGACGAGGCCACCCAAGAGAAGTATTCTGAAATCTTCATGGTGAACTTACGCTCAGCAGTATTGAGAACAGTCAAAAGCATAACCATAGCCAGAAGCACAGTCGTTGGTCGTCTGACCTGAAAACGGCGTGCATTGATTCTTCGACGTGTGTCATCTCGCATTCCACTGTAATGGTGGCTGCTTTGATAATTTGGAGAACATGACATGCCTTTATTGCCAAGCATATCTAGACATGCCAAAAAAAAAGGAGCTGCTATTTTTTGTTGAGGTCATATTTTACCACAAAAATAGGCACACAAAATGAATATACATTCGTGACAGCCTGTGCCATTGTCTTCATTTCTAGTATGACACAGTGCATCCCTAAGCAAGGTCCAACTAAGGCTAGAAGCAGTTCTCTTGAAACCCATTTGACATAATCCATTCAAGAACAGGTATTTTCTGGCCTTATTCAAAGTCCTCTGAAAACAATGGCTTAATTCTTGAACACCATGATGAAGGAACGTTGTGGCAGTGCCTTGCTATGACTGAGGACGGGACAACATCAGAGACAGATAAAGTTATAGTGCACACAAGACCGGATGGCAGAAAACATACTTAGCTGTTAGTGTGTGCCTGTTTTATGTTTCCTCGCGACGTGTGTCAGGTGAGCTACACCTCGTAAAGTGCTCTACCAACAAGTCCAATGTGCCACATTGATCCAGATACCCCATCTCCTTTAGAAGCATTCATTTTCTTTATATCTGGCTGGTTGCTCGTGAAGAGCTCCAATGGGTTTACTGTATACTGTATCCCACATCAGGCTCTCATGAAAAATTAAATCCAGGAAGTGATTCACGGCTGAAATCCTTGTGTCCTTTATCATCAGTGCTATGGTGTGCATGGTATGTGGAAACTGTAAAGCACTGTCTTCACGGTCCAACAGCTCATGTTCCTGTTGCACCTCAAACCACCACATCATATGTCCCATCACTGTTAGTGTATCCAGTCCATCATATGGACTGTGGGAATTGCATGCACATCTCATTATCTTAGAAGCTGCTGCACCTCAGCGCATACTATGTTTACATTTGCAGAGATGGCAGTTTTGCGCTTTTATGTCTTGCCTCTCAAATTGTAGCCAAGAGTGCTCCGTTCCCTTTTTGCAGCAACCCTGATGTGCCCTTGCGTATAGGTCGGCAAACTCACTCAGACTAAGATTAACCTGCGAGTCTAACTCACTCATCGAGTCTGAGTGAGCTTGAGCTCTATTTATTTCACCGATCTATTGACAGCATCAGTGTGTGCTAATGATTTATGGTCTTAGCAACACTATGTAGTTGTGCTAATGATTTATGGTCTTAGCAACTATACTTAGTATTCAGTCTGTTTTATTGGATAGAACATGTAAATGGGAATGCCTGTTTAACGCATTCAAAGAATTTCAGACAATAGTGCACACTTGCGGTATCATTAGTACAATATATCGAACAAAAGTTTTTCTCCTCATTTGACTTAGAGGCACACGAGCTGCTTGTCATTAGAATTTGCTGGTTTAGGGGGAAGAGCACAGGTCCTGTTTGCGATTGACTTTTTTTACGGATGCCTTCTGCACATGCGCACCGGAAACACTTCGACTATGCCACCCCAAAACATTTTTGGAGGCTTGTTGTATCCGAAGCTTACCGGAGCGCTATCTCGGAGGCCATGGATGTGAAGGAATGCACAAGTTTCCAGGTGGTGGTGTTGGCCAGAAAGTGACCAAATTTGTTTTTGGTTCTTGCTTCTAGGAGCACTGTTCCTGTCGCAAAAAAGGCTCAATTTTCATGTCATGGTCAGACCCTGCTACATGTTGTGTTTCTACATGACTGACTTCCCACTTGGTCCCAACACTGAGCAACTTAATCACTAAATATAGGAAGTTTGTCACTTGCTGTGTGCACACATTATGCTGCAAGAGGGTACAAATAAGCAGTGATACAAGCTTAAGAAACAGCAAGTTAGGCTCGTATTCTGAAACGCTCCTTACTTCAGATCATTTCCTTACATTATGTGAAGAGAGCCTTTCGTGCCTCCTTATCTTAAGGAGCTTCTTGAGGGAACCAATTGTATTCTGAAAGCCTTCTTCAACCTTCCTTTACTAAGGGCCAGTAAGGTAAGGTGCATGTCTCACAAATCTAGGAACGCGAGTAGCTGTAAAATATGGACTAAATGTCCGTTTTTAAAAAAAGGGCAAAGCATTATTTTTTAGGCATATAAATGAATAATAACGTGTACGCAACTTTTTTGCCATATAGGTGCGCATCCTTTCCCAATTATTTAACTTTCACCTGTTGCAGCAGCAAACAAGAAACCCAGTCCACCAACCTTGGACGTCATTGCTTTCATTAATGAATGTCAACAGCTTGTTTATGGGAGCGAGCAAAGAATATTGTTTAAAGAACTTAATAAGTAGTGACAGTTATTTTCAGAACTAAGCAATGTTAAGCATCTGAAATTTGGTGCAAGATTGTTTAGAATGCACCTTATGTCTAAATTATCATGTTCGAGTTCATTCTGTAGTCAGAAAACGTTGGAATATCCATCTGGCCAAAAAACGTGAAAACTGCTTTTTGCTGAATCTGCCAATCACACGCAAAAAAAAACCTTCTTCTGGGCCCAGTAAACTTGTCAAAAGGTCTATTGTTCATTGTTCAAGCTTGCTTTTCGAACGCGTTAAACAAGTCCTGCTGCCCCAGAGCAGGTGCCAGTTCGGGCAAAGGTCGCTCACATGGAAGCCCCATCACGGCGTATTACTTATCTCAGCAGCCGAGTCAGTCAGCATACAACTGAAAGCAGGCGGCTCGTGTCATTCTCTCTCACCCCACAGAAGCTTTGCGGTTTATAATGAAGCATTCCTACAAGAAATTAACAAGCCCTTCGTAAAATTAATCTCCATAACTGATTTGTGGTATGCACGATGGGTGTCGTGTACAGAACTTCCCTGAATTCCTAAGGTGGGTAGGTAGGTAATAAACTTTATTAAAGATCCAATGAGGAATTACTGGCCTGGGCTAGGCTTCCAGGAGCTGTCGTTCGTGAAGCATCTTGCGATGTCTTCGGCGATAGCCCTGGCTTGCTGGACAGCCCAGATTTGGTCCACTGCACGTTGGCTAAGAAGGGCGGCTCGCCACCGTTCAGCCAGTCATCCTGGGGAACATTCACGCTCGTCCGAGTAGTGACTGCGAACACCACACTCACTCTCCCAAAGTATATGCGCCATGTTGGCTGTCTCGTGCCCGCACCATGGACAGCCGAGTGGCAGGTGGTGGGTGGAGCGAGATTTTGAAATGATCAACTGTGAAAACATGCAAACTGTGTTAGAAATAACAAGGAGGGTTTACTGTACCCATGGGTTCGATAAGACTGCCACAATTTTCTCCTACGTGGACAACTGCACCTGTATCATTGTGGAAGAAGTTGGAATGGGATATCTTGCTCACCGACTGTTGCAACAGGTTGAAGAGGTCCCCGACAGTGCGTACACTGCATCGTGCTGATTGCACAGAATCGAAGAGTGAATAGTACCAGGTTTAGCAAAGGCGGGAGAGGCTCTCCTTTTTTATCACTACTCATGTTGAGGCACAGCTCTTGGAACTCTGGACTGAGAGCCCCACCCGACATATCTCTTTGATTCAAATAACAAGTTTCTCTCTCTTTTTCGTGAAGCGATAACTTGTCTGGAATTCTTCTTCGTTGTATAATTCTAGATGGTTCAGCCGATCTCGTAGCGATACATGTCACCATGCAAGCTTAATTTCACTCGCTCGTTACACGAAGTCCGCATGCAGCACCATTCTTGGGTTCTGTGTATTTATTATTATTATTTTTTTAACGAGTCACGGCTACCGCGGCGGCGGAGTGCTGGTTTGCCTCCTTTCCCTCTTGTCGCCAGACCCGAGAGCACTGAAGAGAAGCCCCCTTTCAGTAGAAGAGAGGTAAAGAGGCACGAAGGTAGCCGCAGTGCTACCTTAAGTTCCTAGCATGCTACAATGGCCTGTATGTCATCATCGAGCTTTTGAGTGAGATAAACTATACGATTGCACGCCTCACATCCAGCAGGCGACTTTCTGCAAGAGCTCAAGTCATGCACGCCGCCCAGCTGAAGCCATGCACACAAGAGGACGCCTCACTCGCCCAGCAGCTTCATCTGTGCAAGGAGAAGTGTAACAGGGCCTCTGAAATGAGGAGATGATGTCGGGGAAGAAGAGAACGAGGACTTTATTATTGTTTCCATAGCATTGATAAAGCAAAGTATAGTGAGGTGTTATTTATATAACCGCCCAGTCTATCAAGTAGCCATGATGCTAGAAGCAAAAGATGTTCAGCATTTGTCTCTCGTAAAACTTTTCCAGATAGCCTGCCTCACCATAAAAAAGACGTTTTTTTGAGATACAAGATGTAAAACATGTAGCAGGTTTGCACAACGTGTCTGGAATAATCTCAAGAACTATGCGAAGTCCAAGCTCGGTCGGCCCTATGCCTGGAGCTTCATGTCTGAGCCTGTCGTGAAAACTACTTTTCACGGCCGTGTCTGGGTTTTCAGGTAGGCCTGAGCCCATAGAGCGCTCTGTAAAGCGGTTTATGGAAGACACATGGCTGCCTGGCGACAACTGGGAAAAGACTGTTCAGCAGAGCTCCATACTACAATATGGCATTACTGCAGTGCTGTAAAGTTTTCAGATCGAGTCATAACTAGTCATTCTGTAGATTGAACTTTATTGTTGACTGTCATGTACGAAAAAAATCAAATTTTAAAATTCTGAAAGCAAAAAATTAGAATTCTGCTCTCAGCACTTCGTGATGCACACCTTGGGCTTTAATTTAAGGCAAAAAAGCAATTGCAGCTTTAGCTGTCTTAGATCATAAGATATCTCACCGACAAGCTAAATATTGACCCAGAAACATTTAACATTCAGCTTGCACTCATTGGATAGATCTAAACTGCAAACGAAATTCTAACCTTATTACATGCAAAAGGATAGCTGTAGATCTGTATTATGTAATAAAGGAAAGATTTTTTTCTTCGCAAATTTTTTGGTCTCCAGAAACCATGTCCTCGCTTAAAATGAAGTACACTTTTTTTTCACATCTGGCTTAATTTTAAGGACAAAAGCTGTAAGGGTCACTGCAAACTGAGATTGAAATTTTTTATTTGATTTCCTATAATAAAACAGAAATTAATCTAGAAGTTTAACCAAGAAACCCTAATTTCATCTTGATTGCCAAATCCTAGAGTACTATGCTTATAAGAACACAGATGCTTACTCATCTTTTCTCCTAATAACGCAATAAATATGTAGTGAAAAAGAAAGTGTGTCGTGCGAACGAAAATGCATTTCATTCTGCGCTGTAATGCTTGGCACTGCACGCAGTGCTGGACAGAGACAGCTGGTCTGCCTCACCCGCGCCCTTCTGCGCAAGAGCAAAGTGCTGGTGCTGGACGAAGCAACTTCGTCCGTGGACATGGCCACTGACCACCTCATCAAGGACACCATTCACCGAGAGTTCAGTAGCACTACAATGATCACCATTGCTCACAGGCTTCATACTATAATGGACTGTGACAGGTGAGTCTTTCTGGTTTAAGATGTTTCAGTCGATGGTGCTCTAAAGGCACTAAAGAGACATTTATCATATTAATAACTTTCTTCTCTATCAATATCACACACTTGCTTAAGTGAGAAAATGCACAAAAAGTAAGTTCTCACACTGCTACATCATAGGCCTCGACGTCACCTACTATGGCCTACACAGCCACCAAGTTTGAAAACATTTCGCTCAGACAATGTAATCGCTTTCAGATGTCTTGAATGGAGACCTCTGCGTAAAATTGAAAAAGGAAGCTGTGACTTTCATTTTATTATTATTATTAATGAACTTGAGATGCCAAAACTAACAATAAATTACAAGTTTTCTGAGTATATAATCTATCACTTCAAACTGATTCATTGTTTCAATTTAGTGTCCATTTGAGAGAGAAGCCTTGTCATCAATTGAGAGACTTTGCGAGGCCTGCCAATACTTGACAATATGTACTGAAGCTGTCCTGTCAACGTAAATGGTACAAGAGGTATTACAAGGTTATATATTTCAGTGACCTGTGATGTCGTAACCAAAGGTGGGCTGAGCCTCGGGGTGATCAGTGGAATGTGACGCTACAGGGACTTGTCGTGGTCACCGTTTGTAATTCTTGGTCTTTTCTGTTGCAACAGGATCATAGTGCTGTCTGGTGGCGAAATAGTGGAGCAGGGAACTCCAGCTGAACTCGTTCAAAAGGAAGATGGCTTATTTTTGTCAATGGCAAAAGATGCCGGCCTTGTATGAAGGACCCTGTTTGTTTCACACCATTTTGGAGCATCGATGGAATCCTTTCAGAGTGTGCTTCACCTGGCTTAGCACTTCAGTGATCGATGCACCTCACAGAGTATGCATCTTGCAAAAAAGTTTTGGTATTGTGTCACTTTTCCGTCTAGTACCAGTGCCCACTTGTGATTGCGATGGGGCCTGATCCGGATCATATTTCTACATTGTGATTGGCTCCTTTATGCAAGCTACTGTAGGGAGCCTATCACCAAAGAAATTTGATCTTTCATGGGCTGAATTGTGGTGGCAGTGCACCATGTGATGTTGTTATAATTATAAAGCAGGTTAGGAATAATTACATTTTCTTGCACAGATGTATACTTACTTTTTGTACAAGAATTCAATGCTGTAAGCATGAATATGACTATTTCGAGGTTGTATAAATTTATCAGTATCCAAAAAAATTTTATTTGGTCCTCATTTAGGAGAACAGTATTATTTTTTTAGCAAAGACTTTTTTAAGGAACATGCCTTAGTGCATAAAAGACTTTTGTATTTGTCAATGCAGCTTCTGTTCTTAAATGCACTGCACTGTGCTTGCCCTATGAAGCTCATGAATTGAGATGCAGATGTTTAGTGTAGACATAATTTTTCATTTGTATGTTATGTAAAATATATTGAATATGCTAAGAGAGTGTATTTTACAATAAAGAGAACTTCCATATAATGAACTGAATGGAATGACAAATACTTCAGCATCACTGGTAATTCAGCAAATGCAAATGTGCCATAAAAGTCGTGACACCCAGTGGTTTGTGAATAACTCTCAGAAGCACTCCCACCTCCAACCTTGTTTCTTTAATTTATTTCTTCCAACTTCATTCTAAGTTCATAGCATGGCATTGTGAAGCAGCTCCTTGCTCTACTGTGCTTGCACCACCTGTCATACTTCCCATTTATTTGTCGGTTCATCCAAAAGACCGCATTGATCTCTGATGGGAGAACTAGAAAGTCAGAATCATTCCCGATCATTTAGTGCACACCTTCGGTTCCTCCTGAAATGCCCACGGCCCTCAAGCAATGATTTCCATTAAAATGAGCGCACTCGAATCTCGATAATTTGAACTCGAAGGGGCCCGAAAATTCTTTCAAATTAACAGAAGTTCGAATTAGTGAAAGCTAAATGAACGGAGGGCTCGACATGCAGTGGGGCATGTGCATTGAGCTAACACACGACGGGTACGTTTCAGAAGACTTACATTTATTCACCTATCACAGGACATCCGTTATTGATTTTGAAGTGATTGGTGATATGCGTCTGCACACGTTTGCCTTGCAGAGAATCAATCAGTTTCGCACGCAGCTCACAAAGCATTTCTATTTCGGCTTCTCCTGGCAAGAAAAGTTGAGCGCGGAAATGTTTAGTGCCGACACTCTCTAAAGACAATAACGACTGCGTCTCCGCTACTACCCTCTGCGCCGTAGTGGCGACTTGGCCAGCATGTGACGAGAAAGGAGGAGCTTCTCCATGTAGAGAGAAGTAGATCGGCATTTGAGAGAGAACCAACACTCCACGACAGCTTCTTTTTTTTGCTCTCTTTACGCGTGGCCTTGAAAGGAGAAGGGTCTCTATGTGGCAGGGATGGGAAAGAGGGAAGCGTGGCACCGGCCACCACCAAATCTAGGTGGTGGTGCACCGGTGCGTGACAGAAAGTTAACACTCCGCGACAGCTTTCTTTTTTTTCCTCTCTCTCTACACGTGCGGCATTGAAAGGAGAAGGGTCTCTACGTGGCAGGAATGGAGAGGGGAGAAGCATGGCACAGGAACGTTGCAGATCGGAATTTGAGAGAGAGCAAATATTCGACCGCAGTTTTTTCTTTCGTTTTTGTCTTTTAGGAGTTGCTTGGAGGATTTCAAGCAGAACGGTCATGCCCCCGCACTCTCCGACAATAGCATAGCTCCCGCCGACCGGTTCACCCTTAGCGTTCTCCTGACACCGTGAAGCTTTTCTGTGTGGTGCCCCGTCCTTGGACTGCTTCGACCGGCTCCCAACTTTCCTATCTCCTTCCTTTTCTCTCCCTTTCCTCTCTCATTTCTTTTTCTAACATATCTTTACTATATTTATTTATATCACCCCTCCTCCCATCCCCCTACAAGACACTGTGCCGTGCTCCCTTAAGGGCTGCAGGAATAAGCATTTTTTTTTTCTTTTCTTCACGTAACCACTACCACCATTGCCCTTTTCTTAGCGTTGAGGTGTCAGAGAAGCCGCCGCGGGATCGGGCATGGTGCTGAGAGAATTTTCGGAGCGCGGCATGTTTGAATTAACTATCGCAAGTGCTTGCACGTTCAAAATACAGGGTGTTTTTGCCCATTGGAATACACATAGCTTTGACGGGACCACAGTGTCAGTTCGAATTAAGTGTGTTCGAATTCATGAGATTCGACTGTACTGACAAAATTCTGAAGGTTAGATAACTTGCAAAATAGCTTTGTGTGCGCATGCACACACCTACAGTATGAATGGCTAATATAGCTTGGAAAATATTAGAACTTTACTTCGAAGTGCATGCCTTGTAACCAAGCGGAAAAATAAGAAGCATCTAACAACATCAACATCACCGTGGTGTGCAAACAACCAACCAACTAGCATGTGCTGGGCACATGTATCACTGCGGTGACAATTTGTTTTCATGGTAACATCGACAACTGCATTTACGAAAAAGAAAAAGGAAAACTCAAACTTATGGCATCTTCGGCTGAGGTGCACTGGCCCCGTGATGGTGGAAAGGAAGTTACGTCAAACACAGCCCGAGTTTCACACTTCTACAGGCCAAACGAATGTGTGAACCACAAGACTTGAATCCGTGACAGCAGCGCCATCTGCGAGAGACCCCATCCAGCAGAACAACAGTTTCCAGCGTCCTGCTTGTACTGGGAGTAAGAGAGCAAACAACAGATATACCAAACAATGAGAGACACTTGCGAGTCACAATGTGTCTTGTGGGTGCGCGTCTGTTCTGTTCTTCAGGCGGTTGTGCTGCATCAGTTCTGTACCAAGTCGACGAGGGTCACGGCAATTTTTGCATCGCCTGGGGTGTCCAGTGAAATCTAGGCAGCAAAAGTAGCCTTGTGCAAGTTCAGTCGCCAGGTGTAAGCTCATGCACGTTTTCCGTCCCATCCAGGCGTGCTCTGTGGCGGCACCAGCTTCAAATTATACCTGCAATGATGGAATGCCACCGCATCGTCTTCCAGTGTGCGCGGTCTGATGGGATTGCACCACGCTTCAACATCCGTTGCGGTGTGTGGCCAGCCCAGCCGAACATGCAGCACCACATGAAAATGCCACTGGTGCCGCCAGCCTAAGATGCCATTTGTGGTGGTCTGGCCAGCTGTGCCATTTTGCAACAATTCTCTGTTCCTGAATTGTGCATTCAAGTGCAGCTTGCTAAAATAAAACTTGTTGTTGGGCTAGTTGGTTATACATCATATACTTAGAGACTTTTGGCGCAACCTCGACTCACGCAAACACTCACACACGCACACACACTTACACCAGAGCAACACACACGACACGCAGCGCTCACTACCAACTGTTTATTGCTCCTATCTGACCTTCTTAAATACGTACATCGAAATGCGCAAAGGCACAAACTAACAGAACTGCGCCAGTAGAAAACCAACATGGCGTCACCACACCACTAGGAACAAGTAAAAAGGAAAAAAGTAAAAAAAGTAAAAAAAGTAAACAAGGGGGGTTAACACGTAAAGGAGATATAATCGCTAAACCCTCGCATCAAGGAAAGATATTTCTTGTTGATGCAACACCAAAGATGGCTCGCTGACACATATATCTTTATTCTTTTCTATATAATATGCTTCTAACAGCAAACGTGCTGATAAATTTGAGCTTCTCCCAAGAATCCTTGTATCCGAAAATCGTGGTTCACACCCACATGCTGCAATATGCGACACAAGATGTGCGTACTTATCCTCGTTTTTCTTAACCTTTAGCGCATGCTCCCTAAGCCGGTCATTGAGGCATCGCTCGGTAATGCCAATGTACACGTTACCGCAGGAAAAAGGAATGGAGTATACAACTCCCATGGAACATTTTACGAAGGCATTCACATGTTTTTTCACGCAACCGCGTCTCTTGCCATTGCAAATACGCGGACATAACTTGGCGAGCTTTTCTGGCGCAGAAAAGACCACCGCCACACCATGCCTTGCAGCAACCTTCTTAATATTATGGGAGAGCTTGTGCACGTAAGGCACGACTTGAAGCTTGGAACCCGTAGGATCCCAGGTAGCTCTATCCCTTTGTGTTCCACGTTTCATCTTCTGCAGTAGTGACTCGGCGACCGCGTTTAGGACCGACGAAGGGAAGCCCGCCGCCGTCAATCGGCTGATCTGTTCATAAAAACTAGTACGCATGTGGTGTGGACACGACTTAATCAACGAGGATTCTAGACATAGCGAAGCAATACCTCTTTTAACTAATTTCGAGTGTGCAGAATCATACGGCAACAGCCCCTTCTTCACTCTAGGCCGGTACACCCAACAAAAGTGTTCACTACCCCACAGTAGCTTGAGGTCTAAAAACTGGAGACAAGCCTCTGTGGGTACCTCGGTAGTGAACCTAAGTCCGCGTCCATGATCTTTAAAAACACTAAGCACATGTTCACAATAAGAACGCTGCACTTCATATGATACCTCATCCGCACGCACACTCACTGAAGTACAGGCGTCTACTTGAAAATCTAAAAAGTAATTGGGGGGTGTATATGGCCCCCGCTTGTCTAAAAGAATTAAAAAATCGTCAACATATCTAAAAATCTTCAAAACCTTATTCCCCCTTAAAAATTTATCCAACGTCCTATCTACATCTGCTAAAAAAATATCAGTAAGAACAGGGGCGACACAAGAACCTATACAGATGCCTTGTCGTTGTAGATAGGGCTTGTCGTTAAAAGTAATAAAAGTAACGTTAAGATAAAATTCTAAAAGTGCTAAAAAGTTTTCAACGGATACGCCCGCATTATTCATAAAAGAAACGTCACCATTATCTTCTATGCACTGTCGGACCGAAGTCAAAAGCTTATCATGAGGTACCGAATAAAACAGGTCTTCAACATCTACTGAGAAAGCAAAGGAAATCTGCTGGTTATTCCGTATGAAATCTGCGACATCACTAGAGCTTTTAGTGCGAAACGGGTCACTAACACTGAGTGGCTTTAGTTTGCTTAACAGGAATTTGCTAACGTTGCCCTGCCATGAACCATTTTCACTAACAATGGTTCTGAAGGGAATGCCCACTTTGTGGGTTTTAGCGGAAAAAAAGGCGTTCAAGTTAGTGCTTTTGCTACTAGCTAAGGTTCCAGCCAGCGTAGGAAGTCCTACTTCCCTACAGAACGCGGTGAATTTAGATTTAACGCGTACAGCACTTTTTTTAACAGGTAAAAAGTTCTTGTCAATGGCGCCAATCGCTTTCTCATTGTAAACAATGAGAAAGCGATTGGCGCCATTGACACTAAAAGCTCTAGTGATGTCGCAGATTTCATACGGAATAACCAGCAGATTTCCTTTGCTTTCTCAGTAGATGTTGAAGACCTGTTTTATTCGGTACCTCATGATAAGCTTTTGACTTCGGTCCGACAGTGCATAGAAGATAATGGTGACGTTTCTTTTATGAATAATGCGGGCGTATCCGTTGAAAACTTTTTAGCACTTTTAGAATTTTATCTTAACGTTACTTTTATTACTTTTAACGACAAGCCCTATCTACAACGACAAGGCATCTGTATAGGTTCTTGTGTCGCCCCTGTTCTTACTGATATTTTTTTAGCAGATGTAGATAGGACGTTGGATAAATTTTTAAGGGGGAATAAGGTTTTGAAGATTTTTAGATATGTTGACGATTTTTTAATTCTTTTAGACAAGCGGGGGCCATATACACCCCCCAATTACTTTTTAGATTTTCAAGTAGACGCCTGTACTTCAGTGAGTGTGCGTGCGGATGAGGTATCATATGAAGTGCAGCGTTCTTATTGTGAACATGTGCTTAGTGTTTTTAAAGATCATGGACGCGGACTTAGGTTCACTACCGAGGTACCCACAGAGGCTTGTCTCCAGTTTTTAGACCTCAAGCTACTGTGGGGTAGTGAACACTTTTGTTGGGTGTACCGGCCTAGAGTGAAGAAGGGGCTGTTGCCGTATGATTCTGCACACTCGAAATTAGTTAAAAGAGGTATTGCTTCGCTATGTCTAGAATCCTCGTTGATTAAGTCGTGTCCACACCACATGCGTACTAGTTTTTATGAACAGATCAGCCGATTGACGGCGGCGGGCTTCCCTTCGTCGGTCCTAAACGCGGTCGCCGAGTCACTACTGCAGAAGATGAAACGTGGAACACAAAGGGATAGAGCTACCTGGGATCCTACGGGTTCCAAGCTTCAAGTCGTGCCTTACGTGCACAAGCTCTCCCATAATATTAAGAAGGTTGCTGCAAGGCATGGTGTGGCGGTGGTCTTTTCTGCGCCAGAAAAGCTCGCCAAGTTATGTCCGCGTATTTGCAATGGCAAGAGACGCGGTTGCGTGAAAAAACATGTGAATGCCTTCGTAAAATGTTCCATGGGAGTTGTATACTCCATTCCTTTTTCCTGCGGTAACGTGTACATTGGCATTACCGAGCGATGCCTCAATGACCGGCTTAGGGAGCATGCGCTAAAGGTTAAGAAAAACGAGGATAAGTACGCACATCTTGTGTCGCATATTGCAGCATGTGGGTGTGAACCACGATTTTCGGATACAAGGATTCTTGGGAGAAGCTCAAATTTATCAGCACGTTTGCTGTTAGAAGCATATTATATAGAAAAGAATAAAGATATATGTGTCAGCGAGCCATCTTTGGTGTTGCATCAACAAGAAATATCTTTCCTTGATGCGAGGGTTTAGCGATTATATCTCCTTTACGTGTTAACCCCCCTTGTTTACTTTTTTTACTTTTTTTACTTTTTTCCTTTTTACTTGTTCCTAGTGGTGTGGTGACGCCATGTTGGTTTTCTACTGGCGCAGTTCTGTTAGTTTGTGCCTTTGCGCATTTCGATGTACGTATTTAAGAAGGTCAGATAGGAGCAATAAACAGTTGGTAGTGAGCGCTGCGTGTCGTGTGTGTTGCTCTGGTGTAAGTGTGTGTGCGTGTGTGAGTGTTTGCGTGAGTCGAGGTTGCGCCAAAAGTCTCTAAGTATATGAAGTGCAGCTTGCAGCTGCGTAAAAGTTCACAGTACCGCTTACTTACTTGACACTGGGGGCCCAAAATATGCTTGGTCTGATAGGAAACATGCTAACAGCTTTTCTTAATTCCTTTTTCAATTTTCCAACTGCCACATTTTTGTCTCATTATATTCAGCCTACTTGAAATATTAGCACTGCAGCATGTCTTTTTCATTTTGTTCATGTCACAAGGTGTACTGTGATATAACTACACTAGCCATGTGGCTGCTACTTTAGGCACTATGCACTGTAAATGGCATCTTCATGCAAAAATAAGTGAAATGTGCGGCAGTTTCACTGTATGAAAAAAAATGCATGTCAATCCATCTCGAGGATTATCCACAAAATTGACTGACACACATCTTCTCTCAAACTTTTTTTACATTCAAATCTTCATGTAGACGCTGTTTACAACATGTGAGTGCCTGAAGCTTGCGAGGCTACACTAGAATACTGACACAAAAAAGAAAAATGCTTGCCTACCTTCAAATAGACATTCCAGATTATATGCCACACTATGAGATCCATAGAACAGACAAATGCACTAAATGCAAGCAGGAGACTGCTACACTTGAACAAGCCAAGCCTAGAAACCGGGCCGTCCAGCGGGCCCGCAAAGACAAGATTCCAGTCATAAGAAACTTGGTTCTCTAATACTAGCAGAAACGTACTACTACTAGCGCAAATAAACAGGGACTCATTTACTAGCAGGTCTTGAAGTGATGCCTGCATTTGAGCTGTACCGGTTGAAAGCAGTGTCGCCAGCTGGAGAGTCACTCTGCCTCGACAAGCCATCGATTGCCATGACCTCGACCGGGGTTAGCACTTTTGTTTCTTCTAAGGAGACGTCGTTTGGGAAACGACCAGTGTCTGTGCATGCATCTAGTAACTGCGGAGTACGGATAAATGACTCATATTGGTCAGAACTGACCTTGCTGGTATCGCTGGGCACTGTAGGTATTGTAGACCCGTAGGGTGTATCATGTCGTGACCCGCCCGCCACAACAGGGACGGGGCCGATGACTCCACGTGCCCACGTGAGGTGGCAGCGCCAATTGCTGAGGCTTGAGGGTGGTCTTGTAACCTGTTGTCGGGCTGGAGGACTGCGATGAGACATCGAGCTGGTGCCCCACCTGACCTCGATGTATGGTAGTGGGCACGTTGGCAAAAGGCTACACCCTGTGTCCCTGTGTATCTCGTCCCACGCGAGAGGACGGGGTGGCCAATGGCTGAGATGCACTGTCGAGGTAGGGAGCCGCACATCTCCCATCCATGGTAGAGAATGGGTCAGCAGGAAGGAGGTCGCAAGTCTCGGAAAGAGGCCGAAAAACAGTAATCAGCCTTGCACACCACTGAGGCCAGGATTGTTGTTGCACACCTTCGTTGTTGTGCCATGCTTTGGCTGCACCACAAAAGCAATCGATGGCAATTATCTATTCTTGGTCTTCCAGCCAGGCGTGGAGAGTGGTCAGTGGGTTGACCGCCTTAATCCATCCATAGACATTGTCTTGTAAGACGTGGAACTTCGGTATCGCCGAAAAAGATATCGACGGTAAAACGCGAGGCGAGAATCCGCAGTGTACCGACGCCAAGTAGCCCACTTGGTCGGAGAGCTCCGTGAGGGAACGCCGAAGCTCGCGGCAGTTTTCGGGAGAATTGGCCTCAAGTTTTTGCGACGCTGCTGCAGCCAACATGGTCTTGAGTGTGCACAAAGTTAACAATGCGGCCGGTGACAGCTTGGAACTGCATGCTAGCAAAACGTCAGTCGTGAGGCGTAATTGGGCGATGGTGTGGTGCAGCTCTGCAGCGCTGTCGGATGGTTCGATTGGAGACACAGGGCCGGCACCCACGGCAGATACAGTGCTTCCAGTTCTAATGATGTAACAATTCATGGTCAAAAATGCGTGGACGGCATCCTTCGAAGATCCAGTATTGGTTGGAATGGCGGAAGCGAGATCCAGGCCACTGGAAGCGTACCTGACGTTCCCACACAAGCGGAACCCGTATGATGTGTCGTGACCTGGTACTGTGCAGTTCATGAAGTGGTGTTGTGCCGCTGAGTAGGCCTCGACGCCGTACACGGACGGTGCTTGAAGTGCTGACAGGTTGCCAGGTATCGAGGGGGCGTGTACACCATCCCTAAGTGAGAGGTCCCCGTGCGCAGGGTTGCCGCGACATATCGCATCACAGGACAAGTTTCCCGCAACCTCAATAGAGGCCTTGACGCCATCTGTTGGTGGTGGGATCGACACTTGTTGCAACGGTGTTTCTTTGGAAGACGCGTTACCTCTCAAGCTAGCAGCTGTGATTCACCAAAGTTTTCGGGGATTGCATCATGGTCATGAACTTATATATTGTCATGAACTCATTATCATGAACACATATATATATGAGCGAAAAAAGTTTGTACTTAAGGGCACATTTCTCCACGTTTTGACACAATATAATGAGATCTAACAGACAATAATGTCGAGAGAAGTATAAGGGAAGGTATAACTTCCCCTGTACTTTCCTCCGCATTATTGTCTGTTAGATCTCATATTATAGATACATATGCAAGAGTACATGCATTTAGGTCGCACGTCCCTGCCATTAATAATATCGGTGAACTGCCCCTTGGAACGGCCGCTATTTGTACGCGGTCATGTATGCCGCGCATGTGTCGTCTGACTTGAAATATTTTTGAGATTTCATACTGTCAAAAAAATCAAATTTACATTGCACCTTTATAAAGAGACACTCTATACTCAACTTTGCCAACAGGGTCAATGTTCCGCACAGAGGATGAGGGTTTTTTGGGGGCGCTCGAGTTACCCCAGCTGAGCGCCGGTGGATGCATGGCAATGCATGGCTTGTTGCCGGTTCGCGAAGAGTTTCATCTCGCATTGTGTTTAAATGTGGCACATATTATGAATCGTTTGATTTAATGTGACTTTGAGAATCTTCTTTTGTATTTTAGTTGACATTTCAGTGGATTATTTTTTAAACAGAATCGCAAATCGGATACAAACACATCTATCAGCGTGCAAAACTAGAAAGGACGATGACAGAGGATGGTAAAACGTGCTGATCGCCAAATGTTTATTCAACTTGCGATACCAGTATATGCGTATACAATGGTAGACTTATTGCCGTCGGCGTACACTGAGCTGGTTCCTAGTTACTATCTGGGCAAGAAAGGACAAGGACTGTGACATTTGACAGTGGCCGCGGCATCCAGCACGCATAGAAAGCGACACAATACAGATACATTATTTTGCAGACAAATACCTTCGTCCCAAATGGCAAATGTGAATCGCAGGTACATAAAAAAATCAATGAAAAACACTGTTTTGAAATGAAAGGGCACTTACAATGCACTTATTCAACACATATTGATTTATTGATATGTGGGGTTTAACGTCCTAAAACCACCATATGATTATGAGATACGCCGTATTGAAGGGCTCCGGAAAGTTTGACCACATGGGGTGCACCCAAATCTGAGCACACAAGCCTACAGCATTTTTACCTCCACCAAAAATGCAGCCTCCGCAGCCAGGATTCAATCCCGCGACCTGCAAGTCAGCAGCTGAGTTATTAAGCCACTATAGCACCGCAGCGGGGCTATTCAACACTTATTACTAGCACATCCTGTAGTGTAAACAAGTAAAAAAAAATCATCTATGTCCGATGAAAAGACCAACTCATTTGTATCTTTATGCTGTCAAGTACTCAACCTGTGCAGCATTTTTCACTAAAATTTAGGCCTTCATTCTTGAAGACAACTAAGCTTATCTTGCTGAAACATAACAGGAGATATATCGCCAGATACCTTGCTCTGGAATAATCACCAAAAGAGAGCATACAACTTTAGGGGTCTTCGCAAGCAAAAATTACATCTACTGAAATTCCTTGACAACTGATTGCATTCCTGAGCATTTAACAGTTTCGTAAGTGGTTTCTAAGAGCCTCTAAACCGTACCCAGAAATTCAGATTTACAAATTAGCTGATGGCCGTGAAAATGCTTTGAAAAGGTGACTTAATGGCGGAGTTACATGCGTTTGATGATACAAGAGAAGTTATCTCTCGTTTCGGCGTTTTATGATAGGTCATCACTCATTTAGTTCTTCAATCGGTTTGCTACGCTCCGTAAATAGGCTCGTTTCTCTTCCTGGCCGAGTGCACTTCCTCAACGTACGAGGAGCGGAGCACGTGTACCTCTCAGATTTAGGTGAACACCACATGGTGAAAATTTCCAGATCCAGAACCCTATGACGTCCCTTGTATTAATGTCGTGGTTTTCGTACATAAAACTTTAAACGATCATCATTATCATCAGTGCACACACCTCTTTGCTCTCTAGCCACCCTACTGCTTGCAAACAGGTTTCTTTTGTGGATGACTCGAGCAGACGACAATAAGCGCGGCGACGCATGTTGCATTCCCCACCAGCCCATGCGGATAGACTGTAGAGCCTCACTGTGCCAATCAAGTATTTTTTTTCTCATAGTTTTCATACCTATAATAACCATTTTAACGGTCTAACCTCAAGAAAATTAATTATTTTCAATCTCCCACATGGGCTTTGGCGACGCCATTCCTCAGGGGTTCTGACAGCTATGTGCTAGACATGAATGATGGGCAGACACAAAGAAAGGTGCATAAAAAAAAGTGCACCGGGAGAGCAGAAGCACGTAGCAGTTCTTGCACATGGAGCGCTGCGCTTTCAGTACTAATGAACTGCAGTGCCGCCACTACGGACAACGCCGAAGGCACCAGGTGGCAAGGCGCGGTCACACTACTCAACAGTTCTTTTTGTACTCTGTTTCACCACTTTGGTTCAGCGATACCAAAGCTACGGGGTGTAAGAAAGCCACACGCTTGCGCACAAAAACATAGTCCCAGGTATGGTAAGTGCTTTGAAATTGACAAGGTTGACTAATATTGGCATCACATCAATACGTAATGCATTCATTTTTCACATTTCTTTTGTACGCATTAAATTATTTGTTTCTATTACTACCGCTGCGTTTACAAACCAATATAGCACCACCCCATGTTGAAGCGACCGCCCGCTTCGATCTGAACTTGCTCTCGCTACCTGCCCACTGCGGCGAGAACAAATAAATGGTGAAATCAGCCGTGAATTTGTTTCATCTTACTTTGAGGATAAAGAATAAGGTATTTTTTGTCGTTGTTAGCAAAATATATTGTGCGAAGGAACGCGTCGACCAAGAAGCAGTCATACAAGAGCCACGAACAGCGTCTGAGAGAAACAGCCACAAAGTGAAGTAATCCGCCGGCATGAATGTCTACTGGTCTTCAGCAGAGTGAGAAATCCACGCTTCAAGTTCCTGGTGTGGTTGCTTGTGTCGCAGTTTTACTGCATCTTTAAGTTAATAAACCAGCTATATTGTCTGCAGTGAGCGTGTATAGACTACTTGGCGAGCAGACGTCGTGAAGACCGTGAGCAGACGATGACACGGATGAATACATGTGGAGGGTATAATTTCCCTTCCTATTAGCTGAGGAGTCCTGTAGCTTCCACAGTGCTGAAAGGAACTTCTAAAACAACGTATAGTACACTCTAGTTGAGGCGGACATTTGTCATGTCGGGTCGCGCTTCGAGTGGTCTGTGTGCAGCGTAACTCAATGGCATCAAACAGGCAGTGTCATTATGGCGCCGCTTATAAAAGAAACGTTGTTCTAGCCGCAGAGTCATCGTCCAACATTCAAGCTGGGCGGGACTTTGGAGTGGAGCATCGCTGGAGAGGCTGCAACGTGGGACGAAAAACCGAGATCTTTGATTGTGTGCTCTTTTAAGAAGTGCGGCACACCCAATGCACTTGATGACACCGAGGATTGCGCACTGTTTGAAGACAGAGACAAAGAACTCACTGATGAGGGAAGCAGCGGCGACAACTCGTAATGAGCGTGGCATCTTTATGATGCAACTAGAAGCAGCGCAAAAGCAACAGTGACAAAGAAACACATTCAACAGGACTTGGGGCAGTATGTTTCTCGAGTTATTTGCATCATGAATCAACTGCTTTGATTCATCTTCATGTTCAATAAGTGTTTTCTTTTTGTGAACGCTGCCTTTGCTGCTCGGCCTACATTCAATGCAAGTTTTTTTTTTTTTTTTCTTAGGATTCGGACTTTTGGGGGATCGGCTTACATTCATGTAAATACAGTATATTGACGTTTTTCAGTGCCAGTCACATCACCCGCTTCACCATGGGAGCTCTGAGAAAGAGCATGCATGCACTAGCAGTGTCCCTGAATGCTAGCCCCTCTTAACAAAAGTTCGTGGTGGTGTCAGTTGTAGTAAATACAGGAAGAAGCAGACGCTACAACAAGAGAGGGGTGGTATGCCTTCCTGCAGATTTAGAGAATTTTGTTGCAGTGGAATCAAGTGTCTGATAATCAAAGAACTTAATTACAAATCAACGGGAAGAAATTCAATTAACCATTGCGTTTCCCCTGCTATGCTTTTTGTGCAGTTATTCATTATTCTCACAGCAGTTTCTGAAAGCAGCCCTAAAAAGCCCGACTTTCTTGGCTCATCCAAAAGGTATGTACCAAATTAGGGGCTACTACAGCTGTCAAGAAACCATGACAGATGGACTAGGCTACTCTGACACAGAACGATGCTAACTTTTGTAATTTCATTATTATGACTACTGATTTTCATTTTTTAGAAGTGCGATGTTGAATTTTGAAAAAAAAAAAAAGTTTTTGTAGACGCACCTATAGATACAAGTGCATAAAACAACAAGATCTGCTACATAGCAATGAGAGTTGAAAAGATTGTCAAGGAAATTGTGGAATGGCACTGCAACTTTACAGAAAGTCTTACCTTCGAAGATTTGTGCGGAATAGGCTATACAACAACAAAAAAAAAAATACTCTTCCTAGTCACTCACGTTCTGTGATGGTTTAATGTAATATATTTCTACATGCATGCTGACATTTTGTGGGACGATGCGCATGTGTGCCGGACGAAGAGTGGTCTCCCTCAGTGTCTGGTGAACCGGTCACGCTGCTGCTGCTGGTTTGAAATATATTTCATCCACAGCCTCGTCGATATGTCGTCTCTTTTCTTACGTAACAATACGAAATGTAATATATAATAGTATAAATTGACTGCCTTTTGTTAAAACCTGGTTTGTCTGCCAAATTATTTACGTGTTCCACTTTGCTCGCCACTGACGTCGTCCACATATCCCGTCTCAAACCATACATCTCTGCATGTGATCCTACTTCCTTTTAGGCGCCGAGATGGCACTACCAGCAGCCGGAGTTATACGTTACACGACATTGGGAACAAGAGAGCATCCAGTGCAGACGACGAATGTGATCACATTTGTAATGTTGTTGCTGTACCGCCATTTTGGCTGCAGCTACCTCTGACTCCAGGTATATTTTCTAAATATATTTCTTTCATTCATACTTTCACCCCCGTGACAATATAAAGACAATTCAAATAAACTTAGCAGCATATATTTATTTACAAAAAAAGAAACAAAGATGAAAGCACTCATGAATCTCCAGACAAAGTGGCACCAGGGTTGGATATGGCAGCAGGCAGAGCACTATTTGGGGCATCGTCGCCTTTGCCACAGTTGGGTGGGTCCTTCTCGGAGTCCTCTTTAAGAGGCCCATGATCCCCAGGATTGTTTTCATGCTCAAGGAGAATCTCCTCTGGATCAGGTGCCCGTGGCAGGAACTCTTCAGTGGGATACATCCTATGGAAAACTTCCCTTGCCTGCAAGCAACAACACTGTCTTTAGACCACTGGAATGACCCCTGTCAAAGGTTTAGTGACTGCACATTGGAAAACATTAAAAAAAGAAAATCGGGGAATATGTAATAAATACAAGGGGTGTTCAAACGAAAAGGTACAAAATGAAATTGTGAGTGTAAATGAATACTTTGTTCAAAGTATAGGCCTGAGCCTAAGTGACTCTAATAAAGAGGTGAAGTTTTTTTTTTTTTTTACCCAGACTTGTTGTGGCCACGGCAAAACCCAGTCTTTTACATTGTTTCTGAGTTCATTGTCTAAGTATAAATGCTCACACTATTCTTTTTTTTTTTTGAGGGGAGGGGGGGGGGGGTTCAATGCCAAAATCCAAAATGTGACAGACAGATCACTTCTCACTACATCGTCCACGTTTGCGTGTTCACCGGTCATCAATTAAACTTGGGCGGTCGGGTACTCTGTTTTCACAAAGACTTGTCGGACACCCCACTCCGTCTTAGCCATACATGGTCGCCATCTGGCAATGAATGGTAGCCTTCAACTGCCAGAAATGGGATAATGCCTCGCTGCTCCTCAAGTCTAATTTTGTAATGTGAACGCACAACGCCTCATTGTTGGTAGGCTGGCACAAGAGCCTCTCCTGTGCATGCTCCGATTGCATCCCAAGATGTCTCACTACCTTAATTATTAAAAAACTAGACGTGACTGCGGGCTGCGCACGGGAGGGTGGCAGCGCAATCCAACGACGCGCGTCACAGGTATGCCTCAGCATGGTGGCGCCACGGTATGTCCTCACGCCCAATAGCATAACGCTAGTTTTCTGTACTCTTCTGAAACGCTCTGTTACACACATTAACACAATTCCTTAACCTACATAAAGCCTGCTAGGGTAAGTTAGTAGCAGAGTTTCAAGCACAGGAGTGGCTCTGTGGTAGAACACTGGGCTGCCACGGAGAAGACCCGGATTCGAACCCTGTTCCACCCTGGATATCTTTTTCTTTGTATTTTGTGCGAAACTGGTTATGGGCAGCCCGACGGCAGACAACTAAGTACAGCACCAGAAACAGCCCTTGTTGTGATCTCATAACCGCTTCAACTGTAAAGTTTTTGAGCACAGTGTTTCCCTGCACTTCCTTTTCAAAGGAATTATGCTGACTTGTGATGTTGAACCCAACCATTCAATTCGTGCACTACCAATGGCGGTGCTACAAATGGCACTCTGGTGATGCAATCTGGAGACTCTGGCTTTTTGATGTCTGATAGCCTCTCGCTAGAACAGCAGCATTTTAATTATAGTTCACTCTCATAGCAGGCCTCTATTACTAGCTGTATTTTATTCTAGCGTTAGTTCTATAGAAGGCTGCCAAAAATACAGGAAGTCAACAAATGTTTGTATTTAATGCACATTTCATAATAACCACAACCACTGTGGTGAGGATATAATGCCTCAAAGTTGATAGTGTAACTCAGTGGGTTAGATTGCATTGATACTTCTTGCCTGAAAGCATGTATGACTTGCCAAGAGAGCTAATAAGAGTCTATGGCACTTGGGAAGTGAAGTAGGACAAATTTTAGAACTTGTTCACAAAGCTTGGCTTGCCGACTTGAGTTGGACGCAAATTCACACTTGGCCCACCATTGTAGTCATGCGCACATTTGTATACAAAACGTTTGCTGACAAAATGAAATTGATCAGTTAGTTCACTGACAAGTGCATCATTGCTGACATAGCCAGGACTCACCCCATACCAGCACTTAATGAATGTTCATTTTTAGGTATTCAACTTGATTTATTTTTGAAATTTAACATTCAGTAAACAAGAAAACCGCATATGGCATCAGGGTCCTCTTAAAGACGAGATACTAATTTCAAAGGCACACTCTTTTGACATTATACTATGCCTTTATCTTCAGTCATGTAAATTATTGTATAGCATCACGGGGCCTTGCATATCACTGTCATGTAGCCCCTTTGCAACACATCCAAAATAATGCTATTTGCGTTATCACTTCAGATCCTTACAACGCTCATGTTACCTCCATTTTCACCGAGTTGAATCTGCTCACATTAAATAAGCTTATCTCTTACAATCACAGCATTGTCATTTATCGCATGCTCAAGAATCGGCAATTACATTATGTCAATGGTCAAAACAGCCTTGCTAATCCAAATAATAATAGGTGTTCTTCAAAAAATAACATTTTACTTCCGAAATCACAAAGCAACTACGGAAAACTAACTGTCAGTTTTGCAAACGTCAAACTATGGAATGATCTACCTGTTCTTTTAAAATCTTGATCTTCACAGTCATCATATCAATGATTATTAAAAGCTTATTTGGTTTCTTTGCAAATACTACTGATTCTTTATTTTCAGTGAAGTTTAACTTTTTTATTTGTCTTTTCATTTGTTATTTGTAATCGCTATCCTTTCAGTGTATTTTTTTTTCTCAGTCGTGTTATGCAATAAAATCTTGTGCTACCACGCTCGTCCTTATCATTTCAAGCAATATGTAAGTTTCGTATATATTTCTGTTTGCATATTTAATTTTGGTCTGTGGTTGATAACAAGGGGTCCTGTTACAGTTCTTTACTGTGGGACCTCTTTCTGTATACTTTCTTCCCTTTTGCAATACCTTGAGAAAGAATAAACTTGAACTGGCACTGCATGTTAAAACTTGTTGCACATACTATCAGTGCAAAATGAAATGCAAGCAGTTGTGCGCACGGTGTAGTTTGCAGCATCATGGTTGGAGTTCAGTTTGCCGCTCAGGCACCACACATATGCTTTCGATTGACTACTGCTGTACTGTGCGACCCCTAATGCCCTGTAAGCACACCAGTGCAGTAAGGTTCTTGTACATACCACTGGGCCTCCACCATGTAAGTCATGTGACCCGTCTCATGCCAGCCTATGTCAGTCTCGCCTAGGCTCGGTCCAGTGCCGTTGCGCTCCCTGCCTGACACACAACAACTACGCTGGCTTATAAAAAACGGTGCCCACCTCAATGACTGGGTGTTCGTAGTCCAAGTAAGGGCCCGGAGATGAGACGAGTATGAGCCCGGGTGGACAATTTTCATTCAAAGGTGCCTGTGTTGTATCTTCAACATTGAAGTACAGTATGTACAATGCTTTTGGCTTAGACTTGTCTTCACCTGCGCAACCAGAACAAAGTTTGCACACCACATGCATACAGGCTGTCCAGAGCATTGCCTACCTTCATTTGAGCACCCCTAAGTGGTGTGACTAAAGAGGAACTCAAGTGATGTTTATATAGCCACCAACAAAACTTTAAAAATATGCTCTCTTCAGTACCCTAATGATATGTGCCAAATTATACAGCCTCAATTCGCTTAGCATTTTAAGAAAAAGTGAATTTTAAAATTGGTTGCCAATTCCACAATCATGTTCGCAAACCCAGGCCAAGCTGGTATGTGACGTAACGTGCCTGCTCTTTCAACCCCGCCTCGCCCAGCAGATGGATGCAGCACATGCTTTCTTATACGAGCACATACTATGCGAGGTTTTGTCAGCTGCACAGTGCGTTCTTATTGCTAACATCGGGTCTTGCAGTAAGCATGCACAATATTGAGCAACAAGGAGATCAATGCGAGGCACGTCAGCTGCCTTACGCGCCGGTTGGTCGAAATCAAAAAGCCTTGCTTTCATAGTAGCTGAAATCATTCCTGAACTCTACAATTAGTAAGTTCAGATGGCCTGGTACAGCCTAATTCAATTTTGGATGAAATCGCCAGCTTTCTTTCCGTATGATGGAAGAAGCACATGTGCTATGTTACAACCTGGCCAGCTGTGGCAGCGCGTAGCAGATTTTCATGATGCCTTCGCACACACTACATGTTTCAGTCTTGGTTTTGACTCTTAGTTTATTGACTGGTTGATTTAAATAACTTCAATGTTCAAAAAACTTTATTGCTTATTTAAAATTATTTGCAAAATAAATCACCCTAGCTGTTACAGGACTGTTGATACTACTTAAAAACAGTGTTATGTATCTAAATGTGGTTGTAAATGCACCGGAGTTCCCCTTTAAGTACAGTGCACGTAAGTAAAAGGCTGCATCTAAAACACTTGAAAGATCGTCATATAAAGGGCTGCTAAGCAGCAACAAAGCAAGAGCTGCATGCTACATCACTGTAGCTCACAACGGGCAGTCCCTTATGCGCCAGCACTCTTCGGCGTGTTCACTCTGAGAGTGCACATATGGCCCATTACACCCATTGTCTTTTGAATCCAGAAGTACACAATACTCGCTTGCTGGCATATTTTACTGCCACAAGCAGACACTAACACTGCGCCATTCCTACATCAATGTCAAGCCCCATTGCTTTTGATCCAGAAGGAGGGCTGTAACGTGGAACTGAGTGCTGTGCCAAAATATAAAGTGACAAAGAAAATTAAGTTTTCAACCTTTACCTTCACGTGACGTGTCAAAAAGCATTTGGACAGTGGGCGCCAAATCTTGTTCGGCAGTTTCCTGAACACTGGGGCAGGTCAAGTGAACAACATCTGCAGAAAAAAAAAAAAAAAAAACTTTCCATCATTTTCATCACACAGAACTTTGAATGTGTGGGGTTCAGCTCCAGGCTAGTGAAAGGGGGGAAGTCACTGACAATGTAACTTTCAGATCATGGTTATTACACATGTAAAGTGATGCAAGGATGTTGCCACTAGGCACTATGTGTTTCAGGGTTTGCTAACCTGTTTTTATATACAGTAGACTCCCTGAAGGAACCACTATCATTTGATCGTCTTATCGGGAGTTTGTTATATCAGAAGTGCCCCAAAAACCAAATGCTAACATGCCAAGTATGCCCAAATATGTTGCTTGAAAACACTGAATGGAGTACACTTACAATGGGGAGGAAAGGAACAAGAAAAGCATTTTGGCTCAGCCTGATAAACACTGTGCTTTCAAGTAGAGTATTTAGACTAATCTGACTAGTACTCAATTTCACGGGTTTTCACCACATTTTGATAATAAAACTGTAGCACAACCTTATTTCAACAGTTAAAAAAATATAAAAAGTGTGAGACAAGCACAATTTTTCATCAAAGAATGGTAAATTTATTGTTCTGGCTGTTCATTTTCTCAGAGACTGTTTTACTGGCTTTGCTGTCACTTTTGGATATGCCTTCATTGCATACCTTGACAAAGCCAATTCACACCAAGTTGCTTATCAAAGTCTGTACACTTTTTTTTTTTTCTTGAGGTTCCGTTATTTTCTTATTTTCAGCCCGCAGTAACTTTTCCTGAATGACATGCAGCTGAAGGTCTACCTTTACGCTACTCACGATCACAAGCCTCTTGAGAACACAAAAAAAGCACACAACGCAGCTATATTTAGTGTGCAAGAATGATCTTCTTTTGTCGTGCACTTTCATGGTTAAAATGGCACACCACAATTTGCTGCATTTTATTGCAAACAGATACGACACACATAGGTCCTATGCAAAACAAGGCAGACTGACCACAACATGAGCTCGGGCACCATTGTGTGACGGCGATAACAGTGCATCTGACTCCTGTGATGGGAGTGCTAATACCACATATGTGGTTTTTCCGTTTCATGTGATTATAATGTACAGACTATCTTTGTTCTCGTTTTAACTTTCATTTGGCTTTTTTTCGTCCCCTATCCCTTTCAATTTTCTCCTCTAGCCAAGCTCTTATGTTTTTCTGTTCTCTGCTGTACTCCTGTTGAAGAACTGAAGAACGCGAGGAGGATACCAAAATACAAACGCCTTCAAATACGAAGCATTTCTTAGCGAACTTCAGTGACATTGAGCATGTCTGTCTGTCTATCTGTCCCAAAATTGGTATGGAATAACATGACGGTATGACGAGAATAAGTGACTAGTCATAGCATGAAGATCATGATATATGTGTCATGAATGTCATGATTTACATTTCATGGCCTTACTGCTCTTGCGGTGGTTTTGTTCACATGACATATTGCAAAAATAGTATGGTATGATGACTGCATGATGAAAATAAGTGACAGACCCTAATGTAGAAATCATGACATGCATGTCATGTAAGCCATGACTACACGGCACGCTCATGGTGCGGTCGCGGTGGTTTCGCTAGCTGCACATACACCAAATTACGCTTTACGGGACATGAATGGATGACGAAGGTATATGACTAGTGCAAACATGATAATCATAGGTCCGTTTGATTCACCTGCACCAGTCGGAACGGGTTCACGGCTGTGCACGTGAAGCTCAGAAATTGTGCAGCGTGAGTTCAGCGGGGCAGGCCTTACTTCTGTTCGCTTAATTTACATCGTTCAGCTAACACTGACCAATGACGAATTGCACATGTGAACAGTTTATGAGGCGCAAACATCTTCACAAAACTTGCCGCGTTTGTAGAGGCAGCTACAGCGCCTACGATTAAGTGCTGCGTCGTCTGCTAAGCTGCACGCGCAGCTTCACCAAGCCAGCACCGTCAGCGTAGGAGGGGCAGGAAAATCGTGAACCAGTGCTGCACCTCTTCTGCACCTTTTGAAACCAATGGCAGGGTTCAGAGGTCGTCAGTGCTGCACCGCTGAAACGAATGGCAAGGTGCAGCACCTTGCGAACTGGTTCACGTGGTGCAGACGAATCGAACGGACCTCATGAGATGCTTGTAATGCGAAAACATGACTACATGCCACGCTCATGATGCGCTCGCGGCCTTTTCCCTAGCTCCACATATGCCAAATTTGGTGTTACACAAGGTAAATAGACTGCAAAGGTAGACTGACACGTCCAAACATCATAATCATGACATGCGGGCCATGTGAAGCATGACTACAGACTAGGCTCATAGTGCGGTCGCAGCCGTTTCGCTAGCTCTGCATATACGAATTTTGGTATCACGTGATGCGAATAGACGACGAAGATAAATGACACGTCCAACCATGATAGTCATGATATATAAATCATGTACGGCATAATTTACATTCACCTCGTAACGTTGTGCTAATTTTTAAGTGACATATCAAGCTTCCTCACTCGTGCTTCGCATATCGATTCCCACGGTACGTGGGGATCTGCCAATTCTTTCCTGCTTTCTTTGCTGATAAAGCTGGCCTTTTCTCTATCTACAGGCTAAGGGGTGAGGGAGATTCCAGCTTTATGCATTGACATTTCTTTTCCACTAACCTCGCTTCCTCCCTCATGTTGCAGTTTGCCTTTGATTTGCTACGAGTCATTGTGCTAGGAAGGTTTTTATTTCTCCTTCTCTTTTTTTTTTTTTTTTGAAATATAGAAAATAAAGGAAGTAGTTCTTGTCCCCCTTACTTGGTGATGGTTACCCTTTCCACTTGATTGTTACAAATAAAGAATTGGTTGATTTGTGGGGTGTAACATCCCACAACCACCATATGATTATGAGAGATGCCTTGGTGGAGGGCTCAGGAAATTTCGATCACCTGGGGTTCTTTAACAAAAAAAAAAAAAATGGCATATATACATATATACAGTCTTGTATACGTGGGCATCTGGGGAGAAAGTCCTCTTCTCTTGTTTGCCTGAATGCCCCTACCAAGACTAAAATGTTCATTGCACAGAAAGACCTGTCGTCGGTCGCTGTGAGAGTTGTTCTTCACAGAAGAGGCCTGCTATGCGGTTCATCTCAAGCATATTTTTTTTTTTTTTGCATCGAGTCTATGGGAAACCAAACAAACACTCTTGTGTTGTTCATCTTAAGCAAGAATTCGTCTTGACAGAGTACGTCTTAAAGGGAGCTCACTGCATTCGCAATCATAAAACATCAGATTGAAACTTTTTCAAGGAGAATCCACATGATTAACATGCTTAAAAAAGTCTGTGCCAGTTACAGAGTAAGTCCGGTTGTTTACCTATATTCAGTCATTTATTTAATGATCATGGGCTAGTTGTGATTCATTATTAGGAAAGGCAATGCAAAAGCACAGAACAGAGAAAGACAACATAAAGAGCTACTGACAAATGCTTATTTACCAAGAAATACGCCAAGCTTATATAGATTAAAACTTGTTTACACCAGAAAACAACAGCAAGAACAAGCATAAAGACACAGAGCAGCTTTCAAGAAACAAACAGTTGCTTGAAGACAAGAGAGACAAATATAGGGGCGGAAGTGGGCCTGGATCTTTTAAAGCAGCTCGGGGGCAGGAATACTGCTGTTTTGGAGCTGCTTGAGAGCGGTTAAAAGGGAGTTGTGGAGCAGCTTTTGAGCATCAAAGGGTGTGCTTGGGTGCAGTGCAGGTTAGTTTTGGAACGTATTTCTCGGTTCAGAGTGAGAGAGAGACACACACACACACACACAAAGTTGAACCCTCTTATAATGATAGCAGTTTTAATAATATATCAGTTACAATAATAAGAAGCTCCTGCGTCATCAACTTTTATGTTTTCTACGGTGCAAGGACCTGCTTAAAGCAAAGTTCACATGCAGCATTATCTGTTACAACAATGAATCCTGGCTGTTGGGTGTCTGTGCTGAAAGGTAATGGGACGTGAAATCCTTGAAAAAGATTAAATAAAAAATCGAGGAATTCAAGCTAGTGAACTCCCGTCCACAACCTTAACGTCCCCCAGTGCCCCTCTGGTTTTGAGGTATGTTCCGCCGCACTCTAATTGAGGCAGATCAGACTTTCAGAATGTGCTACGACGCAAGAGTAGCAGTGGCTTTGTTAATGCATTTTCAAACACACGATTTGAATAAATGTTTAGACTCGTAAGAGTTTCAGCATCCAACACTTCATATGTTGTCATACACTGGCTACATAAGGCTTGTGGCAGTCCCGTGAAAGTGTTGGAATTTTCAAAGATGTGCATGCAAGCATTTGTAACGAACACGACTGAGTCAGAGATAAAATGAGCCGGTTATCTTCATTGCACGAAAGCTGAATGTGATAACATCGCCAAGTGTGCAGGGCTGGCTGTTGATGGCCCCTCAAGCAGAGGAAAGGCCTCACCTGTCTCTCATTGAGCGAAGAAGCGTGCGGGGAGGCTGCGTCATGAGAGCAGCAACTTGGAACTTTGACGATAAGGGCACAGTCGCTGGCACTAAAGTGTGTGCTATCTCGGCATACATCAGTAAATGGCCCACTCACTTCGCATTCTGATTACAGAGTACGAAAACTGCTTCGGTGCACAGAGCCATCGTATTCCCATACACCCCCAGCGTGTTGAAAAGTTACACGACAAATGAGACTTTCGTTCAGAATCTCGTTCTGGCAAACTTGGTGCCTTGAGGTAGTATTGCCATGTTCCTTTCCTCAAGTATTGTTATCGCCCCGTTACACTATGTTCAGCGCAAGCCGTGCCTACAGTGTTAGAGAAGCTTCGAAACTGTAGTAGATCGTTTTGTTAAGATTACGCCCCCTTCGTGAACCTTTCAGATTATTCTGGAACCTATGTCACCGCTAGAAATAATGCTAAAATGTTCGATGGCGAATGTGTAAATGGCGACACGCTTCGCCGCTTGTCATTTGATCGACGGCCGACGCTCTGCTCGCCGCTATCAGTACCAGTGTCTTGCTGTAATGTGACTTTTCTTTTATGTGGCGACATGTTCGGCCAATTAAATAAAAACACATTTGATTAAGACAAGTCATCTCAACCTTTGTCAGCATCACGACTCCGTTACACCTTGGTGGAGGTGCCGAGTATCAGTCCCAGTACCTCTCCCTTTTCATGATGACCCAGCGGGTGGCCACCTTGGTTTTTCCCTCACGCTCGCAAGAATACAAAAAAATAATACTATTGGCCACGCCTTGCCGCCAACGTCGCTCATTACATGAGGTCATGCCGGGACTGCCAGCGACGCAAGACACTGCCAACAAAGCCAGCAGGACTTCTGCAGCCCATCGAAGCACCTCGCCGACCATTCCAGCAAATCAGTATGGACTTACTTGGGCCGTTCCCGATATCGGCTGTCGGAAACCATTGAATCGACGTAGCTACTGGCTACCTTACTCGCTACGTCGAGACAAAAGCCCTGGCCAAAGGTCGTGCATCAGAGGTAGCCAAATTCTTCGTCGAAAACATCGTCCTGCATCTCGGCACCCCTGAGGTCCTCATCACCGACAGAGGTACGGCATTTACTGCTGAGATAACCCAGGCGATTTTGGCATACAGCCAGACAAGCCAACGCCATAAAACAGCGTATTACCCAGAGACGAAAGGCCTCACCGAGCGCCTAAACAAGACTTAAGCAAGACAAGTGGCGCTGACTGACACTCCCACGTTTAATTCACACATATACCCAATAAAGTGGAAGGGGATATAGCCGCCATGGTAGCTCAGTTGGTAGAGCATATAACGTGTTATTCGAAGGTCACAGGTTCAGCTTCTGCCCATGGCAAGTTATTTTTTCACCCACTTTTTTTCTTCACATTTACACTGCAATTGCCTCATATAACACGTAGGCAGGATAACCGCTGGTCATTAAAGGTAACTGACTAGATTTCCAGAGAAGGCAAACACCCAAAGTGGAGACAGAAAGTTAGGTAGGCCAACGAGGTTAAAAAGTTCGTAGGGATTCATAACGTGGGAGCAGAAAGCGCAAGACCGGGTTAATTGGCGGATCATGGGAGAGGCCTGTGCTCTGCAGTGGGACCAGTCAGGCTGATGATGGTGATGCCTCATATAACATCCCCTATACTTTCTTTGGCATGATTGTCTGTTTGACCTCATTATTATCATGCCTAACAAAGAAAACTAGCCCTTAAGTGTACACTTCTCCCCTTCATTCATAGCGAGGGTCGTTTTGGCAGACTTGGTGCCTTCAGGTAGTATACGAGGATCAGCTGCCAGCTCGTAATGAGATCACGTGACGCCAAACAGGCAAAAAAACATTTGCCGTCATGGCTGGTACTCCCATGCTTAATTCAGACATATACCCGACAAAGTGGACAGCCGCCGTGCTAGTAGCTCAGTTGGTGCTTATCTGTCCCCCGACAGAGAAGTCTAGCAGACAATTTACAATAGGTGTCATACTAACAAACCCAAGACCACGTTATTACAGTGGTTGCTTTGTATTGCACATAATGCACAAACAATGGAAGGACAAACAGCAGTGCACCTTTATATCATACCTTATTGTTCGTGCTGATTCATTCTTTGAACCATATTTACATTTTTTAGGTCTCACAAAAACATAAACAAGGCTAAGTTGATTATCAACATTTAATATGAAATGAATGCCCCGAAAGCAAGCAGTAGTAAAGTTTCTCGTTTGTATGTACTATCGGCGTCAAATGAATCCCGAACATCAGCAAGCCTTTGCGATAGTGTAGTGCGTGCCGTCCAGTTACCACCATTGACAGGCGCACATCATGTTCGGCAGCTCGGCGCATATATGCGTGCCTGTCCGTAGTGATAAGTGGACGGCACACACTATACCATCGCAAAGGCTTGCTGCTGTTTGGGTTTCATTTGACGCTGATAGTGCAGTCAACCAAATCTTTAGCCATTGTGCATCAGTGGCAGTTTTTCTGTGTATCTTTGCTATACAACTGAATTAAGTTACTAAAAAAAAGGTAAGAACAAGTGTCTGCCCACAAAGCATATCAGCTTCACTGACTCAGTTATGGTGGTGAATTTCTCTCCTGGTACACGAACATCTAGAGAGATGCTTTCAGGCTGCTGTTTGAATGAGCACTCACAGAGTCCAGGTGGACAGACCATCATGCCGGGCCCCTGCTCTTGCACCAGAACAGATTGTGCCAGCTGCTTACTTGGCTCAAGTCTGAGAAGAGTGATCTGCAAGGCAAGCAGTTGCAAATATTAGATTAGCAGCATGCACCCAGTCCTCTAAAAAACATTGTTTGGCAAGTCACTTTTAGGAAACAAGGGGTGTTTTTAAGTCAAATAGGAATTACTTGTTAAAATCAGCACAATATGAACTAAGATATAATATTTTAAAATTTTCTAAGCATGTAAAATGTGAAAGTTTTGCTACATCAGATGAGCTAAAAAAAGATGCGGCCTAGAATTGTTCAAGGTTTGCATGAACTCCCTAAGAAACATGGGTGTTCTAATTTTCAATAATCTTCATGATAATTTCTGCCACTAGACAACATGAAAATATGGCTTTGGGGTAACCATCTTTACCTGCTCTTTATCTGCTGGGTGAATTGACTCGTCGGATATTACGATGGCTCTTGACACTCTGCGAGCAATAGAGAAGGCGTGTAAAGATGCAGTGCGACACAGGCCACAATAGCAGCAATACCTTTGGATGTCCCTTGATGAAACCATTTCAGGTGGGGCATAGCTTGCTCCCATGACAACCCATCTGCACATCACATTAATAAGGCACAGTATTAAAATATGTACATACGCAGTACTTTTGCAACAACTGACCGAGCACCACAACACGAGACCTGCAAGTACCCATAGGAGATGCCTTAACAACCCAGAAATGTGAAAATATATATATATATATATACATTATGTTGCAAAAGCACAGCTTTCTTTGTAAATACTGAACTATATTTCTTGGATGACACCTGCAAATTAGTAAAAAGAATTGATAAATATGTACCTGCTATAGTAAGAAATTTTGTTGATTGGGGAGACAAGCACCTTGTTTCCTGTACAAGAAACCAAGAAACTTTTAACGTTAGAATTATAGATTACCATGCACCCTTGACTCTTCGTCATACAAATTTACTATACCTGCTTGGAAAAGAACTTGCTGCCACGACAAAGGCCTTCCCATTTGTAGTTTTGTTCACAACACCATCTGTCGCTGCTGCAACTTAGCTCACCATTGTAGTCTAGCAGGCTCTGTAGTATCAAAAAGCCCATTCGCAGTACGCTTAACCCAAAGAGTTTTCTTGGTTTATATAGTGCACATAAACCGTGGAGGCTTTTTCAGACACCCAGTTCAAACTGAACTTCCCTTTTCTATGAAAAAATCCACTTTGTTTGCAGCAAACGATGGTGAATGACTGCATATAAAATTGGCTTTGCTGACCCCAACGTGAGAGTTTTATGCCTTACTTTTTTAGACTGCTTTCCCTGTACGAACGTCTCTTCTGGAGTCCCTCAAAGATCTGTCCTGGCTCTCCTGCTCTTTCTTATTTACATTAACGACTTACCTTTATCTGTTACTTCTCACATTCACTTGTTTGCCGATGACTGCGTCCTCTTTCGTGAAATATCTAATGACAATGACCTATTAACCGTTCAATCCGATCTTAACTCTATTTCTGTGTGGTGTAAAACATGAGTAATGGAACTCAACACGAACAAATGCAAGTTCCTTCGCGTATATAGAATTAACCGTATATTGCCCACTTACTATCTGAACGATGCTCCACTGGAATCTGTCAGCACTTACAAATATCTCGGAATACATATTACTACCGACCTCACTTGGTCCGTGCATACCACGTACGTAATTAATAACGCTAATCGCATGCTCGGCTACGTTCGTCGAAATTTCTCACAGGCTCCTTCAACACTAAAACTAACTCTCTACAAGACGCTTATCCGCTCCAAACTGGAGTATGCGGCATCAGTTTGGGATCCTAACCAAGAAAATCTAGTACACTCACTTGAAATGGTTCAAAATAACTCTGTTCGTTTTATACTCTCTAACTACAACCGGACTGCCAGCATAAGCACTATGAAATCCAGCCTCGGATTACCTTCCTTATCATCTCGTAGGAAAATCCTTCGCCTCTGTCTTTTCCATAAGCTTTTCTATCACAGCCAGCTACGAAACGAACTCATTCTGCCTCCTCGGTACATTTCAGCTCGCATAAATCATGTCCATAAAGTCGGCTTGCCGTCCTGCACAACTAACTCCTTTTGCCAGTCATTCATACCGCATACATCACAGGAATGGAACCACCTACCCGCACTGACGGCAACAATTTCGGACTACCAACTTTTTAAAACTGCTTTAGCTAACATTGTATAACGTGTAACACTGAAGTACATTGCATTTTCCTGGTTTTGTTGTGTTTATACCTTTTTTTTTTTGCTCTGTTTTATATTATGTTTGTAACTATTGTAACCCACTCCCCTCTCTAATGCCTCTGGTCCTGAGGGTACCTAAATAAATAAATAAATAAATAAATAAATAAATAAATATTGAGCATCCTTAGGCCTAACAAAATAATAATTTGAAACAATCCTGCAACTTTTAAATTTTCACTTTATATGCATTGCTCATATTTATTTCATTTTTATTACAAACAAAAAAAGATTAAATTTTGTGACATTTGATAATACAAGTCAGCATTTTCACTTCTTTTCTTCTGCTAGGGGATGCCACAGTCACAATTTGGTCACATAAACACCATCTGCTATACTGAAAGTCATTTTTCACAACAAATGTTTGGAGTAAGGTAATTATTTCTTTTACTCTCCTACCACGCTAATGCTACACAACAATTTTTAATGCAATAGTGTTAAATAGCTCGTTTCACAGAAATTCGTCGTTGGTTGTGCGTGAAAAATAATTGCTTGTGTGACTGAAAAACAAGAAAGATGCAAATAAAATAAAAAAGTCCAGGTCCGAGTGAGGATCGAACCCGAGTCATTTGCACGGCAAGCAGGTGTTCTACCACACCACGTGTCTGCTTGAAAAATCAGTGAAAATAACTTTTTCTGCTTGACAATGCAGTGAAAGTAACTTTTCTGCTTTACAAACACTAGCATTTTGTATACAAGCTTCACAATGCAACATATAACTTCGCAGTAATAATGCGTCGTACAAGCGTACATTGCCATCGGGCGTCAGAACAAGTGCTTATCATGACGATTTCATGATTTGAAGCCGGTCACCCACTACAAAAAGCACACACGTTATTGCACCTATTCCCTTACGGCCACGTAGCGGGTGCATTGCAACATCGAAAAGATCTCATGCGCATGATTGCCCATGATAAAGAATGCATTCATATGCAAAAACTTCACGCACACAAGCCACTTTCAGCTTTATAGATTACACTGTAGTAATTCACAATTTAAACTTCTCGAATAATATCAAACAATAAAAATAATGCACCACGTGTTTGGATAGGCACTAAGTAAGGCGAAGCTTAAGGTCCCTTCCAAGGGAAACCACCCTGCATGCATATGTGTACACAAGCAATAAATAATAAAACATTTCGGAGAACCCAACCCCCGTTGGTCGAAAGAAGAAACAGACGACACCAGGAACCATTCACATCAAATGTGCTCCAAATGAAACACCGTGTCCCAGAGTACAGATGTGAAAACAGATAGCATTGTTTTGCTAACTCGAGCGAAGCAGATTGATTGTTAGGATCAAGCAGTCTTCCCGGCTCACAGAAAAGTGAGAAGATTCATAATGCTCTCAAGAGCCTCTTTTAAAAAAGCATCTTCCAATGATTCACAAGTTCATTTCATGTTATGCCTGCCAAGTTTTTCATTGCATTACACCACCTAACTAACTGCTGCCCTAGCCTGTGTTCACCATTACAGGGGTCTTTCCAAAGAATTAAATGTTTTAATAATATAAGAGAGAGCTGAGCCAGTTGGTACATATTGGTAGCTGGTACATTGCAGTTGGTATGTTTTATATGGCCGTAACACCTGTACCTGCAGTTGAAGCGCCTGCCATTGGACACAATTCCTATGCAAGCACCATCTTCATTCAGCAGAAGAGCACCAGGTCCCCTTTGCAGGTGATAGATGCCTCCATAAACTGCACATAGCCTGCAACACACAATGGCACACCCTCAAATATGGCACAAGACCACAATCTCAATACTTTGTGGCACATAAAACATCCTTGAAACAACTTCGACCAAAGAACATCGGAAGATTATAATAAGCTATGACTTTTAATAACTAAGCAACACAGAGTTTTTATTTTGCTTCGATAAGCTGCAATTGTCGGCGCACTTGAGTAACATTTGACTATAAACTACGAGATCGACCAATAGGTAAAAGCATTGTTGGCGGGGTAGTGAGGGCAGGCGATTGAGCTGATTGTTGGCGAATAACAAGATGCGATGACTATAGCTTATTGATGACGGTTCTTGTTGCTTTATTTGTGGATGTTTAACTAGTGTTTAACCTACAACGCACTGCTGTAGCACGACTGAACAACTTGAGTATTTACTTCTTGCTCATCTCGATACCAAAGAAAACGCCCATACTCCTGCGTAGCCAATTTTAATAGTACTGCGCTCTCGAATACAAATATGCATTTTTTAATTCGGGTCTACATGAAATGCAAGAATAAGTTGAACTCCTTTATAAGAGACATGCACTGGGGAGGAATTCTTGTCTTTTGTACGAGGTGTCTCTCAAAGCTGGGTTCCACGAATGCATTTTCTTTTCAACACCCATTTCAATGCAGGCACACTTGTGCCTCTTATACCAGTTTGCCTCTTACACAGGGGTTCGACTGTATTGATAAGTTTATTCAGGAAACCTACATGGCAGACAGTGCTTTAGCACCGTGGAGATGTTTAATATGTAACAAAGTGTTAGGCTTATTGTTAGGCATATATTTAATTGGCATATATATTAATTGTTAGGCATATATTTAATAAGTACCAAAGTGTTAGGCTTAGGATGTACCAAAGTGCTTGGTACCAAAGTGAGTACCAAAGTGTTAGGCTTTAATCAATATATGTACACATATTTCTCTGTAGTGGGACCGCAACCACACAATAACTGATAAACCACCATTATCCACCTAACAACAATGCAAATGTGCACAGCCTAAAGCCACATTTCTCGTTTACTAACAAGTCGCGAAAAGGCTGATTTACTCACACACTCTTCCTATTCGGGACGATGCCAAGTACATGATCTTACGCATACACTTTTAATTGCCTTTTGGAATGAACGCAGTTTTTTTCTACATAGTGTAAACAAATTTAAGAGTACGCTGCTTAACTTGGATGATCACATTTTGATGAAAGAGCTTGGGGCCGAATAGTGCGTAGAAGTGAACCGGAACTTCAGATGTTCTGATGGAGGCAGTGTGCTCCATAATGGGCTCCGAAGACGCCTCTCTGTGGCATACGCCAGTTTTCTTCCAAAAAAATCTTGAAACCCTCTTACGACCACATGACATGAATGTTTATTTTAAAAAAAAAGGTGTCAAAAAAAAATTTTTGAAAAGAAGTGGGAGTAAAAAAAACATATGGCAAACATGAAAGTCCCCCGGAAGCGGCACTTTCCCTGTAAGGTTATGTCCAGTCATCATCGATGGACGAGCTTCTTGATCACATGAGCAGTTTTCACCACAAATAGGATCGAATCACGCTGGGATCAACAACACCATCAGTTGACCAGCTTTCTGCTCCTCATTCTGGCAGATCAACAAAACTTCTCGAAGGTGCTAATTTCATTTATTCACGCACAATGCACTTTTGGACAAGTCAAAATTGACTGAAAATATCGCAAAATTATTATGTCATTCATTCATACCTTGGCAGTTTTAAAGGGTTAAATGTGGGGGGAAAAATTATATATGCAACCAAGTTTTCAAAAAATATGTCAATGATTATTCTACTGCTTAGAGATGTGCTACAAAAGGGTGAAAAGCAGCAACTTACTGATTTCTTTCAAGCGCCACATCAAATGCACACACGTTTAGTGCCCGCCTTCCAGCAGAATGCGTGTATCAGACTAGATAGCTTTTCTTTTTATTCAATAATAATACTGTAAGTAGAATACTTCACTCTGCAGCTGTAAGTACAGTTTTTTGCAATGTAGGTGGTAATAATATTACTCACTACACTACAACAGAATCTGGCACCAGCCTATTCAGCTGTGCCATCCTAACAGCATGCACTTGCCCGCTGCATTGCTATGCACTACTTTCACAATCTGTTCCTAATTTTTTTTGTTTTTGTTACTACAAGAATCGTACATTTTACGTATAGTTTTTCAGTTTGCAGCTCAAAGTCACAAATGATCGCGGTCGAAAATGCATTACATTAAAATTAACTACCGCAATGCTTCAGTTACATGGACGTGAAAGACTGACTTCTTTTGAGAACGGGGTTCAGAATAAAAAAGGGAAATACATGAGTTGACTCTGCAGAAGTTTGTCGCATCTGGTTAACATTTATGTTTCAAGTACTCCGTGATGACACAATGCTTCTAAAACCGCTGGTATCCGTACTCAGTTTAGTGCTGTTTCTATGAATGTCACACAAAGAGGTTTGTTGTGTGCAGCACATATCTTGATAAGCTGATATTACTGAGAAATTGAATCAAATATTGTGTTCAAGAATAAGCTCTTAAGATTTCTTTCATTTAATAAGCTGATGCAGCAGATGGCCGAGATACATGTGGAGTACCTATCTCCAAAACTGGCTTGCCCTCTACGATGAAACCTTATATTTTATTTGTACACTATGGTTGTCTAAGGTACACTGGAGTATTCGAAAAATGTTCATTTTGTTTGCGTCCCTGACAAAATCTGTGACAGTGCCACTACGCATTCACTCAGTAATTGCATTTAAAATAAGACAAATTAGGTATGCAAATAGAGCGAACAGGAATGAAACGAACCATACAAAGAGGCACTTTACAAATACTATAAGTACGCCTACGTTGACCAACTATACATGTTTCCCTTTTACCATATTAGTGTGTATGCTCACAATAAATGTAACGAAGGCATGTCTTTACGATGCAGTTCAACTGTGCTTACACTTCCATTTTGACTCGAGCAATGCCTGACAGTGTTAGTAAATGTACCTTTCATAAAATCTCCTACCTGCAGAAACACTGGGGCAATTCTCCACTTCCATACAACGAAGCCAGAAATGGGCTGTTGCCGTATCTTCCCAGTGACTCCAGAAACTTCTGAACAGATTTCAACGCCTGTCACATAAAAGTATAAAACTATATAAGCTACTGCAAACAAGCACTACTCGAAGGTGTTTGTCAACTTCTTGCTAGTTAGATATTGTTCACTATAGACACCCAAGGTTCCTAAATCAAAACTAAGAATCAAAGTACTTTTGCTTCGTCGTACTAAATAATAAGCATTCCCTCGTAGTGCAGATAGTTTTTCTTTCCTAGAGAGAATATACGAAGAACTCTTCAGCCTGTTCGAATTAGGCAGGCCACCAAAGTACTGTGCATTCCAGTAGCTATTGTTATGACAAAACCCAGCCTCGAGTCATTTTTTAAGGGGCACTTAAGTCGAATAACAATTTAGGTAAGAGTGAAAACTCAATGTATGACATTGTCTAAAACGACAATATTATTGACACAAAGCAGTACCCTATATACCCGAGAAATTAATGTAAATGCATGAGAACACCTGCATTACAAGTAGAACATTCATAAAATGATCCTGATGACGTCAGAGTTACCCTCTGAATTTTCCTCCAATAATCCAGCTAGCTGCACTAAATAAAAACTTTCCGTGCATTGAGAGATGTAATAAAATGCTGCTTATTCGTTTCTGTTTGATTCACGGAAAAAGGAACCACTGGACGTTCTCATGAGCAATCGCACGAGTTGTTGAAGAGCTGAATTTTCGCTTGGTTAAACTGGACAGGTCGTGCCATCTAGGGAGGTGCAGCCTGCTCACGGCTGGTCATTTTTTCATTCACTTTTCTTTCTTCTTTCTTATTATTTACATTCCATTGGTTCTAATAACTTCCCCTGTGCATTCCTTGGCATTACTGTCTGTTAGATCTCATTAATATATGTATGTATGTATGTATGTATGTATGTATGTATGCATGTATGTATATATATATATATATATATATATATATATATATATATATATATATATATATATATATATATATATATATATATATATATATATATATCATGGGTTGATTGTAGGGAGGGGGGGGGCGTGCTTATCTCAAGTCATGTACAGTGTAATAATATTTTTGAGGTTTTCACGTACCATGGCCACGATATGAATGCGAAGCATGGCGCACACAGTGAGCTGCTACAGATGTTTTGACCACTCGAGGTTCTTTCATGTGCAGATGTCATTTAGCATTTGTCGAAATGCCAGCCCTGCACCGCGGCCGGGACTCACCGCACGCATGTCAGGTTAGCATCAGGGAACCCAGCCACCACGAGACGTGGCTATGTTGAATGTGTGTTTATTTGTTCCACAAACATGTAGCACTGAGTTTCTTTCTTTTTTTTTCGTTACCATGGTTGCTCGTGTATGTACGTGTTTTTTGCAAGATTTATGGCGGTAAGCTGTTGGCATCGTATAAAAGAATGACTAACTTAGCTTTGAAGGCTGCATACACAACAGGAAAAAATTTCGTTAACATACAGGCTGGGAACTAGCAAAATTTTAATGAAACAACACGACTCGAAAGGGAAACCAAAATGAAAGCACTGTGCATGAGACAATCCCATTATAATTACCAAAGCACTCACAAACCGTAAACACTATAGAGATAAAAACGCAGCGCAATCGTACTTTTAATTACCTCTGAAAAAGGTTCAATGTATACCTTTTGGTTACCCCTCGCATCTCGTAGCAGGAGATCATTAAAATCAGGCATGTAAGCAATCGCGTGTACACTCTGCAATGAGCAGGCAAGTCTCCCTGATGTGACAGGTGTTTCATGTTCTTTAAGTTCACCCCATTTGTTCACATAGCTAACACTGTATCACAAAGAATTTCATTTTTTTTTACTTTCACAGCATTGCTGTTACATCTGCTTGGTATTATTCCTTATTAAATACCTTACTCTATATATTGTTTTTATTTGGATGTAACTGTTAATCTTTTATTCATTATCAAATGTATCTCTTGTTTATGTTATGCCTTTGGGCCTTGAGGTTGCTATTAAATAAATTAACAATAAAGGAGCCACTTTTCTTCAGGTAAGTAGAGGCAAGTGGAGCTTGAAGGTTTTGTGGGTAATTTACTGCTTTTTTTTTTTTTGTCCTAACAGAGAGGTGGGCAATTTATGGAAGTCATTATGACATATTACATCTACAATGAACAACTCTTTTTTTCCTCCAAGCAATTACACTTTGGAATCGCCTCCCCGACTCCATAGTTGCCACACCTGACCGCACATCATTCCGCGCAAAATTGGAATCCCACTTTGATTCCACCCAATAACCCATGGCTGTAGATATATCCCACCAGCGTACTGTATGTATAATTTTTTTGCCATGTTGTTTGTACTCATATTACCAGTCAAAAGTTTGTTTTGTTTATTGTTTGATTAGTTTTTTATTGTCATTCTTGATCAATCTACCACATGCGTATTTAGAACTGTATTGTTTATGATAAGTTGTTCACATTGAATTGTACACCCTCACAGTGTACTTGCTGCCCCCCCTTATGTAATGCCCTCGGGCCTTTAAGGATGCAATAAATGAAATGAAATGAAATGAAATATAGTGATTCATGAAACACACGAGAAAGGCTCTGATTCATCCCGCATAAGAGGACTCTGCTCAGCGACTTATGATGCAAGTGCTACAACGAATACAAGGAAGTGAAATTATAGCACATGTGCTTTCTTCTTTGTGTCCTTTTTCAAAGACTCCATTTTTGAAAGATGCAAGGAGGTGCGAGTGGGGCGGAGAGCAGTGCTCGAGTCTCGTCTGTTTGTAGACCGCTTTTTATCTTCATACCAGCCCCTACTTTCCCTTCAAAGAAGTGCTGAAACAATATTTTGCAAATTAGATAACTTGCCAGATAGATTTGTGTACACAAACACACATCATCTGCGAAATATCAACAAATGATATCACCAAGAACAAATGGTATCAGTTTTGAATATGGTGTCACCCTACGGCATGCTAAACATGCCTTTGTTTTTCGGGTAAACGACCAACCGCCCCCGGCATGCATTTTGTGTTGGTTGCACAATCCTTGCAACCGCTCTCGCCTGGCTCACCATTTAAACGGAAAAACGGGGCAGACTATCATGGCAATACAAAGGCTGATGTCCGAACTTCAGCAGCATTTTCTGGAGGGCGGTCACACAGATATTTACGCCTCAGAGGAGATCATAGCAGTGCCCACTAAACCTTCATTGAAAATACTTGTCAACGCGGTTTTGTCCATTCGCCTAGCCAGCTATCTTTGCACAAAAACCCAGCATTGCTTTCCACCATGCAAAAACCCCTCTGGGTCCTGCCTCAATCAGCGCTCTGTGCACGGAACCGCAACTACGACTGAGTCAAATGAAATTGTCTCCAAATAATTAACCATCACGTGTGAGAGCGCATGAGCTTTCCAGCCATAATAAGTGGGTCGTTAGTTACCTGTTGCAAAAGAAAAAACTTTGCGTCAGTGCTCCTTTACAGTCCCCCCCTGTCAACGGAGCTATGAGCGCCCAAGAAGAGGGGCTGTTCATGGTGCGCACCTGTCATATCCCCTCTCACAATGTTTTGCAAGGGGGGATGGGGGACGCTAAGGCTTCTTGCCCCCCCCCTGCACACACACAACAAGAAGGGAGGACGGTGGTAAATTAAATGGCTTCTGCAAAAGCTTTAACAACGCTCCAATGCACAAAGGATCCTCTCTTTTTTTCTTACTGTGCCATCTCCATGCCTTCTGATGGCCCTCGGCTAAACTTTGTTTTATGCTTGCCAGTTGCGCGTGAGGCGAGTTTTAGCAAATCTCACTAGCCTCCCAGATCAGTTATTGCAAGCTTCCCCTGAAAAGCAACGACATATGTACAAAATCTATGGTCATTGTCATGAGCAAAAATGTTCGAAATCAGCTCTCTCGGGCAGCGCCCTGTCATCTCTTCCTCAATCTTTGTCTCTATTTTTGGCTGTTTTCACTTCCCAAGCATTTCTCTGGCAAGAATAAAGAAAACTACACAAAAGAGAAAACTCCGAGCAATATAACCAATCGTCCAATCACCAGTAGTCACCACAGCAGCAGAAGGAAGAAAAAAAAAATTTATTTGCAGAGCCCTCCGTAAGAGAAGATACAGGGAAAATGTGACACCAACGGCGCGCCACAACACCGCGTGACGATTGTGCAGGGGTCGACATTTCCCACACGTCATCCACCATCATCATGGCAGTTTCATTCCTCAGCCCAGAGACCATGCACATGTGGATACTCCGACTACCCCACTCCATACGTTGGGGAAACCAAGAGCTTCCATGAAAGAGTGCGGCAGCACAAAAACTACCTGAGTCAATGGAACAGCGAAGGGAGCGCAATGGCAGAACACTGTGAGATGTTTAACCACCATACCAGTCCCAACGACGTGGCATCGAGCTCATTGCTTTTATAGTGTCCCTGCATTCCTTGGGATGCACAAAGAGCGCGAAAGCTTATGTATGAGAAACTTGACTCTGGGAAATGCCCGTGTCGTCAAGCTTCTTGCATGCAGTGTGGACTGAACGAACACAATGACAAGTGAGGGACCACAAAAAGTGCTTCTGCGCTTCTGCTTGAATAAAAAAATTAAAAATACAAAAACGCTGCCTTTGCTATGTCGCGTCTACACGATTGAACTGCAGACGTGTTAGAAAAATATGTAAGCACTATCTCATACAGCGACTTGAAAATTCGAAGATGTCGTTGAAGTTTAAAAGCCCTTAAAACTGCTGAGAGGTAACTGCATTGTTTGACCACATCACAGCTTGAAGAGATTTGTTTTTGCGAATGATAAAGCATTGCATATGGTATGATGCACCCCTTCCTTTTTGAAATCTGGCCACGACAACTTTCAAGGTGCCCTAAATAATGCAGCTGCTGTTAAAGTGGCAGCGAATGACACGACAAAAGCGGATTGTCTGTGTCGTTGCTACATTTTAGCAAAACATGAAAAACTATTGGGAACTTTTGAGCACAAAACAATGCCTTCACCCGTCCTGTGGTTCTTGTGAATACCTTGTTTGGCACTCATAACTTTCCCAATCACCACATTTGTTTCTGGAAAAACAAAAGCAGAATTAAAGGACACAAGTGGTTCAATGAAATAGAGAGAGAAGGGGCGCTCGATGTTCGGGAATCGTGCTACTTTTCATCACTGGAGCTGCATCAATAATGAAGCCGCTGTATTGCACTCATTTTTCATTTATTAGGTACATAACTGCAGATCCAACTCAATGTGAATCATGATGTCAGTAATACTTGGAGTATACTGCGCAGCCTACTTTCATGCCATCATCCAGCCTTGTTCGTTTATTTAAAGCTTTTGTGAATTGCACTGTAGAAACAATAGCCAATATTGAGAATTATTCAGTTTTTCCGGTCATTAGTATCTCAAGTCGCTGTGCGTTCTTCTCTCCCGTGAGAAAAGATCACTTCAGTTTCGTAGCATGCATTAACACTGTTACATCGCCATAAATTACGGGTTTCAGGGAAAGAAACTCCTAATGTCTCGTGAAATTCAAACTTAAATTTTGCAATCATCTTTTTGCGTACGGGATCAGCTGCTTGACAAAATACACTGCAAACGGTGCTTCCAGCGGTTCTGCGCCTTGAAGGTACCATGTATGCTGCATACATTTCAGATTATATTGTGCCAGTTTTTTAGTCATGTTAATAATGCTTTTTAATGTTAATATCTCACCTAATTGATGCGTTTGATTCAGTACTTTTAACTAAGAGTTAATGAATGGTTGTTATCCAGCAAACATATTTTTATTCAAAGACATTAGCGGTGTTTATGAACGACCTTCTCAGGGACTTGCTCCTGGTGTATAGAGAAACAGAAAGTTCTATCAATTCGAAACTAAATTCTTGGGGCTCCGCAAGCCAGAACATCAATGCGCTTGCAAGGCACACCGTAGTGCCGGAGAGTATCTGACCCGCTCCCGACGCACGCGCGCAAAACCTCTCGGGAGACTCTGCGGGCGGCGCCACAGTCGACATTTGCTACAGGGAAAGAGAGGGTAAACGTCACTCCGCTCTCCCAGTGCGGCAGACAACGGAGGAGGGGAGTCATGTCGGGACATGAGAACGACAGAAAAGGTGGCAAAGCCCGCGCAAAGGCAGCGGACTAGCCTCGATTCCCACATCATATAATCCAAAATTTACCAAGAGAACTGTATAGATTTCACTTTATTGTCTGTATAATTCCGTCTTCCCTAGACGCACTCAACATGGCTCAAAATTGTTCACTGTTCTACACAGTATTTTCATTTTCATAAATTGATTATATATATTCCGAGTTCAAACCGCATGTTTATTTTCACCATTTCAAAAAATTTCTTCATTATTTACTAGCGCCAAATCCCGAGAAGAATTCCTAGCGGTGTATAATACCCCAGTTCAATTGAGTTTGTCCCGGTTTTGAGTCACAATCGAGGTCACACAGAGTTCGTGCGATCAGCTTTATATTTGGAAGAATGAAACAAGTCTTTATTGTGAATAAGTTCATGTCACTGTTTCATTCTTGGTGAACAAGCGCCACGAATGCCAAGAACGTCCACCCGAAGCAGATACGAAGCTTTTAGTTTCCATCAATCCTATTGTGGTTGGAGAGTCTGGTGTTAAGCCTGTTTGGAATCTAGCTTGGAATCTAGGAACCCAGCGTTCATAAAATACATGCACAAGAAAACAAATAAGACGACCACACACACTGGGGCTTGTGGTCATCATGCGTTTTTTGAAGGCATGGTTTCTAGATTCCAAGCCATGATGGTCGAAGCACCGCTCAATCAGCATTGCGTGTCCCATGTAGACATTTCAGAAAATTAATTGTGCAAACACACAACACATTTATGCACACACACACCCAGGCATCAAACAGGCACAGCGCTGTATGTGTGTGCGTGAATGTGTCATGTGTTTGCACTCAAATCAATTTTTTTGCAATGATCTACCAACTAGCCCAACAAGAAGTTCTACTCACGTAGACACTCGTGCCAGATTCCACTCTAAGTTTTGTGGTATGAAATTTTACGCTGAAACTGTGGCCTTTTCAATCGGCATCAGTAGTGCGCTTGCCGATCGCAGAGGACACTGTGATGTGAAAAATGTGAAAACATTCGCTGACTTTTGTAGTTTTGGTAAAAGTGGGGACCCCGGTGTGGCCAGAGCCTTCAGTATTGTACGGCGTTGTGCAACTTTACTATGCGGGTTTAGCACATTCACCACGTCGTCGTGATATATATAAAAAAAAAAAACAAATGGTGGCGTGCCAGTGCCGTGCTCGCCCTGAAAATTCCGGCGGCAGTGCCAAGTGGCGGCGGAGGCGCGGCGCGGCACAGCTCTACTTGTAAGCTAAATTAGTGATGTCCTGTTTCAAACACGGTTGTGACAAATCTGCATCTAGAGTTAGTCAAATTAAGTACGAAATAAAAAAGGCCGAAGGAAAGACAGATTACTCGGTTTGATAGTGTGGCGTGGAGCATCGCACGGAGTGCAGGACAAAGCACGCAGTAAATACAAGGCCACATTACAGTGTTTTGTCTGCATTCCTCTTCTGTGCGTTACTTCACACGAACTTAATTTATAGTGATCACCATCTCATCCAATACTGTTGACCTTGCTGAACCTGCCGCCCTACGATGGGAATCATTGCTATTTGATAGAGCATTTTTCGTCTACTAATTGTCACCTTCCTGTCTTTCTTTATGAAAGGCCATGCATGTGTTCCGGTTTCTTAACTAATTTTTTTTTTCTAAATATGCCCTACACAACTAGCTCTACCTCAGTTATGCTGCTGTACATAATATCTGCCATACACATCGAATACAAGCACGTCTACCCTGCCCGCCTCATTCCTAGCCCCCACCCTTCACATCTGAACTGCATTTGTTCTTTGACTCGCTTTCACAGTCATATTTATGAACATTAGTACAAGCTCTACACGTCTGTCATCACTGTTCAAAGGCCACCTCAGATATTACATATCCTCATCAGCCAAAATATGTACACAGTCCTTGCCAAACACCACCGTTGGCACGGTCACTGGCCGGGATTCGCTTTACTACAGTGAGCTCGAAGGTAGCTTAAAATTCTCGTTTAAATGGGAAAGATAAAATTAAATGTTTATTGGACATTTACTCAACACTACCTTCTGAAATTTTTTGAAGCGCTCAAGTTTTTTCAGTCCAGTTATTTAACTCTGAAGTGGCAGGCGAACCAGTTGCAATGCCTTTGCGAAGTGGGCAGAATAAAAAAGGCCAGGGTATTTACTCGTAACTAAAAGTGCAAAATAAACGTAGGTTAACAAAAAAAAGATAAATCCATTTAAATGATGCGCCGATGACACACATTGGCGGTACACCGATTAGTACGTGGCTGGCAGTTGGCAAAAACTGGCAGTTGTGGCCCGCCGACGTCTTGGCGCACACCTCTAGTTGTAGCTTGTTAGTCCGTGTAGCGTATGTAGTACGTTGTTGTGCCTGTTTTGTGGTAACGCTATGGGGTAATGCAGAAACTACACGGTTTCTTTTAAATTAAAAGTGATTGATTATGCACTAAACAACGGCAACAGGGCTGCCAGCAGGCACTTTGGAGTCGACGAGTTTCTTGTTCGCTACTGATAACGGGAGCACAAGCAGCTGAAAGCCACCAAAACACGTTAGGCTTTCTATGTGCCTAAGACTGGGATGGAAAACTTTTTTCAATGGAAGGCAACTGCCGATGATTTTCTGTTTGATGGCCTTGAGCCCAAGGTTGATGGGGACCTGTAATATTCACAGGTTGCAGCGGCGCTTTTAGTTACATCAAGGGTATCCGTGCGAAGACCTTAAGACACAATTTGCTGGTGGCCTTTGTGTCTGCAAATAAACCATCCCTTGTCTTGAACCTGTGGGTTTATTGTTAAAGTAAGTCTTGATTAATATTTCTCAAAGCTTGTAATTAGTTGCTGTTGTGAAAATCCTAATTTATGACCACTTGGTTTTTGTTTGTTTTTTTCACCACTCTGTATGTTTTCTAGGGAAATTCTCGCACCCTTTAACTTTTTTTGTCACTTTTGTTTGAAAAAAGTTCAAGAATTATGCGGGTAAATATGGTAATGTGAATGCAGCTCAGTTGGTACATTACGTACAATAAGGGAAACGGTGCCACATGAGCATGCTCAAGGTAAACAGCTTTGTCACTTGCCTGCAGTGTTGGTGTGGTTGCATCCACCATGGCAATAGCATGAAGCACATAGTGCTCAACATTTTTGCTCAGCTGCTTTGACTGGAGAAACTCCAAAAAGGGCCTGCCTTCAAAACCTGGTTGAGCCAAAATAAATACATCTAAGTAACCACATCCTACAGACACTCCTCCTTCATTTATATGAGCTCCCCTTTTATTTTCTTGGAACAATAGAATTAAGATGCGTCTTAGATGGCCAAATTCCGTCCACAAAATGAAATTTTCGCAGCTACAATTTTGTGAAAAAGGTAACTATTTTTTTGCTCCGTTCTGCAATGTTTCTCACATCAAATTCATAATCTTTGATAATGCATTTCACGGTTCAAGACCAGTCTTTTTATAAAAAGAAACTTTTTTGCCACTTTCCTAGTTAGCTGCATTAATATATTTGCACCTGAGATGGCTAGGGGTGCAATTCTTTTTGCAGCATAGCGTTAAATAAGTATGCAAAGAGACACTGATAGTAAATTTGGCCATCGTGCCTCCATACTCTCTTATTTTTAGTGTTTATTTTTTTTTACGGAGAGCCATGAAAAGACCACAATAATGTCCCCTATACTTTCCCTGGATTCATCATCTGTTAGTTTATTCACAGCGAGTTCTGTCTCTTCTCAATACAAAATGGCAAAAAACAACACTCTGTATATTCAGAGAATTCAGAGACTCTGTATATTCAGAGAATTCAGAGACTCTGTATATTCAGAGAATTCCACACAAACAAAAATGCTGCACTTTGCCTCAAAAAGCACCATGGGAGTAGTCCTTGTCACACTTCTGTCGTTGCTGCCACTTTGCTTGTTGCAAGAACCTGGCAGATGCTGAACCTTTCCACTTGCCATTCATGATCCGACAAGCCTGTCGCGAGCGTTTGATGCTCCCACTCACTCATTGAAGTTGCCGATAAGCTGCAGATCTTATCGTCACTCACTTTCTGCTGTTGCACATGATCGGTGCTCATCAAAAGGTTGTGTCTATCCTTGTGCCGCACTGCCTATCACCGACGTCGTCTGAGAAAGTCGGCGAACAGGTGGAGATGTCGGTGTTTTGACCTTTTCAACCGAAAAATTGTGTTCTGTCGCCGCGTCGTCATGCACTAAGTGCACTTTTGATGTACCTGCCCCATTATTTCGCTTTGCCGAGATTTCTTGCGCTTTTTTTCACAAACTTCTGAGCAGTGCGCAACATTTCATATGGCTTCGTCGTGATCAAAGGTTCGAAACACGGCCGAGAGCGTAGGCTTAACACACTGTCCCGGTGGCGCATCCTGGTGGCTGTGGCACGCTTTGACGAGCTGATTCGGCACCATGCCAGTATACCGTCAGATTTTGCAGACTGTTGAAAATGAGAAATGCTTGTTCTAATTGCTTGCTAGCTCACGCGGGTTAAGAAGCCGACGAAAACAAAGTGATGTGTGAGCGAGATACACTCGCGGCTTCGCGTGCGCTCCGCCGCCGTGTACAGCAGACAGCTCCGGAGGCCTAGTGAGTCGGAAGGGCCAATTTAGTCACGTGTGCTCACCGCTCTAATAGGCTCACACAGTGGAACTTTTTTTTTTACGCGGATTCACGACACGCATACTGAGTGGATGAAAACAAGCGTGGCGGGATATGAAAGAAAAAGGGTGGCTCTTTGGAATGTGACCAAAATGGCTGCTGTGGCAAGCGTAGAACGGCAACAGCGCAGCGCTGACAAAACCCGTTTTTCACGCATCAATGGCCAAAAATTCAGCTCATTAACATCGCATAGACTACTGTCACGGCAAAGATACCAATCTAGGATGCGTGAAAATTGGTGAGATTATGCATGGATATGGTGTGGGGATCTGTGGTGCGCCTACAACCATTTCAAGAGCTATTCCGCCATACGGCTGCTTCCTTTCCTTTCCCGTGCGTTGGCGACGGTGCGTGGCGATAGATGGCGCCACACGCAGGCAAGCGTATGTTCTCAAGGGCTGCGAGAGACAGCGAGGCCGAGTCAATTGTGCGCCGGGAAGGTCTCTCCTCCTTGACCTGGGCCCGGTAAGCACGTATTCTTCCTTAGTCTGCGTCTCCTTTGAGAATTGCCGGATCGTAGCCTACCTGAGTGCCTAGGCATCCCCGACAGGCATGTTTACCTGAGTGTTAGCTTCGGTACCATAGGCTAAGCGGTGCTAGTGCTTGAACTGGTTGCACCACGCCAAGCCACACTTGCCATAGGCCTTCGCGTACAAGGTTTGCCCCAACTCTCGTGACCAAGCCCAGTGGCCATCGTGAAAGGGACCTTTTCCCGAACGGCATGTCAAACCTCAACACTGCCAGCCACGACGTGCTCGTGGTCTCTCCCTTATCCTGAACACCCGCGTGTGGGAGCCTTTGCTCTCCGCGTCCCGGGAGCGGACATTGCACTGTTGTTTGGGGTGCCGCCAAAGGCAATGAAGTGTGTGTTACTGTTAAGATTGAACACTGTTTTGCTGCGCCGTGCTAAACGCTTTGCAGATGAGCACGTGCGAAGCGCCACAAATGAGCAGGTGACAGAGACGCGGCCCTGTGGCTCGCTAAGCCTGAACCCCCGGTGACATTCCGTTAGAATGAGTAGCGAGGTCACCACAAGCAGGAGAACTCGAAAATAACGTTTATAAAAAATTGATTTTTTTTGCAATTTTTGGTCTAAAAGACCCGGTCCCCACTTCACATAAATGTGTTATTTAGTTTGGTCTAACCACGTCTGCAGTCTCCGTGTGTTCCGAGAGCGGCTTTCTCCTTCGGAGACCCCACAATGTACACTGTACTTTTTGTTGTTTTTTACAGCAAAAGCTGTTATGAGATCAGAACTCGGGTCACGCGCAGTTATCCACTGCCGCCGGTGTCCGTAACCACATCGCGTGAAATTGGAAAAAAAAAAAAACTAGCGTTAATGACACAGTGGGGCTCGAACTTGGGTCCGCTGGATGCCAGCCAAGTATTCTACCACTGAGCCATACCAGTGCTTGAGACTTGATGGCAAACTTGCCTTAGGCAGGCTTGATGTCGATCAAGCAATCGCGGTAATAAACCTTATAAAGCGTTTTAAAACAGCGCAAGAACACGGAGTCGTCACACAATGCGAATAGCGTAACGAGTGGGTTGTCCAATGCTCCAACTCATTACAAAAGCTTGTTTTTGTTCAGCTATTAACTGTGACGCATACCTACTTCAGGCATAATTCCTCATCATCGTGAGCCACTGCATGAAAAATTGGCACAAAATTCCTTGCAAGTGTTTAGTAAATACCTTGCTTCTCAGAAGAATGACGAAAAATAGCGTAGCGAATGCCAGCCTACTAACCAAAAAAATGTATTATTAATGCCCTGTTGGGTATAAAGCAAGTGCACTTGCTGTAGTTACCCAATGAAAGTTTTGAAAAGCTCTGAAAGGCCGGTCTTCTAGCTTTCGCTGCGACTGTGCCGCGCCTTCCGCGTAGGCCTGGTGTTTTTTTTTTTTCCCCTGCCCACAGGGCCCAAAAGTCTCAATGTCACCAAAGCTTGAGTGCAGGTGATGTTATGGTGCTCCACTGTGGCGGGGCACTAGTATTTTGTTTCATTCGAGGCAGAGGTTTTGAAACAATGCCAGAACTGGTCACAATTATGCTAGCATTAATCATTCGATACTTTTGATCTTTCCCAATTTGATTTCCGGATAATTAGACACAAAGGTACCAATTAAAGCATGAAATTCTCAACAAGGATTTGCCTGTTGGTGGCCCTAGCCCGCATAAACAAGAATCATCTCACCTCTGTATTCTTCAGGGTGCTGCTCAAATTCTTTGCAGAAGGTGAGGAACTTCATGAGCATGCGTTTCTCAACCACAGTCACATTTTTGCAGCTGAACACGTCGGCACGTGAGCAGGGAACCTGCTGTAGTTTTCCATTGTGCATGGTCAGGATGCGTGTCAGGGCCTTGAATTCAGTGTAGCGGGCAATGTTCGATGAGATGAGCAGCTCTACAAGTGGGCCGCGGCTGAACAGAAGCTGCAAGGCACAATCGACATGAAATCATGAATTATTGTCATATCAAACCGTTTTAAAATTCCATGAAATATATCTTCGGTTTAAAAATTACGTCACACTTCAAACTATCTATATAATTCCTTTCAGCAGATGGCTGTGTTTTTATGCAAGTTATGTCAACTTGTCGACAAAAGCAAGCGAAGTACACAGCTAACTGGATGAATTTAATTTTCTCCATAGCCAGTATGTGGACTCTGTGTTCTGTGTACGACCGTAGTCGACCACTTTCTCGAAGGCCCTATAACGTTTTATTGGTTATTCAACGTGCCACGTTCTACAACCTACAAGAAAAGTGTTACTTTTATTTTCCCGAACCAAAAACTAATTGCACACACATTCATAGCCTAAGATTTCATTTTATGTTAAAATAGAACAGTAATGCCTGTATTTAATTACATGATAATTATAAGTAATTACAAAACTCACTTAAAGCAGCATATTACTTCACTTCTTTTTTTTTCCTATGTAATATTCAGTGCCATGTAATTATGGCATGCAAATTTGACATGTTGGTAGACAGTGCATCATGATCTGTGCCTCAAGGAGATATCTAGAACTTTCTTTGTGGTCTTCTTCTGATGCTAATTAAGCGCTAAGTTCCGAGACAAGGGACGCAAAATCAGGGCAGCAGAAATGGCCATGGTTGATCACCAGTGTTATCAGAGAGCCATCTGTTGCTCTGTTAAAGCAAGAACTGTGCTTAAAGAGACTGCACACGACAGTGAAGGTGGAATTATGTTAAGGTTTTAGTTTTGCAAGTAAATGATGCATTATATTTTGTAAGCTTAATAGATATCATTTTAGGGTGCCATGATTTGTGGAAGTGGAGTGGCGCTGGCATGCAATTGCCATTTTAAATACAGTGAAACTTTACTTCAACGAACTCCAAGAGACCTCATAAAAATTCGGCAGATTCCACGCACCTGGGAATCAACGTTATGCAAAGCATGCAGAGGGGAAGGTGACCGTGTTGAAATTATTTTATTGAGCGACATATAGGTACAATTGTTCCACGCACAGACATAAGTTGAAGAGTTGCAGATGGTTACATAACCAGTTCTTTGCACTTGCACAACGATGCTAACTGGAACATGCGTATTAGAAACACCAGAAGCTGATATGAAGCACTGATGCTCGCGAAGATGCAGGCCCTGGACACTGCTACATAAATCAACTTGAGCGCATGGCAACTAACCACAATTGACGTTAACCCGGCGTGAAGGCTGTATCGAAGGAGTACATATGTAATGTTTATAAAATTTAGTAGGCAACACTGCAACCACTATTGACATTTCACGAAGATTGGCGTCTGAAGATTCTGCTTCATTTCCACGCAGAATGATTGGGTTCGATTCCAGCTGGGACCCTGATATTTATTCTTTGCATTCGTTGGGTCGACGCTACTGATGTAGAGTATTTATTGACGTTTGCCCGTTAAAATTGCCCATGTGTGTTCTCGTCGTTCCTGGGTAGATACTAAGTGTCAATTACCTGTGGCACATATCCGCATATCAGCGGCGCATACCCATCTCTGGGTATATATGTGCCACTGCCTTGCGGGAAGTGTTTGACGAAGTACACGACGGCATTGTGATATTATTCATGTCTTTACCAGCGTGTCCTTTCATCAAATCATCTTACCCTCCCATGCTATTTTTAGTTCACGTCACATTAAGGGGGTGACCACGAGAGCACCCAAACGTAAGCGGCTGGCTAGCTAGCTAGCTAGATGTAACTGTAACTAGCTAGCTAGCTGTAACTAACTGTAACTAGCTAGCTAGCTGTAAATAACTGTAACTAGCTAGCTAGCTAGCACTGTAACACTAGCTGTAACTAACCTCGCATGTCAACACACACTGTAACTAACCTCACACGTCAACAAAGCGTGTATACCCACCATCGGAGCCTCACGCACACTTGCTGCATTCCAGCAATTGCCATGCGCCTCGCGCCCTTTTACTTACGACATGTCCGTACCTAATGTTTCAAACAATTTCTGATCAATATGGTGTGAGACACATTAGATGGTGTCACACAATGAGTTTGTAGAACTGAAATAGGCTCTGCACTAATTTCATTTAACTAACCAAAGTTAAGATTGGGTCTTATGAGGGGAATTTCAAAAACGTCCATGAACTGAATAGTTCACCTGAAACTTTCGTTCAAGCGGTTTTTATTCAATGTGTCTGAACAATAAATATTCATATGAAAGTCAGGGCTTCTGTAAGTCGCAATTTTCCATTCCTTGTCATCTATGAATTATCAACTAGACCAAACATGCACATTGCTAAGATCCCCTTCAGATTTGATGTATCTTGCTTCAGATATAATTACATACTCATTTGGGACACCAACTACTTACGATAAAATGCCGAGCAAGTGCCCCCTCCCTTTTTCGGGAGATCTGAAATAAGCGCCAAATGAGCGCCAGAGACCAGTCCGGGATCGAGCAAGCGCACTCCCCCTGTCATAGTCTCTATAGATGTTCAACGAGACAGGAACAGCAAAGAACAAAAAAAACTACTTATGAAAATGAAACTCAACAAAAACATCTCATTAACAAAAGATATGCTAAAATGCGCTACAATGTAAAGCGTCCAAGGGGTGTTGCCTTGACTTGGCTCCGGCGTCGAGTCGTATGGCTCGTCCCGTCTGCGAAGCTCGTTGCGTCGATGGTCCTGGCCGTACGAGATCCGGTTGCCACAGCGTCGGGTCTCCGCAGTAGCTGTACCGCTTGCCGTTCTTGGTGCGCCATCTACGGAGCATCGCTGCAGACCATCTGGCGCGGGACAACAAGGTTGCGGTCGCTTGGCCGAGCTGGTCGAACTCCTGGCTGCGCCCCGCCACTCACAGAGCGTTGCTGCAAAGGCTGGGGTACGTATTTTCTAGGAGCTGTGCTCGTGGGGTTCCGGCAAATGCTTTGCTGCTTCTACCCCTCGTCGGCGCACGTCTGCGTTCCAAGCAACCGCGCCTCCATCTGTCTTGGCCACGTCCTCCCTCATGCCCTTCTTTTTCTTCCTTGTTTTCCTCTTCTTTCTAATTCCTTTTCTGTTGATATCTCCTTTCTTCTTCCTCTTCTTCTAACACTAGTTGACATGTTCATGACACCCCTCAAATCTCGTGTCAATTATCCTTCACCATAGGGGGATGCTTGCTCAACATTTTATAGTGAGGTGCAATCATAGTGTATTTAATTACTAGTACATGTAGCCTCTTTCCCTGTACTATGAATTCCTAAAGTTAATCCTGAATTTATTATTTTTATATTGTATTCTTGCCTCTCCCATCCACATTGTGCGAGCTGTATCCTGAGGGTCTCACAAATATACTGTAAATCCATTATGCGGAATCCCACAAAATGGCATAGTGGTCAAGAAAGGGGACATTGGCAACCACCTGTATTGTAGCACAAAGCTGCACAGAAAATCTCTTGGTTGAGGAAAAAAAAAAACATCCTGGTCAAGGGTACGAACAGGATACTAGCAGACGACAGAGCAAAGCCAAATTAGTAACTGAGTTGTCACCCCGAAATAACACTCCATATTGAGCTATTACTTAAGCCCATTATTTGCCAACTTAATAGTATTTGCTTTGCACATGTGCCTTGGTGCTTTGACAGCAAAGTGTTTGTGTGGTATTTTCAAAGGCTATTTTCAAATTGTTAGTTCTTTAGACTTATCGGGGTAATATTAAAGTGGAATGCTTGACAAACCATAAGTACAGTACTCAAAGATTGAAATTCAACACGTCATAGCATTAGTAAATGGCTCATGAGCCCGATTGCTCGAGATAAGCTCATTAATTAGCCCCTAATCTGGCAGCCAAAGGTAATGTCAGCTCTTATTTAAGTGCTCTGATAGAAATCACGTCAGCATGACACAAACTGTAAGTGGTAGAAACTTACTTGGCCCCACACTGTCACATTTGAATCTGTGAGCACTTGACTGATTGATATGTGAGATTTAACGTCCCAAAATCACGATATGATTATGAGAGGCACCGCAATGGAAGACTCCGAACATTTTGACCTCCAGGGGTTCTTCAACGTGCACCCAAATCTGAGCACACGGGTCTACAACGTTTTCGCCTCCATCGAAAATGCAGCCGCCGCAGCCGAAATTCGGTCCCTCAACCTGCGGGTCACCGGCAGTGTACCTTAGCCACTAGACCCCTGCGGCGGGGCCTGTGAGCACTTTAGAAGCCATACGAACATCAATCCTCTACTATAGACCCTTTTTATGTTTGCAAACAAACCATCCACGCGTCTTGGTGGTGTTCTCGCAACTCTTTCGGTTAAACGAGTCCCATCCCACTGGCTCCCATCTCAAGCGAGAATTCCTGTGGGAGTGCGCAGCATGTACCGCATCGCTGCTGTTTTCTTCGTAGTGCGCGTTATCATTTGCATCTCAAAACTGTTTGACAACCATGAGAAGTGAATATTTTAGTTTTTAATGCCACATTTTCCAAAGTAGGAGCAGAGATGTCAGCCATAGTTAGTGTTGCACTTGCAAATGTTTGTTCACTGGGATCTGCTACCGGCGATTTAAAGGTTCACGCAGTTGCACTAGTGCACTTTGGGTCTGCTGTCTTGCACAGTATGCCTTTTTTGGCCATGCTAGTACCACTGACGATCCATGTGGCCTTGATTGTGGTATAGAAATGCAGGGTCGAATGATGGCTTACCTGCAAGATGAAACAGGCAGCTATGAGAAAACATGCAGGGATGAGCTTAAGGTTTTGCTGAGAACAGAAAGTTGAAAGAGCTAACAATGAAAGGTGAATCAGCACAGCAAAAAAGAAGTAAAGCAGGCACAGAGTAGAAAACGCAATGCACAGTGTGTGCTGTGTCACCCCCCTCCTTCCCCCCTCCCTTTTTTTTTGAAAACAGTTGTCACGTGACCTACTTTCGATGGTAATGGAGTAGAGCACAGTCGAAGATGCTTATTCGGATTGGGCTCGATCGACAGCCTTGTGGCACCGGCATTGAGCATAACATTATCAGCTGACAAGCGGCAATACTCTACTTTCGCATCGTTACAAATCTTAGATTGTGGTGCATCACTTTCATCCGGTGGAGAAACAATGCACGGGTAAACATGCCTAGAGGTCTGCGCCTCGCTCTTAGCATCAACGGTATTGCGGACAATTCTCTCAGAAGATGACATGGCATAGTTTCTTCTAAAGTTGTGGTAAGTGACAAAACTGCTCACCTTAGATGAAATGAGCTGGACATATGTGGGGGCTCCTTGTAGTGACCCTTTCGCACGGCTGAAATCCAAACATTCCATCTTTCGCTATCGCAGAAAAACTTGCAAACTTGCGAAATGAGATTGGTGCCAAACGGCCGGCTGCATCCAGGCACAACAAAGCATGACCCTCATCGTGTTTGTTAAAGCGTAGGAAGCATTTCTCGATGAGCAGCAAACACGAAACGTCTACCGCCACAAGCGAAACACGCAGCGGGCAAGGCTGCCGGAAGCTTCTTAGGAGCACTTCTTGTTTGTGGCATGCTGGCAACTCTGGCTGTCGGCCTTAGAAAAAAAGGTCTATAGCTCACACCAAAGGCAGAAAAGATGAAAAGTGGAAAAAACGAAAAAAGGGGTCACTGACAATTAAGGCACTCCCTAATGCAAAATTACCAGCACTCCAAGGTTTTAGTGTCTGCTCAGGCAATTTTCTCAGTACCAGGCAAAGCATTCTGCTGCCATGTGTTTTCAGTGTGAAATGAAACCAACTGTATGCTCACAAACTTTCCCGCGTACACTGGCCAAAAAAATCTAAGAAACTTACCTTGGGAGCCAGGTCTAGGTTAAACTTCCGTGAGACATTCAGCAGTTTCTCCATGGACCACAACTCCTTGACCTTGTTGGGCTCCTTCTCTGAAACCTTTTCACTTGCAACCTGCTCTCCATTCAGGCCATCCAGCGTGCTCTCAGTGTGCTGCGTCACACTTCCGTAAGTAGCGTCTACAGAGCTGCTCCTAGCACTTGCAACACTGTGGTAGTCAGAGCTGGCATCCTCACTCTCCACAGGTCCATCACGTTGATTCAATAGGCCGGCACTGTCTTCTGCACTAAAAGGGCATGGACAGCTGGTGGCCAGCTCATCTGTGGTGCTCTCGGCTGAAGCAACATGTGATGGTCCTTCATCAGAGTCCTCAACAATATGCAGCTGCACCAGCGCTGGTCCAGGATCACTTGCGGAGCAGTCCACAAGCTTTTCAGGCCTATGTAAAAACAGTGGTCCTGTTGACATCATCTATGTAAAAACAGTGGTCCTGTTGACATCATCACCACTTCACCATCATCAGCCTATTTAGGTCCACTGCGAGAAGAAGAGCCTTTCCCAATGATTTCCAGTTTACCTTATCTTGTGTGAAATGATTCCATTTTGTCTGTGCCTTAATTTAGCCCTTCTCTAACTCTCTGCCTTCTTCGACTGCGTTTTCCATCCTTAGGTGATCATTGTGTTGCTCACACTGTCCACCTATCGCCTGTCCTATGCATTATGTGGCCTGGCTAAGTCCATTTTTTGTTGCTTGATGTAAGATATATAATTTCTGCTACCCCTGTTTAGTCTCAGACCTATCCTGCCATCCTCTGATGTCCTAATCTTACTTTTACAATTTTCCCTTCCATTGCACACTTCGTGGTCATTAACATTTACTTCAGGTTCTTTGCTATTCTCCATCTTTCACCGCGTAAGATACAACTGAATGTCGTCCCAAGTCACAACCACATAACCAGTGCTCTCCTAAACACTGAACTCTAAAAAACAGTTTTGCAGATGCTTTGGCCTACTGTTACAAAATGCGGCATGACTCATGTTCTCAGGTATGTTGTTTAGTTACTTGCATGCTCAGCTACCTAATTTGAAATATCCCTCTGGATTTTCAGTACATGTTTGCAAAACACTTAAAGACGGAACACGTGCGCTGTGCTTAGGATTCCGGAGTGGTTCAACAAACAACGTAGTTATTGCGAAGTGGGAGCCTTCACCTTTTTAAAAAAACAAGCACCAATCACCATCATTTATAGCATTTAAATGCCAAACTTCAAGGCTACAAAAAACACTGCAGAAACCTTCTTCTATATGCAAAAACACTCAACAGTTCATGAAGGACGCAGGAAACACTTAAAATATATTGTAATTGACTTTTGAACAGTGCTGAATTGTAGGTGGGCCAGTTGGTACATATTTTAGCGTAAAACATTATTCAAGAATAGAACAATCAAATAAGGGCATACACAACTCAGTGCTGGCGCTGAATTTTCATTATCAATTGACAAGTAACAAATAAGAATATACGTGATGTCATAGAAAAAGCAAGGCGACCCGTCTATAGCAACAGTTTTATCGCAGGCACAATCACCAGAGAAATGAATTAATCCTGTGTAACGGCAACATAGGGACCACTGAAGCAATCTTTCTTTTGGAAATTTCAAAATATCTGATCCTGTCCAGATACCAACCTATCCTTTGGCACTGATCTAATGTAGGATGGCAGGCGGACTCAATGACATGCATGGCTGATGTGCTCCCGGAAGAAGAACATCCTAGGCCCTGTTACCAAGTATTTTGGGGCCAAAGAAACAAGAACAATGCCCAATCACTCGGCTATCTTTTCAAACTTGTGGTTCTACACCATGGATGTAGATGAGCACTGCAATTCTCTTGTTCTCCCTTCATAGCTCTCATGCGGGTGGTGTCTTCAAGACTGTCTTAAAGCTTGCAGCCTATGCTGCGGGAAAATAATGCTGGAAAACCATTCAAATGCAGACAGCTTGTTTGATCAAGGCTTTTTTGAAACACAGGATCTAGACAACAGTTTTTGCTGGCAGATGTGGCCACTGTATCCTTGGCAAGTTTAGATGAGCATATATGAATGACACGAGACCTTTTTTGTGGTCACATGACATAGGTGCTCAGCACCAAAGCACACATTTAGATACAGAAACTGGATTTTATTATTTGAGCAGACCTCGTTTGCTGAGATAAAGTTGCTTATGTTTTCTGCAAATACTCGCAAAAGTCATCGCTATTTTGCCATTTTTAGCACGCCTTGTATGTGATCATTAATGAAAAATAACACAGGACTTGTTTCTGAGCTAGTTGTTCTATAGCTTGAAAAAAATATACTTAAACCTCATTATAGCAATGAAGTATCTTGCATGAAAATAACATTATAACATTTCTATTGCAAGGCCAATATTCATTTGCTTCGTTATAACAAATATTTCGTTATATACAGGTTCATTATATGGAGGTTTCATTAAGTGTAGGTATCACACAACAAAAAAAGATGTCGAACTTGGTGTCTCGACTTTGTCCCATATCTATTTTCCTTGAACACATTTTCCCCTGGATGCAGACTTCTGCTATGGCCACTAAGGTCACTCAGCAGAGATCACACTTGCTGCACATGTTGCAGATTGCCGTCCTACATTCGATCAGCGATCAAGTGATGGGGCGTGAACTACGGGAAGCTTTTCTCAAAAGAAATAAAAATTGTGTCAGTGGTCCTGCCTTTATCCTTACACGGAAGGAACGCAGTTTTCTCAGGTGCTACATGGAATCGCAATTGTGCTAGTCGTGGATTCGTAAGTGCCACCTTGCTGTTTCTGTTGGGACAGATTTATATTAAAAAAAATTAAAGCATTAACTTCAACACAGACGTCAGACAAGGTAGGGTGCCAACTGCCAACAGAGAGCTTTTATTGAGCAAAACAAACATAAAGCTTATGATAACAGAGGGGTGGGGTTAGCGAGGAATATTGTTGCATGTGGTACTGTCGATAGGGGCAGATGTACTGGATTAAGATTGCTGTAGGAAGCTGCATTTGAATTCAGAAAGGATCAGTGATGAGACACTGGCACACATCGTGCCTTCACATTGTTCTAAATGTCTCAAAAGTGTCTCAAGCGAGAACATCTTACTTGGTGACTTGAAGCAGAGGTACACACCTGCATTTGGCACAGTGAATTACCACACTGCTGCTGTGCTTTTATCATCTGTCCCTTGAACAACTGCAACTATCTTCCTTTCAAACAACACTCCTCCTTTATCGTAAGCTATATACTGCACATACAATCAAACAGGGTACGTACAGGTTTCATAAGAAAGAAAGTAATATTACCCAGGTCTTGTTGCAGGTTTCTTAAGGACTTAAAGTACCCTTAAGATGTGAATTTTTCGCTCTAAAATTTTAAAAATGGCCAATTTCTATGCCATTCCAATAAATAAAGGAACATCCTAATTATAAAAAAAACGTATGATCTTGATAACTTCTCAAGGTCACCAGAATGAATGTTCACAAAAGTGATTGATATTTTCCCACTATAGGTTTGAAGTTCACGAACTATATTCAGGGTGTTCATTATATAGTATTTTTCAACTTTATAAAGATAAGTAAATGTATATCACAATGATGTTAATAATTAGCCTGGATCACCTTTGCAAGTCTCAAACAGTATGAAAAAAGCTCACAACACATAATGACCTCGTACAATAGCGGTTAAGATTTCTCCAGTATAAGCTTGGTGATGTTCACCAAACATATCCAGAACTTTCAGCATAATGCTATTTTACTTACCCAAAGGTAAACAAATATAAAGAATTATGCACTTGACATCATCTATGGGGAGCGCTACTGACGAGGTCGCCATACTGCAGGTGCGCGGACCTGCAGAATGACCACTTCCTCGATTTCATATTCTACAAGCAAGAAACTTTCAACACATGACTGTGCGTTTTTTTAATGTAAGGAAAACCTAGAAAGCCATGGAGGGAGTGCAAAGCACTGTGCTTGGGAGACTGGAAAGCTAGGCGAGTACAGATTTTGCCTTCGGTGTCTGGCTGTGTCAGACCTGGTGGCACCGCGAAAATATAGCATGAATGTTGCCGAGTGAGAACCTTGGTTGGCACAGTTAGCGCTCCTTTTCAGCAGGCACTGGACTTCATTTATTTGCAATGCGCTCATGCTGCTCAAACTGAGCGGTTACCAGGCATAGATGTGGTGCTGGCGTCTTGCACAACTAATGAGAGGACATTTTGATATCATAAGCGTCCTTCTTTGCGCAGATTCGCTTGTCTAATTGCATTGAATGCTTCGCCCTCATTGTGTTTTTTTTTTTACTTCGGTGTAGCTTTGCAAAATAGAACCATGCAGGCTCGTGCCGCATTACTGCTTTTGGAATGGGGAGTTTGTCATGTAATGTGGTCTACCACATTAGTGAGGCCGCAATATCCATGTGAGCTGGCACTGCTAAAAAAATTCAAGGATTTTCAAGGAGGGGGAAAAATTACAGGACTTTCAAGGGCCTTGAAAATACATTTTTCAAATTCAAGGGTTTACAAGGATTCCAAGGACCTGACTGCACCCTGATCAAAGCTTTGCAGGCAGTCAGCACCAATCCTAGTGTGATGTTGCCTTGTCCATGTTTAAATTAACACTGCATTTATAAGGAAGGAGATGGATTACATGTCCATTCCTATTTATTTAGTAAAGTGATAATCAAAATTGAGCCGTCAGTCAGCACTGTGTCTTGTGCTCTCATCCCCCTTTGCATGCCCAGTACCCAAACGCTTGTTCTTTCTACTGAGACCCATCATTAGAGTGATGTGCAAAAAGCGGTCACACAAAGCACCACCACACCGCCAAAGGCTAAAGAGGCTGTGTCACTGGCTGTGAACTCACACAGGGTAGTTTTCCTTCCCAGCATACTTTTAACTAGCCCAGCTGTCACAACAAACTCTGAAAATAACACTGAGCATGCTCGAGTGTGAAAGGCATCCAGGCAGTTGCTTGCACGTGAGTGCAAGCTCAGGATATGCATCACTGTGCGCGCCACAGCTTCGTGGTCACATGTGGGCCAAGGAAGTGATGCCACTGTGCAGCTCAAAAGTCACTTCCAACGAAAACTGGTGCGACATTACCTAGAATATATGACTCTCTGAAAGCGTATCATGCTTCCAGGAGAAATAAACTTTTGAGACAAAGAATATGCGATCTTATCTGCCTGCCACCCCTGGTGCACTTTGGTTTTTTTTTTTTTTTTTTTTTGAAAAGCCGGTATTATTCAGCTCCTCTTTCTGCACTGAAACACCTCGACCCAGCAATGTCACCATCTGATTATTTCTGAAGCCAACATATTTCACATAACGAAATATGTTAGGAGCTGTCACCAATCTTGAAACCCATTTATATGGCGATCACAACACTGTATGTAAACATGCAATCATGACTTACACATTCACTATCTCTTTTGCATTGACAACTGAAGAGTGGTTCTGAGCGGTCAGTAATAAACGTTCACCAGGTCCCAGTGGATAGTCCTCCAGTGATACAGGTGGCACTGGTTCATTCTGCGAATACGACCATCTGTGAATGTCGCCCCAGGAACAGAGAACACCCAGGCAGAGCCACCTCACCTGTATCCATTCCCGCAAGCTGCTCAAGTTGTAGCTCGCCCAAAGGCCACCATAATGACTTTCTCTGCAAGTGAAAACAGATCTACTTGAAAGCTACGTTGCTGGCTGTTCGGCAAACTGAACAAGGTTGTTCCTTTCAACAAAACTTCGTACACAGAAAGACAGTGCATAGTGCCCCTTGGAAGAGATTACCGTAAAATGCCATGCAAGCACCCCCCAACTCCCTACGGTGAAGGATAATTCGACCAGATTTAAGCGCTTGCTCGGTCCGAAATCAGTTATTGACGCTTATTTCAGATCTCCCCCCCCCCCTCGAAAAAAAAGAAAGGGGGCGTTTGCTGGGCACTTGCTGGTCATTTTATGGTAGTCACTTTTTTCAGACCTCCCAGAAAAAAGAGAAGAGGGGGGCTTCCTTGCCAGTTTACGGTAGGTGCAAGTCTGAGTATGGATGAATGTCAAGGGGTGTTAGCAGATGTAGTATGACCATTACAGTGATGGAAGGGACATTTTGCTTTTCAGGGCAGATTCTAGAGCAGAAAAAATGATGCTTTGGAGCAGGCTTAAGTGTCTTCGGAGCAGAAAAAAAATGCTATAGCTTAGTGTTGCTATGGGTGTTTTCGGAGCAGATGCATGTTCCTAATGACTCCTGCAGTGTAAAACATCACTTAAACAACAAAAAATGTTTATATTTATTATTAGACACACCATATTCTAATATTCAGCTACTATACTAGCCATATAGTAGTATCATTGGTGTAAATAATGGGGGGGGGGGGGGGGGGGTCAAGGGAGTCCGGACTTTCCTTATGTTTAGGGGAAGACAGCCCTTACAAGTACCCCCCTAGAGATTTAGCTTTAACACGTTATATAATTGAGTAAACAGTTCAGTATAGCACAATTAACTTTTTAAAAGGCTTCTTATCTGTTACTGCATACCTGTGTTAAAAGCCCCTCAGCTGTGTGAATTTTGTAAATCTCAAAAAGGTAAAAAAAAAGAGACTGAATAGAACAATGCAATTACTTGATCTCGGACCCCGTGCTCGTTTTTTGTAAATTCTATTTGAAAGCATGGTTTAATTCTTGCATAAATAACAATAAAATCAATATTAAAAATACGAATTGGTCACCATGGTCTGATATGTGTCACCCCTTGTGATTTTTCTGGATTTACGTGACTGAGTAGCGTGCTGGGACTATAGTGTGAACACCTTGTTTTTGGTTTCGCTAAGGCTCACGGGGTGGTCCTATGGTTCAACTTCATTCTTTTTAGTTTGCCAATATCCTTTCCGAGCAGGTTTGGAGCAGCATTTCTCTTTCGGAGCAGTTTGGAGCAATTGGAGCAGCACTTCCATCACTGCCATTATATTGTACAGGCAACTATGAACAAGGGTCAGTACTCACGCTCATAAGTAATTTTTTTGTGCTAGGAATTCTACGTGTGTTTTTATACTTTTGTGTACGTAGCACTGTTATTCCTGTGCTACAGAAACCTGTTTGTTTATTGAAGCCTGCATTTATTGCAACCTATCATCATCATCATCAGCCTGACTACGTCTACTGCAGGACAAAGGCCTCTCCCATGTTCTGCCACTCAACTCGGTACTGTGCTTGCCATTTTATACCCGCAAACTTCTTAATCTCATTTGCCACATAAATTTCTGTCATCCCTAACCCATTTGCCTTCTCTGGGAATCCAGTCAGTTACCCTTAATGACCAGCAGTTATCCTGCCTACGTGTTACATGCCCGGCCCATGTACATTTCTACTTCTTCATTTCAACTACGATATCCTTAACCCCGGTTTGTTCCCTGACTCACTCTGCTCTCTAGTCTTTTAAGGTTACACCTATCATTTTATTTTCCATCGCTCGCTGCATCGTCTTCAATTTAAGCTGAATCCTCTTTGTAAGTCTCCAGGTCATGACGGCAATCTAGCCTGTCATGATTTGAGAGTGCTTGCCAAATGTGTTTCACCCCATTCTTATTCTTCTAGCTACTTCAATCTCGTGGTTCAACTCTGCGGTTATTACCTGTCCTAAGTAGACGTAGTCTTTTACAACTTCAAGTGCGCTATTACTCATCTCGAAGCGCTGTTCTCTTCGGATGTTGTTATAACCTTCCTGTAATCTATATATCACCCTAATAATCATGATCCTATAAGACTGTAGTATTAAGAAATAAATAAATAAATATTCTGCATATCTCATAGGTGTGCCCACACCGATCAGATTTGGGACGGGGGCGCTTGCTTGGTCACTGGCACTTATTTCAGAGCTGAAAAAAAGAGAGGTGCACTTGCTCGGGCGGGGGCGCTTGCTCCGCATTTTACAGTAAGACTTTTCAAGTAGAGTGTATCCCAGCTTTGTCTGTCCTAGGCTTATCTTTCGCAAAAGGTTGTTCCTGCCTACCCTCATTTTGGAACAGCGTCACGAAGTTGCTAGCTCAAATTGTAGTAATGTTAAAACATCACTCAATGAAATCGAATTTTATCAAGTTTCTGATCTAATAAGGAATTTTTACTACCTGGCAGGTTATAAATGTTTTCATCGATAAGGGCTCAATGTTATCAACACAAATTAACAAATTAACTTTGCCACCAAAGCTAACTTAATGAAGTTTTTCTTGAAGTATTAGTAAGAAAGCAGTGATTTCATTCTAACTTTGGCATAAACAGGTTTTTCAACAAGTGTCTGCTCTAACACTAAAGGATAAAATATACTTTGTCACGGCTCACGCTTTATTTAGACAAGACTGCATACCATGCCCATGCATAGAACAATGGCCTCAGCAGCGAGTAGAATCCTTAAGAATTGTGCTTTCCTGAGCTTGTTATTTGCGCAAAGCGAGGAGGGTTTTTTTCTCTCGAACAATTTTTCTCAGCAATGAAGGAAGGCTACAAGGGCAGAGCTACTGCAAAGCAATCCTGTTCTGCATGCATTTCAAATTTAGTTTGAGTTTTTTAACTTTCCACGTCTCTCCTGCGACGGAGTTTCCATTATTTGAGCGGCTGTGCGGATGTAATAATATTGCATACCACTTGTTCTGTTTGCTTAGACAACCGGTGTAACGAAGACAATTAAAACAAAACACTGACCATGAATAAAGCAAAAAGTGAGGCATTTCGGCTCTTCTCCTTTGCTTTTATCGTAGTCAGCACCTTGGTTTATTGTCTTCATGTCTGTTTCTGAACAGACAGGTTTCGTGCAACTATTGATTTTATGGAGTAGTGGTGTTGTAAATGGATGGACAACACTTTGAAGCCTGCAGATTGGCGGCCGGGTGACCCGAATGGTCGCGGTAAGGTTTAGCCTTTTCGCCGCTTCCAGGGCCTGCGGGATGGCCCTACTTTGGCCTTCAAATTCTGAGCTAGCCAAAGCATCGAGCCAACGCGCCTCAAGGAAATCCGGGTTTTGGTGATAAAAAAAGCTATGTAATGTGTAATGATTTCCAAAGGATGTGTTTTATGTCTGCGTATGCCGTGAAACATTACTCATCAAAGCATTTTCTATCTTCAACTCTGACGAAGTCATAGATGCAACAGATGCTGTGAACAGGGGCAGGATAGTACAATAATGATTGGTGTTAGTGCACTGGAGTTCACTGTTTACAGACCACACTAGTACTGTTCCACTATTTGCTAGCACTGACTCTCTGTGTCAACTTGTTTTAATTGTAATAAGCAAAAAATAAATATGCAGTCTGTAAATATAAACCCAAGTTGTGATGCGCCTAAACAACAGCAAACTACGTACAGAAATTCGTATTGTTCATTTGCACAGTATCAAGGCTTGTCTATCAGGTAAAAGGTCAGTTTTTCTATTGAGTTATGACCAAAATTTGAAAATACAAAACCTATTCAAATTACGAAAAAATGTGTTAGATTCTGTCACTACAGATATTTTTTCTACTTCCACCAGTGTCATAATACATTTCGTCCAGTTGTCAGACTCTTTAAACAATTCATATAGCGTAAAGAAAAGCAGTGCGAAAAAAGATGGCAAGAAAGTGAACACAAGTGCTTTTGTGTCTTCTTTCTTGCACTACTATTACGGTATTATGAATTAGTACCAACTAACTCGCCTCTCAGTTTTGCATCTCTTCAAACAAAGCAAATTATAAGCTGTTTCCACTATACGCTTTGTGCACTGGTATGGTGGCGCCACCACTTGGCTCGCCTGGTCACTAGTAAGGAAAAAGGCATTTGCACCTCTTCTATAGGATCCCACGTATTTTGAATCAAACTTGGGCTTCTATTGCTCAACTACCAACTAGTGCAATCTCTCAACAGCACATCACACCAACGATGCAACACTTTTTCGTACTTCCACTGCTCTTCCACAGCCTCAGTTTTTTAAATTTATTTTTATCGCTGTGGGAGCACACACTGTGCAGACGGCAGTGCACTCAAGACTAGCTGTCCTTGTACCTTTCTTATATGGACGTTGCAACATTCAAATTGTGTTTTACGCACCAGAGGAGAACCTAGCATACAATGGAAATTTCTTGAACTACTGCACCTCGCACGATTGGTTTCCAACAAGTACTTTATTCATCTTTTCAGTAAACAAAACTGTTATTAAATGAAACATTATTTCCTGGTCCCTTCATGTTCCGTTTAATGACAGTCTACTGTTCATATATATACTTCCTGTGTGCACACTTCCTATATAAATTGGACTAACACTATGCTTCCATGCTTGATTTAAGATGCGTGTGATAGAGGATTGTAGCTGCAATGGCAAAAGTAATTAGATTATGAGAAATATGCTATTTTAATGCAGTTTCAAGTTTCTGATTATTTTTATATCATTCGTGAAATAAAAAAAATGCCAAGTGAACGTTGTTTGCTCAATTGCTCTAGTACTTTCACACATTATTATGCAGCTGTCCGAAACCTGTTAGAACATTAAAAAAGTTAACTTTTGGTTCTCTTGACAATTGTATAGTTGAGTGCTACAAGTCTTGAGCGAAGAATAAAGTGTGTTTTTAGAACATTTCCCAAGAAAACATATGGCTATTGTTGATGCACTGCTTAGGATTTTCAATAAAACAAAAAGACTGTGTCCTGCAACAAATTTTATTTCATCTGTGTAACAATGTTGGAGGCATGAGTGTAAAAACAGTACGCAGTGCATCAAGCACAAGCGTAGCAATAAAACACAGGTGTGCCATTCCCAAAGAAATAAAACAAAACAATCGATGTAGCAAACAGCATGGCTGTCTAGTTAGAACAGCATCAACAGTGCGAATATAAAACCAGAACAAAAAAATGAACTCAAAAACAGCTAGCAGTGGACACTTCATGCAAGACTTTTATGAGCCGCCCCCATCTTTTTTACGCCGCCGTTTAAGATGAGTAGTGCCACATGTACAGTCTGTTTCACACTTGGAGGAAATCTTGGAGAACATGAATTCGCGGTGCGGCCATCACTGCAGTCACACATGGGTAGCCGCTCATGCATGCTCAGACACTGAAGGGGCATCATAGTGTTGAACCACATTGGCTGCTACAGAGGCACGCAACTGCAGCGCTCACCTCACCGCATGCCATGCGCTCCGATACCTCCCCCAAGTATAGAACAGACTGCACAATTGTTAGCACGTTAACACACATGGCTAGAACGACAGAGTGTCATGCTTGGAACAGCACAAGCAACATCTGCAGTTCCAAATAGACCACAGCCGAGCATGAGCAGCGGCAATAAGGTGCATGGCTTGCAGCGTCCTTCCTTTTTTTTAATGCCGTGGCCCCGATAACTGCTTGGGCCGTCAGAAGTGCAGCCAACTGTAGAGCATCATTAAAGAATAATAATAATACCAATAAAGAAGTAATATCATACTGCGGAGAACAATTTACTTTTTTTTCACTCAATCAGAGCGCTTTAAATGGGCAAAGCAGTTTGTTGCATCTGTAATGATAAACGAGGATAAAAAATGCAAGCGAGGTGTGCCATTCTTGTCGCCCATGCTCAGGTGTGGTGTGCTTATGACTGCAGATGTCACTCGTGCAGTTCCGAATGTGATGCTCCAACTATTCTAGAAATGAGAATTGACCATCAAACAGCTCAAAGCAGTAGCGCACGAGGCAGGTTACGACGAGCATCTGTTCACAATTTGGTAGAAAAAAATTGTCAGCAACACAAACTGGACATCCTGTGCTATAGAGCACTTGTACTCTACGTATTATGGGAGTGGGTGGTTGAAATCTCATTTGGCTGGACCATAGAGAGCTTACATCGACTTGCTAACGGTCCTTACAGTCGGCTCTACTGGCTCAATGCATTTATTCAAATTCGTCAAAAACGTTTCAGGGTCCCTCCAATGGCAATAGACGTCTCACTGCAAAAGGTCGGAATGAAAAGATGCTACATCTTCTCTAAGGGCGCAGTGTGTGAAAAACGAATCACTGTTCAGCTAAAAAATTGTTGCAGAAAGATTGTGATGTAATCCTGAAAGAATGAAGGATCGAGCGCAGACATGCACAAGAAATGACAACCCTGCGGGCTGCATGTGCTTCGTGTGCAAACAATAAAGAAATGCTAGTAGTAGAAGAACGGAAGGCATACTTATCTAAGTGTAGAACCCTCTGTCCGATTCTCGACACGGCGGCAGCTACAATGGATTCCGGCATACCTGCAATGAATCGCAGTGCAAGTGGGTGTAAATAAAATACCTAGATCGTCACACTTCAAGAGCGTTCATTGCAAATATGTTCGCTTTCTCGGGGACTATCATACAGGCGTGTTTTTTTTTTTTTTTCTTAACCTTTGTCCTGCTATCCTTGAGAATTTCTAATGAATGACGGCAACAACCATGAGTTTTTCGTGTCTGACGTCTAATTGAGATCGCCTACCAAAGCTGCCAGCGTATCGTTACTGCGCGTTTCAAGCGCTGTCTTAGCATGAAATAGCAACCGATCGCTCGCTCGCCGGTAATAGTCAAGCATGCTTCGAGACCATCAAAAAAAAAAAAAAAGAGCAAGAGAACGCACGCACCCGTTCCCACAACGATCACGTCGTGGTCTGCGGGAAGGTCGTCCATGACCACCGTCGCCTACGAGTTTCGTTCACAATTCGAGAACTGCGTCAGACCATGAAGGAAGGCAAAACTGCGTCAGACTGCGTCACAGAACACGGCGTTCTCTGACTGCTGGATGGATTCATATGACCACAGAACACCTACGGCTGTACCACTGGTAGGTGTTCTGTGGTTGTACCACAAAACACCTATATCATATTAGAAAACTACTGTAGTAATCTAGGAATATACTGTAGCTATTATAGTTAACTAGAACAGAAGTCTTCTAGTTCACTATAGTAGCTATATACTCCCTTTTAGAAAATGGAAACTGTGCTTTTGACTAACGCCTCCTAGATTTCCTGTGCCTGCCGGATTATCGGCGGTCACTTGGGAAGCGGCGGTCGTCGGAACTACAGTGGTGGCGCTACTCATGTAGGAGTGTCTTCAAATAGGTTTTTACGTTTTTGAAACATATATGCAACATAATTAACGTAAAAAATTATAAAGGCGCAAACGTAATTAAAATAACCCTAAGTGGGTGACGCCGTCATTCAACAAGCAATATTTCAATACAAGGCATTTTCTGAAATTAGTAGCAAATGCCAAAACTGCCAATCTTAAAAGCCAAGTACAAAGACCCTTATTCCTACGTAGGCAACGCCGCTATAGATGACCGGCCTTTTTTGTTCATCTGGCAGGCACAGGAAATCTAGGAGACGTTGCTTTGACCAACGCCTCCTTTAGGAAGATGCCTGCCGCATGAGCAGAAAAACAGCTGCCGCACTCTTTTCCTCTTTTGTTTTAAAATGTTCTCGGTCGCTAGCGTCACCTGTGGCAGACGGTGCAACAACGCAACACTTTACATAGCCTCAAAAACAGTGATGCACAGTTGCAGGTCTCGAACAACTCTCGACTGACGCGCCTCTATGGGCTGTAGATGAAAAACGCTTAGCTGGTACCGCTCGTCGCCGTGATGATGGATGAATGGATGGATAAATAGATATGGCTGAACCCTTTAGATTGGGCGGTGGCTAGCGCCACCAAGCCGTAATACTTAATAAATCAAAAACTATATTTTTTTTTTCCTTAAAAAGTGAGTTTGAGGATTCGTACTTTGCAGTGAAGAGTTTAATTTTCACTTGTGCCTTGACTTTAGCCACCAATCACATAACCTCCTTCTAGTTAAGTCTACCCGCTTAAAGTCTATTTTGCCCTCCCGGTCCCTAAACCCCTGCCGCATATTATAGCGGCATACCCCTGCCGCATATTATAGCGGCAGAGGTATTGATGATATAAATGATATTGTCGGTCGCGAGTGCCACCGCACGGAGCTTGTTTAAAACGGAAGGCAGGCCAACTCCGCTGGGAGCGCGAGCCATTTCTCAGGCATCTATCTAGAGGAGGCGTTGCTTTGACAATGCAACGAAAAATAAGAATAGCGGTGGCGTTGTGAACTAACTTATCTGACCTAGAGAAGGCGCTAGTAAGCCTATCATCATCATTGCGTTAGGGCATTATGACGGTTGGTAGCATAGAGTTGTTGGTAGGTGTTAGGTGTTCTGTGGTTGACATGGCAGTGAATGCACACATGTTGCTGTGAATGTTCTGTTCATAGCCGACTTTGGTCCTGTAGTGTGCCTTCTCTGGTGGAAATGTGCTCAGCGAAACTCGTCTCATAATGGTACGATGGCCGCGCGTTCAACGGCGTAGCTTTGAAGATTTCCGTCGCATTCGTAATGTCCGTCGGGAACCTTCAGATCCAGAATATGGTATTGTTATAGACAGATGTTCAGATGTTTTCTACGAAAGCACAAAGTGCTCGAGTGACATCGAAACTGCTCTGCAGTCAAGTCGAAACACTAGAAACTGCGCGGAGCGGTTTGTGCGTCATCTCTGTATAATTGTATTCGCCGACAGCCAGCCAGCTCACTTGGTGTTGTCGTTACGGCATCGTGGTATTTGTGCGCCGATTTGTGAACAAGTGTTGTTTCGCAGGACCGGATAAGAGGCTTGTCGACTAGCGTCCGCAACTCGCCGCTGCCTTCGCCGACACCCAACCACCTCGAGAAACGCAGCGCCAAGGACAAGGGATCCAAGTTCCTGAGGCGACTGATTCATGTGCGACACATGGACTTTCAGTTTGCCATGTGGCAAATGCTCTACCTCTTCGTTTCACCGCAGAAAGTGTGAGATTCTTGATTTTGTTGGACTTATCGTGGCTTTACTGAATAACCATGTTACACGCTGCTTAAGGCCACTCGACGTAGACCTGCTCAATGGTAGCCTTACATTGTGCCCCACAAACAACGAAGTGAACGAATACGATCACCCCAAAAATATAATTGAGCTTTATAGACGTTCGCTCGTAAATGAGTTCTTTTTACAGCGAAGGCTGTTACGAGATCAGAACACGGGTCACGTGCGGCGCTGTAGTTGCCCGCCACCTTCGGTGTCCCTAACCAGTGTCACAAGATATAAGAAAAAAAGAAAAAAAAAACGCCAGACAGTCGCAGCGAAAGGTGGAAGAGCGGCCTTTCAGAGCCTTTTGTAAACACTTGTTTTCTAAACCCACTACGCCATAAATAATCATAATTTTTCTGTAGTAGGCCAGTGTTCGCTATGCTATCCTTCGTCATTTTTCTGAGAAGCACGGTATCCAGTTAACACTTGCAAGAAATTTTGTGCTAATTGTTCTTGCAGTGGCTAACAACAACGAGGAATTATGCCTGACGTTGGTATGCGGCACATTGAATAGGTGATCAAGAACAAGATTTTGTAATGGATTGGAGCATTGGACGACACAATCGTTACGCTATTCGCATTTTGTGATGCCTGGTTGTTCCTTTGCAGGTCTAAAATGCTATTTTACTCATATTAACGTGGTTCCTTTCCTGATATCAAGCCTGCCTAAGGCGAGATTGCGAACAAGACCCAAGCACCAGTGTGGCTCAGTGGTAGAATACTGGGTTGGCACGCAGCGTACCCTGGTTCGAGCCCCACTGTGTCCTTGGGGTTTTTCACTTACTGAGTCTTTCTGTTTTAAATGCAGAGCATTTCTTAGTCGCACCATGTCACCTGTCATCGGCGTCCACACCCTCACTGCGCGTACTCGGCTCCCCTTCCTCTCTCCCTTGTCATCCCCTCTCTCTCCCCCTCTTTCGCTTGACTTCACGCTTTGCTTGACTTGAGTAGATGTGATGGAAGCAACAGTACCTTCAACCAGTACTGGGGCACAACCCTACATCATTGTCCCACCATTCGTTCAAGGCAACATTACCTCACCGTCTTCAGCCTCAACAACAGCAAGCAACGCAGAAGACTAGGCTGCGAAGAGACAAGCATACGACGCTGAACGCTAGCATTTGAAGTGAGCTGCGGATGCTTCACTTGTGGAACGAGAAGCAGCTGCGAAACGGCAATGCCGAGCTGCGGATTCCAAACTTCATGCACGAGAAGCAGCTGCGAAACGGCAATGCGGAGTTGTGAATTCCGAACTTCATGCACGAGAAAAAGCGGCGAAACGTGAGCAGCGAGCTTTAAGACCAGAGGTACGTTAGCGAGAAGCGGTGTGCAATCGTTGTCAACGAGAGACGGCTCCGGAAGCTGCTCGTGAACACGAGCGCGCTGCGAAAAGGGCGGGGTGAGCCAAGCAGTTTGTGTAGCGGGCCGCTCGTTTCAAACGCGACTTCGGAGACCACAGCTTCGGACTCGGCTGTAAGGTGTGCGACCAACTGTGGTTTGACAACAACCTCACTCTGCGATGCATTTACTCGAGTTCCCCTTGTGGGAAGGTACGGGTGGCTTTTTTTCTTTTTTCATTTGATAGTGGTTACGGACACTGGCGACAGCGGACAGCTATGGGGACGGCGTGTGGGACCCAAGTTGGGATCTCACAACACAGGGGTGCAATAGCTGCGCCAATTTGACACAATTACTCATTTGTGTGCCAGGCTGCGCCAAAATGTCCGACCAGCCTCAAAATTTTCTCACCTGCCCTAATTTGAGCAAGGAATGGAGGCCCCTTTGGCCACCTGTAGTTTGTGTCATCATTCACTCCAAGCGGGCAGACCCTAACTCTGAACTGCGGTGTAAGATAGTTGTTCATTAGGCCAAGACACTCATGAAGTGCGATTGACCAGACGAAGTAACAAGGCCGCACGCCCATCTGTTCGCTGACCGCAGCGGATATCTACAGGCGGGATGGCGCAACTTCAAAAGACAAATATGTGTTGCTGTAGCCGGCAACACTTCGCGGGAGATATGAATTTTCTAGTCGGCAAACACAGCCATAACATGTTGGGAACCGTTAGGAACTAAAGCTTTAAGCGTACAAACTCGGAAGTATGTAGAATTTGAGGTATTGTATGACATTTCTGCAGCTGTAAAAAATCTAACAAAGCTGTGAGCCAGATTTTTTTTTCCAGTTTTATGAATCTCATGGTCATCATCTTGGGAGATCCACATTTGAATCCTCAGACTCTGTCAAACATTTTGACAGGCGTGGCGAATTTTAATGTGGACCTCATCATTGTTTGCTCAGTGGTGTGACTAAAGAAAATACTACTTTTGTTGATATAGCAGTGCCCATATTCACTCTGCATGATTTAGGGAATGTAATGGCTTGTACATATATTTTTTTCTAAATCTAAGCCTTGTTTCTCAAACTGCTCCGAATTTGGTCTTTCGTGATAAAAAAATGAATGTTTTTTTATTGTAACCTGCTCCAAATTCGGATTTTAGTGCTTCAAAAGTAACATTTTGCTGCTTTAAAAGTTGTCCCAAATTCTATTTTGGTTGTTGCACACCTGTATAACAGCTTTTACTGTAAGAAAATACCCAGGGCACAATGGTATTTGAACCTAGTGCACTGCATGCCAGCCCAGCATTCTACCACTGAGCCACGCTGCTTATTGAAACTTGTTTCCAAACTGGCTTTAGGCAGACTTGATGTGGGAGAGGAGTCTCGTTAATATGAATGGCAAAGCGTTTTAGAACATCAAAGGAACAACCAGGCATCACACAATGGTAATCGCGTAACGAGTGGGCCGTCCAATGCATCAACCTGTTACAAAAGCTTGTTCTTGATCACTTAATAACTGTAGCGCATACCCACTTGCAGCATATTTCTGCATCGCTGTCAGCCACTGCATAAAAAAAATGCGAGAAATTCATAGCAGTTGTGTAGTGAATATCGCGCTTCTCTAAAAAGTGACGAAGGATAGCATAGTGAATGGTAATTCACTATGCTAATTCACAAAAATTATGATAATTGATGGCGTAGTGGGTACCCAGTGAGTGTGCTCGTAGCAGTTTTCCGAAGAGTGTCTAGAAAAGGCTCTGAAAAACCGCTCTTCTAGCTTTCGCTGTGACTTGCTGCATGTTCCACGCAGGCCTGGCGTTTTTTTTTTATAAGGCAGACACTGAAGACGTGAGCCATAACTCTTTGCTACTGCTGAGCACTTGGATGCCAAATATAAAACAATTCAAATAGTTAGATAAATGTATAAAACCAGTTTGAAGAAATATTCTGAGCACAGTTGAACAGGCTTAAGCTGAAGAACTTATGCAGAATATGACGTCTTGAGACTACTCTCAAACAGAAAGGAGATTGTGATAAAACCTGCGTACAAAGCTGGCAGTATAGTAATCTGGCCCTTAGAAAAATATAAAAACGAAGCTAGCTCAGCAACAACACCCACTATCAAATCTTACCTTCATACCTGACTTTATATAGCAATTAATAGCAGACAACACATCATAAAGGGTTTTCTAGCCAGATAATTAATCGTACCCTCCGAGCAGTGATTCATAATGCCCAAAAACAAGCAAGTTGGCCGCTTCTACCTTCTTCCGAAGCTTTGTAAAGTTTCTGTAGATGAACTGTTCATCGCATAAATCTCGGGTACGCCTATAGCATCTAACAACAGTGTAAGTGCTGGGTCTTTATCAAGATTTCTAGATCATTTATCTAATATATTTTTACGGGGATTACAAATACACGGAAGATAGAAAGGAATGTATTTGCAATATTTACAGATGGGTGTGACACCTCAGGGTTGCTAGGATCTCGCGCGCCGAATCCGCTTCTTCATCAATGCGTCTACGACGAGGCGGAGCCATGCCCACTGCCTCGTAATATCACCCCCGGCGGACGAAGCGCCATCACGGTGCCGCTAAGTCAATCAGGACTGGCAGTGTAGTAGCGTTTTAGTCGCAACACATGGACAACATCAGTAGGTGTTGTGGCAGAAGATCAGGGGCAATCATCATCGTGATTTCATTGGTAGGTGCGTTTGCTCGGCTGGCTGCAATAGGGGACGAGCAGTCGTCAGGGTCTAATGCCACGGTGTTACATGCAGCAAGTGGGGAAACATGGCCTAACGAAATGCCTTGCGGGAGCACTTGGGTCGAACTACTAAACTTGAGAAGCGGAAGCTGAACGTAGTTGTCCACGATAGTCACGATGGTATGCGGCACAGCAACACTTCGCGCCAAGAGCACATCCACTAATGGAGACACTATGTAGTCACTGTCAGGAAGAGCTGGTGATATCGTTAAAGCCGCAAACGTGGTGGCTTGCGGTGACAACCGAACATAATCAACAGCGCACAATCGGTGTGACGGTGAGGACGGCACAGCCCCAAGTCGAAGCAGTTCAAGTTGGAGAACGCCGGTTGCACAGTTGATGAGAGTGGCATGAGTGGACAAGGAATCCAATCCAAGAATCAGGTCATTGGGGCACTGCTCAATAACTGCAGAGAGAACAGATGTCGGGTGATCGGCGATTGTGATGCGTGCTGTGCACATTCCTATGATGGAAAGACTTCTCGTCGACGACACGAATAATGCCAGAAGCAGCCGGTGTGGGAACTTTCTTCAGGCGGCGAGGAAGTCGGGCACTTATCACAGAAATATGCGCCCCGGTGTCAATAAGTGCAGAAACAGTCAGGCCGTCAACGTCTACGTCGATCAAATTTAGTCGTGTCGGCAGTACAAGGAGAGGATTTAAGATCGGTATTGAGGATGCAGCTTCACCTCCAAGAGCTGCACCGCTTAGTTTCTCTGATGAGAATTGAGCGGGGAGGTCGGGCGTCGTCGTAGAGGAGAAGGGGACGACGGGCGACGTGCAGGCGGCGAACGAGACTGATGACGTCGAGGCGACGGTGAGCGGCTGTGCTGCGTAATAGGGGCATCGAAGGGTGGAAGGCGGCGGTAGCTGTCGGGGATCGGCGCAGGAGGCTGGAAAAAGCGGTAGCTGTCGGCCCGGCGAGCAGTGTTATACTGTGTTGGGGACGAAGACCAATGGTTGCGGCAATACCGTGCGACGTGCCCTATGCGACGGCAGTAAAAGCAGATTGGTCGATCATCCGCCGTTCACCATTCGGCCAGATTGCGAGAGTGTAGAAAAGACCGTTCCTAGGGTGGTGACCTGGGGCGAGGCGGCGACCTTGAACGGAAGCCAAACGGTCGAAACTGAGCAACGGCGCAGACATCGAAGCCCAAATTGCTGAGTTCTTCCCGCACAATCGACTGTACCAAGCAAACCTGAGGTACTTGCGAATCGACGTGGCCGTTGCTGGGAAGAGCAGGTGTAATTGCTTCAATTTCCCGCCGGACGATTCGCGTAATTTCAGACGCCGGTGAAGACTGCCGATGAGAGGTCAGTTCATCGTCGCAGGATGACGTCGGAGCGGTGTTCGGCAGTCGAGTGAAAGATCTTGAAATACGCCTGCTTTTGGCCTGTTCAAAACGCCGGCATTCCTGAATAATTTCCTCGACGGTCGCGCAGTTCCGGCACATTAGCAGGTTGAACGCATCGTCCACTATCCCCTTGAGGGTGTGGCCAACCTTATCCGACTCCGACATGTCATCGACTTTACGACATAGAGCCAGCACGTCCTGTATATACGAGATATACGTCTCTGTGGACGTCTGAGCACGTATAGACAACTCCTTTTTTGCAGCCACCTTTCGACCGATGGCTTCCCAAATAAATAAACCCCGAAAGGGGCAACGAAAGGTGAGCATTTGCCGCGGGCGCAAGGCACCATTGGGGAAGTCCAATGAGCCCCAAACAGTAGGAGCCAATGAACGAGAAAGAAATATGGGCTCACCCTGAGTGTTCCCGGAAAAAACTCCCGACGCGCGCGCAGAAAATGTCCCGAGAGACTTTGTGCACGGCACCAGAGTCAACATCCTCTATCGAATGAGAGGGGTTAGTACTTCCGCTCCCCCAGTGCGACAGACCGTGGAAGAGGGAAGAGTCATCAGGACATGAGAGCAGCTGAAATAGGCGGCTAAGCCCACGCAATGGCGGCGGACTAGCCTCAATTCTCACGGAGTGTAGGACAGTAGGTGCTGCAGGATCGAAATGGCGAAGCACTCGCCATTATGTGAGGCATCGCTTGAGAGTGTGAAAAGCAGCTTTGCAGTCATCCTGCCAGAAAAAAGGGTGCGCTAGCATTCAGAAGTTTGTGCAGAGGTGGGATAGTGGCAAAATCACGGAGAAAGCGGCAACAGATGTACGGCGCTACGTTGAGAATGCTGCAAAGGTCTTTGGGTGTGGTTGGTGCAGGAAAGTGAAGTACCGTAGCAACCTTGTCAGGATCCTGCTCAATGTCATGTTTATTGACAATGTCACCCTAAAAATCTGACGGAGTTGTGCTTTGAATGCTGTCCAATGAGGGAAGTCACTTTCGCGGTTGTAGAACCACGTCTTAGCGACCGCCTTGAAGTGAAAGAAACTGTAGGGCAGTTCACCTGTCTCGTGCCAATGATTGCAAGCACTGGTTCTGTCATAATTGTCAATCCACTCTTGACATCTTCGTGAAGGTTGTGAAATAGCGGAGGGTCTTGTTGTGGCGTATTCACGATGTAGGTAGGGTCAGCTGGCTGAGGAAAAGTGATTGCGCTGTTCTGTTACATCCCTGCTGTTGGCGAGCAGAGCTGTTGACCAAATCGGAGCTCCAGGGGTTGCCGGTAGAGAAAGACGACGTGGAAATCGAAGCACACTTCACCACTTATAAGATGACGGCTGGTACGGCAGTAGCCAGGTTTTAATGCAGTTGCGCGAGGGCCAAGCGGCCCAGCCTGTATGGATGACGGTTATGATGATTACAATGGTTTGGATATACAGATGAATATAATGAAGGAAATAGTCAGCACCCACGCTATTATTAGCAATCTGCCTCTTTGTGGCACATCATACAGTACAGCTAGTCTTTGGTCTTGTGTATATTGAAACATTATGGTGAACTAACAGTTCAGCATTTGCTCTTGGCCACTTCTTATTTCCTCAGCAATCAGTTTAGCAAGATTTAACCCAACACTAACAGCTTTTCTTTTTTTCTTGCTCGGTCCCACAGGTACCGCAACTTTCAGTACAGAAAACGTAAGCATGCCACTGGTTTCGCATGTCTTTTTGTTGCTGTTGGAGCTTCGTTGGCCTCATGCTTTGATTATTTGCAGAGACAAAGGACCAGTTTGCTAGGGACGATCCTGCCTTTCTGGTGCTGCTGGGACTGTGGCTCGTTGGTGCGCCATCATTTCTCTCTTTGTTGCCCAAATGCCTTAAATATTTTTGCTTTCAGGCTATTGTGTGCATCGTGGTGTGCATTTTACTTAGGATGAGCAAGTCGTTCATAGTGGGGATTGTGCAGTGCTCACAGAAAGAACAAGTTTAGACCATGTGTGTGGACTGTTAGATGACAAATGCTCAGAGCATTAGGGAACTTCACTGGCTTCTCCAGACTTGCGCATAACAATTTTAATGTCAAATTTCCACATGTGCTGACTAGGCATCCACACTCCTTGTCCCAAAGCCTTCCCAGTGGCAGTCCCACACAGTTTTTGTTTTTTCTTACAATGTGGAAGTCCTCAATAATTTTTCTGGCCTGCCAAGCAACATTGTCTGTGAAATGAAGAATAATGCCCCTGACACACGGGCACCCTGAAGTCCTTTAGACAAGGGGACATCTTTCGGAAAGGCGTTCGGGCGCAGTGACACACGACAAAGGAGTAACTCCTTTCCGGCAAAGATCCTTTTCGCAAAAGCAGATCCCGCATCTACTTTTCTGGCAGGAAGGGAGTACTCTCGCATAGAGTGTGCATAATTTATCAATAGAAGAAAACGTGTCGCAACGCTGCAGTGCCCTGTCAGTATTTTTTTGCGCTGAGAAAATGTTTTTATTTTCAGCAGCAGTGCGATTTGTTGAAAAGTGAAGGCCTATAGTCTGTCCATACTCTCAAACACCTGCATTACGTCACTAGCGCGATCATGTTAGGGTTGGCAGCGGCAGTTGCTGTGTCGGTGACGTAGTATCTTGTAACAATGGAGTCGGCTCGGTCGGTGAAGAAAAAACCGCGTGTCAAGTGGACTGAAAAGGAGACCTGGGCGCTGATAAAGCTATGGGAGGACCATTTGGACGCCTTGCGAGGGCAAAAGCACAACGGTGGAGTGTACCAGGCGATTGCCGAGAGCCTCACCAACGCCGGTATTCCCCGTACACGGGCGCAAATTCACAGCAAAATTGCCTTCACAGCATTTAGCTCATCTTCGATGGAGCCGAGGGCGACAAGAGTCAGGCCCACCTCAACTGTTGCTTTATCTCTGTCTCTGCGCTGAGACATCGCAGGACCACGATGAAACGCGGCACGCCGTCACTGACCCAGCTGGACGCAGCCTTGTAAAAAGCTTGACAAAAAACAAAAACAGCAAAACGCGGACTGTTCATAGTTGCCAGACGAACTTAAGTTGCTGCTAAAAAGGCAAAAAAGCGAAAGAAAATTACAGGTATGCGCATTATAAGCCACCAGACAAAAAAAAAAAACGGATTTATGCTCCGGCGTCGCTGAATGAGATGTACACGCGCAGATTCTTTTTAATATTTCCAATCTTGCTGCTTCAACAAACAGCGCCATTTTTTCTGCAGCGTTCTTCTGAGGCACCGCCTAAAACAGTAGTCCGATGCCGTGTGTCATCAGCGCCACTCCTTTCTGCAAATGGTCGCCTTAGGCGACAAAAGGGGTTTACTTCAAAGTACTTTACTTTTGCCCGTGTGTCACGAGTATAAGTGGAAAGGGCCTCCTCACATGTAGTAGTGAACACCTACATTCGTCCACTGATGCCTATACTATCGTAAGAGAGTACTCGTCACGCACAACAAAAGGAGGCTTAACATCTGGTGGCCATGGCTTCTAGCCTTCTGCGCTCTTCTTTCTTCTCGTCCTCCTGCTGTATGCTGCGCAAAATACACTACTGTCTCATGTTACTGCATCGTGTAAGAATATGTCCTGCAGCACAACAATGGGGTCTCGTACACGAATCCTGTGTTGCAGTCAACATGCCTAGACTTGTTTTTTATGCCGCATCCATTTATTGGGTCTGTTGAGCATCGTTATAACAGTGTTAAAGGGCCGTCACGATAAACGATTCTGCACGTGGAAGCACTGCGATCCGCCGGCACGCCACAAATTTCAAGAAACAATCCCTCCTTTCACAGACCTTTCGGGCCTCCGCGTGACGTGCCTAGCCAAATATGCCAACTATACTGTGACTGGTACAGCAAGAGACTATGACTTACGGTCAGTCTGCAAGCAGTTGTCCATGCTGCTTGTTGTTTGTCGTGTTGCCCGCATGCGTGTAGCACGTGTGGGGCACAGCATGTCCCCGTACCAGTCCATCGCGTTGGCAATCGTTTAAAGGCTTGTGCGCAATGCAGGTTCCATACCGGCACGATTACCGCAGCCATGGTTTGCCAACAAGCATGCAACTGACAGAGTAGGCGGCCGAAGTCGCGGCAACCGGAAGTAGACGGTGTTTCAAGTAGCGCGTCAGCGACGTTGTATGCCACGCGAGATTAGCAGGGGCCCTCGGTGAGAGGACAGAGCGGTGTGAGAGAGGATACCAGAGGGGGGAAGCGCAGGAGAGCGAAAGGTTTTGATAATCAAATGCTGACTCCACTATTGATGCATCGTTTTGAAAAATTCTGACAGCTCCGGGTTTGTCCTGCTTTCGTGCGCGATTTTCCTACCACAACTTAATTTAGACCTCTGGGTGGGTTACAGGCCCTTTAATGACGTGTTTGTGCATGTGTGGGGCGAATTCGCATCTACGGAACCATAAATGCACCATGTCGATAACAAGCCAGCAATAGAAGGCAGAGGAAATGTCAGTGATGTCGTTAAAGCAGCTCGCAGACAGCCTCGTGATTTGCCTTGAAAATAGCAGCTCGGACAAGGGCGATCGCCAGATTTATGTGCTGAGCTCAGAAGGCTTTCGCTACATCCAGGCATGTCAGAGAGAGAGAGAGAAAGAATTTAAGAAAGGTTAGACATGTGAGAGATGTCCACTGAACGGATCGGCACTATTTGTTGATGCGGCGCAGCAGTGTTCACCCGGCAGGTTCTCACGCTGGCTGCACGGTGGTGCCATAGGCGTGCTCCTCTAAGCATTCTAAGATCGCCAATCTATTCGATTGTTACACTGCCTCTCGCGCTCGGATTGCGAGCTGCCTCTGCATCTGGTGTCTCTGAGCCAGAGGACCAGAGCGGCCAACCGAATATGCCATTAGGTGCATAGGGCAGCTAACTGCTTTTAGTAGGCTCACTCAAGCTGATCTTTGTATAAGCACAAATTAAGGGAGTCTAGATGAGCAGAACTTGTGCACCCAATGAAAAATATTTCATGAGTGAGTGAGTGTTGTTTTTGTTCTGCCAACTTAAAACAGTGCAAAAGCAGTAACGTGACATGGTAAGCATTATTGACCGCACAAGCGGATACGATCAGGTACCAGACCATGTGGTTCATCTTTGCCATGCCACACAAAGGAGCAGCGTCACATGCATCTTTATCAAAAGAAGTGAACGCTTGAGCCCATTCCCTGCTTACCTGTACAGTTGAACCTCTTCCTGAATTGTAAAATATTGAACTGTGAACAAAATATTGAAATTATTGTGAACTGTAAGCTAATTGATAACTAACTTGGTGATGCCTCACTTCCGTGACATTCATTTCTTGGTTAAAGGGGCACATTCACTCAACAAAGTACAAGTAGAGGGTCTATTAATTATACCCATACATGTATAGGAAGTTGAGTGTAAAAAAATTTTTCACTGCACGTTAAGTCTTAGGAATGGCTAACAATAAATACCACTACTTTGCCATGCCGTGTGTGACATCGTGTCCTGCATATAGCAAAGATGTCATCTCCTAAAAATGTTTCAAATAGTTCATTTTTACTGCCAAACTGAAGAAAGCTGAAATAGCTTGATTGCATGTGCAGCTGATCACAAAACAAAATCGTTTTTTGAAATACAGATGCTCGCACAGCAAGCAGCTTGTTACGTCACGACTTGCCAGTGTTGCCAAACACTGTGGCCACTTGCATGTTCATAAAAATAATCAGTTGTAAACTAAGCGTTCAACCAAATGCTCTACAATTTCCCCACCTTACCTGTGAACACATAAGAGCTAACCCGCATAACAGATTGTGATTGATCGAAAATTGGGTGTCATGACCCCTTGAATGAAACCAAAAAAGTGATACTTGCCACGATATTGGCTGCAACAAGGAAATATTTGGCATGAGTGATGCTCAAAATTTCAAAGGTAGTATAAAAAGGTAAACAAATATTCAAAAGTAATTTGCAACTGTATTTATATTTTACTGTATAGTGCTGTAAAAGGGTACCTGAGAAGGATCACATCCTTTTTCAAATAAATGGAAATGCAGGGCTGTTTTGTCAAGTGAGTCTTTCTTAATTTGTAATGGCATCTTCTCATGTTCCGGTCTATTTAGTTTGAGATGCCACAAGGAAAGATTGCTTCATTTATTGTGGGTTTAAAGCATAGGACAATTCATTTTTTGTCTGGGGTTTTTGCTCAAACCAGATTGCCCTCTGTATTATATGTGATTTTTACATCTACTCTTATATTGAAAACTTGATATAATGAATAATTAGTGGTCCTGGTGCTGCTTGATTGATGCAAGGCTCAGCTGTATTAATTGTATGTCCACAGCATGCTGAAGACAAGTTTGGAAGGGATATGTGCAGTCAAACCTCAATGTAACAAATCCAGATATAATGAAATATTGGTAATAACGAAGTAAATGAAAAATATTCTTGCAATAGATTTGGTGTTAGGCAAAACCCTTTATAAAAAATTTTCGGATAAAACAAACTTATGTTTCTTTAAGATGCAACTATGTTATAATGAGGTTTGAGTGTATGTGATAGTGCATGCTTTATGTGCATTCACCATTGCACTCGGAATAGGCTAAAGCCGGCAGCATTGTGACAAATGAGAGCTGCTTGTGACACTGCTTGGTTTCAAGGTGGGCTTTGAATCAACGAGATTTCACTGCTTTTGCTGAACACCTGTTAGGCTATAAAGCAGTATAGCTAGGCTTGTGCAAATATTCGGGCACTTCGAATCGACTGTAAATTATTGGAAGTCTAAAGTATTCGAAGGAACACATTTACGCGTTCTACTGAAAGTCAAGTCCTGCCATTATTTGAAGTTGCTTCCACTTCCTTTGAACCCAAAAAGAAAGAGGGTTGCATATGCTTTGTTTTAATAAATAATAAAACAATGCACAGGCTTGTTGAGTGACCAATGTGCTCATTTTTCTCCTTAATATGTGATATATTAGAATTTATTCGACCAAATCTCTCCTTGCTTTGAACTTACTTCTAACCTAAAGTTTACTATTGGCACAAGCCTAAGTATAGCATATGAGTTGGAGGAGAAAGGGCCAGGACATTATTTTGGGGAGGACAGCCCCCCTTGCTGCCTGACTGGTTATGAGGCTATGAACTAATATCCTCAAAGGCTAGACTAGCTGTTTGGAATAATTTGAGGTATAGTATTTATGTTGCAATTGGGGTTTGTTGGTAGTATCATCAAAGTAGTAGTTGGGATTTTATTTCGAGGGGCATTAATTTTTGGCAGCTTTTGTGTGCTCCAAAAGCCCATGACGATTGGCTGCCATGAAAGCTGCTATGAAATGGCCTTAAAGCAGCCACATCGCAAATACTATCAGCCCAGCTGTAAAATAGTCTTAAAAAATATAAATGTGTCTTGTGCATTACTGTGAGTATGGTATGTTTTTATCCTCTTTCCAGCCTCATCAGTGGGATTTGTTTTGATCCTGCGCATCAGCTTCTTGGGCTTCCTAAAGTTTCTCCTGTGGGTGATATTTATTGACTGCATTGGCATGGGCGTCCTCGTGGCCACTGCACTGTGGTAAGGGCATGACTCAAGCTATTATGTGATGCCACTGTTGGTCCAGGGCAGTGTGGGAAGCAAGCTTGCTGTGGGTACTGCTCGTGGATGTTTGCAATGGAGCACTGCAAAGCACACACAGTGAAACCTTATTCAACGAAAATGAATGTGACGTATATTTGCAGCACTGTGCCTACAGATCGTTTTAGCAGGGTTTAACTGCGGGTGCATTAAGGGAGATCTATAGACCTTTTTCCTAACATGTATTTTCCATTGGTGCAGTTTAGAGGGTGCACTGGACAGCAACTGTTCATTGGAACTCATGAAGAATGACATTTCTTTTTTCTTATCCTCTGCTGTTGAGTTGAGACATGCTAGTGCATAGGCTGGTGAACATTTCCAGAAGGACTTTACAGCAGTTGGCAAGACTGCACTTTTCCACTATACAAATGCCGAAATTCTCGCTGCATGCCATGTCTACTTTTGTGTTAAGCAGTTTAATAATGGAATAACTACTAGCTCAATTCTACTCTTTAGTTAAACCAAAAATGAGTGTGACATTAGCAGAAAGACAATCTTTCTTTTTAGGAATAAAACATTTACCTCTATATATTATGTTTCATGCTGAACAGTAAATTTTATGAGACATGCTTTCCCACATTCTTGCATTTTTGTTCAAGTGAAGTATATAACTTTCGAGGTTAGCATTGAAGAACTGGTTGGGAATGCTTGTGAGTCACCAGCAGAGACTGATACTCTATTTTTTTTTGAAGGTTCTGGTGAGTAATGACGGCAAGTATTACACCAAAAGGTAGTGGCTATAATACGGAACTTTGTGCTATTTTGCAGCATTAATGAAGCTGCAATGAGCATAAAATCTATTTTAAGCACAGAAATTATTTTTTGTTTGGTGCATTTTTACTTAGAAACATTGGAAAAACCGGTTACTTACTTGACGTTTTGAGCCTCTAAGCATGATGAGTGAACATTTGCGCGCATTGAAAAAAAATTGGAAAACTTGCGCATTAACTGCTGACTTAAAAAAGCAACATATCTGCGTAATGCTGGTGCCTGTTGCAATAACCATTCAAACACATGGTGATGTAAGACGGTAGTGAAGGCCAGTGCGCTTTCATCGTGGCTGGCCGTGATGTCACATGACTTTTGAGAAAGATCCAGTGCAGGCAAAACTTTCCTTGCGCTGGTAATTCATGACCACTATTCAAGTCAAAGTTAGTGCAGCCTGTTCAAGAGAGTGTGAAGCATGACAGAACACTAAGCTTTGGGGAAGAAACACGTGAGTGGCTGCACTGGTAGACCTAGACGCTCGTGTTAGACTGGCTACCTGCAGTTATGAGGCGCAACTTATTTCAACCCTTCAGAAACACTACACATCAAAGCGCTAGACCTTCTCACTTGCCAGTGCGTGCTTTTGCTGTTACTCCCTTGTTCCTTACTTGGCTGCCTAAGACAAGTTCTGATGTAGAATTAAATTATCAAGACTGGAGCCAACTTGTACCCATTTTATGCATGGCAGCAGAGACTCCTGTTTGGTGCCTTCCAATTTAATCTTAGCAGGCTGTTTGGTCTGTGTTTGCAGTTAACCTCTACTAAATATGTACAAGCAGAAACTGCTGAAATGGATCGAGCTTCTCTTCAAAAGCTTCTGGCAGATGATTCTTCACATCTAAAAAAAAAAGTTTTCTTCCTTGTTTAATTATACGTCACTCTTTGTCGGCATTACGTGTGTCAGTTTGCAGGTTTTACGTTGAGAAGCTTGGTGTTCATGGGTCTGCATCGAGATTTTTTTGCTCTTTTGTTACTGTGCGAAAATGCTTATTTTTAATATGTATCAGGAAGATCGTTTTTGCCAGTTTGAAAAGCACGCATTTCAGCATACCAAAATTTTGCATAATGAAATGTTCTTCCCCAAAAATGTATGTTTTAGAGCAACTAAAATATTTTGAAATGATCAAAAATGGAAAAAGTGTGTAATTATTGTCGTTGCCAGCTGGAAAAAAGTGCACCAAACACACTATATATGCAAGAATATTCAGAACAAGGAAAATTCAGAATATACATATTAAACATAGATGACTCAGGAACAGTATAAAAAATAATAAATGTACAAACTTTTTGCATTCACATAGACAATGAAAATCAGAACCGAGGTGCTGCTTCGTTGCTCGTGTCATGTTGTAAAGCATTGGTTGGTTTGTTGTGAGACACAAGTAAACTCGCACAATTTTCTATGTAAATTTTAGTTTTTTTTTTTTTTTTTGCAATAAGAGCCTCCAGGTGTTCTAATAGATGAATATCCATGATGTGAGTAATCCCTCTATAAATCAGATGTCTAATGAACTTTGCTATTTTATTTAGTGTCACATCTTTTCATGAGCCGCCTCTCTCTGCATAGGTTGGCGTTCCTATATATGCATCCAATCTTATTTCTTAGCATTTTGCACGTCGTATTAAAAAAAAGAATAATCTCGCACGCAGTTCTAAAACGTTTCACGCTGCTACGTAGTCAGGGTCAAGATATGCTCCAGTGGCATTCTTTTCAGGAAAAGCTCTGCAGTTGTTGCAGCACACCTTGCCCCAGCGAAATGTGGTCTTCGCATGTAACCAGAGTACATATAAGATTGTGCACAAAGGTCAGCAGCTGTGCACTTGCAGCGGGGGAGGCAACTTGAGGCCATAAACAAAACACCCCGTGAACGGCTGTGCATGTCTTAGGCTGACTCAAAGCATCGTCGTCCTACGTAACCTCCAAGATTTGTTTTCTTTTAAGCGCCAATCTCGTAGTTATTGAAAATCCTGCGTAGTTGTCGCTGTTAGACGACAGATGGCATGACCAGCACACAGCAAATCGGGTGCGTCGTAGCTTCGCCCAGCCTTCTCTGCAGTCTGTCTCGACCGTGCGTCGTACACCTCGGTTGTTGGTGCTAGGAGTAGCTTCAGACTGTCGTTATTCTTTATGTTGGTGTTAGGCCTTGGCTAACAATTGTTGCGGTAGCGCCGGTGTAGCTTCTCGTCTGTCGCATCATTTGTAGTGGACTTGACGGCGTCTGCCCGCGGCAAATACCGTGCCAAAACACTTCCTTGCAGCAAACACTACAACCTGGCCTTCCTTCCAGCAAACACAACAGCAGTACTGCAGCTAATGGACCAGGGTATAATTAGAAATTTGAAATCATTTTATCGGCGTCATATGTTGAAACGAATTACTTTGTGCAATAACTACCAAGTGACGCTCCTAAGTGCACTCTACATGCTTGTGCGTGCTTGAGAGCAAGTGACAGCGCTTACGATAGCAAATTGCTTTCACCACTGTGGCTTTAGCACCGAAGCTCTGCAAGCTGGCGAGCCACCAGTGCTCGAACACGGCATCATCGCCTCCATGGCGGACGTTTTGGAAGACGTCTGCTTTGCGGACTACGTCGATGTGGATTCAAGTGCAGTTGTGTGTGGTGCACTCACGTATGGCGACATAATGTGTCAGGTGAGAAGTGCAGAACCTGTCGCTGCCAGTGACGATGATGAGGAGGAGGACGAAGCACTAGTGCGGCCCCCTGCTGCGGAAGTCATGGCAGGATTGAATGCCGCCCGTCTTTTCTTAAGTTTTGAAGAAGCCGGAGAAGAGGCCTTCCACCGAATTCGCTCGTTAGAGCAATAAAGGCTGACTGTTGCCTTCAAGAAAAGAAGGCAGACTGCGATCGCAGATTTTTTTCAAAAAATAAATTGTTAAGCCCTACTCGCACTGTACTATTGTTGTTTTTCACTTTCGTTAGTTCGAACTTTCGTTAATTCAAACTGAGGCGGATTCTCCTTGCGGTTCGAATTAACAAGCTTTTACGGTACTCAGTCATGACTGCGAGTGTGCGCAGCTGCCGAAATTGTCTAGAGGGCGGCACTGGGAATGTCATGGTGGTCGGTCACTTGTCGTCGCGAGCTGTCCTATTGCAATGCCATACACTCCGGTGGTCGTTAGTGACTGGATCGCTCTGGCCGCTTTCTTCGGCGATGCTGTGATTTGGTCCGGTCATCTGCCAGAAGTATACCCGGAGAGCGAGACTGGCTGCATCGCGGTGGTCGGTCTCGTCCATGAAGTGATTTCGGTGGGTAGCAGCAAGCCCCGCCGCGGTGGTCTAGTGGCTAAGGTACTCGGCTGCTGACCCGTAAGTCGCGGGTTCAAATCCCGGCTGCGGCGGCTGCATTTCCGATGGAGGCGGAAATGTTGTAGGCCCGTGTACTCAGATTTGGGTGCACGTTAAAGAACCCCAGGTGGTCGAAATTTCCGGAGCCCTCCACTACGGCGTCTCTCATAATCATATGGTGGTTTTGGGACGTTAAACCCCACAAATCTAATCTAATCGGTGGGTAGCAGCAAAAAATACATCTGGCTGTTGCCTTCTGCTGTCTTGTGGAGTAAGCGGTAGCCACTGCATGCTTGAAAAAAGTCGCCGGAAAAGCTTCCGAAGAGATGCATTGGGTGCTCGACTTTTCTCTTCGGCTTGCTTTAAGTAATCGGCCACTTTCACATTTTGGTCAACTCCAGGCGAACGGTCAGGACCTCCATCATCCAAACAATCTTCTTGTAGCTTTTGGAAACTGGAGGAATCACATACAACCTCCACGGGAGTACGAAAAGGTGTCGTGGTTCCTTGGTGCTTTTTCTCACGGTTTTCAACACACAGTGGGAGTGACTGGGGAACAGTGGGGAATGTCTTGGCCAATGACTGCCTTGACATCTCAGACAAGGAACCCTGGGAAATGGGTTCCGACGCGCAATCCGACAACTGAATCTTGAAGCCCACTTTACAGCCTTCTTCAGTGTCTCCCGCAGGGCGTTCCGCCGTGATGTCACTAAGAGCATTGCAAAGCGCAGGTGTGGAGTCAGGATGATTCCCTGCGGATGCGTACTCAGAGCGGCACCTTTCACGGGGGTCATCTTCGGTTTCGGTCACTAGCTGTGAGGTACTTCGTTGTATACCCATGAAGGGTCTGCAAGCTCAAGTGGTGAATTGCAGCTGAAAGCTGCAGCCTTGAGGTGAAATTCTGCCTGATCTCCATCATTTGTAGTGGTCAGGTTGAACTGAGTGGTGGCAGAGAGTTGGGAGAGAGTCTGGCTAAAAGCAGCAATCAACTTGCAGCTTCATTCCGCCCTTGATTGCTGCAGTACGCCTTCGTACCTATGCCATGCTGCGGCTGGATTTTGAAGATGGTCTATGGCTATGCATCACTTCTGTTGTTTTGTCCATAAGTTATGACCTCTGATAGCATTGACAGTAGCCACACACTTGTCGGCGTCTTCCTGGAAGCCACGGAACGGCGGTAGTTCGCAGGCAACTGGTGATAGTGATACAGCCGCTGAAACTCCGAAGCATGTCGACGCTAAGCAGCCCAGTTGTTTCGAGAGCTCCATGAGAGAACACCGGAGCACTTGCGACGGTTGTCGGGTGGACTAGCCTCAAGTTTTCGCCACGTGACCGCAGCCAACATGGTCTTGAGTGCGCACAAAGTTGGCAATATGGCCAATGATAGTTTGGAACTGGACGCTTGTAAGGCGTTAGTCGTGACGCAGAGACGTGCAATGGTGTGCTGTAGCTCCGCGGGGCTGACGAATGATTCGATTGGGGACCCAGGGCCAGCATCTGTGGAGAATACAGCGACTCCAGTGCTTGTGTTGGTAGAGTGCAGGACCAAGGACGCGTGGACGGCATCCTTTGGAGATACAGCATTGGTCAAAATTGTGGCAATCGGATCCCTATCATTGGAAGCGCCAAGGGCAATCCCAGGCAAGCAGGTCCCGTGTGATGTGTCGTGACCTGGTACTGTGGCATTAACGAAGCGATGTTGAGTTGGGAGGAGGCCTTGACGCTGTCTGCGGACAGTGCTTGAAGCGTCGACAAGCTGCCAGGTATGAAGGAGGCATGTACGCCGTTTTTAGATGAGAGTCGACCGTGCGCACGGTGAGCGCCCAGTATCGCATCGCCGGACAGGTTTCCTGGAACCACAATGGAGGCATGAATGCCGTCCCCTGGTGGTGGAATCGACACTTGTTGGGATGGTCGCCTTCTGGGTTCCATAAGCGAAAAAGCGTGACGATGTTTCTTGGAAAGACGCGGGACCTCAAGCTGACAGCTGAGAATCGCCAAAATTTTTCAACGACTGTACCATTGTGATGAAGAAAGACAAACAAGAGACAGCACCCTCGCTGCAGGTCGGCTGTTCTTATTGTAAATTCATCGTCCTCTGTTTCGCACTGGTTGAGCGCGACAGCAAAAGCCCCTTCGCTGCTTTTCATCTGTAGTCTTATATAATGATTCAAGCAAAACCAAAGCTGCTGAAAACTCACCTCAACACTTTATGCAGTTAAACTTGCTTATAACGAACCTTTATATATGTCATGAGTATATGACAAAATATGAAGAAGAGGACGACGAAGGGACGCCTGTGTGATTTGAATAACGCCCGTTTAAATTTTTTAAAAATTAGTAAAGAAAAAAACGGAGAAAAAGGGCACAAGCGACGACGTGGCCGAGACAGGCGGAGGCGGCGGGGTCTTGGAACGCAGACATGCGTGGACGAGGGGTCGAAGTGGCACGGTGTTTGCCGGAACCCCTCGAGCACAGCTCCTAGAAAGAATGTGCCCCAGCCTTCACAGCAGTGCCCTGTGAGCTGCGGGGTGCAGCCAGAAGTTCAATTAGCTCGGCCCAGCTACGGCGACCCCGTTGTCATTCACCAGATGGCCTGCAGTGGTGCTCCGTAAGCGGCGCACCAAGAATTACAAGCGGTACAGCCGCTGTGGGGACCCTACACTGCAGTGACCGGACATCGTAGGGACTCGACGCTGCAGCTTACGGCGGGGATCATGGACGCAACGAGCTTCGCAGACGGGACGACTCGACGCCAGAGCCAAGTCACGGCAATGCACCTTGGACTCTGTAAATATGACTCTCTAGTCTTGTATATATGTAGTATGTGAGAAACTGTTATGGTACATTTAGCATATCTTTTGTTAATTAGGTTTTTTTGTTGAGTACGTTATCATAAACGGTTTTTGTGTTCTTTGCTGTTCCTGTCTCGTTGACCATCTATGGAGACCATGACAAAACAGTCGTGAGTATATGACAATATAACAAATTTTTCGATATAACAAAGTTTTTCTATTCCCCACCGTTACTCCATAGAAGCACTAGTATTTGCGACCTCTATATAACAAACTAACAGGGGGAGACAAACTTGATATAACGTATCTTTCCTATGGACAATCAAAAAATTTCGTCCTGGATTTTGTCATTTTGGTACAAGCATGCATGCTACGTCGGCGGCGGCACGCATGGTGCATCAGGTAAGACCGAGCACTCAATCTTCCGCTTGAGTAAGTGCGAAGCGGGCAGGTGGGCCTGCGTTCCACAAGCCGGCGTTGCCGCCGTTCTTACCTCCGCGAGCACATGCGCCACTGTGCACCCCCCTCTAAATAAAAAAAAAAACTACTTTTGCGTTGGCAGTGCCACGCCTTTAGTTAGTGTCACATATGTGGGGCCACGCTGCATATGGAGAGCGCTTTACAGAATAGTTTTCCACGGTATTCATGTCTGTGTCCGCGTTGTTCGCTCTTCGTTTTCGATGCCCTGCACATGTGCATGGTCTCACTGCGCGTGCATGATGTGGCCCCCAACAACGTTCAGCTTTGCTTTTTTTTTTTCTTAGTGCGGTCAACTGTGTCGTCACCACCAGGGGGAGGTCAGATTAGGCACTGATAGAAACTCTCCAAGACCACGGTGACCACGAATCTTCAAAGGTCGATCCGTCGCGTGCTTCCGTCTTGCGCCGGGCCGCAAGTTCGCAGGCTCGTGGCTTTTGCGATTAGTCTATTAGTAGATCTGGCAACAACACTGCAGCATGTTGAATGCAATGCAATGAACACCATATAAAAAAATCTTAATGTTATACGAAGTAAGGCTAGCATGCAGCCAACTTTTTTTAATTTGAACTCCTACAAAATGCTGGTGTAAGCATATACAGCCGCTCTAGGGAGAAGTCCTTTTTTCAGACAGTCCCTTTGCGTTGAAAGTGCACTGTGATGCCTGTCCAGATAGCACGTGTGCCAGTGATCGCGACCACGCCCTTAAAATCAAAGTTCATCGTTGCTACTCAAAAGATCCCCTCTCCCCTTTTCGTATTTTTTCATGCTCATGTAAGATGGGTGGTTTCCTTTCTGTTCGAGCATTCGATGGCAGTTCTAACATGCAGGGGGATATGTTATTGTGTGCAATCTCCAGGTGATCTAGATGGGTGGCCTCATTCGATCTCTGCTTCAGCAGTGCTTGTGCACTTTTACCCGCTCGTAAAAGTTGTGATTCACGGGGCCATGTTATCAATTTAGACTTGTTACGAAACATGGTAACGATGGCAAAAAGCCGCCAAGAGTGTCTGTATAATTGTAAATGTGATAATAACGCAGTTTTTTACCACTAAATAAGCGTTTTTGGTTAGCTCTGCCTTGAGTCCCCCTGTTGTTTAATTTGTGCGTGTATTTTTCAAATTTTTGTACTGAACCTGCACATAACGAAATCCTTTTTATAACGAATTTTTCTGGAAATTTATCACTTTTGTTATATCCAGGTTTAACTGTGCATGCGGCGGACCTTTGGAAATATATTTTTTTTTTTAACTTTTCCCTGATTCCTAGCAAAAGCTCTGTATTGCATAGCTTACATAAATTTCTGGAAATTGTTACAGCTTGTGAGGTCTCGAATTGGCGAGCGCCACGCCACGCTCTTGGAGTGAACGGACACAAGCAGACACGGTCGGTACAAACCAAACAACATACATTTATTCAAATAATTTAGAGACGACGATATCGTACGCCGAATCACTACATCAATCGTTACCAAACGCTAGGACATCCGTACACAATATTACAATGCACTCCATGACAAACACAATAACATGAAAAATACAATAACACAACTAAGGCGGCATCGTTAACGCTCGACTTACCACGAGGGCCCCAGCGCACAGCCCACGGTGCCGAGCATCGGGAACTCACGCTAGAGACAACCGTTCGCGGCAACCGCCACGCGCAGAAGAGACTTGCTCAACTCTCACCAGCCACCAAGGCGTGCCTTCTGCTAGGGGTCACCGCCGGCGCTTACACCAGGATGATAATCGTGGTGACCACCGCTCGCTAACAACGCCATCTATCGTCCACTAGTTCTAACCCTATATGCAGCTTTTGGGGGAGATGCGTGTGCCACTCAGCGTAAACAACTTTGCAGGGAGTGTCAGCACCCCCACAAGCTCAACACTGTCAAATTGCGAAGCTGACACTTTAATTTGTTATTTGGCTTGCAAAGGTTTTTTTCATTACAGAACTTCGATGTTACTGTAGCATAATCACGAGGGGACTGCACTTCGGTCAAGGTCACCAGCCTAGTGCATTTTTCCACCAACAAAATCACATTGGTTCGCACAAAGGGCTGTCAAAAATCGTTATGTTGTGAAAACGGGCAAATTCAAATTGATTCTGAAAGTTCAGTGGCATGATCAACTGCTAGAAAGTGCCGAGTGCACACGAAACAAATATAACATGCCAAAATTGACGATGTAAAGTTTCGATCACTGGTGCTCAGTTTGAATAGGCATGGTAATGAAAGAGTTAAAAAGCTTTGGCAAGCTAATCCTCAAGGTCTGGATATGGTATCCCCACTCTCAGGAAGCCTTTTCAGGTTAACTTTCAGCCTTTTATTCATGGACACGAGTCTCAGGCACACAATGAAAATTTGGTGCAGCTGTTGCCATTGTTCTCAGTTTGTGAAATTACCTTTAATCAAGTTTTCATTCTGAACGTGGTGTTTCACCGTTTGGACTACACTAGGAAAAGAAATGACATACTTAAAACTGCAATAGAGTATGAAATGAACCTTTATCTGTGTGCCAAGTATGACATGGTGTGTGGCTATTTTCGCCAATGTCAAAAACCCAGTCTTCTGGGATAAAGGTGCACATTCTATTTGCGTAAGGTATTTTGAAGATGTCCATCAATAATGACTGTGAAATTCAAGAGAAAGAGCGGATAGCCATGTGCTCTGGTGCATAGGCATGTATTTTACATGTGTTGTCTTCAACCGCACAACAGGTAAACATGCATTGTGTCTCTTAAGGAACCCTGAAACGGTTTTGGCGATTTTGTACAAAAACATTGGGCCGGTAGACGAAGTCCCAAGAGTTATCTAGAGACCGATTTGAGCTCTCTGCGTAAACTGTGTAATTTATTACAATGCTTTAAAGCTGTGAATCGCTGCAGATTGTTGCGACTCAGTCAAATGTGTTTTCAGCCCCCCATTCGCAGAGCGATATGCACTTGGCCAGAGCATGTCTAAGGCCATGTCACTGTGGCTGCTAACTTGATTGGCTGTCATGGGCTGTAGAATGCGCGGAAGTAAGATCAGCTGATACAGTGGCAGCACCTGTCAGAGCAGATCTGAACCACGCCACAATCTTTGTCTTTGTTGCCAGATGGTGTGCATGCTGCTAGGCGCAATATGTAATGGCCTCCAAAGCTGAACTCAACCTGTCGGCGTACGATTTCGGAGGTCTAGACTGGTAGAAGCTCAAATCCTCAAGCGCGCTCATAAGAGCTCTGCGATCGCCAGTGATGCCTCATGAGTTGAGGAGGCCAGGCAGAAGTGAGAAGGAGGGTATGATGTAATTGTCCGTAGCGTCCTTGGTACACGGCATGTCATTGTGGTGCAAATGGTTTGGTGATGCTCTAGCCTAAATGCTGACAAAACTCAAAAAAATTGTTTCAGCGTCTCTTTGATGAAAACATTTCGTTTTGATGTCTTGTAATTATTGTCAAGTTTAAGGGGCGAAGCTCCTTATAGCGGCACCCGCTCGTCCATCGTAGTGTCGTAGTGTGTAACAATTGTTTCATCCATCGTAGTGTGTAACAATGGTTACATTTTGACCTCCAAGGTGGTGCCAGTGGGAGATTTCTTCTGTGCGTTATTGAACAATAAGAAATAGTGCTCAGTGTACATGCCAATGGCTACTGTTGCGTCCCGCTGCCAGTGACGTCTTCGAGGCGAGCGCGATGTCGCCGCAACTCAGTTCCGCGAACGCAGCGACTGTTGAGGCTGACCATTGTGTCGCGGGACGGTGCGCTGGCGCCACGGCTGGGCCCTGCGGAATGCGGCGGCGGTTTCGGGGAACGAAAGATTCGTCGCTGCTTCTTGGAGGGATGGGTCCACCCGGAACAACTGAGCATAGAGCTGAGGGGAAGTCGGGTTCCGGGTGGACGATTCACCCCCTTGATCCCCCCCTCTGACTGCGGGCCGCCCCTGCCTTTCGTGAAGTGGACTGATGGACCGAGATAGAGGGAGAGGGGCGGCAACGAGAGGGATAAAAAGGACGGAGGAGACGGCGGGGGGAGAAGGGGGAACAACGATGACCAGTTAACTTTTCTTTGAATGCAAATAAATCCTTTTTTCAAGTTTCCTAAATGGACGTCCTGCTTTCATGACCTGCCTGATCTTGGTCATCCCACCCAATCTACCCCGACGACGCTACAAACTGGATGGCAGCGGTGGAATCAAGAAAAGGCATGCAGAAAACTGCGGACGGAAGATCGACTTCTGTGGATCCGGGATCAGCAGAACGAGACCTCGTGGCTCCGGGAGGCACAACCGTCGCAGTAACGGCATGAAGTTTTGGACGACTCCAGGAAACTAAGGACGAGCAGCAGAAGGCAGACCAGACGATCTGGGATCGGCGGTCCTGTGAACGTGGCTCTGGGAGACACGTCCTTCGCCAGCTCGAGGTTGGAAGTAGCTGCGGACGGAAGATCGACTTCTGCGGATCCGGGATCGGCAGAGCGAGACTTCGTGGCTCCGGGAGGCACAACCGTCGCAGTAACGACTACCGGAAACTAAGGACGAGCAGCAGAAGGCAGACCCGACGATCTGGGATCGGCGGACCTGGGAACGTGGCTCCGGGAGACACGGCCTTCGGCAGCTCGAGGTTAGGTGAGTGCTTGAGCGATCACGTTTTGCCGGACGATAAGAACAGGGTTCTATCGGGCAATTGGCTCTGAAGGGCCGCCACAAGTGTGCGGTGAATATTGCAGAAGTATTGGTTGGCTCTTGTGAAGATATGGATATCGGAGTGTTAAAGAAAGAAGAGCTGTTGCTGTTAGCAGTAGAGCTCAGCTTGGATATCAATAGCAGGTTAAGGAAGCCCGAAATTCGCAGTGCGATAATCGAAGGGGGTTTCGAGGAGGACGAGCTCAGCGAGGCCTGGGAAAAGATATGTGAGGAGAAGAAACAAAGGGAGGAAAAAAAGGGGGTAAAATTATGGCAGTCTTGGCGTCCGGTGGGCGTGTCGCTCGGGCACGCCGACCAGAGTGTGTGTGCTTGTGTTGTGTATCCCTGGAACAGGGTTATTGGTGATGCGAGTGCTGAGGCCCAGAGAGGCCGAGTGTTTGCACATGTCGTCTCGACGCTTCAGGTGACCCGACAGTTGGCCACCCTCGAGTCGAGTCTTTCGGCGGCGGAGGAGTCTGTTGCGTCCCGCTGCCAGTGACGTCTTCGAGGCGAGCGCGATGTCGCCGCAACTCAGTTCCGCGAACGCAGCGACTGTTGAGGCTGACCATTGTGTCGCGGGACGGTGCGCTGGCGCCACGGCTGGGCCCTGCGGAATGCGGCGGCGGTTTCGGGGAACGAAAGATTCGTCGCTGCTTCTTGGAGGGATGGGTCCACCCGGAACAACTGAGCATAGAGCTGAGGGGAAGTCGGGTTCCGGGTGGACGATTCACCCCCTTGATCCCCCCCTCTGACTGCGGGCCGCCCCTGCCTTTCGTGAAGTGGACTGATGGACCGAGATAGAGGGAGAGGGGCGGCAACGAGAGGGATAAAAAGGACGGAGGAGACGGCGGGGGGAGAAGGGGGAACAACGATGACCAGTTAACTTTTCTTTGAATGCAAATAAATCCTTTTTTCAAGTTTCCTAAATGGACGTCCTGCTTTCATGACCTGCCTGATCTTGGTCATCCCACCCAATCTACCCCGACGACGCTACACTACTAATAGGGAATGAGAGACAGGAGCATTCGGCTTTTAGTTAACGCGCACGCTGCGATCCCCATTAGAAGCCATTGGCATATACATTGAGCACTATCTGACAGGAAAAGGTTGCTATGTTATACTCGCTGGGCGTAACCTCCTTGGTTTTAGAAAGGTTTAGCGAGCGTTGGGCCGCAGTGTCATGAATACAGTGAACTAGTACAGTAAAAGCTCATTAATTCGGATTTCACGGGACCGGAAAAGCTGTCCGAATTAACCGAATGCCGAATTAATGAATGAACAGGGAAAACAACATTTAAAATCAAGCTGCAGAAGCATACCTTTATTTGTTAAAGTATTTTGTAATTGTCGTCTGCGTTTTCGCGCAGATTCCGGCTGACATCACAATTTTTCTTAACTGTTCCAAATGGCCAACAGCACGCAAGCTGTCGGGAGTGTTCAGGCAAGCGTCCTCTAATATTAACAGCGCCTCCGAGACTTCCCGTGAGGTGCGATGAGGTCGCAGCTGTATCTCCTCGCATGATTCTTCGTCGGAATCATGGTCTTCATGGGCGCCCGTGACATCATTAATAATCTCTTGATCGGTCAAGAAACCACTCGTGGCGACACCATGATCAATCGCGATGTAGTCCTGAAAGGTCACATCTGTGGGAAGGACAGCATCGAAAGTCGGGCAGTCATCGTCGGTGGACTCAGCTGACACCTCCTCGATGCCATCGTCAGCTACTGCTGCATGCTTGGGCCTCACAAAACCGCTGTGCCGAAAACAGTTGGCGATGACTTGCGGCAGAGTGTTTTTCCTCACGTGGGCGATGATGTGCACTGCGCCGAGTAAGTCCACTTGATACAACTTTCCAGCTTCTGAGCATAGGATCATTCGCTCTAGCAGGTGCTTGCGGTACTTCGACTTACGTAGTGAATGATATCCTGGTCCATCGGCTGAAGAGCAGACGTAGTGTTGGGCGGCAAAAAAAATGCTTTGATGCTCTTCAGTTCGACTGTACAGTTATGGGCACTGCAGTTGTCAACAACCATAATTATCTTGCGGTCCTTCGTCGTGAAGTGCCGGTCCAACTGCTGCAGCCAGCCGCGAAAAATGTCCGATGTCATCCATGCCTTCCTGTTCACTGTGTACTCGACAGGAAGGCTTTTGACGTTCTTAAAACAACGTGGCTTAAGCGCCTTCCCGATGACAAGTAGTGGCAAGCGCTCCGTGCCAGTCATATTGGCGGCAAGAAGCACAGTTATCATTTGCTTGCACTTCTTGCCACCAATGCACGCGTCCCTTTTGAAAGTCACCGTCTTGTCGTGCAGAGCTCTGAAAAACAGAGCAGTTTCATCTGCATTGAACACGTCACGTGGTTCATATGCGGCGATGTGCTCCAGCAGCTTCACATTTCTCCACTCGGTGGTCACGCTTTCGTCAACACTCGCCTTTTCGCCGCACACACTCCTGAAGACAAGTTCGTGTCTCTCTCGAAACCTCGCAAACCACCCTTCTGACGCTTTGAACGATTCAATGTTCATCATTGCAGCGTACTTCTCACCTTGCGCCATGATGAGAGGTTCGCTCAAAGGCAGATACGCGTTGCAACAGTCAGTAATCCACCGGAGCAAAGCTTCTTCGAGCTGGGGATGAGCTGCGGTTCGTAACTGCTTTCTAGAGGCATGAAACTTCTCGCTTTCGAAGGCTTGTCGAATCTGTTGTTCACTTTTATGTACGTTCCCAACGTGCTCCGCTTCACATTGTACTTGGTCATAACCTGCTGTCGCGATTCGCCGTTCTTCAGTGCTTCCAAAATTTCTACTTTAGTCGCCAAGTTCTTCGCGTCGTAGTTCTGCCGCTTTTTCGGTGTTGCCATCACTGTAGCACACGATAGTGCTGGCATGCAAATACGGTCACAATGGAAGAAAAAGAGAATTCCGCAAGAAGAGATGGTTCCGACACGACAACACAAGGGAAAATGGCGTCGGAGGCGCTCACTGGAGAAGAAAGAAGACGCCGACGTTCGGTGGCGCTGCGATCGCCCCCACTAGTTGATGATGATGGCGATGCCACTCAGGTTTCGGTTTCATTCCAGTGGTGCCTGCGCTGCTTTATAACACAATTGTGTAGCAGCAGCCGTCAGCATTTGTCCGAATTAAGTGGTGCGGAGCCGAATTCCGACGAAATAACGAAGGTTTGGTCCCATAGATTAACATGCACTTTGGCCGGGACCAATAGAGCCGTCCGAATTATCCAAATGTCAGAATTAACGGGTGTCGAATTAACGAGCTTTTACTGTATATATCATGAACTCGAGGTGGTTAAAGGTGGGAAGTAGACCCGAAGCGCAAGCCGTAAGAAAGTGTGCGTGTGCCACCTCTCGTTTAGTCCTTGGAATGTCCGCTGGATGGCGGTGCTTCTATATGGGGAATATATGATGAAAAGATGCGAGATGGTGGTACTTGGAGTGTTGAATAGATGGACGAACGGACACACTATACAGATGCATCGATGGACGCATGAACGGACGCAGAGTTGGATGCATGGGCGGACGCACAAACAGATGCACGCACGGACGGGCGGATGGACGCATGGATGGTCACATGGACGGACGAATGCTTCGCCCCACTCTCCATCATTCACACCGTGGATATGTTGCCAATTTTTTTTTAATTGGTACATTTGGCAATTGGAAAACAGTAGGGAAGTTACATTAGTTTTTATAGATTATGTGTGCCTGGTATAAATATTTCGATCATATGGGTCGCAAAACTCCTTTTCGAAATTCAAATGTGCCAATGAACAAACTTGCAAAGGATAGTAAGCTGACATGCCACCCGGGAACAATGATAAACAAACATGTGCTCCTTCTGATCATCCTCGTCTTGGTGTTGCGCTGTGGTTCGTCTTGGTGTTGCGCTACCAAGCACACCGCATCGCCACGATAGCTGCAGTCTTTGCTGTCGTCATACGAATTGCCACAGCCAGAATTAAAGAAATGCTGAAGCATCTTGTTGCCTCAGTGTAGTCTGTAAAATGTAAGCCGCAAACGTAAATGCACTGCTTGTCTCATCCATGAAATGGTGCTTGTGGGCTTGTCCAACACTGCGCATAAAAATGCCTATTCTTAGCTTCTTTTTCTACATATAGGTGGCACTGCAGTCAGCGGTCTGCTATGATTTTGGGCAATGGCGTGTCCTGATTTTGATGCATGGAGCCTATGAAGAGTTTTTAATTGAAGGACTGTAGTGTTTGGTCACATAGATCCTTCACAGCATGATTTGTGTTTGCCCAGGGTCATCAGCAACAAGTACCTGCTCAAGCCAACCTGTCGCACCGAGGATGTCGAATGGGGATATGCCTTCGATGTGCACCTCAATGCCTTCTTCCCTCCGCTAGTGGTGTTGCACGTTTTCCAGCTTTTCTTCTCTCGTTGTGAGTGCCCCTTTGCTTTACTCTTGAGATGACTGGCAATAAGGTATACATAGCATGTGTGCCCTGCTAATTGCATGGCTAACTCTTGGGCATTTAGCATCTTGTCGTCCTTTTTCTTTTTATCAGCCTGTTGGCTCTTGAAACTTATTTAATGTTTAGCGTCTACATTGCTTTTCAGAGCTCCTGGCTTAGTTATTTCTTGCAGCTTCAGTATTTAAAAAAAAAGGTGGAGGTATCAGGCAAGCCTTGGAGGTTTTCAGGCAAGCCTTGTATTGACTCACCTGTGAAGCTGATAACCCTCTTTGCCCCCCCACCAGAGCAATAATAAAGCAAAATAAATTTTTGCTTTCTGGGACTGGGGCTTGAACCCATGTGCCCAAGTCTCGAAGTGAGGGTCTGGAACATGGGGAACATAGTTAATGCCTTCAGCAAGTGCCCCTCCCCCCTTGCTCTTACAGCACACAGCACTGTCGGTATCGGGAGTTTCACATTTCAGGAAAATGCCAACTTTGAAAAAATTGAATTTCTAGCCCTTTTTTTTTCGTTATCACACAATGGTCCTTTCGTTCAGCCTTTCCAAAGGTTGACAAGTGCTGGATTCAGCCCAAATGCAGCGTTCCAGGAACTATCTGCAATACACATTAGGAGGGACCATTGCAAAAAAGAAAGACACTCAGTCGGCCATGCTTCACTCGCCCCCATTTGTCCATCAGGGGAAGAAACGCTGACATTCATATTTCAAGGGTTGTATTTTGCTCAGAGACGTCTGCACACTCTGAAACAAGGTATTGCAGTCAGCCCATAAAGTGTAACACCCCTGTCGCGTGGCCAACACGAAACTTTGTTAAACTTGTGGGATGCCGAGTCAACGAAAGGACACATCTCGCTGTGAAATATAACAGCTGTTTATTAGCGTAGCAGCAGCACTGGGGCAAGCATAGTGACGCTGCGTTCAAACAGTTGGAGAAGGAAATAATCTTCCGAGCTTGGCAGCTTTGGTTTATAGCCACTGTCAGTGACATAAGTCTCCAGTGACACTGCAGTGCCACTGTTTCTAATCGGAAGCGTGTCAGCATGCGACCGCTTCATGCTGAGCTAGCTATACTCGGGGACAAGTTTCTGTGTCAACGCAGTGAATGCTGCAGAGCTGCTACACAGCTGGGCGAAGACTAGGCACTCTACACAGTCGGGCCAGGACTCCAGAGAAACATCCAGAAAATGATTGTTTTGCTCGTAAATGTTTAAGGCATAATAAACATCAATATTTTAAAAGTGTATCTTTTGCTTCAATCTCCTAAATTCGTTAGTGTAATTTTGAGCTTTGGAAAGAAGCAAGGAAGGAAAAGATGTTAAAAGGCAGGTATGTTGACCAGTTTCGCATAATAGGTCGGCTACCCTGCACAGGGGTAAAGTATGGGGAATATTGAAAGAAGAGCATGGAAAGAAACAAAATGTGTATGATGTGCTTTTGTGCAGTGCTCTCGCATCACATCTCTCTTCTGTTTGGCAACACCCTGTGGCTGATAGCGCTGGGATACTACATCTACATCACATTTCTTGGCTACAGTGGTAAGAAATGATTGTGCTTCACAAAATTGTATGAACCAGAGTTCCTCAAAGTTGTGTTGTGGTGCACTGTTTATTGGTTAGAGGTATAGGTTTACGAAAAAGAAAAACAATTTTTTTTCTATCAGTAAATTACCCTTTCACAAAACTAAAACCACCACTCTTACTTTAAGAGGTCACTGGGTAATGAAAAAATGTGCACAGAAGAAATGAAGGTGGCATTGCCACCTTAATGCTCCCACACAACTGTGATGTCATGAATATCGGTGGCGCTTATTCAAGCCCGCATAGTTCTTAATTAGCAAATGCAGTATACTCCCTTTAACTCTTACCAGAACCACCTTTTCTGAATTTCTTCCTCTTCAAACACGTCAGCCCAGCGCGTCGGATTTTTAATGGCACATTTTTGAAACGATTGGCAATCTGCCAAAGCTGGCTCTACTTCGTTTGGGCTTCAATGTGACATGTTTGCATTCTCCCAGCTGCTATCGTCCTCGAGTCACGCGCAATGGGGGACCCAATATATTTTTTTCGATATAAAAGTATGTGCTGTCCTTATTATATTGGTAGTTTAGAACAGCATGTTGTATGAGTAGCTAAGGCTAAGGAATTCAGAAATTAAGAGCTGTACTCAGTCAGTACAGAGCGCGATGCCAACAAAGTTGGCGGTCACCGTGCATGAAGGATCTTAGTAGGCTGGTGATATATATTACGGGAGCGGCGGCTGCGGGCACGCCGACCCTAGAAAAAGAGAAGGATGAAGAATGGCATGCTAGCAGCTCGCACTAAGTGGCCGCTGAAACACCGTGGCTCAGACTTGGACACTGTGTAAAAATAAGATAGGCGATGACACTGCGCCCGACGGTGCGTCAGAATTGTGTTCGCCGCCTGGGCTGTTTCCGCTTGATGCGACAGGTGGCGGTCACGGAAGGTGGGCCAAGGCGCTCACTAGTAGGGACTCGATCCGCGTGTAGAAGGTTATTGCTGCGGAGCCTCGCTTGTTTATTACGCTCGATATACACATGTACACGGACATCAATAAAGTAATACACTGTCACTCTGCTATAACAAAATCGATTTCCTAGCTTTATGTGCAGCTTATTTGCTAACAGTGTTTTTGTCATATAAACGCTTTGACCGCAGCAAGCGCTGGCCTAGAGTGCGGTTGCATTTTGACAGGACAGCACTAAAAAGCGTCTTTCGCTGAAATTCTGGTGTCGGTGTTGGCGGTGTCAGCATCTTTGGTTCAAAACAAAAAAGCAGCATTGCACGTTAGTGAAAATTTGAAATGTTTGCAATAAGGATACCGGCCCGATAGCAAATGCACGCTAGCTATTAGGAAAGCGATAGTCTGCGTGTGTTTGTGCTTGTATGTAAGAACAATCTGCGTGTGTTTGTGCGTGTATGTGAGTGTAATCTGCGTCTGTTTGTGCGTGTATGTGAGAGCAGCATTTTGCGGGCCCGTTCGACCGTGAACGCTACATCTGCAAGCTTTCTGTAGGGTATTTGCTTGTGGCCTTTATGTTTCAAATAAATCTTGCCTTGTGTTCAACTTGTCGTTTTATTGTTAAGGTAAGTCTTGATTAAAACTTCTCAAAGCTTGTAGTTACGTAGTTGCCGGCTTAGGCTTGGGAATCCCGATTTGCCGCCATTGCGTTTTTATTTTTCCTCGGTACATATTCGATAAAAATTTTCCCCGTGCAATTCTCGCAACCTCCAACTTTTCAGTGATTTTCTGTGAAAAAATGTACGAGGATTATACGAGTAAATACGGCATTGGACACAAATCAGCACTAAGCTGCCCATATAACAGTGTCCACTCATGCTGATGAGGCTAGCTGTTCAGATTTATGCCGGTTTGATACTTGTATGATACTGTCAGCATTAAGAAAGCTGAATATTGTCATTGCTTCAGACAATGGCCTTAAATTTTGATTTACAGCCTGTTCTAAAACACACTAACCACATGTAATGTGCAGTTCGACTGGATGTTGTCATAAGTTGTGGCGAAATTCAAAGTTTCTTTATCTAGTGATCTCTAAGCTTCTTGACTCTTAATGTACAATCATCTGATGTGCCTAGCAGTTTTTCATTGTTGTTGTGTCTATGATAGACCATCCTCACAGTAGTTGTGTTTTGAAACCATTTATTACGTTTTCTCTTTTTCAGCACTTCCTATCCTGAAGAATACGCACATTTTTCTCTATCCACTGGCCCTCCTGTTTGTTTGCTATGTAGTGACTTTGGTGTGCAATGTTAACCTTTGTGAAGCCCTCAATGATTTCTACGCTTATAGGGTGATGTGAAATGGAAATATTTTGCAATTCTTTATGGCTTCATTGTATGTTGAGATGCTAACTTAAAAATATTTCTGTGCTGCAGTGTTGTATGTGTGCCCCTAACATATAAATAAAATTGCATCATCATGTCCTCAGAATGTCCACCCTGAATACAATGTAGACAGACGACGGGCTAGGTTGCCCACGCACATGCCCGAAGTTGCTTTTTTCATTGACGCCACACGGTACCCAAACGGAGAAGCATTTGTTGCAGTCACTGTTGATCAAGATGGTGATGTTACAAACTCCTTGATGGTCCGGAGCTCAAAATAGGGAAGTATGGCAACACACAATCGTATGGTTACCAGCTCACATGGGACAAATCAAGGGCGCTCTGTACAACTTCAGTAGACGGCCCACAGAGCTGCACGAGGAGTGGTTGACAGCGTAGCTACTGAACGACATGGTGATGAGGTTCTAGACAACAAAGATCCCCCAACAACGACAATGAACTTATTAAAAACTTTTATCTGAGGAGGCGAAAGTATCCGCCACCACTCAGTAAACTGAACTGAGGCATTGGCGCTCAGACCCTTGCAAGTTGGTGCATATCCCAGTGCCACACTCTTGCACAAAATTTATCCATAAATTCAGATGTCAAACACATGCGTGCTTTGCCCAGACTTTGCCAACTTAGATCATATGCTCTGGCAGCGCCCTGCGTTACGGGTTGAAAATTTTACATCGTCCAAGTGGGGACACTGCGCTATGCAGTACAAATTTAAGGACGCAGCTATGGGCAGTCCAACGGGCCCACGACGTGACGGAGAGGTTAGGCCTGTCTGTCCCGACACGGGAGCGGCCCACTATGAGATAGTTCACGCCCCGACCAACCCAAATAAAGTTTTCCCATACCATTATGTAATACACAAACTTTTCTTTCGGATCATGCCGTGTTTTTTGTTTTTCTGAAGATTGCGACTGATCAAGCTGGAAAATAAAAGCTAGAAAATACTTTACTGTTACAGTTGGAAACGCACGATGCGGTGCCGTCTTGGCTTTCACAAAAGTGTTGAGAAATTTGACTAGTAAAGTTTTTGGGCCAATCAGTTGCACACTCATACCTTATTATAACAAAGTTGCATCTTACACGAAGTTAAGTTCGTCATATCTGAAAATTTGTTATAAAGGTTTATTCCGAGCACTATAAATATTTAAGACTATTTTTTGTTTACTTCGTTATAACCAAGATATTGTTATATTCGGGTTCGTTGTATAGAGATTTAAGTGAAGTACACGTTAAGCACACCCTGTGCAGTTGTGCTAGCGTTTACTCATGGTGGTTTTTATGTTCCCCATTAATGATGCTGTCAGCATTATTGGCCGCTGCTGAAAGGAAGAGAATCAGGGCTTTTTTATCATCATCAGCAGCAGCAGCCTATTCTATGTTAACTGCAGGATAAAGACCTCTCCCAACAGTCTCCTATTGACTCTTTCCTGCACCAGCTGATATACTTCTTAATGTCATTGCTCTATCTGACTCGCTGGCAGTCTTGGCTTCTTTTCTCTTCTCCTGAGAGTCACTACGTTTCTCTGGCTGACCACTGGTTGTACGTTATTTTGCCAGCGTATATCCACTTCTTTACAGCAAAAGCTGTTATGAGGTCCCAATAAGAGCCAACTTGTCTGCCACCGCTGGTGTTCGTGACCACTATTACACGATATGAAAACAAAAGCTAAAACATTCGAAGATCCCACTTGCCATGGGAATTGATGTTATGTGAAGCATGCGCGAGGAATGTGACTGTGTTATAAATTTAGGGGCGAAGCTCCTTAAAGCGGCACCCGTTCGTCCCTCGTAGTAGTGCGTAAACAGTCTTGCGCTTTAACCTTCAAGGTGGTGCCGGTGGGAGATTCCTCCTCTGCGTTGTTGAACAATAAATAATTCGCAGCATGCACGTTAACTAAAAGCTGAATTCTGTCTTTCATTCCCCATTAGCATGTACATTGAGCACTATCTGACAAGAAAGGGTTGCTACGTTATACTCGCCGGGCGTAACCTCCTTGGTTTTAGAAAGGTTTAGCGAGCGTCGGGCCGCAGCCCCATGAATACAATGAACTAGTATATACCATCAGCTAGTATAACTCGAGGTGGTTAAAGGTGGGAAGTAGACACGAAGCGCAAGCTGTAAGAAACTGTGCGTGTGCCACCTCTTGTTTAGTCCTTGGAAATTCCACTGGATGGTGGTGCTTCTATATGTGAAATATATGATGAAAAGATGCGAGATGGTGGTACTCGGAGTGTTGACTGGAGGGATGAATGGACACACAGACAGATGCATGGACGGATGGACGTATGGACGGGCGCAGGGGCGGATGCATGGACGAATGCAGGGACAGACGCACGGATCGACGTGCGGATGCACGAACATACGCACGGACGGGCGGGCGGATGGACGCATGGACGGTCACACAGACGGACGTATGGACGGGCGGATGCTTCGCCCCACTCTCCATCATTCACCCCTTAGATATGCTGCCATTTTTTTATTGAATGAAACATCATAAAGTGGCACTAGAAATATGTACAGGTACAGACATACAATAAACAGCCACATATGTTTTATATAACCAGTTCTTTACAGCTGCATAACGATGCCAACAGCAAGGTGGACGTTAGCAACACCAGAAGCGATAAGCTGATGTGAAGCACTGGTGCGCACGAGGGTGGTAGACCTAGACACTACTACATAAATCAACTTCAGTGGATGGCACCTAACTACAAATGACAGGCTAACGTGACGGCTGTGTTATAGAAGTACATATGTAATTTTTAATATTAGATAGCCTGCACTTCAACCAACATTGACGGTTCACAACCATGTAAGTCTATTTGAAAAGTAGATCTGAAACCAAACCTGGCATGACCCTGTAGTAGAATACTTGATCGCCACGCAGAATGGTGGAGTTGATTCCTTTGTAAGCCTGACATTTAGTGTTTCCATTTATTAGGTCAACGCAGCTAATGAGAGAGTTTTCTTAACGCTAATGCAATAAAATTATCCCTGTGTGTTCTCGCCGTTGCTGGGTCGATATAAAGTGTCAATCACCTGTGGTACGTACCCGCATACCAGTGGCACATACCAGCCTGCAGGTATGTGTTATTGTTTGGCGGAATGTGACCATGTACGTGAAGAGATTGTGCCATTGTCATGACTAGCGAGACGTATTCGTCAAACCATCATACTAATTTTGGTTCATCTTAAGTTTGTAGTGGAGCACGACAGCCTAGTTGCAGGGACATGACTGGCCCTTCGAGAGTCAATAAAGCCTAAGCAATGGAACATCCCCACGGCCAGCGCACGGAACGGGTTTCCCCTCCTTCAGCGAGGGCACGAATACTCGTCAAGAAAGGGAAACCGGGACGGAAAAGAAAACCAGCGTGCCGACAATCGGACGCTCTCTCTGACACCGGCGAAGGTAGAAGGAGGTTGGACCTGTAACCACCTGCGAGCCAAGGACGATGACAACAAAGGTGTAAGCGTCTACCCTTGTTTTCTGTAGTCTCTCTACGCGACATTTACGCGTTATTGCTAACGTATAGCACTAACGTGTTGTTGACCTAGCCTTTTGCCTTATTCGCCTGAAACCGCAGAGCTGCAATGAGAAAAGCTAGGGTTAGGGGACGTTAATCGTTCACGGTACGATTGTGCGACTGGAACATTAGCTAGGCTTCTGCGTCAGCCGTACATAGGACAGACACCTACAAGTTAAGGGGGTCATCACGAGAGCACCGAGACGTAGGCGGCTAGGCAGGCGAGGCAGGGCAGGGCAGGCACAAATGTGCTTGCAGTGTGCAAAGAAATGCTTTGCATATATTAAATAAAAAATATCCAGGACATCGGAATGCGAACCTGTGCCCTTTCACAGAAGCCCATTATTCTACCTCCAACCACACTGTCACTAAAACTTCATCGCAAACGGACCCTATGCAAGCCTCATGTTGGGTAAATAATTTTGTTTGGGTGTCTCAGAAGAGTACAATAATAACTAGACGTCACACAATGTGAATTTTGTAATGAGTGGTTCGTTGTGTGCTTCTCATTCATTATGAAAGGCTCGGCCATAAATCTTCATCATTCACAGCGCCAATGAAATGCACATAATGTTTTACAGGTGTGTAGCGGGTACTAAAGCCCCTCCATCGCGTCTACTGTCGCTTTTTTAAAGAGCGCCAACCATTGTTCCACCATCACCGCCTATTCCTGGTTGCAGAGCTTCAGAAAGTAAATTATTGAGCCACGTTTTCCCACTTTTTTTCTTCTATCTTGTTTCTGAACACGGGAGAAAGTAAATATTCTATTCTTCGTCCTACAAGTGCAGTCTCGAGTTTCATCCTAAGCTAGCGAGAAACGCCACCTCGCTGCTGCGCACAAACTGCCCGACAGGGTCGACGGTTGGGCGGTGGGACACAATGAATGAGGCGGGGTGGGTGCGTCAAGGGGTGTGAGTTTTCCTTTCTCCATCCTACCCGTAGTAGGGCTAGAGCTGAGATGGTTCATCAACCAAAAAGCAGCAGAAACATCATGGTGGCACATCAGCTTCCGGTCGTTGGAGGACAAGTGTAAAGGGAGAGGGGAAGAACGAGTTGGTGCTATTTAAGCTAGCCGGCGGAAAGTGCATGGAGAGGCTTTAGCGGGTACCATGCTTCTCGAAAGAATGATGAGTGATAGGGTAGTGGGATTTTCTACACTTCACAAATATTATGATTTATAGCATAGAGGGTGCCACGCAAGTGCACTTGCAGTAGTTTCCTCAGAGTGTTTAAAAAGATTATCGGCATATCCCTTGGGAATCGATGTTATGAAAAGCACACAGATGGAAAGTGACTGTGTTCTAATTTTTTTGTTGTGCGGAACGTCACAAAGTGGCACTAAAGATATGTGCAAATACACACGCAGACATTTTGAACAGCTGCATATGTTTTATGTAACCAGTTATTTACAATTGTGTAATGATGCTATCAGAAACCTGGATGGTAGCAACATCATAAGCGGTAAGCTGATATGTAGCGCTGATGCTCGCGAGGATGGTAGCTCTGTACACTAATACATAAATCAACTTCAGTGGATGGCACCTAACTACAATTGACGTTAAAGGAAGATATGGTTCGATTTAAAAAAAGTTGCATTAATTTGTAGCTTAGGGCAAGAAATTTTTGCTCTATATATAGGCTTCTATGTCAATTTCAAATATGTAATTAGTTTTATAGTAAGTTGCGCAGTTTTGGTTTTATGCCACGGCAATGTGTAAAATATAGTTTGTCCTGGGCAAACTCTTTATGCCTTTAAACATTAGAGTTCATATTGCTCTATTTTAACTGTAGAATGCAAACAGCTACCAAGAAAGTGCTTATAAGACATTTTAATAGACAAGAAAAATTTGTGATGCGAGAAATCCTCAGCCTTGTCTAATTGCTTAGTTTAGGTTGATTATGCAGCCAATATCAAGCTTTAAAACAGATACTTGCACCCTTCACATGTTAAAGAATATGTGGGCAAAATTTCATCCTGATTAGGCTGTGAGAAGTATCAAAAACATAGTGTCCAAACTCAAGAAGTTGCCCAAAAATGGATATTGAGGAAAACGTATTTTAAAGGTATAAGCATAAGCTCGCCTATGTGGAATAGATATGTATGTTAAAATGATTTCTCCGATCATGAGAACTTGGCAATTATAGTTATTTTTAGCATGTGGCTTTAGTGAACTCGTGCGAAATGCAATGGCAAGCAGCCAGGGGACAATTTCCTCTAGACTCTGGACAATAAATTCTTTTTAGATTTTAGTTGCCACGTTGTGCTCTTTGGAAACAATTTCACCTTACTTCAAATTTATTTCAAATCTTGTTTATTTTTGTCGTGAGTAGAGAAACTAGTGAAAGCAAATAAAAATGAAAAATGTGTAATTTTAGAAAAATTATGACTAGCATCTTCCCTTAACTCGACGTGACAGCTGTATCATAGGAGTACATATGTAATGTTTATAAAATTGAATAGCCAGCATTGTAACTGCAATTGACATTTCATGAAATTAGGGTCTAATTGAAAGGTAGTTTTGAGACCTGGCGTGGCTCTGTTGTAGAATACTTGCTTGCCATGTAGAATGCTGGGGTTCAATTCCTGCTGGGACCCCGACATTTATTGTTGGCATTTATTGGGTAAATGCTGCCGATGCCAGCTTTTGTGTTGAAATTCCCCATGTCTGTTCTCGCCATGCCTAGGTAAGATGTAAACGGTTAATCACCTGTGGCACATCACATCACAATCACCTGTAATCCGCTGGTATTTGCCACATGTGTGGTGGAAAGGGTTCGACTATGTATGCGACGGGATTGTAACATTATTCATGTTATGGCAAGCGAGTCAGATTCGTCAAACTAATTATGGTATACCCCAAGTTGTGGGCCTGATCACGAGAGCACCCAGACGTAGGCGGCTCAGAAAGACACTTAATGCAGTACGCAAAGAAATGATTCATGTTTAAAAGGGCTCCACAAAGGCTGCTCTTCTAGCCTTCACTGTGACTGTGCTGCACATTGCACGCAGACTTGGTGGGGTTTTTTTTGTTTGTTTGTTAAAAATTGAGCAGACCATCCACTATCTCTGTCTGTTCCTAGCCCATTATAGTGTGTCCCCTTCTCTCATTGTTACACCAACCATTTTCCGTTCCGTTGTGTACTGTGCAGTCCAGAGCATTTTCTCTAGTTGCTTTGTTTTTCTGCACGGTTCCACTGTATAGCCGTCAATGTCTGAGCCGTCAGTATGCAGTGGTAGTATACTTCTTGTTTTAAGGACTGCACCAATTTGTTTTTTGGGGTTCATGTCTACGAGCCAAGTTCAGGAACAGAAACTATACTCAATTTTTTGTTATGCTGCAGGCACAAGAGCAGGCTTCAGCAGTCACATCCACCAAAATAAAGTCAGCCAATTTACCCAAAGTATATCATTAAAGAGAAAATATCTTTAATTAAAGGGGTGGTGCCACCAAATTTCGAGGCTGTTCCAAGCCTGTTGTGGGTTTCCTCTGTATGCAAGTATTCTCCACACCAAGGGTCGGACTCAACAAACCCATAGAATATATTTTAATTCACTTCTAGAAGAGTATCTGAATGCTCACTCTCACAATCTAGGCCCATCGCTGGCACAGCAACACTGACTTTTCGGAATAGGAGAAGCAACGGCAGTTGTCGTGACATCACACCAGATCTTTAGTGAAGTTAGTGACCTCCGCTCTCTCTGAAACGAGCATACCCAGCGTACCAGCAAGGCATCGGTTGCTGTATTACTCGCCGAGTTTCGATCCCTTTTTCGCTAAGTGCTACACATCAAAACTTGCAAAGGCATTCAGCATGCTTGAGTGCTGAAGGCATCCGGTGGGTTGCTAATTGCTACGCATCAAAACCTGCAAAGCATTCAGCGTGCTCGAGTGCTGAAGGCATCCGGTTGGTTGCCTGCGTAGCGATGATCCCTGCATACTATTGTGTGTTATACTTTCGTCCAAGCCGATTCGGTGACACAGTGAGTTTTCACGAGTTTCCCCGAGATGAACAACGAAGAAACGCCAAGACAGACTTTGTTTTTGGCCAAATACTTGGCTATGACCCTTTTGTTGAACAGCTGTGTTGTACAATGGATGGTACGCATGTTGTGAACAAAAAAAGAACTCGTATGCCTGCTGTTGCGAGTGTGCTGATGTCCTTTGCAGAGACACTGTGTGCGTCCGTCAAGGACACGGTGCTTTTGAAGAGACACTCGACGTGTCCTTCATGGACAACAGAGGCGTCCATCAAATATTCTGCACGCGTCCAGCAGCGGGGCTGCCTTCTCCTCCTTCAGCGTCTCGGCGCCTACAACAGGCCGGCACATCTAGCGTCGGGCGGCTTCCTCGTCCACGTTCTGTACATAGGTTGTAAATATAAACGCTTTGTTTCTTTCTGGCTGTCTTTTGCCTTGCCACTGATTAGATGCTACTGGAGCTGGCCATGGCGACTGTCGGCACGTTTGTTTTGCTGGCGCTTGTTTGGCACGTCTATGTGAGAGCAGACGAAACTCAGCACGATGTGCATCTCAGCCTTGTATCGTCACGTGACCAAGCCATCTATGCATCGACGTCACTGCTCAACTCGGCGCCACGATATGGAAACAGAAAATGGTCCACATTGGCAGAGCAATATTAAATTATTTAGCGAAAATACACGAATTTTGATGCATGTATTATGCTTCCTGGAACTGAAGGAAACGCTTACAGCAAAGAACACGCATGCCACAAATTTGGTGGCACCACCCCTTTAAAGGAAAATTCCCACACTCGTGGCCAGCTCCAATCAGTTAAAGCCAATGGAGCACCTACAATGTTAGATATCACGATTCAGCAGTAACTGGTGTGGGAGCATATTTTAGAGAAGAAAACAAGAAACGTTTAAAATCATTTGGTTTAAATGCCTTAGTGATGTACATGTGGTTGAAGTTTGTTTTAGTCGGTGGCTGAGGCATCGGTTATTCTTATGTCGCAGTTCTTTTGTAGCTTGGATGTGGGCCTATTCCAGATACTGGCTGCAACAATAGTCTCTTTTACAATTACGCTGGCCTTTATCCTCTCGACCTCTTAATTAAATGCTGCATGGTGCTCTGCTGGAGACAGCACCCTTCTTTCTGATGTTATTCATGTTGTCCTTCTTTGAAGATTTGCCTCTCTGCAACATAATCATAATCTACTCAGGGAATTCTGTTGGCAGCTTTTCTAAAATGCACTTCACCTTGCCTGACCAATCTACTTGTTCAGGGTTACGGCTTTCACTTCGAAACTGAAATGTCTATAAGCTTTTTTACTGGTCTTATTGTTTATTTCAATGAACTACAAGTGATGTAGACTGTGCCACTGTGCAAGCGCACACATTGAAAATGCACCTTTAAGTGTAATTTCTTCATAAACAATCGTGCAAAAGCTTTTATAGGTGCATTTCATATCGTGCCCAAGTGATAAGTCAGGAGATGAATTCCCGTTTCACCATTCGATAAAAAGGCGTTAGCATGGAATAATGAGCATAATGGAGCTTTTCTGTTCTCCACGAGCATGGCTTTCTTTCCTCAATGAGTTGCGCAGATGAAGACCTCAAGTGTGGGGCAGCTTTCATAGTTGTGAAACAAGTATTTCTCTATTGTCACACCACCAAACAACAGGAGGACCTCCATTTGACAATACCTTTGATTTATACTGATAAGTAAATTAAACAAGTGATTTTGTATTTTTGTCCTTCCCACAAAAATGAGCTGCTGCTACACAGCAGAAATTTGTGCTGTGAAGTGCATGTCCATGATTTGTGGAAATGTCATGCCTGAAAGCCTATTGAACCACAACACAAGATGTTTGTTCTTTAAATGTCAAAACAACTGGTAGAAAACATGACAGGCGGGAAAGGTAAAGTGAACTATAGGAATGAAGAACAAACCTGCCAAATCAAAACTGCCTGTGAAACTAGTTTGGCGAGTCGCTGCTGTCAGTTACTTTTTTTGTACCGCAAAGAGACAGAAGTGAATATGCTTTGTCCTATTTTGTGCTTCTTTTAACATTTAAAATAACTGCTACTAAGGCATATTGACAAAGGCTCATGGGTTAAAAAAAAGAGCACATCTTGCACGATGACTCAGAAGGAACACAGGGTAAAGTGGTCCATGCATGCTGTGTCATTTCTGATCGAGTGTTCGTTGCTGTGTTTTGTTTTTTCTCCACGAACAACCTTTTAACTTCTCACATGCACAAAAATATGTTATAATTTGTCCAACTATCTTCTAAATTTTGTATGCTTTCACCAGTGGCGTAGCTGGAGGCGATAGCATGGTTCAGCCCACACCATCCACTTCATGCCCGAATAAATGTTTGTGACCACACTCCGGCTTTTTTAATGAAGCAGAAATGATCAAGCACTTATTTATAGAATGTTGAAGATATCAATACCTAAGGTAAAGATTTCTAAAGCCGCCTCTTCAAAAAAAGTGGTGTTGAACTTTCTACATCAGCATTGCTCTCACTGGGGGCAGTGGCACTAGGGCACTTCAGCAAGGTCATTTAAAATGCTGTATTTGATTAGTTTAAAGAATCGGAGAATGCCATGTTAATTCTGTCGTTACATCTAAAACATTACCTTGCATTAATCCATTTACCCTAACTATATCAATTATTTCATATGTTTAGGTAGCATTGCATTAAAAGACACCAAAATTATCACAAATATTTTTGTATCTATATAGATTATCTTATTCGCATATATACTTCGCCCTGTTTTTCTCCTGTCTCTTTCCTTTTTTATTATTTCGTTATGTTTGTTTCATGAATTTTACTGCCGCAGCCCTTGTGGGTGATCCGCCGTGTTAAGTCGTGCCATTCTTTCAGTGATCATCATTATCATCATCACCTGGCTTTCGTATGGTATGGCTTCTGTTTAATTTGTGACTAATAATGCACAGTTTTAATAGAAAATTCTGGACAACCAAATCTGCAGCTACAGGACCGTGACACTGCACACTTCACAGCCACTATTCGCAAAAAATGCCATTCCGATAGCTGACGGTGTACAAGAAAGGTATGTGCACATGGTTGCGGTTTCTGTGCGGCCATCTGAGCAGCAGGTGCGGCAACGAAGTTAAAGTCACCATGGCATCGACACGAGTGCACATATGAACGCCACTGTGGAGGTTGCAACGGCGTAGTGTTCTGCAATCCGCGGCAATGACGTGGTGAGTGGGTTTGCTGGCGGCCATAGTTCAAGTGTAATGGGCTTTTTCCTAGTCCTAACAGCACCCGAAATGAAGATCGCCTGCCGGTAGGCTGTGTCGGAGGCCTGCTTTCGCGCCGATTTTGGGGGGAAATATTTGCACGTTTGCGGCACCAAATTTGGCTTGGTCCGCACGTGTCGTCATGTGGCTATTCGCCCCGAGAACGAGCGGAGTTGCCGCCTGGTGGCCACTGGCTGAAGTGCACCTAGTGTGGATTGCTCCCGGTGTCGTCTGCTATCCACATAGGCTAGCATGTGTGCGTATGTCATGTTCGTGCTCAAAGGGTGGTTTGTCCCACTCTGCTGGCGCAAGGGTAACTGCTTGTACGTTTGCCTAGCACTGTCTACAAAAGCATTTGGCCTTACTCGCCTGTATATGTACCGAAATAAGATGACGTCGAGCACTTGGCGAGACTGATGTGTATCGTCGTCGTAGCCTTTCTTCGCCAGGATCATGTCGGTGTAGGGGCCGCTTCTTAGCTGAAGCCCATCGTAATGTGTACTTGGCGTCGCCCAAACATGAGGAATAATAAATATTGTGTGAATGCAGCGTTTTAGCGAATAAGGGATAAACTAAAGTTTTGTATTGTTGTTAGGTGTCGACTTAAAAACAAAATGTGGCATTCTTGCTTATCGGTTATGCGACGAGCCTTAATTGTGCTTGAAATAACCTTCTATTGTACGGTCCTACTTCCATAACACTGTTGTATAGTAAATTCTGACACTTCGGTACTTCAATTAAATGACACGGAGCTGATTAAGCTTGAGTTGCCGTGCACAATTTTAGCGTTGGGTGGTATATTTATACAGACAGACCCGTGTTCTTATCAAAGGTGAACATTTGGCAGAAGTCTGCCTGGTTGAAATAGGAATGATAAAAACTCCAAACTGCAAATAAAAAACTCCAAAAATTGTATTCAGAAAACCAGCGTTTTGAAGCCAGACCATGCGCTGACTCAAGAGCTGTAATACAATTTTCGGTTGGAGTTTTCCAATTGCCTCACCCTTGTTCTTAGATTTGGGTTCACTTAGAAGAGGACAGATTGTCAAAATTATTGCAGACGGCGTGCCTCACATATCACGTATAATTTCAAGGAGAACGTCACATTTTTTTTTTTCACATTATCCTGTGAGCTTTTGTGGCCTTGTGCTAAACAGACGGAAGGAGTGAACGCATATTCGCTGGAAAACAAAACAAACTTCGTTTCATCAATTAATTCAACCTTTCCATCACTTTGATGCAGATAATCGTTATAAGAAAGCTGCGGGCTGAACTATTACCTTTTCATACTTTTATAGGAGTAAGAACAAGCGCACTTACGCGCTGTAAGTCACGCAGCTTTCCTGAATAAACATATCGACTGTTCTATGTTTATTGCATAAAGAATTGATTAAGACGAAAAGGTGGAATGAGTAATCGCTCTATTTTTGGGTTCATCGCCGAAAAATATCGAGTTTCTTTTTTCTGGGGTGGGAGGAAGGGAGGGAATGAGAGGGTTGGTATTCATGACCAGCGTGCATGAAGAATGAATTCAGTCATGCTCAGCAGTGCATAGTAGGCGGGACACAAGCTCAACACCTAAAATAAAAATACAAGAAGCGAGACACACAGCAGTGCGAAAGTGCAGACAGTCGCCAAGTGTGAACATCCCTTTTAATGGCAGACTGCATTTTTGTCACAAGTAAAAGTAACGTTCGGTAAGCTTCGTACATCCGTTAAGCAAAGAACGGCATATTTATTACGACTGGGCAGCAGCCAACGCATTTTATTCGCCGACAATCGGCTCACAGGGCTCAGAAAACGTGCCCTTGCGTGCATTTGTATGCGCGCCGCCGGCCGCCTATCCACACTAGCACTGTGACGGTGCTGCCCCGTATAACCCGATCTCAGGGCGAATATAGTTATGTATTAGCCACTAAAATCATGGTGCGTTCCTCCTCGAGGTCGGCGCCCATGCGCAGACTGCCTACCCGCAAAATGCCCATTAACAGCTGCGCGGCCGCATATCACAACCTGCACTGGACGTGCTCTGCTCGCGCAATGCTACTTACACTACTGTGCTTTTGCAGGAAAAGCGGAAGCGACGAAAAAATGTTTTCGCTAGCCTTCGACTCTACACGTTCTAAAACTTTCCCTGAATTAGAGCTAAGTTTGCCTCTGGCGCGAACTGGTGCAGCCGGAGAACACCTTGCAGCTTTGTCGAAGTGACTTTCGAGGTAAACTTTATTTCTTTTTCTTTAAAACGCTCGCGCGTCTACAAACTGGGAAAGTGGTGAAATAACTTTATTTAAAATGCAGCGATTGGTAGTAGTCAGTGGGCCACGTTGATAGAAGGCCGCTTGGAGCTGTTGTTGAAACCAAAAGTAACATGAAGATGGGTTATTGTTCATAAACACTTGGAGACATGGATTTATAGAAACCTCACGATTAGAAGCATCTAACGCATTCTTTTGTCATTTTGGGTGCATTGCAATGACAGCTTTCATTGCGTTACTATGATTTTAAAAAAAGTCATTGGTTAATCTATGTAACGGCTATTTTTTTTTTTACCACGTTTTTGTCTTTTTGTGGAGAATTCTGCTATTATATAGTGGTAGCCATTTAACCAGCAAACCTATGAGCCGTCGCTATCCGAGACAAGCTAACATGGAAATCCGAAAGCAGTGTCCGAAAGCAACTGGTGGGCGAGAAAGTTTGGCAAGCGGGTTGTCGGCGGGCTACGCCGAAGCCAAATTTCGGCAGGAGCTGGAGAGTGTTTGGACCGCGGTCGCGACATGCTGGGTTGCGCCGTAGTCGGGCTGATGGCGGCGCCCCGTATGTTGGAGACATCCACGTAGCGCATATCCGCAGGATGACGACACAGGCTGTTGGTTGATCGGCGTCGTCATGAGAGTTGTGATAATTGCGATCGCCCTCGCAGCCCTGCCGCCGTGGACGACCGGCTACGATGTGTTTTTCTACAAGCCAGGCTTCTACGACCGCAAGTACGGCAGTTTCCCGGAGGATCTACGTCTCCGCATGGTCGAGGAAGCGAAGCGTATGTTTCAATTCGGGTACGACAGTTACATGAAGTATGCGTTTCCGAAGGACGAACTCAACCCCATCTACTGCACCGGCCGAGGCCCCGACTACGACAACCCGTCGAACATCAACATCAACGACGTGCTGGGCGACTACTCGCTCACCCTGGTCGACTCGCTGGACACGCTGGCCGTGATGGGGAACGCGAGCGAGTTCCGCAACGCCGTGCGCCTCATCCTCGAGCACGTCTCCTTCGACAAAGACAACGTGGTGCAGGTGTTCGAGGCCAACATTCGGCTGCTGGGCGCACTGCTGTCGGCGCACCTGCTCATCACGGACCGGGAGCAGCCGTTCGGCGACCTGCGGCCCCCTGGGTACCGGGACGAGCTGCTGCGGCTCGCGCGGGACCTGGCGTCGCGCCTGCTGCCGGCCTTCGAGAACACGCGCACGGGCATCCCCTACCCGAGGGTGAACCTGCGCCGCGGCGTGCCCCGGGCCGTCTCGACGCACACGTGCACCGCCGGCGCAGGCTCGCTGCTGCTCGAGTTCGGCGTGCTCAGCCGGCTGCTGGACGACGGCGCGTACGAGGAGGCGGCGCGGCGGGCCACGCGGGCCCTGTGGCGCCTCCGGGCGAAGGACACTGGCCTCCTGGGCAACATCGTGGACGTCAACACGGGCGAGTGGGTCGGCAAGATGAGCGGCATCGGCGCCGGCCTCGACTCCTTCTTCGAGTACCTGCTCAAGACATACATCCTGTTTGGTGACATGGAGGACTTCCGCATGTTCAACGAGAGCTACAGCCTCATCAAGCAGTACATGCGCAAGGGACGCGTCTCGTGCAACGAGGGCTGCGGTGAGCATCCGCTCTACGTCAACGTCAACATGCAGGATGGTTCGACGTCCACTCTGTGGATTGATTCCTTGCAGGCGTCCTTCTCGGGCATCCAAGTCCTGCTGGGCGACATTGAGGAGGCCATTTGCAGTCACGCCCTGTTCTATGCCATCTGGAGGCGCTTTGGTGCCTTGCCAGAGCGTTTCAACTGGCAGAAAGCGTTGCCCGATTTGGCCTTCTATCCCCTCAGACCGGAACTGATTGAATCCACGTACCTTTTGTATCGGGCCACCAAGAACCCCTTTTACCTGCATGTTGGCCGAGACATTCTACAGAGTCTCAACAATCACACCAAAGCACCGTGCGGCTACGCCACCATTCACAATGTTCAGGACAAATCCCTCGAAGACCGCATGGAAAGCTTTTTCTTAAGTGAAACCTGCAAGTACCTTTACCTGCTGTTTGATGTTGACAATCCCTTGAACAAGCACTTTGCCAAGTATATTTTTACGACAGAGGGACACATTTTGCCAATTATTCGCCCTTTGAGGACATCTCCTCCGACCAGGGAGAATGTGCCCACTGCAATTGATGTGCAGACTGTGGCAACATTAGTGCCTAGAGTCTTAAATGAGACAGATTGTCACTGTGACAAAGTGCCTGAAGAGAGGCAATACTTATTGCCTCTGAAGCATAACTATCTTCAACAAATCAGCCAATCCCTGGGTCTCGATGGAGATGTTTGAATGTTTTGTGATCGTAACGACACACGTTCCCCATTTCTTCACCTGCTCTGGCTGCACTTTTTTTGGATTTGTCAAGTGTAGACATCTGCCTGGTGAATGTACTTATAGTGCTGAAGATGCTCAAACGACAGCACATTCAGGCAACAGGTACCATTCCTGACACTTGCACTAGGGGTGTGCACAATTTGTGAGAAAGTATTTTGTTGTGCAGGTCATCCTGTCAAAATTTTATGTGGTGTGTACAGTCCCGCACAACACTGAGGGATATTGCTCAATCTCGCGAGAGATTCTAATGCAAATAAGTTAAATTGTTGATTCAGAGCAAGTGCTTCTTTTCACAAAGTTGCCATATTTTATTTCCATCTGCCCAAAGGAAATACCGTAACCTTATTTTCATGCTTAATAAAGTCTAGCACTGCTGTGGCATTTTCTGAGTGCGATTTTCTGTTGGTGATTTGTGTTCTAATGGAGGCCACTGTAATAAGAACCAAAGTTCAGAGGTTAAGTAATTGCTGAAGCTAATGAAAAATATGGTAGTAGCTTTTGCAGTTTTGACAAGTGTTTCCACGGATGGTTTGCCTGCATGTCATAAATGAGGATGCAGTCCATGCTTCCAATAAACAGTTACATTGGGAGGAGCAAATAAGCACTTAAATATTGAAGGTGCTTACCCTGAAGAGCTTCATGATGCCTGTGTCAGAAAATTTTGTTTTGTTATCGAAAAAGTAATACAGTGGCAGATGGGGATTGAGCTCTACCTGTTTGATCGAGCACTGCCTCACTCCATTTAGCAGGAGCACTCAATGAAGTGCTAACTCTTTATAGTTTATGAGTAAAGACAGGCATTGAAGGCAAGGAAATTATAGGGGATGTTATTTATAGTACGGCATACCTGGTAAGCCCTTAATTTGCTTATAACACCAACTAACTTGTGCGAAACTGCCAATACACCTTGTAACGCTTGGTTTAACGAAAAAAAGGCACTTTGGCTGCCAGTGCTTTGAAATGTAACGAAAACTAAAAACAAAAAAGCAATAATTTTGAACGAAAACTTAAGCTCAACATTATCATTTTGTTTTCAAGTGAAACTGAAGTTTTTTCAGTTATTTTTGGGTTGAGCGCACAATAAAACTTGGTGGTATAAAGCAATTGAGGCTGTGTAACGTAAGCAATATTGCATACCTCAGAATACAGTGTAAGCACCTATCTCAGGCAGGAATTACACAGTAAAGATGCATCGAAATTGTGAGAAACATGTGAAGGGTGGCAACCAGAGATTTTTACATTAACAGAAATGGACTCTCATATACCTGTCACACAAGCCAGTGTCAAATGGGCGTTGTTGGCACTGAAGTTTGTTTTATCAGAACAGCAGTCTCTCACATCAGAGAGTACATTTGGTGATGTGCTGCTTCTGAGATCATGCTCACTGCCTTGACACAAAGCATTCAGCCTGCTAAAAAAATTCTTAATTCACTTTTGAGCTGGTTTTTTTAGGTGCAGCACTGAGAAATGCAGAGACACATAGTAAACACGATGGGCGCTGTCGTGTCTACTATGTGTCTCTGCATGCCTTAGCGCTGCAGCCAAAGCAATTTGTCCCTGAGCAAACTTGCCCAAACCAAAGTTCTGTTGAAGCAATCACTTTTAAGACAATGAATACTATGACCTAGGAGTGTACTGATTTCTACTAGTTGGCAGGAACTAGTGGTGCAAGTTACCTGCGCTCCTCTGAAAAAAACGTGTTTTACCCCTGCTTTATTCTTCAAGTAGGAGTGCAAGGCACATCTTTTCTTTTCGTTATGAAATTGAGTGGTACTTTTTACAATATAACAAAACTAAAACAAAAAAAGAAACATTTCGTTCCGACTCTGTTGGCTGCTACTCGCTGACTGCTTTGGATAGAATTAATTCCCTCAATAAGTTGGATCTGCTAGATTTCTCACTCACAAACAATGCCGCTGACACTGCGCTTAGTGCTCGTTAGCACGTTAATTGGATATTCTCAAGCTCCTTTCTGCATCCTTCAAGCAACATGCTGAATGAACGCAAAGACGTGAGTTTGCTCAATACCATCTTTCAATTCTAATAACGAAATGACTGTGCATCATGCATCTTCTGCACTGACGGCATTTGTTAGTTGACATGTATTCCGGTAAACATTCATGATTGCCAACAATGTGAGCTCACTTGGTGCCTTTCTTGCCAGCTTAGTATTCATAGTCATCTTGCGGCATTATAGAAATATTTGGGTCGTACAGGAGTGCCATGTGCTCGAATACAGCCCCAGAACAGCAGTAACAGAAGCAGTGAGCTAGCAGTGAATGGTGAACTGTACGTGCAACAAGGAGTGTCAAGCCATTTCCTACTTTGACCTTTCACACATAAACTTGCCTATTTCGATTCTCATCATGAGAGGAATTATCACATAATCCACCCACGTGTCCTTTAGAATTAACTGTGACCTCCACAGGACACAAAATGTTTTCTTCATGACACACCTAGATTTATCTGTCCACAGTGGTCATGACAAGGAAATGTTCGCCTTTGTCAGGTACGTATCAAAACTACTGCATGGCTATTCATATTGATATTGTTGTTTTAGCGATTCTAGTCTTGATTTCATCTCAAGCCCTGTTATATTTTGTTCAATACGATTATGAATCACACTGTGGTGTATAGCTCCAAAAATTTTGACCATCAAGTTTTCTTTTAGGAGCACACTATGCGACTTGGGCGTCTGCAGAGGAGGGGAGTGCTAAGGTTTCCCCCCAGGTCAACCAACACCTACCCACACCCGAGCCACGCCAGCGCTTCCCCTCCCACCGCAACGCAACATGGTTTTGCACACCCCCCCCCCCCCTCTAAGACAAATTTCTGCTGACGCTAATAGTACACCAGTCTCTAGAGCGACCGCCGTGCTCTATACAGAACACCTCTGGCAGAGCATTGTAACCACTGTACCGAGGCAAACCAGAAATTTTATTTAGGCAGACAAATGATTATACAGTTGTAAATACCAGTACTCTTTCAAATATGTGGCAGAGATTGGGCTGGCCGGTGGGGCAATAACGCTTTCGTGGCTGCGCCTATTTCGATCGATAGTATGCTATCAATGTTGAATATTATTGCGGAAGAACGGCCAACACAAAGAAGAAGACCAGAGCGCGCCCCAAGCATGCGCATGCATTACATTTTTTTGTAGTTTTCAACCCGGCATCTAATAAACAAGACGTTGCGTCTGCTCCGCTTTCTGGTTTTCATCAAAAAGGTGTCGTGACCCGGATTACAATGATCGGTTGAAGACCCCTAACGATGCAGCCGGCTCTCTGAAGAGGACGGCTGATCGAGGCAATCAACGTGGTGAACCTAGGCGATGAGTGAACGATCCATGTCATCACGAGACCTTCGATTCTCGACGTGAAGACATGAAAAAGCTATGACAAAAATGCATCACGGTTCGAGCGGCAATCAGGATCATCAACGACATGATGAATCTTATGCAGACAGAAGCAGTGCCGATCAGTGAGCTGAGAAATCGTCTTAACCTGTTGAAAATAAAGAAAACTATGATCACAGACCTTGACAGATAAGTAGAAGAGCATGTTGCTGAGGGTAACCTTGAGGTTGAGATTCAAAGCGTCCAAGATTCTATCGTACGCCCCAGTGAAGTACCGGGCCGAACGTACTTTATCAGCACCTCAAGTCATAGCTAGGCAAGTCATAGCCATTAAATGACCTGCATTTTGGTATCACTTTGAGTTAACTATTCACCAAAGCCATAGAGTTAATAATAACTCTATGACCAAAACTGACACCTCGCCGACGTAGGCAAACTGAAATACCTCGAGCTGAAGCTATCTGTCGGGTAAAGTGGAAGGTGTCATAAGCGGCTTGGCTACAACCTCCAGAAGCGAGCTATAAATCTTCTAAAAGAAATATATTTGGCTATAGATTACTGATTGTGAACGACCACATAGGCCAGCATCTTAACCCACTTTATTAAGAAGATTTTGAAGGCCTTCAAAGGCAGTATGAAGAGGTGCGAATTCGCATGAGATCCCTTCGTATAACCTTGGTGTCGAAGAGAGAGTATGGATTGTTGCTGAAAACGGCAATAATACATGCAGAGTCTCCCGTAAAAAGTGGTACTTCGTTATATCCAGCGCACCCTAATTCCCAGTAAAAATTTCCCCTGACTAATTAAAAATTTCCAATTGGATCCCATTGAAACCGATTAAACATTTCCAATTGGACCAGTTAGGAGTTCCCGATAGTGTTTTGGGACATCAATTGAAAAATTTCAATTGGTTCAATGGGTCATCCTGTTAGGTTTGAATGGATCCTGCCAACATAACCAATGGGTAACACAATCAATATCCAAATGGATTGGCCAATTAGACTACCAGATGAACCAAGTTTACCCATTGGAAAGAGCATAGAGTTCCTATTGGATTTATCACTTGTGTGGTGGTTCTAACCAACTGAAACTACCGGTTGCATAAAAAACTAGTCCAAATGGTTTTATCAATTAGGTGGATTGGTCAGACCAATCTTGCCAATTGGAATTACGATATAGCTTTGAATTAAGGGTCTCATGTGTTAATCTCATTGGAGATGCATCCAAATTAAGAAAGCATGTTATTAGAATTCATGTTAGATTTCATAATTTTATTAGATTTCATTAGTGAAGGCTACCATGAAAACGTTCTCTAGATATGTTAGGTTCATCCTTAAATGTAACCTCACTCAACATGTCAGTAATTTCTGCCTAGTGAGTTGTGCCGGGTCCCAAGAACAATAGGGTAATTTTCGTGGCCGATTGTAAAGTGAATTGACGAAATAAATGACACACTTGGCATAAAAATGTAAAGATATTTCATTTCAGGAGGACTGTTGTAATGGCAAACATATTTCTATGAACTATTTTCTTGTATTACAGCTTTACTCATTTCTGTCATGTCGAATTGAAACCAATTGGCAATCATTAAAGTCTAATTGGAATCAATTGGTGGAGTTCTCATAAAAAACCACATCTGGTTTAAAGGTCCTAAGCCCATTTCGATTTATAAGTTCTACTATGAAACTCTTGATTAATCATTAAATCAACCTGGTGCATTTATCCCAACTGGATACTAAGTATAATTATTATTGATTCATTATATGTAATGGGTAGAATAAGTCCTACCCAAAACTGTCCTATATAAAGCACCAATTGGACCTATACCAATCTCCAAGTGATCCTATATATAGAAATGTCCAATCGATGGCCTAATATTACAGGGACAAGTATAATGATATGCAAACATTCCGATCAGAATAACAATCTTCCAATATTAATTGAGGAATCGCACGAGCATTTGGAGTATCAAAAAATAGGGTGGCAAAATGAACAATTTACACCAATTGTCTTGGAACTAACAATTCTAATTGGGCTTTCCCATTGAAGTTCAAGGTCCCAATTGGTTTTAGTGCATATCATTGGGGGCCAATTGGTATGGCCTGTTGGATTGAGCGACTTTTTTTTTACTGTGTTTGAGGACCAATTGGAGAAGAGCCAATGGGCTAGCATTCCAGTTGGACACTTCAGGGCATCCTATTAAAACCTATTGGATAATGGGTCACGCCAACTGGGGCCAATTGAGGCCAATTGAATTTCCCAATCGGTGTTAATGTTTTTTTTTTACTGGGTTGTCTTCAAAAGATACAAGCGGTACTAGAGGCCAACTAGATGAATTTTCTATTTTAGATTTCTTCAGCCTTGAAGTAAGAAGCCGGGAACAGGCGTTCATGATGATGATTGACCATCGTGAAACCAAAATCTAAGGAAGATAGCCGAGGTTCAGCGTTAGTCAGTCGACGCTGAACCTCTGTTAACCGTGAAACTATGTTCAAAGATGATCTGTGATGTCAAAGATATCACTCGGTGGATCACTGCCCAGCTTAGCAGAAAAAAGAGAACCTGTGCAAGCTTGGATGTTGCTTCCGATGCGCTCGACCATTTCACAGAGCGAAGGAATTCAAAAGCTGGAAGAGGTTGGATAGGGCAAAATGTAAGGGACGGCACATCACTTATATGTGCGACCCAAAATGGAAACAAGAAAAGAACGAAACGCAGACGTAGACCACTGTTTCCAGCTCGTCTGTACACACTTTAAAGGGTACTACTGACACGAAACTGTTCACTTATTGTTCTTTTGTGTCAAATCATAGACCAAGCCCCCGAGAGCGTAGGAAACGTACCAGTAAGCGTAAGTGCACTCCGAAAACTTAATTACAACATGCTTTTAAAAGCTAGCTGTAAATAATTTACAGAAATTAATTAACTGTACCGGGCACTAAGCATAGCTGGGTGAGTGCCACAGCCCAGGCAGTGGGGGTTGTGAGGCAAGCCTTAGACGTCCCCTCATGGGAGGCCTAGGCCCGACCACCTAAACCTGCTTGTTTCTGATAATAATGTTTATTCCCCTCCCTTTAAAAACTAGGTTCAGCTCCTACTGTACCGTGGCGTCACAATGATGACGATGATGATGATGTAATGGTGGCCTGCCTCTTTGCAACGGGGGCACACACTGCAGTGTCCTGGCCTCAGGGGAAAAACAAAAAAGTTTAAAAAATAAAAAAGTAAAAAAGAATAAGAAATGTTTTGAAACACCCACACTCGCCAAAGGCAGGAGATTCGCGCATAACAGATCCTAAGTTTGGCGTACAGTTCACCACTCGGAAAGCCGCCTTTTCGTGGCAGCCACCGAGCGTCGTGCCTCATCATCGGCACTGTTGTACTAGAGTGTACTAGTACATTAGTTGTACTCAGCATTAGAGATGTGCACGGACTCTGGGTAGTCCGAAAACCCGAGGCCAACCCGGTTCGCGGGCCGGGATAGGGCAGCCGGACCTCTTTTCACCTCGGGCCCGGGCCGGGCTTTCTTGTTGAACTATAGGGCCAGGCTCGGGCCTGATGAAAATCCCGAATCAAGTCAATAATAATAATAATAATAATAATAATAATAATAATAATAATAATAATAATAATAATAATAATAATAATAATGTGCCGGAATTCTTGTTGTTCATTCGTGTGTTTTCTTTAGAGAGAAACGCACTTTTTGTGGAAGAAAATTATTTCTTTTGCCATAGTTTTCATAGTTGGGGTGTATGTGGGTTAATTAGCTGAAATTCACGGCTTTTATAGGGCCACTCACCAGTCCACATACCAAATTTTAGTTAGACCATGGAAGCTGTTGGGTGTCCGATGAGGAACATTTTGCCACGAAAATGTTTTGAAACGGTTCATTGGGAGCTAAGAAAACTGCTTCTTCTTCTTTTTTTTTTTTTTTTAAGTGGCGCGAAACGAGGATGAAAGGAGGCGAGCTCGAAACCCTTGCCGCTCCTCCGTGTAGCCTTCGCAAGCCAAATCTTCCCTACTCTCTCCAGCATCCGCCCAGGAGGTCACGTGTGCATGACGTGCCCAAATAAGCCCAACCCCCGTCGTGCACGTGAGTAGCCTGTTTTTTTTTTTTTATTTGACCACCGTTGTTTCGAGATCTACTGCCTGTTTCTGCGGGATGGTTTGGATATGCTGGCTTAGACGCGGTAGAATAGATAAGCGAATTCTAATAGATAAGCGAATTCGCGAACGCGTAGGAGCGTTCACCGGCTGTCGTCTGCTCGATGCGCTGACCGCGGAACCACGGGGACACGCCAGTGTGACAGAAGAAGAAAGTGCAGAGGACATGGCCTACCCGAATGCCCACCAGAACATCGTCGTCGTCAGCACTCCGAAACAAGTAAACGCCGACCGCTACGCCAGAATGCGGCAGTTATCCATCCAAGGGAAGATCCACGAAGTCAACGCGTATGAAGCGGCACCCGATAATACAACCAAGGGAGTGATTCGAGGCATTCCCTGTGAGGACGGACCCCGAGTGCTAGATCAGAGCATCGTAAACCCAAGAAAGCCGTTGGCATTGGTGGTCAAACGCATAAGCAATACATCTACGGTTGTTATCGCGTTCGACGGATTGAGAGTGCCCAAGTTCGTCAGCTATGGCGCAAAGCTCATTCCTTGCACTTTGCATCGCAAGAAAATAGACATATATGTTACCAATGCGGCCGCCTCGGCCACCGTATGGGCGTTTGCCCAAATCCTACCAACCGCATCTGCCGGAGCTGCGGCCTCTACAACCCCGACCAACAATACGCGTGCTCGCCAAGTGTAACCTGTGTGGTGGCGCCCATATGATCGCCGACAAAGACTGCAGAGGAAGGTACAAGACTCCGTACGTGATACGCAGACGCCGATGGGAGCACCGATAAGCTAATAACCAATGGACGCAGCAAGACTACCTGCACACCGAGACAACCACATCGAAATCAAGGTCGCAATCGCAAATCCAGTCCCGGTCTCACAGCAAGACAAGGCTCAAACGATTTCCGAGAGGTTCCAGGTCCACGACGCCAGCTCCAGTAGACAAGGGGGGCTGGGCGGGCGAAGTCCGGGGCACCGCGCGGGAAAGGGTCGGTAAACCACCTACAGCTCCAGAGAAAACAAATTCAATCAAGACTGCCAATATAGATGAACTAACAAAAGAGAACGTGGAAATGCACGAGTGAGTCCAAAAGCTAACACAAAAGGTGCAAGAACACAGACGTGAGCGTGGCGGGTCGGCACAAAACAAACATACTGAAAACCACCCGGTGGCGACGAGCGCTCCAGGCGCGGACGCTTCAGATTCAGACGTAGGTGCTCCAGCTTCGAAAAAACGGGTGATTCAACCTGAAGTACACGAAGAAGGTTCCTAGAGTCAGTTACGAGCTGAAATTATGGACACCAGGAAAATGCTGCGCACCATGCAAAGCTCCTTTGAGACGCTACACGCAAGAGTCCTCGCTACACGCAACAGTCAATACCCCGTAATCACGCAACAGGGACACGTTACGGCGAGCAGTGACGTAGGACCGAGCACCCTTCCAGGGCATCAGGGCAACTTAAACCCGCATCATGGCTATCACTAATCAAGCGATAGTCATATGGCAGTAGAATGCCATGGCTTCGCCGGAAAAAGGGCAGTTCTACAGCAACACATTAGGCACTCAACACGAAAACCAGACCAATATTACTTCAAGAAATGGTTACAAACGCGGCTACTTTAACAGGCTACGAAGCGCACAGCAGCAAAATCGAGGGAAGGGGTATATGTACGCTCGTAACGAAGCGTCTCACGTTCGCTCACCACGAACTAAGCGGCGTCCAAATGGAACACGCTCACATCAAACTGGTCCCCACTAAACGGAGGGGAAAAAAATTGGTAGCATATCCACGAAGAGAGACGCTGCGAGCGCCGACGAGTGCTGACGCGCTTCACGTCGGCTCCTGCTTTCATGAACAGCTTCGCAGTGAACATCACCACGTGCATTTCTCAGAGTGATATCAGAGGATTCGCCTCGTCATCCAGATTCTCAGGATACCAAATACAAGGTGGGCCAACTGTTTTTCGTCTTTTTAAGACCTTTTCTCGGTGCACACCACACGAGACGCTGTTAAGCCTCGAGAAACAGTCTGCTTTTCTCAGGGAGCCGGCGCTGTAAACCCAATGGAATCCACCGCGTCGGCAGGCGACGCGCAAGACACTGATGCTGATTCGAGGACGATGGACGTACAACACGATGATAATGAATCGCCAGCCACTACCGAGAGTGAAGAAGGCTGGCACACCGTCTACTACGGACGTCGTCGAAAGCCCGGACATGAATCGGTCAGGTACGCTGACGGCGTCCATGGTGCTAACAACAAGGTAGAACCCGACTTTGGTAACACGCAAGCCAAAACGCAGGAAAGACGGATGAGCCGTACCGAAAAAGCGAGCAGAATGCTCAAGCTGCCGGCGGGAGACTACAAAATTGTCATCCGACCGAGAGGAGGCCTACGCCTAGCCGCACTCGGCCCAACCGATATAACCAGAGGCATACATGAAGCCGCGGCTACACCACCAGAAGTCCGGCACTTCGACGTGATATGCCGCAGCAAGACACAGAACATCATGATAGTGAGCCCACCAGACGCCGACCGAGCTGACCAGTACAGAAAAATCGAGGAAATACTTATGCGAGGCAAAGAAAATGAAGTGGCAGCGTATAAAGCAGCACCAGAAGATACAGCCAAGGGTATCATTAAAGGAATCCCACTGGAAGAAACTCCTGGTAGCATTAGGGCGGGCCTTGTCACCGAAAGAAACCACAGCATCATCACGGCGAAACGACTGGGGAATACTACAACAGTCATTGAGCTCTTCAGTGGAAACAAGGTACCCTCCAGTGTGTGCTATGATGGAGTAAAAATACCGTGCACGCTATACCGCAAGCAAACTGACTACTGCAAGCAGTGCAACAGACTGGGACATAGAAGTGACGTGTGCCCAAACCCCCAAGATAAACTTTGTGCTGGTTGCGGCATTCGCAACTCCAAAGACGACCACAGATGCGACCCTATAGTTGTCAAATCTGTGGAAAAGACCACGTTACAGCCGATAAAAGCTGCGCAGCCAGGTTCAAGAAACCTTACATTGTAAAACAGAGGCAATGGGCCACACTACGAGAAAATCAAAGGAAAAGCTCATGTCCACCAAGAGGACGTCCACGAGAGCGCTCGACATCGAGACCTGAAAAATGACAGCAAACGAGATCCCGCTCCGGTTCAAGGAACCGCAGCCCTGCAAGCTCCCGCCCCAGTTTTAGGTCGGGATCGGCGTCTAAGGGACCAACAAACAAGGTGAGATGGGCAGATAGAGTACGCGGCTTGCGACCGGAGGGACCTCAGGAGGTTAAAAATAATAACGGTAGCAATAACAACAACAGTCAAGAGTTAGAGTGGCTTAAAGATGAAAACAGACGAATGAAAGAAATGATAAAACAGATGCAAGCTCAAATAGAACTCCTCACTATGGAACGCGAATGCGGCAAAAACAGAAGCCCTAATATAACTAATAGTGTAATGCAGGAGGAAACACCCATAGCCGACGATTGCATGGAGATAACTACCCCTCCGTTAAAACGAAAGTCCAAAACGCAGAAAACTACAGATCGCCCAAGCACTAAACAAGAAAGCATCTCACAACAAACAAGGTTCGATAACATTGAGAAAAAAGTAGACCAGCTATTAACCACGTTTCCATCTATCATGGAAACCACCACTAAGACGTCTGTTGATCTGACGGCCCTAGCAGCCAGGGTAGGAATGCTGGAACGAGGACGCAACCCACAAACATCCGCAGACCTTCAGGGCGCAGTCGCGAACGTTCACCAACAACCGCAGACACCATATCCCCTGCAGGCAACTCCCACAAGACCACCAACTCCTCTCATCCACCCACTTATTTTCACGCCTCCCACACAAATAACGAACAGCGATGGTGAGGCGTGGTAAAGGACAACTCCGCATATGGCAATAGAACTGTAGAGAATTCAGGGCTAAGATATCTGTCATCCAGCAGTACATCCGACAAGGTGACAAGCCAGATGTTTTTTTACTTCACGAAACGCATGGCTTCGCCACACTACCAGGATACCAGTCAGTAAGTCCCGAGTGTGAAGATGGAAATAAAGCTCTCACTACACTAGTAAAGAGAGAGATTACGGTCAGAACCCATAATCTAAAATGTGAATACAACCATATAATGACAGAACTTCTGTCTAGGAAAACAAAAGGGAGCAGCACATTTATTCTTAACGTATATAGCAGTCAGTCAAATCACAGACAGCAATTTCACTCTCTCTTTATCCAGACCGTGATATCAGCTGGCAGCGCCCCGCTCATCGTAGCAGAGGACTTCAACGTCCAACACGAGGCATGGGGGTATGGTTTCACCACCCCCAATGGAAAACGGTTATGGCAGAGCATACAAGATGAACAGCTTACTCTGATAACAGACCCGCATGCACACACACGCATAGGTACAAGCACCCAGCGAGACACAACACCGGATCTTACAATAACCGAGAATTCCCCGGGGGCTACATGGCACAACACATTCGATGATTTAGGAAGTGACCATCGCATACTCGAAACACACGTACCATTCACCGATAGCGACAGGATTACGACCATGTGTAACACGAAACGTCTAGTTTACTGGGATAAATTTCGGGAGATCAGAAAAACGATTACCGAACATCCAGCAATGGTGCGAGAGCATAATATACACCGTCAGGAAAGCCACACAGGAAGTAGAAACAGATATCCCAGTTGAGCGCATCGATAACAGAATAATCCACCTGTGGCGAACTAAAGAAGCGTTACAACACAAATGGCGGAGGCAAAGACACAGCAGAACAATCCGGAAAAAGATAGCACAGCTCAACAAAGACATTGAAAGTCACTGCAAGCAGCTGTTTGAGCAACAATGGGCGGAGATATGTAAGGACATGGGCAGCCATATTGGAACATCACAAACGTGGAAGTTGCTAAGGTTTCTTTTAGATCCCACCAATACCAAAACTGAACAGAGACACACTATCCGTCGTCTCACACGCGAATACGAAGGAAACGAGGCACCGCTAATGACAGATCTACAAAACATCTACATGCCGAAATCGCCGCCACTACAACATAAAAACTGTACAGGCCAAGCCAACCCCAACATGGACCAAAGCTTTGAGGTAGCAGAGATTAGAGTGGTGCTCCACAAATTAAATGTAAAATCGGCACCGGGACCCGATGGAGTCACCAACCGAGCATTACGTAACCTGGACAATGAATACATAGAATTTTTAAATGGATATATAAACAAATGTTGGACAGAAGGGGCAATACCCGGCGCGTAAAAAGAGGCTAGAACAATCCTTATACCAAAACCTGGAAAGCCAATCAACAAAGTAAATCTCCGATTCCGACCCATCTCATTAACCTCATGCGTAGCAAAAGTAAGGGAACATGCATTTCTAAATAGAGCCAACAACTATCTTGAGGATGGTGGATACTACCACACACGATGATAGGCTTCCGTCGTCACCTAGCCTATCAAGATGCCATGCTACAAATTAAACACCAAATCATAGACTACCCCACAAGATCCACACGAGCCATACTCAGTCTGGATCTCAAGAAAGCATATGACAATGCAGCTCACAAAACAATTCTCAGCCGCATATCGAGCTTAAACATGGGTGAGCGAGCCTATAGTTACGTCAGAAACTTCTTGACCAACAGATAAACAAGGCTCAGCTTAGGAGGCCTTACATCTGATCTCCAAGAATTGGGCTGCAGAGGCACTCCACAGGGCTCCGTAATATCGCCAATGCTCTTTAATCTAATCATGATTGGACTACCGAACGAGTTAAATAAAATCCCTGGAATATATCACTCTATCTACGCGGATTACATCGAAATATGGGTCAGTGATGGCAGCGACGGCTACATAGAACAGAGACTCCAAGAAGCAATAGGAACAGTTGAGTGATACTTGGAAGGAACAGGACTCACATGCTCCCCGGAGAAATCAGAACTTCTCTACAGGCCAGAAATCAGAGGCAGACCACCCAAGTAAGAGGAAAACAAGCGGCAGTATGAGGAAATTAGGATTCATACAGAGGAGGGCACAGCTATACCGACCGTTCCAAAAATACGGGAACTGGGATTAGTCATCGAGGCTAACGGTGCCAACGGCGAGACTATACGCAGTCTAAACGCGTAAGTCACGAATGCGATGAGATTGATTCGCAGGGTCACGAATAAACACCGAGGTATGGAAGAAGCCCACGTAATTCGTCTAATCCAGGCGTTCGTCATAAGTCCCATAACGTATGTAGCAGCATACCACAACTGGCAAAAAGCTGAAACTAACATAATATATGCACTCATCCGGAAGGTCTACAAACAAGCGATAGGAATACCTGAGTATGCTAGCACAGACCTTTTTCTTTAGCTAGGACTACACAATACGCTTGAAGAGATTATAGAAGCTCAGCGGATATTTCAGCTCGAAAGGCTTACTAAAACTAAAACGGGAAGAAATATAGTGAGTAGATTAGGAATCACGTACCATGCACAACATGAGGTCAACCATGGCATCTTCAATACAATCAGAGCTAAGATAGTCTCTAACCCGATACCGAAAAACATGAACCCCATTATCAACACGGACCGCAGAAAAGACCGAGCAAAAGCACTGCTCGAAGCACACGGCACGGACAGTAAATCTCTTTTTGTAGATGTTAGCCCATACCCTGAATGAAAAGCTCACACTGCTGTCGTGATTGACACGTCCGGCATTTTTATTAATGCGTGCTCTGTCATAACAAACGATATAGAGGAGGCTGAGGCGGTAGCCATAGCCATGGCTATCACCTCCAACAAACACTCATTCATACTAAACGATTCGCAAGTAGCAATCAGAAATTTTACGCAAGGATTTCACAGCAAGCCCTCAGAATCCTCGTTAATAACCAAGAACTACACAAAGTAGAAGAACCCAAATACCTCGTATGGTTCCCGGCGCACACAGAGACTGATACACCCAATCCTAACGAGCTGGCTCATGAGTTGTGGCGAGAATTAACCCACCGCGCAACCCGACCACACCGCTCGGTGATCATCCCTGGCGCCGCCGACGTACCACACAAAGACCGATTTACAAGCTACGCAGAATACATGCAACACTACAGAGAAGCGAGGCGCGTCTTTCCCGCACCTCATCAGAGTCTAAACAGGCAGGAAGCATCGGAATACCGACAGCTACAGACGAACTGCTACCCGAATCCTGTGCACCTCCACAGGAGCTACCCACACTTATACCCTGACAATAAATGTAAGCTATGTGTAATAGAAAAGGCGTCTTACAAACGTATATTAGGGGAATGCGCCAACTTATCAACAAATTCTCCTGAAATCTTCCGGGAGCAATGGCGGCTTGTGCTGCTCAGCTCGGAGGTTCAAGACCAAAAATGGGCTATCCAGCAGGCCAGGGAGGCTGTACAGAGACAAGGTCTCCCGGTACCTCCTTGTGCGGTCTAGCCCGGACCACAAACATGCCGGATACGCAAATAAAGTTTATTCATCATCATCATCATCATCATATCCACAGAGTGAATGATGAAGAGTGGGGTGAAGCATTTGTTCTTGCTTCCGTCTGTCTGTGCGTGCGTCTGTTCATGCGTCCGTCCCCGCGTTCGTCCATGCATCCACCCCTGCGTCCGTTCATGCGTCCATCTATGCATCTGTCTGTGTGTCCGTTCGTCCATCTATTCAACACTCCAAGTACCACCATCTCGCATCTTTTGATCATATATTCCCTATATAGAAGCACTGCCACCCAGCGGGCATTCCAAGGACTAAACGAGAGGTGGCACACGCACACTTTCTTACGGCTTGCGCTTCGTGTCTACTTCCCACCTTTAACCACCTCGAGTTACGAACCTCGAGTAACCAACCAACTCCCGGTGGCACCGCAGCGGTGGTTCGGCAACTAGAGCTTTCATGCCCGTTTTGGAGCACGCGGCGGGCCGCACCCGTGTGCTCTTTTATCTAGGGGCCGTGCCAGTGTAATCTAGGGACTGTACAGCCTAACTACAGTGTACTAGAAGGGGGCAGTGGGCTCACTCTCCGGCGGAGAGTATGCAGAGGGGTGGCTCCAGAAGTGTCTAATTATGAAATGGAAGCGCACAACGTAGAAGCAGACGGAAAGACAGGGACAAGCGCTAACTACCAACTGAAAGTTTATTCGGAAAAAATATGAAATATATACTAAAAGATGATACAGTGTCAAGGCACATACGATAACACCAAAGCACAGACCAAAAATGGCAACACCGATAGAATATCTTAGTGCGTCAGCCCTACCTTACCATCGCTTACTGTGCTTTACATTGATTAGTTAACTTCTACGGCATCTGCTAATGTTTAAAAACGCTAGCTCCTTATCGGACAAAGCGATTGATGGTTTGCTGACGCAAGCCCCGTGTTCCGCTATGTGTGCTACACACATAGCGGAACACGGGGCTTGCGTCAGCAAACCATCAATCGCTTTGTCCGATAAGGAGCTAGCGTTTTTAAACATTAGCAGATGCCGTAGAAGTTAACTAATCAATGTAAAGCACAGTAAGCGATGGTAAGGTAGGGCTGACGCACTAAGATATTCTATCGGTGTTGCCATTTTTGGTCTGTGCTTTGGTGTTATCGTATGTGCCTTGACACTGTATCATCTTTTAGTATATATTTCATATTTTTTCCGAATAAACTTTCAGTTGGTAGTTAGCGCTTGTCCCTGTCTTTCCGTCTGCTTCTACGTTGTGCGCTTCCATTTCATAATTAGTCATGTATCACCAACTCGCCCAATCAACCATTTTGACAAATTACGTTCCAGAAGTGTCACACGTTTGTGGTTCTGTGGTCGCACGAGCGGCGGCGCTGGCATCGCCATCAATGGAAGAAGTTTGGGAGGGACGTTGCAGCTGAGCCGGTCAAGTCGTGCAGAGCAACAGAGTTTGAGCCACGTTGAGTGGATGTGGACATTGTTGCGCCGAGATTTTGCCGTCAGCTTTGAGCGTTACGCATCTAGCAAGATGACAGTATGCTTTACAGTGCATACTGTAACCACGTCGTGACAAAGGCAAAACCACTGTTAGGCGCTTGGGTGTCAAACAGGCAACGTGTTCGTGAATAGTAAGCAGGACCTGTCATTGTTTGGCATCCTGAAGGATGAAAACAGGTCGAAAGAATGCAAGAAGAACCAGCACAGAGCGGACACACTTCTGGAAGACACCAACGCAGTTTGCGAACTCCACTTGCAACCGTGTCTTTAGCTTAAGGACCATGTGCATATTATGGATGGAAAAAAGTGGGCATACCTCACGCATTATTCACACCGAGGCTGTTTTCAACTTGTTCGGCTGACCAAATTTTGTGACCGAGGAGGCCTCCTTCATCCCTCAAGTCAGCTGTACAGCTTCATGAAAAAGCTCGAGGATGTTTTCACAGAATGTTTTTGCCAGAGTAAGCTGCACTCTGGCAGCATTATGGACATGCTGGCAATTGTTGATCGCTGACTCTCGATTCAAGTTGGTTGCAGTGTGCACGCAGCTACTCTCACAGCGAAAGTAATTACTTTTTACGTTGTCACACGATTTCGTTCATTGTGAAAGTACTGAACACTGATAAGACAGGGAAGCGGCAGAGGGCCAAGCAGCTGAAGATGACCCGTCAGACATGAAGTGAATAAGGTGTGTAAATCAGTGGCTACATGGTGTACTTCAGTTCTTGCAAATAAAAGCTTCGTGTCAGGAGCAGAAGCTTCGTGTGTATCTTTATTTAGTTTTTTACTATGTCGCTCTACACATGTCTAACATATGTGTATCTGCATAATTATGATTATTATTAACCCCCAAAAAACTGTTGTGCCATGGTCTACAACTGAAGCAGAACAAAAATTATTTAAGCACTACAGTTTCACTTTATAATAAAGGCGCAAACCCAGCCAGCACGCTTGCATGCTAAAGCTTTTCTAGGAAGTGAACGTGCACTGTTTTCTAATTATGTCGTGAAAGGGCGGGCATAATCTTGTTACGAATTTTTTTTAGGTTCGGTCTACGCAGCATGAACCGTAAGTTTGGTCGCTGTATCAAACCATATAATTTGTGGGATACATCAACCTTTTCGACCAGGTGTTATATTCGAGGAAACACGATGTAGCCAGAACGATTATAGTGCTTATTAGGAATACTCAACTAACTCAAGCACACGCCCTCCGAAACCCCCCCCCCCCCCCCCCCCCCACACACACACACACACACACACACACACACACACACACACAGCGTTAACTGCGTCGCACTAGAAAGGAGAATGCACAGACTGCGCCGGCTGGCGTCGGACCGATTTTCGGGAAGCTGTATCGCAAAATAAAAGGGAAACACTGTGAAGCGAGAGCACCAGAAGCTCTTAATATAATCAGGGGGTAGTCAAAGCATGCAAGTCTATTACAAATACAGAATAAATGCACGTTCCAACTTTAACGAGCGGCCATCGGCGAGCAGCTTCTGCAGGTAAAGCTTCCATTGAAGGTGCTTGTCGCGCCACCTCTCCTATGTGATACCAAATGCGTCAGAGTAGCGGCGGAGTAAGCCCACTGCCCTCTTATAGTTCACTCTAGCCTAACTATACTAGTGGAGATCAGTGGATTGGAACAGCCGGAGAGAAACACGCCGCGCGTTTGCCATTTTGGAGGCCGTGCAAAGGGCGTAGCAGTTGTTAATGTCAACTAGAGGGGGCGCACGCGTAGCTCCTTAGATCGCTCTCTCCGGTCAGAAGCGTTGTAGCACGTGTATGGCGTACCGCATGCGCCTCCGTTGCTACGTTTGTGCTGTCGTTGGCGAAGTTGTAAACCATTGCCATGGCTTCAATAACGATGAGCAAGCCTGCAAAGTTGAAATACTCGTTCACACACTACTTTAGCTTCAACAAACTGAGAGCAAATAGCGTAATGAGCTTGATTTCAGCACTAACGAAAAAATAAACTTACCTGTGTTGGCTGTGAACAACATTCCACAGGTTTAACCAACAGCCTGATCAAGTTTTATGTATTCACAAGGCTGCATTTAATAGTAAAGACGGAAAACGTGGCACGAGAAAGCAAGCAGCGTCAGTGAAAGGGCGATTTAAAGCTTCGTGGCGTTTATCAGTTTTGAACTGCCTCCTCCATGACATTTGCGATGTACAAGAATAAATACTCGCGATGAAGAAAATCAACCAAACCTGTAACTTCCATCTGACAGACGAAAAGTAAACAACTGCAAAGTGAGTAAGAAGGTATACTGTCGCTAAAAGCTGCATAGTATTTAAACGGTTCACGTAGATCATGTCATTTCGCAATTGAGAGACAGACTCGTGCGCCTATGTTTGAGACGACACGCATAAATTTACACACAGTGTAATCGCGAAACATGCTCCCTTCTACGGCTGTGTGGCAGAGTAGCTCATTGTTTTGGCCTTGCTGAATTCTGTGCAAAGTTGACTGCACGTGTTAAAATGCAGATCCAGATTCCACATAAACGATTGGGGAGATCCTTTAGCTTCACTTTTAAGAGTTGAACGCGATAGAGATAGCCTGTCCCTAGTGCGTACTTCGACCACTTAGGGAATATTACTTTATTGTATATGATCTTATGTGAGAAGTTGAAACTGTAGATTGCTACAATGTAATCGTCAGTGTTGAAAGTGATTTGTGTCATTGAAGCTTTCGAATATGGCTGCATTCTTTGTAATGGGTAGCATGCTTTAAAAAACGAGCAAGTATACGCATGGAATCATTTCAATCTTGCTATGCACCCACTACGTGTACTTAGGGGAATACGTGCAGTAATGAGTGTGTCGTTCGTAATGGATGCCTGGCTTCAAGTCACGAAGTCCTTTTGATAATCACATGTTCTGACGCCCGATGGCAATGCCCGCTTGTACCACGTAGCGTTACGGTGATATTACGTGTTGCATTGTGAAACCTGACGTGTACAGCACTCGTGTGTTTCTAAAGCGTGAACGCTATTTTCACTGCATGTCCGAGCAGACGCATGGCTGTGTGGTAAAACACCTCTTTTCCACGTCAACGGCCCGGGTTCAACCCTCACGAGGACACGGAAATTATAAGCATTGATCTTATTTTCTTTATTTCTCAATTTCTCGGTCACGCACTGATAATTATTTTTCGCTCACAAGCGCTGACGTTAACTGCAACGCCGACTCAGCGTCGAAATTTCAGCGAAATGAGCTCTTAAACGCTAGCACGTTAAAATTCATTGTTTGAAAGCTCTTGAGCTTCCTACCACCTCGATCGCCATGCGCCTGCAAGCTTCGCAGCAGGGCATCCGCGGCGCCCGGCCGATCTAAGCTGTGATGGCAGCGCCGCCACTGCTGACATCACATGCCGGTGTAGCCGCTGTTGCTCCCCTTCTGGCCACAATAACTCTGCTTCTGTAGAGAGCACATATATGCAGTGACTCTAGGAGACATCTTCACGCAGCGCAAACTCTCGTCAACCAAAGTGGCGGCCTGCCGTAACTGAATTTGAAATAAGCGAGAAAAATCATTACTGACGAACAAAAGGTAGCAAAGACTTATGAAATACAGGAAAGACTTACTTGAACAGTCGAGCAAAGTTACGGTGTCTCACTACAAACCGCGTGGCTTCTCAGGGTGTTTTATGTTTAACAATGGTATCCCATGTGTTTTTCTGGGGGCTGTTGAATAAATCGTCCTGGGAATCCACACGCTTTATGGTACAATACTTCAGTTTTACCAAAATGTACCAGCGGGTCTCTGCTACATATAACCGGAAGTCGTTTTTGATGACGAGTTTTTTTTTTTTTTTTGAGAGATATAATTTTGTCACCTATTTCTCATTCAGTTAAGGCAGGCTGCCGTTCCTGCCGCCGAGAGATGGCGCCACAGTCAGATGTCTCCAATTCTTGGGAATATATTTTTTCAACTAACTACTCTCAACCAGAAAAATGTACTAATCAAGCCAATTATTTCCCAACTGAAGATGAAAAAATTCTCAGCTGGAAATATCACTTCCAAACTGGGACTGCAAAACTTCAAACTTGAAATGGAAATGATACCCGACTGAAAAACCATTTACAGGTTGAAGCTTTCCAGCGATTTCCAGGGCCAGTTTAGAATTTATATTTCCAGTCGTGAATCACTTCCATTTCTAGCCTGGAAATACGATTCCTAGCCTGCAATGGTTTCATTCCCAGCCGCAAAAGGCACTTCCAGCCGAAAATGGGAAATTCCCTGCCTGATTAGCAGTTTCCAGCTAAAATTCAGTGTGCCAATGCAATTTACAGCTGGGAACTCGCATCCCATTTTCACCTGAGAGCGAAACCAGACCTCGTCTTTACCAACCTAATTCAGGCTAGATCCGATACCACAAAACAGTAATAAGGAAGGCAAAACAAAATTCACAACTCAACACAGCATGCCATCTATGATTAATAAACATTCTATGTAACTGTAGCGCGCTTTGTCACTCATTTACATGCGTGAGCAGTTATTGCGGTAACACCGAACGATGCCGCTGCTTCGCCCACTAATCATCGTTCACGTCGTAGAAATGCCACGATTTGTTTCTCTCTTCCACAGAGTAGGTGCTGATGAAGCGCACCTCAAGCCGCTGATGAAAGCATCAATTTATTGCAGTGAAATTCTGGTGATGTGTACACAGTGGTGGGCTCATCTCAGCAGCGCTTGCATAGGAGCCCCAGCTGAGAGGTGGCTAGCAGGAGTCCCAGGAAGATGAACAGGCCGGTGTGCAGCCAGAAGGAAAAGTAGAAAGCCGTCGGCGAACAGTAGTCGCCACTCGCACGCTCCCAGGATGGCCAAAGGCTGCCATAGACGTATACGCACCCTGCCAAAAGATGGCGTCAATGTTCATGAAAATTTACTTTCTTCTTTATCTTTTTGTATACAAATCAGCTATAGAGGCAAATAAGTAGTTAAGTCGTGCTAGACCAGTGTGTAGTAGGCAGAAAACAAGCCATGGCCTCCGAGATGGCGGGCCGTCCCAATCGCACGGAGAGCGCTTGCTTCCAGAGATGGGCGTGGCCCGCTCTTTTCTCCGCACCGCGCGCTCTGTCTTTCGGTTCAGTTTTTTATTCTAATTTCTAATGATAACAAAGGCAGGGTCATAAGACACAGGAAGGCATTTAGTCATGTTGATACAGGTAGCACGTAGTCATGTTGTTACATGGCACGCATGTCATGTTTATTATGTTTGCACCAGTATCATACCTTCATCATCCATTCACGTCCCGTAAAACCAAATTTGGTATATGTGACGCTAGTGAAACGGCCACGAGCGCATCATGAGCGTGGCATGTAGTCATATTATTACATGACACGCATGTCATGATTTTCATGTCAAGGTCTGTCGCTTGTGTTCGCCATGTAACCATGTCATACCACACTAGTTTTGCAACATGTCATGTGCAGTAACCACCGCAAGAGCTGCAGGCCCATGAAATGTAAATCATGAGAATAATGACATACATGTCACGATTTTCATGTTAGGACTAGTCAAATACGTTCCTCATACAGTTATGTTATGCCACACCAAGTTTGGCATTGCTACCATTATCGAAATGGCCAGGAGAGCTAGGATAGCCTAACTATCCTAGCCTATAGGCTAGGAGAAAGTATAGCCGTGATTCCATACAAACACCAGATATCACACAGGCTCAAAAAAATCAGGAAACGCGTTGGAGTTGGTGTCCTGTTCTCGGCGCCGTTCAAATTAATCAGCCTCACCAAAATCTACAAACCCCCTGAAAACGCAGTCATCAACGGAATGCAGAGTTCAACATAGAAACAGGTATGCGGCATGCTCCCGAGAAGTTGTCTATAAGACCCCCCTTTCATGCGGTGCTTGTTATGCCGGAACGACCGAAAGGTGTCTGAACGATCGGCTGAGAGAACACGCTAACAATGTTAGAAACGGGAAAGATGGTTTTCTTGCTCAGCACTGCACTGAGTACAATTGTGTGCCCCTTTTCAAGGACACAGCGACGCTGTACAAGCACAGAGATGAGCGCACCCGAGTCATTGTTGAAAACAAAAAGACAAAAGCACAGAAAAACGGCAAAGAAAAATCTATAAGAAAGTGAAACAGAAAAGTAAAGATAATATAACTACTTGCGCGCACCGGAACCTTCGAGGAACCTGAGTTCCTTCTCGGACAGGCACCTGTTCGCGTGCCATCTGCGCGGCCTCGACAATGAAGTGTGGCAGCTTGGGCTAGTTGGTATGGCATGACGATAGCTATAGCGCGAGAACAAAACGACGACACAGAGACAAGAAGGACACGAAAGACACGAGCGCTCGTGTCTCTCGTGGCCACGCAAACTTTAATGCAAAAGATTTTTGTGACTAGGCGGTAGAAGTGAAACCTGGAAAAATTTAACCACCAAGGTATGCATTGCTCTGCCATTGCGTTCCAGATTTGGCATCAATATATTATGAATCATTCTTTACAACATTTCAAAACAAATATTTTTGTTTTGGCCTCGAAATCGCGCAATATTGGTGTATGAAAGTAGCAGCACAGTATTAAGTTAGAAACACTTAACGTGCCGTCTGCTGCGATGTCATGTGCGTCTGATCAAGTGGTCTGCCCCCAACGCACCTCCCGCTTTGTTGGGAAGTCGAGTCAGAAGAGCGGGGCGGTGCGTCTACTTCGCGTCGCCGTCGTTTTGTAGTTGATTTCAACGAGTTTTAGCAAGGCGGACTAACAACAAGCGTGAACTATATGCAATATCTTGCACTGGCATGGGACGCTACATCTATGCGCAGCGGTAAGTAGAACACGCTTCACTTAAACTGCCAAACACGACTTCTTATACTGCTCCAGCGTTGCAGTAAATTCAGAGGCCTAGCAGTTTTCAGCTTTTTTGAACAACAAAGGCACAGCTTCAGTTCTTTGCACCCACCCCACTACCGAGTCTGCGCGGAGAACGAAACTGAAACTGCAGAAAAAGATCCGTAGACAGTTCGCTGGTTAACGCGATTCGATCCGAAGCCTGTACTTCCCAAAATTCCCATGAGGGGTATGAAACTCTATGGCTGGAGAGAAGCACGCTACGCGCCCGCAATCTCGGAGGCCATGACAACGCCCTCAGTGACAACACTGTTTCCATCGCCGTTAGCAACCGCCAATTTAGACCCTTCGCTTCGAGGCCGCTTATCGACGCTCGCTTATTCTCCTCCCCCAACGCGAGGAAAACAGTGTCGTCACCTCACGTAATGAGGACATCATCTCATGAGATGTTTCGGTTCCGCTGAATGATAAAGGAATTGAATTTGAACAAAATGTGAGATTACACCGTCTACGGTAAAGGTTTTATCAGTTTGTGTGAACGACTGAATGATGCCAATATCTTATGCGCAGTGTTCATAAGGTGCGGAAAAAGAGTATTTTGTGTTTTTTTAGTGGATAAAGATCAGTTGTTAGTGTGCGCTAGTCCGTGTGTTCCTTGCTAGTGTGTTTTCGTGTCGTCGTAGTGGAGTACTACAAGAAGTATTGTAAAGAGTGAGAAAAGGAGCCGCAGCTAAAGAACTGGTTTCGTCCAGTCACCGGAGACGATAGATAAGCTGCATTAAAATATTGCAAGTGCAATATTAGCATTTCCAGACGTATTCGCAGTATTTTTTTCTCTACTACACGCAATTTTCAAGAATATGAACATATGTTTAACTTCCGCCTACTTTGCGCTTATTCGGAGAAGCGCCGCCGCTTTTTAAAGGCTTGTTTTAAAGTGGCTTGTTTGCTCGGTGGCACCTGACAACTCTGCCGCACGTTCACACCGCGCGCGGGTCTAGAAAGCGCCGCAACGACGTAAAACCCCTGTGTCCGCATCGCGCCCGGACCAATTTTCTCCGCGCAGAAAAGTTGGCCGCAGCCAATCAGGCCTCGAGAAGTGCCGCAAGATGATGTCCGCCGGGGATTCGGCTGAAAAGGCAGAAGGCAACGTGAAGAGCTGCGCGTCCTCGCTGCTTCTCCGCTTTGACAATCCGCTTGCGCGTTAGGTGTCCTATAGTGGACGATCGTGCACAAAAATGGCCTGAACGAGAAAAATCGGTGTATCAAGCCCATCCTAATAATAGGACCGACCGGCAATGAAGACGAAGAAGAGCGCCACGTTGAGCAGAGCCGTGGCGGCGCCCAGCTCTTGACGTTCGTCTTCGGTCGGGTAGAGGCGGCCCGAGCGGGCCACCAAGTTGGCGACCCCGTTGACGAGAGCCAGCAGGCCGCCCAGTAGCAGCAACACCGGAACCATGGGCTGTCGCGGACACTCGTGGATAGTCAGTGCACCTGCGTCGTTAAATGCCTCAGTCACCTGGTGCGAGCGTTCAAAACCACCTGGCCTGTCGAAATGAAAATACGACAATCCCCCTCTCCTCAGGCGATTCATCGTCAAAAACAGCGTGGTCATAAGAGAGAAGAACAGAGCGCTGTAGGGGAGGCTCGTACGGGGAACATAATCTCATTCCTTTCGGCCCCCTTCCACTTCAGAATAAACACACTTCCGCACATCTCTGATTAAGCCTCATGCTGTAACACACTCGATTGGTTCCGAGGCTATTACGCGTTCATCAGCAATACGTGTTTAACAAGCGAAGAATAAAAAGTACACCGCTTTCCATTTGTATTATGCGCGTCCGACTGCGACCGCTCTTTACTATGACGCAACAGTCACGATGAAACAATGACAAATTCAGCATGGCACCGTTCACGACAAGAGTATTCCATAGAAGTGTGGCAGTTTGGGCTAGTTGGTATCACATGATGATAGTTATAGCGCGAGAACAGAACGATGTGTCCTTCTTGTCTTTTTCTCGTTGTTCTGTTCTCGTGCTCTAACTATCGTCGAGAACTTTCCAACTTTGAGTATTCTCTGACGAGAGGTGATGCGGCTGCACCGAGACGGGCAGGCAGCCATTCAGGTTTGCTGTGGTGTTTTCTTCGCTAAGAAGCTATTTCATCCACTTGCACTCGGCATCCTACTAACCGGCCGTTATTCGATGCTGACGTTTTTGATTTTGCAGCGTTTAAAGTGCACCCAAGCGGCAGAGCTTCATCGTATTCCGTCGTCTCGGCAGCATGAGGCACCAACGTGGCGTCGATTTCTGCGTCACTCGGGTGCATCAAAAACATTGCCTGAGGGTGGCCACCCTCGGCGATTGTCGTCGGCATCATTTGTATACAGCAAGGTGAACGTGAAATCTGAATGTGCGCGTTTGTGTTTTGTGGAATGTGTGCTTCTGTGACTTACCACCCGCCATGACATCAGCGCAGTCACATGTGCGTGTGTGAGTGTGTTGGGTGTCGAAACGTGTGAATCTTGGTTATATATTGCGACATGCGCTGTGCTGTGCGCCTTTATAAGTGATGTAAGTGTGGACGAGGCACGAGAAAAAAAAGGCAGATCCCGTGCACGTACAGTGGGAATCGATGATATGCGAAGCACGAATAAGGAAGGTTGACATGTCACTTTAAAATTAGCACAAAGTTACGAGTTGGAGGTAAATTATGCCGTACATGACATCCATGTCATGATTATCATGTTTGGAAGTGTAATTTATCTTCGTCATCTATTCACGTCACCTGATACCGAATTTGGTGTGTGTGGAGCTAGCGAAACGGCCGCGAGCGTGCTGTGACCGTAGCTGTCAAGTTTTACATGACGCGCATTCCATGATTATCATAGTTGGACGTGTCATTCACCGTCGTCGTTTATTCATGCTACGTAATACCAAATTTGGTGGAGTTAGCTAAACGGACGTGAGCGCATCGTGAGTGTACGTGGCATGAAGTCATGTTGTTACATGACACGCATGTCATGATTATCATATTTGCACCAGTCACGTACCTTCATCATTCATGCACGTCCCGTAATACCAAACGTGGTATATGCGAAGCTAGCGAAACGGCCGCGAGCGCATCATGAGCGTGGCATGTAGTCATGTTTTTACATGACACGCACCTAATAATTATCATGTTTACTCCAGTCCCTTCTTTCATCATCCATGCACGTCCCTTAATACCAAAATTGGTATAGGTGAAGCTAGCGAAACAGCCGCGAACGCACCATGAGTGTGGCATGTAGTCATGTTGCTACGTGACACGCATCTCATGACTATTATGTTTGCATCAGTCACATACCTTTGTCATTAATTCACGTCCCGTAATACCATATGTGGTATATGTGAAGCTAGCGAAACGACCGCGAGCGCATCACGAGTGTGGCATGCAGTCATGTTGTTACATGACACGCATGTCATGATTTTTATGTCAAAGTCTGTCGCTTGTGTTCGCCATGCAGTCATGTCATACCATACCAGTTCTGCAACATGTCATGAGGACTAAACCACCACAAGAGCAGAAAGACCATGAAATGTAAATCATGACATACATGTCATGATTTTCATGTTATGATTTGTCACTTTTGCTCGTCATACAGTCATGTTATGCCGTATCAATTTCGGTATCGATACCATTAGCGAGACGGCCAGGAGAGCTAAAAGTCGTAGGCGGCTTGATAGATAGATATACCTACGCTCAAAGTCGCCGAAGTTCGTTATGGAACGCTTCGCATTTAAAAGGAACCAACAGATCCTGCTTGCGCGACACAGTACGAAAGTAACAAACCAGGTGGGGAGAATATGCAGTGGCTTTATAAACCGAATTGTTGTCACCCTCTGTAATTATTTCGACGCGTGTCTGTCGGCACAGCTGCGTCATCTGAGCAGAAATGATTTCCGGCAACTCATAATTATGTGCCAAGTTGAAGTGCCCGTTGTTTAGGCGCTCGCCTCACGCTCGATGCGCGAACGCCTTCACTCTTAGAAAAAAAAGTAGTAGTACTTGCTAACTATGGGGTAGTAATGGTTTGTCACATACGTTACAACCCTGGTAGTAAGCGCGGTTAGTAACGGCGAGGGTGGTAACAGTTACTACCAGCATTTAGTAATTGTCACTACCCTATCCGTTACCACCAATGAGTATAACCTTTAAAGGTTTTAAGAAAAAGGTGGTAACCGATACTACTATGTTCATTTATTTTGGAGCATTATTTTCCTATTGCTAATGTTGGTCTATCAATGTTTCATTACTGCACAACTTCGGGTAATGTAGCGTGGTGTGCCATGATCGCGAAGATCCCATACACTCTAACGCAAAGGGGTATTAAAAGCGTGTACGGTTCGTCCTTTTGGAGGAAGGAAAACTGAGGAGAGGCCCTCGCTATCCAAGCGGCAGAGAAAAAAAGTGTGGCGGAAGTCACGTGCTCTGTCGCAATGGTTGCTATGGCAATGTGGGCACGCCGTCGATGCCTCGTCATGGCCCCGTCACAGAACAGCTACCAGTTTGGCTTGAACTTGTATAGCGCACTACGGGGAAGAAGAAACGCCCAATCTTCAACACTCGTTTGGCCCCGTCGTCTCGCGTCGTCGGCAAATCACACCTTTGATCGGCTTGTTGTCTGTGAATCTGCATTTTTATGAGGTCGTTGCGTTCGCGGATGACGTAAGGTTTTAGAAGTTCATCCTACAGTGAGTATGTCGTCACGGTTGCGTGCGCAGCATTCAGCGTGCCATCGCGAGGGGTTTTCGAAGTCCGCGACAGGTTCTCCGAGAAGACTTCGCTGTTTGCCTTCGACACCGAGCTGCTGCACTCCTCCGCGATGAAAGGATACATTTCCGAGAACAGAACGACACCTTCGGCGGCTCTTGATGTTGGAGACAGTGGTGAGCCGTTTCCGTGCGCGACGGTGACGATTGGAAAGCATCCGCCCGGTGCTCTCACCGAAGGCTGCATTGTCAAGAGCAGAAAGACGCGCCTAACCAAATTGTGTTTGACACAAGAAGGCGATTTGCGAAGCTGCTTGATGTCTTCAGATTCCATTGCATTTTGTGCGAGGTTGTTTTATATGGGCCAAAGTGCTCTTCGAAGCGGTCGCACCCAAACGACCGCCCCGCCCCACTGCAGCTTGACCGAAGTGTTGCCACGTTGGTGCGATTGTAGGAAACTCTTTGGTGCGAATGTTATGACGCGCAGATGCAAGGGATAATGTGAAGGTGCAACATGCTTCTATGGAAGAAGGCCAATGCAGATGGCACTGTTAAATTATGTCGCGTACCCTTAACTTACCAGCTCACCTAAAAAAAAAAGTCCACGGTGATTACCCTGCCGAGTTGCACAGTTTGTTTCTTGCATTCAGCTCAATAGACTTGAAGCGCGTAACTGAAAGTTTATTCGAAAAACTCAATAGCAACGCTTGCACTCACTAAAGCTTCGTTCCATTTCCTGTACACTCGCCTGGGCAATATACCGACGTATCAGCATGCAGTCAATTTACATGTATCTCCAATAAAGGTTGGGCATTTAAATCTGCAGCGCGCGTGTCGTTGCGGTTTCTCAAGGTAGTAGGAGCGGCACCCTCGCGAAGGCGAACTGCCACTGGCGCCGCCCAATTGAAGTGCTTAGGTGGGAAGTGTTTTAAGTACACAAAAGACCATTTCGTTGGTTCCCAGTCGTGTTGGCTCGATTCATAGCCTCTTTCGACGGGGATCTTTGGGAAACCTGCACTAAAGCAATTATAAATATACGCGAATTCGCCGACATTATTGACACAGGGACAACTATTCATGAATAAATTGAAACACAGTGATATCACGTCGCGGACAAAGCGAGCGAAAAAAGAAACTCCGGTGCTAGCTGCCCCGTGTCGTCAGCGTTGTGGTTAATTGCGCTGCGTTTTATTGCGTTCAAGAACTGTCACCAAGAGCCGTAAATATACCCCAGGAACACTACGCAAACGCACGAAGTATCGTGCATTAGGTTCTGCGACGATACTCCCGATCATACCGTACGTCGAACATAAAGTTCAATACACTCACCTGCGGAAGCTGACACCTGTTTCCCATTTTATCGAGGGCATCGCAGCTCCTTAGCCGATGCAACAGATGTATCGCTTTCCAGCTCGGTCAGCTGGCGATGTCCCTGCGCTCTGGCCAGCGCAACGTGATATCGTCTCCTAGCAACCAGACGAGCGTGCCCACAAGTGCGAGGAGGAGCCCTCCTACTCTTCCCTACTTCCGGCTTCACAAAATGTGACGTAACGGCCTCTCCTCAGTTTTTCCTTCCTCCATATTTTGGGCACTAATGGGGCTGCCACAACCATTAATCCCTTTAATGACGAACGGCACCGGGTCTAACAGTTAGTCCCCACAGACGAGCTCAATGGACCAACATTCAGTCCTCACAAATGCACATTAGTTGGTAACCGTTAGTCCCACAATTCACCTCAAAGGACTAACATTTAGTCCTCACACTTGCACCTTGTAGGGCAACTGTTAATCTCCACATGTACACCTTACCGGGCAACCGTTAGTCCTTACAGTTGCACCTCGCCGGACGAACGGTTGATCCACTCAAATACTCCAATTGGATTAACTTTTTGTCCCTAGTTCGAAGATTGTTTTTGTTTATTTTCCCCCAGGCCTAATACTTTTTTCGCCTGTTTTTCTACGCACGATGAGCAACAAATAGCGCAGAAAAAAAAACACGTAAAAAAGTGGTTAGCCATCTATGTGTAACTGCTTTCGCAGTCACGACAACAACGAAACACAAATGTTAGACATTGAAATCTTTTATTTTTCTACATACGCATGAGGTTTCTCCATTCTTTTAAGTGAATTCATGGTGAAGTGTACAAGTCCATTCTCGTTGTCAAATCTTGTTCACTCCTTGGGGAGCTCCTCCGACGGAAGCGATAGATGACAGGTACTGCATACGCCAGCGCACGCAGCCATCTGCCTATTGTGCTCTCACGGCTGCACGTAAAATAAGATATTAAAAATAGTTGGACACACGTGACAGAAGATCAAGATGCACGCATATGACAAGTACGTGGAAGTTAATATAAAACATGCGTGTAACATATGAGACACAAATAACTTTACCTTCACATCTCGCACAGTCCTTCTGAAGCTTCTCTGTCGAAAGAGATGGATGACAGGCATCGCAGACGCCAGCACACACAGTCTTCAGCGCGCTGTGTGCCCACGGCTGCACAATAAGTATGTAAAATAGTGAGTCACACGTGACAGAGGATGAATACAAATGCATATGAGAAATACGTGCAAGGTGAAATGAAAACATACGTGAGATATGACATGCTAATAATTTCACCGTGATGTCGCACATCGTCAAAGACTCATTTCGATCCCTGTAGCGCAACAGCTTAGGAGCGGATGCCACAGCCACTACTCCGCGAACCCAAGTGCCGCTAACAAGTCGGCGAGTCCTAAGCGAGCGATGTCGATCAGCTCGAGCAAGCGAACACGATACCAAACACGGAGCTGCACGCGGAGTGTCTGCCGCCAGCGAACTTCGGACAGGAGAGCGAGCTTACGCTTGGCCGCCGCCACGAACAGCGCCGAGCTGGTTTGGAGCTAGCCCCGAAGAAATCGACGGTAATGCGGCTTTTTTCCACAGACTACAGCGAGTTCAGTCACGTGCAGCGCGCAAACGCGAGTCCGCCGCCACGTCCAACAGACGGCGCCGAGCTGCTTGAGACCGACTGACGGGAAAGCCAACTGTAATGGCGACCAATTTTCACTGAGTTCCGACGCTAGTGAAAGCCCCACCAGCCCGTGCTGCTGCCCTTACAGCGCGCGACATACTACAACCAAGCTCGTTTCGAAAACCCGCAACGTGTTTTCGACGACTCCCAACACAGCGACGAGGTCTCAGCCCAATATCCTCAGCCCGGAGCTCATCGCGGCGGTGAAGACAGGCCGGCACTCGATTAGCGAGCGTACGGGAGGCCGACGGCAATGGCGGCCAATTTCCAGGCGGTCGCAAAGCACGGACGAACTGCAGACGCCCAAGCTGACCTGCGGGGTGCATTTCGTGCGTGCGATATACAACACAACCGAGCCCGTTGCCGGCAAGCGCGATCCATATCGCACACGCGACAAGTAGAGTAGAATAAAGAATGATAACCTACTTGCGAAAGAATCCAGCGCTGATTTCTGCCCTGAGTCGGATTGAAGCATATATCCGATAGGGCTGCTGTCTTCCCGGCCGCCATGTTGGCCTTCCCAACTGTTGCTGTCGTGTGTTGGTCGTGACTATCTTGAAGCCAGAGATATACAGCGCGGCGTGGTGACATGTCGAGACTTGCTCCAGACTTCATGGGTGCAGCGATACGTAAAAGCAGCAGCCCACGCTGATTCAAGCGTACACACGAGCACCACGTCGTAATTCTTGATCGTCGAATCTAGGCGGCCGTGGTCGAGCACTCTCAGCGCGACGCAACGCGAACGGTCGCCAGCAAAATACGGGGAAAGACCGAGCCAGGAGAGGAGGAGGACGGATAGTGACCTCGGCAACGCTTTGCGTGCTGCCTGCATTCCTCGGGCGCTTCATCCCTTTGGAGCGTGTTTGAAGATTAAAGTCGTTTGCACGTGTCACACTTCCCTCTGTGGTTCCTCCTCAACGGTCTATCCGCTCATCACGCGCGCCTATTGGGCTCCGTTGCTCCTTTTTTCCCGTACGTTTCTTACCCCGTCTTTTCGCCATCTTATACACCTTGCGAAATACCCCTCCCCTTTGTGCATTTTCTGTCAACAAAGAGCTAACCTAGACCATATCATGTGGGGGTGTACTCGAAACCCACCACCCAATTCTCTACACATTAATAGTAAGGAGCAGTGGGAGGCTGCTATGTGCAGCTCGGCGCCCGAGGTCCAGGACCAGATCTTGGATTGGGCCAAGAGGGTAGCGAAGACCTACGCTGGGTAGGCTCCTCTGACACTCCACCACCGCACCTTTCCCTCTTGGCATGAATAAAGTTTTTCTCCTCCTCCTCCTTTTTCGGGTAATTTTTGCCTTAGAGTGTAAACCTAACAAGTTCACTATTTTTTACGCATACAGTACAAAGTAAGCGTGGGGTATATATAGCCCGTACTTTGCGGGTGAATTTCTTGCAAAGGGGAAAACTTGTGTTTCAGGATGAATTATAAGAAATGTGAACCTATAGCACTATATTATGCTGCCTGGTTACGTGTGTTTGGGACGTAGCACAAGACCTTTAATCAGGCTTACTTATAAAATTTATATGTCTTATATATTGATTATAAAAGGGCGACAAAAAGACGTTATGTACAGCGGCCGAAACAAGGTACCGAACGCATTCTCAGTGCATTTCAATGTTTCACACAGCTAGTATATCAGCGGTGAAAAGGTAATAATCGTACTTGGAGTTTGTTGGGTTTTTTTTTTTACAGAATACTGCGGTCGAAAGACCAAGCAGGGGGGCATAATAAAAAGTGATTCACAATGTAGCTTAAATAAAAGAAAGTTCAAACAATAAAAACATGTTAAGGCAGTAGAACACAGGATAGCATTTGAACAAAGTTAAATGGCAGCAAGAAATTGCAAATTGCAACCAGAGAATGCAAATCAAATACAACGTGAGACAGTCCGAGATCTTGAGTTGTACGGTTAAAAACGGAAAGATAAAAAGTTATCGAAGTCAGGATTTTCATCATCACAGAATGCTTCAAAAGGTAACGCGTTCCAATCATTGATCGTCCGAGGAAAGAATGAGTTCATGAAAAGATTAGTACGTGCGAAGTAAGGTTCAAGAGTGTAGCTGTGAGTATGTCGAGTTTGTCTTGAGATTCGATTTCTTATATAGGTTTCTGGACAAATGTTAAATTTACGGAAATAAAGTGAGTGTAGAAATTTCAGCCGGGCAACAGCTCTTCGGTATTGTAAAGTGGGGATATCATTAATAGCCATGATCATTGTTGGCGAGTCATTTCTGCGGTAGGCATTAAAGATAAAACGAACCACCTTTCGCCGCACCATCTCAAGCTTCTTAATATCTTTCTTTATATGTGGGTCCCAAACGACACTAGCATAATCTAAATTTGGTGTTATAAAAGCATTGTAGGCCAACATTTTGATTTCTGAGGGCGCTGTTTTTAATTTGTGTCTCAAAAAACCGAGCTTTCTAGAAGCAGATGAGCATGTTTTATTAATGTGGCTTGACCATGTTAGGTGGCTTGTCATTGTGACGCCCAAATATTTATATTCGTTAACCTCAGTCAATGGACAGTTGTTGAGAGAATATGTATAATTAAAACGGTGTTTCTTATTTGTTATATGCATGACAACTGATTTATCGCTATTTAATTTCATTGACCAATCTTCACACCACTTAGAAATGGCACAAAGGTTGGAATGCAGGCACTTCTGGTCATTCGGAGCAGTAATCGTTTTATAAAGTATGCAGTCATCTGCAAAAAGCTTTATGTGGACTTGTGATGTGTCTATTGATTCAACAATGTCATTTATATACACTAGAAAGAGAATAGGTCCCAAAACACTACCTTGAGGAACTCCTGATGATACTGGTAGAATACCAGACATGCAGTCATTTACATTAACATACTGCTTGCGATTGTGAAGGTAAGAACGGATCCAGTCAATGAGGTTAACAGGTAGACCTAAGACATATAATTTAGAAATGAGTTTGCTATGCGTGACAAGATCAAAAGCTTTACTAAAATCTAAAAAATAGCATCAGTTTGATTCCCCGTATCCAGCGACGACGTAAACTCATGAATTGTTGTAACTAGCTGCGTTGTGGTTGATAATGTTTTTCTAAATTCGTGCTGTAATGGCGACAGCAGGCGGTTTTCTTCAAGAAATGTTGTGATGTAATGTGCGACTATGTGTTCTAATAGCTTACATGACGAACACGTTAAGGAAATAGGCCTGTAGTTTGCAATGTTTAAACGATCCCCTTTCTTAAACACCGGTACTACACGTGCCATGCGCCAGTCATCAGGAATGAAGGAATTTTCGAAGGAGAGGCGAAAAACGCTTGCTAAAATGTGCGCAACGGGTTCGGCATATTTACGCAAGAATGTGTTTGGGATATTATCTGGACCAGCTGAAGATTTATTTTTCAGGTTAAGCAGCAAAGAAAATATGCCCTCATAAGTTATGAACTCGGAAGACATTACTGGAAAAAGATTGTCATGTGGTGATTCATGTTGGGGAGCAGAAAATACGGAGCAGAAGTATCTGTTAAACTGATCAGCGACAACCGACGCATCATTTACAATGGAATTATCAACAGTTATTTGACTGGGCGTAGCATCTGTTTGTTCTAAATATCGCCAGAATTTTTTCTAAATATCGCCTGAAGTTGCACAAAAAACAAGGAAAAAAGTTAATAAAAGATTTCGCTAAAGCCGATGATCATGCAATACTTGACTGTTTGTGGGAATTTTGTGATAACATGCCGGGCTGCGTCACAACTCTCTGGGATGCTCTGAAAGAAACTATTCATTATTGCATTGAACAATTTGTCCCCTCCAAATATGTTCGCACTAACAAAAATAACCCGTTGATGACAAGAGAAATCATTCATTTACACCGTAGGCTAAAACGAGCCAAAAACATAAAAAACCAGTTAGTGAGATATCTAAATTAAAAGTCAGCCTTGCTTCCAAACTCTCCGACGCAAAAACTAGGTATTTCACTCATCCATTACCTGAATTTTTGACAAAAAGCCCTGAAAAATTCTGGCGATATTTAGAACAAACAGATGCTACGCCCAGTCAAATAACTGTTTGATATGGAGAGCGCCACCACCACGCTCTTAGAGTGAACGGACACAGTAGACACGGTCAGATCATACCAAATGATACACACATTCATTTAATTAATTTAGAACGACGATTTCGTCAGCCGAGTCATTATAACATCAATCGTTATCAACACACTAGGATATGCTTACACAATATTACCATACGCTCCAAAACATGACAAACACAATAACACACCCAGGGCGGCGTTGCCAACGCTTGACTTGCCACCAGGGCCCCTGACGCGCAACCCGTGGTGCCACGCATCGGGGACCTACGCTAGAGACAACCGTTCGCGGTAACCGCCACGCGCAGAAGAGAGCTGCTTATTTCTTGCGCGCCGCCACCAAGGCTCGTCTGCCGCCAGGGGTCACTGCCAGTGCTACCGTTCTAACAACCGTGATGATGATGATGATGATGATGATGATGATGATGATGATAGCGGTGATCACCGCTCACGTACACAACGCCAGCTATCGCTCAATAGCCGTGACGCCGAAGTACTGTTTGTGCGCGAGACATGTGTGCCACGCGGCGCAAACAACTTTACAGAAAATGCCAGTACCCCCCCCCCCCCCCCAAGTTTTACGTGGCAAAACAATGATAATATTTGGAGACACGCCGCATTTGATTAATTGTGTCCATCCTCAGGGCTGATTGTGACAGTCTGGTTATTTTGATCCGCCAGTCTTCTTAATTTGCAGTAACTTACTAAGTTTGTACTAATTGTCTATTACAACGTGTGTAGCACTTGCTTATAGTTCGTTAACTTGTACTTCTTCGTTTCGACAATATCAAAATGACGTTTAAACATTTCGGTTGCGTAATTTAAAAGAAAATGTATTTTATTGACCTATGAATATTTTCTGCGTCTTTTTACTGTTTAATGATCATACGTCGAGACGATTCCTCGCATAAATTATCTGAATCGAAATCGCACCCTATTTTGAATAAGATAGTCAACAGCCTGGTAAAAAAAATGTAGTAACCGGGCAAGAGAGGTGGTAACGGCTGCAATTACTACCTTTTTCATTCCAGCTAGTAACTGTTTAATAACGTAGGTAGTAAGAAGGTCGCGAAAAGTCAGTTACAGTTGCAGCTAGTAACTGTTTTCTAACGTAAGTAGCGAACAGGTAGCAAAAGCCTAGTAACGGTCCAAGAAAGGTAGTAACCACTGTAGTTACTACCTATTTGATTGCAGTTGCTATCTTTTTACTAACTTTTTTTTAAGAGTGTTTGGTGAAAAAAAAAAGCGTGTAGGTTTTTGAAAACGCAAAAAGACGTGCGCTATGTAATGTCAGTGTATCAATCGTGATCAATAGAGCAATCATGATCAATCACGATCAGTTAATCGTGATTGTTACTAAAGCGATGCTGCTTAAACTATTGTTAAGCAAAAAATAAAGATTTTTAAGACGTTGTATCATACTAATCGACATCTTGTTAGGAATTATGACGTGTTTGTTTTTATTTCGCCTCTATTGCCTAGAAGTATTACGTATTGATAACTTGTTTATGTTAGGTTAGAGCCCCGTGAAACAAAACACGAAGGATGCATTGCACTACCCTTCGAAAGCAAAATCTGGCACGCAATTCAGTCGCAAACACACGTATACAAACATCTGCAACTATTCTTTGTGTCTGTGCGTGCAAGATTTTTAAGTATTGTAACGAACAAGTACAATGCTGGTCACTAGAACAACTATTTATTTTGGGCGAACTTGTGCCCATCAACTAAAAATTGGCAGATCCCACGTACAGTGGGAATCAATGATATGCGAAGCATCAATGTGAAATGTTGATATGTCACTTTAAAATAAGCAGAACATTATGAGGTGGAGGTAAATGATGCCGGTAAATGAGCGCTGCTACTCGCTAATCTGTGTGTTCGTGCGATTGCGCTACATTTGAAAATCAGCTGTCAGCGAAAATGAAAAATTTCTTAAAGAAAACACTTCAGGGGACTTCGTTTATTATGATTTAGGAAGTAGCACAAAGACGGTGAAAGCAAGACGGGAAACAGTGCGAAACAACTTATGATTATCCCATGGCATCTCATATACTCGCTGTTCTACGTAATTCTCATAAAAGGTGTTTGAAAAACCATGTGCTCCAGGAGGTTCTAACTCCTCTATATTAGTCTTCAACTAATCGTCAGCAAGAAACACTTTATTTGGTAAGCCTTTTATTTTAGTTGGAGAGGGTGAAATTGAGCAAATAGTCCTAGGATCCTAAGGTTATCTTGTGCAGAAATGTGACTCGCTGTTTTCGCAGCGTAAGCTACATTAGCCGAGGTTGAGAAGTTTCGCGTGGCAAGAAAAAGAACAAAAGACGCGCTCGCGCGACACTACATCAAGCCAGTGCCAAGGTAGCTACATCAGAAAGAAGGCCATTCTAGTTCACTGAAACGATTCAAAGCGTTTGGTTGATGTCATGTTCAATCATTATTCCAAGGACGGGAGTGAGTCAGAGAGACAGAGTGCGCGGGCGGACACTCGTGTGTTGACACTACGACGCTGGTCTGCCAGCTGGCACGTTTCGTCGTGTAGCTGAAACGACGCCAACAGATTGTAGGTGAAAGACACCGTCCGCGTTAGCGCTTTTCGTCGGCCGATATCCGCCGCCTCGCGCGACATGCAAGAGCCGCGCGAGGCGACGCTAACCACGCAATTTCCTCGCTTTTTGCAAACGTGCGTGGGAGGCATCGTTTGGTGTCTTTTTTCAAAGTACTGGCAAAATGGAGATAGCGGAACCTTCATCTTATGGCCCCTATACAGCCACGTGCCATATCATTGTTCACATCTCCTTCGTACTGAAATGGCGCTCTTTGGCAATGAATTGGCCCTTGCGCCTTTGAGCACCACACGTCGTCACCATCATCTACTCTCCTTCATTTTCCTGAGCCTCTTTTGAAATCTCATTTTGTTTGGAGCTTCGCTTACTTCAAAGCCTGTCCATTCCATGTACGTGGATGTTAGGCAGGGTTGGAGGGAGACGAGGAGGAAGAACGTGTTAGAAATAAAGAAGATGGCTGACACCCCAGCCTAGTACTGTGTACTATTACAAATTGGCGCAGCCGCGTATACTTTCTGTGCGGACATTTACGATGTGGGTGGACTTCACCATTGGAGCAAATCAACGCGGTGGCATCCGGATCTTGACCGCAACGCCTCAAGATGAAGAGGAACTAGCACTTCCGGAAGCAGTGAGCACTGACGCATTTGTTTCCAATATAAGCACTAAAACGAAGTTCACTTCAAACCATTTACTTGCTAAAAGAACGGTAAGGATCAACGTAAAACTTCAGAATTATGAAAATTTTGTGCTGACCGTTGCTTCGCCTGACAGTTCCGTCAAGCTGATCAACAAGTTTCTTGAACTGCACCAAAAACAGAATAGGCAGCAAAATGATTTAATGCGCTTGCTTGTAAACGCGACGGAAAGATTAAGCAGACCGAGTCGCCAACACGTGAAGCCAGACATGTTTAACGGAGAGTCTAGTAGTCCCGAGTCCTGGCCCACGCTTTACGAGTATGCATGCAATGAAAACTACTGGCACAGCGACGAAGATACAGGGAAAAACATGCAACTATTCCTAACGGGCATAGCCAAGAGTTGGTACGAATGGTGTCTCAACGCTCACAGCAACAAACCATGGATAGAGGGAAAAGCAAGCTTTCCTAGCTCCTTCAGTGAGAACAAGGTGTTGCTAAGGGACAAAGCAATCACGCTCAAATACAGGTCTGGATCAGCACTCAGCTATTTTTATGAGAAAAGGCGCTTGCTACAGCTGGCAGACTCATCTTTGCCTGAGACGTCTGTGGTTCCGCTTATCATCCATGGTTTAAGTCCGGACCTCCAGAAGCAAATACAAATGCGAGGACCGAAGACGGCCGAAGAACTTCTGCAGGGAATGCGAAACATCTACCTCCAGAACCTAGGAACCCAGCGTCAACCCATGACACCTGCTGCAAAAAATACCGGGGCCACCCGAGCTGAGGAACGACGCCCGCTTGCAAGCGGGAGACCTACTGCAACACCCGTATCCTTTTCCGACCAGGGAGGCTAAGACCATGGCGAAGAGCTAGATGACGTAACAAAAAAACTAAATAGAGAGGGTCTCGGCTTCCACCCGACGACCTCAAGAGAAGCTGTTTATTTGTCTCATACAAGTCTGTTGTACATATCTGTTTTTGTGGATGTAAAGGAACGGAGTGCGTTAGTTGACAGCGGAGCAAGCGTCATTGTTATTAACGCAACTATTGCTAAGCGGGCGAAAGTAAAACAGGGAAGACCAGTAGAAGTACACAGATACGATGGAAAACGATATGTTCACGATAAATGGACTTGTATAACCATATCGTGTCTCGGCAACACTGTCCCTGCGCAAGCACTGGTACTCGACTGAGTTCCGTATGAACTACTGCTTTCACGTCCAGTCATCAGTCCACTTCGCCTTAATATCTACTGGACAGGCGAAATTACCACAGAAGAAAAGTGCCACGCTATCAACGCTGCAGTTTCGCCTTCAAGGACTCCGCGGAAACCATCGTCAGGTGAAGATGTTAGGGCGCTTTACCCGGAATTGCTGTGCCTGAAAGGATATCCTACAGCAACTACGAAGTTTGATGTTCCATTCCAGCTCATTGATACAACGATGGTGAAAAAAAAACCCTATAATATGTCACGAGAGAAGAAAGTGTGGCTTCAGAACGAGATTCAAAAGATGTTGGATGCACAGATTATCCGTCCATCCACGTCTACGTTCGCTTCACCCATCACCATTGCACCAAAAGAAGATGGAATTTTCATTTTCTTCGACTCTGCACGGACTACAGACAAATTAATAAGCAGACAGAGCTTTTTTCGTTTCATATGCCGCGTATAGACTGTATAATAGATGACACGGGTGGCTGCAGAGTTTTCTCGCGCATTGACCTATGTAAAGGATTTTGGCAAGTTCCGATTTCTGAAAAGTGCATGAAATATTCTGCCTTCATCATGCCCTTTGACATCTATGAGTATAACCGACTTCCATTAGGATGGAACAACTCACTTGCTTGGTTCCAGAAAATGATGAACGACGTCTTGCGACCGTTTATCGGGAAGTTTTGTAACGTCTACTAAAGGATATAATAGTATAATCCTGCAACGAGGAAGAGCACTCAAACCATCTGGCTGTGTACTTCAAGCACTTTGTGATGCCGAGCTCAAAATTAATGACAAGAAGAGTGAGTTTTTCCAGAGTAAAGTGGTGTTTCTTGGAAGAGTATTTGACGGCCAAACGAAGACAACAAAACAGGAATCAGTCGAACGAATCGTAAAAATGCAGAAGCCGTATGACTTGCACTCTTTGCGGGTATTTCTGGGTCTTGCAGGGCATTTCCGGCCATTCATTAGAAATTATGCGACCAAAACCAAATGCCTCACAGAAATGACTAAGAATGTGACATTTCAGTGGACAACAGAGTGTGAATCTGTTTCTCGCAGCCTTGTGACCATTATTTCATCGGATCCGGTCCCGACTCTTCCAGACTTCAAGTCGCCCTTTGAACTGAACACCCATGCTTCTTATTATGTCACAGGCGCAGTGCTTTACCAGAGAGATACCGACTCTCCACGGAGCCGTCAACAGAGGGTCGTCGGGTACTATTCGTACACCTTTTCGAAACGTCAACTGAACTACACGACTACAGAGAAGGAAGCCTTGGCAGTCCTAATGGCCATACGCTATTTTAGACCTTACCTGGATGGCAGGAGCTTCAAGCTCTTTACGGATCACCAAGCCTTAACGTATATCCTTAACCTCGCCGAGCCTCGAGGAAAAATTGCTAGGTGGGTGAGTGAACTCCAGCAGTTTACTTTCATGGTCCACCACAGGCCTGGAGAACACCTCCAGGACGCAGATGCGCTTTCAAGACTTGCGGTAATTCCTGATCATAAAAATGTCAACGCAACATTGTTGTGGAAGGGAACTGAAGAACTTAAGTTCCATAATGGAAAGTTCACAGTCCCAGAAACAATGGTTCCTCGAATTTTGGAGCTCTATCACAACTCCCCGCACTCAGGTGGACATGACGGCTTTTGGAGGGCATATCACAAGATTCGTCAGCGTTTTCGGTGGAAACACATGAAAGAGGACGTTCAACGGTATGCTCAGTCTTGTCATCGATGTCAAGTTCACAAAGCCAAGTACCTTCAGAGAACAGACGAGATGGTTTTGCCTCAACATTCCGACGTACCATTTGAAGTCATTCATCTGGATTTCGCAGAGCTCAAAAAGAAGGCTGCAGGAGTAAGAAGAATGCGGTCTTTTCTAGTGGCAATAGACCAGTGCACAAGGATAGTGGCTCCACGGCCGGGAAGGGAAGACGAAAATAGTGTGATCGCTCTTTTGAGTCGAGAGATGTTCAAGAATACGAAAGTAGTAATATCAGAAAATGGGCCAGCGTTTCTTAGTTAGCGTTTGCAAGATTGGGCGAAGGAACGAGGAGTTGTATTGCGATGCTGTGCTCCGTACCATCCTGCAGGAAATGGCATGGCTGAAACAATCATTCGGGATTTGAAGCAGGTCACTTCAATGCATCCGGGTTTTCAGGGTGGATGGAAGTGCTGCTTGGAGGCAGCTGTCGCTCATCACGATCGGTCGCACACTGCAAGCATCGACTGTAGCCCATATTTTGCAGCTATCGGAAAGGTACCAGGGATTCCTGCTGATCAAGAACTTTGCATTGCAGACCGCCTGCAATTGTGCGAAAAACGAAAAACTTTGGAATCCTACCAGCGATACCGGGGAAATATGAAAAGGAACTTTGACCGCCACAACAACACGTGGATACCTCACATACAACTGAACGATCTCGTGCTCATCAGAAAAGGCCTTCCCGGCACAAAGCAGGTGTACATGGGACCTTATCGCGTGGTGCAGATCGCAGTGCAACATGGCGTTCTCAAATGGGTCGGTTACACCAACGATGATGGTATGCTAGAGTTTGCGACCATTGGAAACATTTTCATGTATCACCCCAGGAGAAATGAGTCTTCAAAGAGGGGGAGTGTACGTGGACGTTAGGCAGGGTTGGAGGGAGACGAGGAGGAAGAAGGTGTTAGAAATAAAGAAGATGGCTGACACCCCAGCCTAGTACTGTGTACTATTACAAATTGGCGCAGCCGCGTATACTTTCTGTGCGGACATTTACGATGTGGGTGGACTTCACCATTGGAGCAAATCAACGCGGTGGCATCCGGATCTTGACCGCAACGCCTCAAGATGAAGAGGAACTAGCACTTCCGGAAGCAGTGAGCACTGACGCATTTGTTTCCAATATAAGCACTAAAACGAAGTTCACTTCAAACCATTTACTTGCTAAAAGAACGGTAAGGATCAACGTAAAACTTCAGAATTATGAAAATTTTGTGCTGACCGTTGCTTCGCCTGACAGTTCCGTCAAGCTGATCAACAAGTTTCTTGAACTGCACCAAAAACAGAATAGGCAGCAAAATGATTTAATGCGCTTGCTTGTAAACGCGACGGAAAGATTAAGCAGACCGAGTCGCCAACACGTGAAGCCAGACATGTTTAACGGAGAGTCTAGTAGTCCCGAGTCCTGGCCCACGCTTTACGAGTATGCATGCAATGAAAACTACTGGCACAGCGACGAAGATACAGGGAAAAACATGCAACTATTCCTAACGGGCATAGCCAAGAGTTGGTACGAATGGTGTCTCAACGCTCACAGCAACAAACCATGGATAGAGGGAAAAGCAAGCTTTCCTAGCTCCTTCAGTGAGAACAAGGTGTTGCTAAGGGACAAAGCAATCACGCTCAAATACAGGTCTGGATCAGCACTCAGCTATTTTTATGAGAAAAGGCGCTTGCTACAGCTGGCAGACTCATCTTTGCCTGAGACGTCTGTGGTTCCGCTTATCATCCATGGTTTAAGTCCGGACCTCCAGAAGCAAATACAAATGCGAGGACCGAAGACGGCCGAAGAACTTCTGCAGGGAATGCGAAACATCTACCTCCAGAACCTAGGAACCCAGCGTCAACCCATGACACCTGCTGCAAAAAATACCGGGGCCACCCGAGCTGAGGAACGACGCCCGCTTGCAAGCGGGAGACCTACTGCAACACCCGTATCCTTTTCCGACCAGGGAGGCTAAGACCATGGCGAAGAGCTAGATGACGTAACAAAAAAACTAAATAGAGAGGGTCTCGGCTTCCACCCGACGACCTCAAGAGAAGCTGTTTATTTGTCTCATACAAGTCTGTTGTACATATCTGTTTTTGTGGATGTAAAGGAACGGAGTGCGTTAGTTGACAGCGGAGCAAGCGTCATTGTTATTAACGCAACTATTGCTAAGCGGGCGAAAGTAAAACAGGGAAGACCAGTAGAAGTACACAGATACGATGGAAAACGATATGTTCACGATAAATGGACTTGTATAACCATATCGTGTCTCGGCAACACTGTCCCTGCGCAAGCACTGGTACTCGACTGAGTTCCGTATGAACTACTGCTTTCACGTCCAGTCATCAGTCCACTTCGCCTTAATATCTACTGGACAGGCGAAATTACACACATATACCACATTTGGTATTAGGTGACTTGAATGGACGGCGAGCACAAATGCCAGGCGCGAAGATGATAATCGTGACATGGAAGTCATGTACAGCGTAATTTACGTTCGCCTCGTAACGTTGTGCTGATTTTGATGTGACAATTCAACCTTCCTCATTCGTGCTTCGCACATCATCGATTCCCATGGTACGTGGGATCTACCAATATTTCCTTGTACCTCCATATATCATTCTCCCTCATTTACTCATAATCCGAGGTACTTGTACTCGCTTACCCTCAGTATTTCTTGGTTCTGTATTGAGAGCGCCTCGTCTTCATGATCGTTGAATTGCATTAATCACCATTTTTTTTTCACTAAATCCTTGTCGTCGTCCCTTTCGCATATATCTGCCGGCCGCTGTATATCGTCTTGGCTGTCCGCAAATGGAACAATATTGTCTGCATAAAATAGAGCCTGGAAGCTTCTGCTCAACGGTCGCGCCAGCCTGTTTGTGCGACAGATGAAACCCAATGTTGCTACCTTTTAGCGCACGTCGGCCGCGGCGCATCTGACGGCTAACAGCAGAGTGCGAGACCGGGCCCTAGGTATTCTTGCAGCATGATACCTGCACGTATAGCGCGCCCCTTGTGTTTAGCTGTCGCGCTCTTTCTCTTCGTGCGTTCCATCTTCTTGATCAGTGCGGTGCACGTTTCGATCTGGTTGCCGCTCTTCGCGTGGCATTCCAAGTTGTTGCTGCTACTTTTTCAGCACCACCCACCACTTCACCACTCAGCTCGTCTGCATGGTGAGATGTGTCGCAGCTGTTCAAGTGTTGGAATATACAATAAGCTTCGCTTGGGATCTGGCGACGTATTTAAAGAGACACTAAAGTGAAACAGCAATTTACGTCAGAAAGAAAGCTCATTGTATGACAACGTATAAAACGACAATAATATCAACAGAATTAAGTGGCCTACTTACCGAGAAACTAAGGTGAATGCACAAAAATACTTTCGCCGCGAACATTCTCATAGTGATGCCGGTGACGCCAAAAGAACTGCCTACATTTAATCACTACTAATAGATCGAGCTGCAATAAATAAAGAACCTTCCGTGCATCAAGAGACGCAATAAAATGCTACTTGTTCGTTTGTGTTTGGTTCGTAGAAAAAAGAATCACCGGACGTTACTATAGAGAATGGCGCGAGGGGTTCAAAAATTCAATTTTAGGGTGGTTAAACTGGACAGGTCGTGACATCTAAGAGCGCGCAGTTGAACCAAAACACGTCTGCCATTTCGGAACCAATGGCAGGAAATCGATCAATGGCTCTTGTTGCTGCTGTGGCTCCCGCTGCATCCGTTCTGTCTACTAGTGTCGGCGACCGCGCATGCAGTGAAGCCAGACAACGTTCTGTACGGCAACAACGGCCACAGTGTGGTGAATCGATCCGCTCCTTGAGGCGGGTAACTTGAAGTGCGCTAATCCGATGCGGGCCACTAAAACGTAATATTATTTCAAGATAAGCCCGGCGCAAAAGTAACACTACGAGGTTTCTGGACCACTATTTCAACGATCAAGGTTGACTTAATAGTTGCCTCTAAATATGAACACGTTGCAAACGTTTTTCAATCATCGACAGATCAGCGGAATCAGCTCACCCACCTATTACGATCGACGCAGCAGGAACGAGGAAGGTTGCCAAGACAATGAGTGCGAAGACACCTGAAAACAAAGAAGCAGTGAGTTTGAAGGAAGGACGCACTTGCAGCGTGCGCTCACCGTGGCTCAAGCAGAGGGCCCACACAGCAGCCGCCACCTCCTTGGGGTTCTCCTCACGTGCTTGCCGTAGGCGCTCGAGCACAGACTCGTCTGGGAGTGAAGTGATGCTTTTAGAGCAATTGAGGCATTTCTATTCTAAAGTAGCCAAATGCAGAAACCCAAAGTGGGCTCAATTTCAGTGGGACGTAAAGCACGTATATGCAATTTCCAAAACAGTTATAATAAAAATTGGGCATCCACTTATTGAAACGTGAGATTGAAAAGGCAGTTTCTAATGAAAATAAGCTAAGTACATCAACTGTTTTAATCAAAGTGAGCCACATTCAATAAATCAGCACTGCGCCAACAAACATAATCAAAACAACGAACATTGTTCCTCCCACAATGTTTCATTTCTGTTTTAGTTGCTTTGTTATCGTGTTTACGTTTCACAATTAGGTTTGCTAGCGCGAGTTGGCACTTACTGAATGACATGATGCTAAATGACGAAACTCGATTGTAAAGAGTAAGAGGCTAACTTGCCTACTTCTTTTTGCATCTTAGTGATTCTTTTCGACTAAACGCAACAGTATGTTGTCGTCAGTTCACTCCGACACGGTATATTTCAAATAAAATAGGCATGAAGTAAAGATACCGGGCGTCTATATATTCCCTAAAGAAGAAGAAGTGTTAAGAAATGGCATGGCATGAAACCAACTGGAACACTTTCAAGGCCTTCCGTTGATGCCAGGAACTGATGACAGTCAGAATAGTGCCACTTTTGTTAGGAAGGAACAGTTGCTCTTCATGTTTAGTAATAGTCATTACGCCCATGCGTCGAATCAAGGCAGCGATGAAAGCACACCTATGATGTCAATTCTATCGCGAAATATTGCTATACTGTACATTCGAACCGTTTTACTCCTATCTAACTACCTAATTCATGTCCAAAGGAAATGTTTCAACCTATTTTAGCCAAATACAAACTTTCCTCCACAATACTACCGCTGTTTGGCTATGTAGAGGTTAGCCAAGTTATAGATTTGTGGTATTTATAGGAGAGGAACATTGTGGCAAAAAGTTGTTTCAGCAGGACTAACCAGTGTCAGTAGAAAAAAAGTGCGTTTTTCTCAGTTTCAGTGCATTTGACTTCTTTAGAAAAACAAAAAACTTTAATTCTTTTAAGCGCGTTCAGTTGGACTTGGCAAAAGAAGAACCGAGAAATTAAAGTTTTATTGGTGAATTCAGGGAGCATTGGGTACTTCGCTCAGGGCTGCTTTCGTGATCCTGGACCACCTGCTGCTGTTTCTGCCGGCGTCAGCTGAGACTCCCAAGAGGATTAAGGCGTGGGGACGGAAGAATTGAATACAGAAAGCATTCGGTACTCTGTCTTCTATAGACCACAATATTCTTCTAACTTCACTACCTAAAGTACAACACCTATCTCTGCTCCGGTTCAGTATATATAGCGAGCGAAGGCACCGAGGTTGAATGTGCAGGCAGGGTGGCATAATGAGCAGGTTCAGTATCATCATCATCCCCATCATCAGCCTAACTACGTCCACTGCAGGACAAATGCCTCTCCCATGTTCCACCAGTCGACTCGGTACTGTGCTTGCTGCTGCCACTTTATACCCGCAACCGTTTAATCTCATCCGCCCATTTAACTTTCTGTCTCCCCCTGACCCACTTGCCTTCTCTGGGAATCCAGTCAGTTATCCTTAATGACCATCGGTTATTCGGCCTACGCGCTACATACCCAGCCCATGTCTTCTTGATTTCAACTATGATATCCTTAACCCTGGTTTGTTTCCAGACACACTCTTCCATATTCTTGTCTCTTAAGGTTACACCTATCATTTTTCTTTCATCGCCCGCTGCGTCGTCCTCAATTCAAGCTGAACCCTCTTTGTAAGGCTCCAGGTTTCTGCACCGTAGGTAAGTACCGGTAAGATGCGGCTGTTATATTCATTTCTCTTGAGAGATAGTGGCAATCTACCATTCATGATTTGAGAATTCTTGCAGAATGTGTTCCACCCCGTTCTTATTCTTCTAGTTATT